>NC_137980.1:23497234-24097234 GCF_963924665.1 Micromys minutus
CTTCCAAAGTGGCCTTTCTTCGGGACCTTCAGCCCTGCCACACAGCTGTTCTTCATGACTTCTTCATGCTTTCAAAACCAATACCATCTAGCTGAGTCTTACACATTACCAAGTTTGGCTGCCAGCATGAGATACAGCCCTAGCCCTTGGATCACAGTTTCTGTGTGCCGAACCTGAGAAGAACACTCTCCAGAAGAAACACTCCTCAGTGGGTTGTTCTTCTGAATCACTACTAATGTTTCATCTCTAGCTAACTCGCATCAACTGTATCATTAACACAATAAAGCAAAGGCTTCCCTTGGTGCTTGTCTCCTGTTAATCACAGCTGATTATTCTGTTTCAGCTGACCAGACACTATAAATTCTTAATATAAAATATTACACAAGCAGCCCTGATAGAGTCTTGGGTCTCCTTCTGAAATGTTACAAGCCAAGCCTACCCTGTCTGTGTTTCTCTCAACAATATATTTTCTTTTTACATCCTTTTTTTTTTTAAAGATTTATTTATATGGATACACTGTAACTGTCTTCAGACACAACAGAAGAAGACATCAGATCCTATTACAGATGTGAGACACCATGTGGTTGCTGGAAATTGAACTTAGGACCTCTGGAAGAACAACAGTCTGTACTCTTAACAATGAGCCATCCATCTCTCCAGCCCTCAACAGTCTATTTTTAAGCTCCCACAAAAATAGCCTGTGAAGATTTGAATGCTTAATGGATTTTTTTCAGCAAAAGTTCTCAAACTTTTCACAATCCAGCCTAACAAAATAGATCTGCCATAGCCACATTCCTCTCCTGGTACCAATTCTGTTAGGGTTTCTCTTGCTGCGATAAAGCACTGTCTTTGTTTGGGATTTATCGCTGTGAAGAAACACCATGACCAAGGCAACTCTTATAAGAGGCAACATTTAATTGGGGCTGGCTTACAGTTTCAGAGGTTCATTTCATTTTCATCATGGCAGCATGCAGGCAGAAATGGTGCTAGAGGAGCCAAGAGTTCTACAACTTTCTCTGAAGATAGTCAAAAGGAGACTGGCTTCTCTGGAATGGGCAGAGCTTTAGCACCAGGAGCCCCCCTCAAAGCAGGCCTACACAGTGACACATTTTATCCCACAAGGCCACACCTCCCAATAGAGTCACTCCCTGGATCAAGCTGATTCAAACTACAATAAACACTGTGATAAAAATCAGCTTAGGGAAGATAGGATTTATTTCTTCTTACACTTTTAGGTAATAGTTCATCTCTGAGGGAATTCAAGGCAAGAAGCGAACAAAGCAGGGCAGGAGTCTGGAGGCTAGGAGTGAAATGAAAGCCGTGGAGGAGTGCTGCTTACTGGCTGTCTCTCTGGTTCACTAATTGTGCCTTCTTATACACGCAGGATGGCACCACTCACAGTGAGCTGAATCAACCCACATCAGTCATTAATCAAGAAAGTGCACTACAGACTTCTTACAGGCAATCTTGATAGAACCATTTTCTCAGTTAAGGTCCCTTTTCTTAGATAATTCTAGCTCGTGCCAAGTTTACATAACCGACCAGGATACAAGTCCATAGTCCTGTCACTTTGTACCATCCTCAGTTCCCTCACCAGCCATTCATTGCCCTCCTTTGTATGTGAGCCAACGTCTTTGTGACAATTAAAAGAATACTTTGGAAGATACAGACACCTAACATTCACCACCCAAAGCCTAAGAATAGTCATCAGATAATATTTGAGGACTACACCTGAGCTGTTTCACCCCTGCTCTTCCCCCACCCCCATCACCACTGGTCCTTCCTGTCTCCTTCTGAATTTGCTGCTGAATTTGCTGGATTGCTGGATATTCTGACAACGAAGATTTGATTTGCCCCTTAGTACCCAATGCTTGTGTTTGTTTGTTTGTTGTTTAAAACAAAATCTTAATCATTTCATTTTACCAATGACGACTTGGGATCCGGATGCTGGGGTGAAAGCCTGCTGTCTCAGAGAGACAGAGAGAGCACCCACCTGACCTTCCTCCTTAGCTGACATCCCATCAGCAATGCCCCCCTCACTCTCAAAAACCATCTCAAAGCCCCCCCTCATTCAAGCTGATTGACCCTCCCTTCTATTTCCTGACTCTTCTCATTCTCTAGGTTTTCTTCTTAATAATCCTATGTCTACTTCCTGTCAACTGGCTACTTGCTCCGCCTCTTGACCTATGGTCGACTTCATTGAATCCTGTTTACAATATTCAAGCAGAACGCTCTTGGATTAAAGGTGTGGGCTAAGGCTGGGGCACACCACAACTTAAAACAGGGTTTTTTTTTTTTTTTTTTTTTTTTTTTTTCCCAGTAAATAACACAGTCTCAGAGTTCACTAACTAAGAGATCCTCTAACTAGCAAGAAGTAATATAAAGAGATCTATGCCCCATTTCCCCTCTAACCTTTCTCTCCAACCTAGTGTCAGGGGCTTGGAAGGGATGGAGGTGGAATAAGATATGGAAAGGTCTTAGATATTAGAACCCAATAAGATAGGATATGCACACACACACATACACACACACACACACACACACACACACACACACACACATACACATAACAACATATAGGTGAAATTTGAACTAATGCAAATATATGTTTCAGGCCATTGGTCATTCAAATTTAGCTCCAAAATACTGTTTGAGGTAAAATTGGCTTTTTATGTAATGTTTTATTAACACCTTTATGGTGCACCATTAAACAATATATATATATATATATATATATATATATATATATATATATATATATATATATATATATGAGAATATATATACAAGAGAAAAATAATTTACAGTATGTGTTGGGATTATGTAAATCCCACCCCACAGTTACCTGGCAATAGCCAGGTATGCTCCACCCCAGTTACCTGAAACTATTAAAGGGGGTGCTTCCCCCCACCCTCTCTCAGTCTCTTGTCCTCTCCCACTGCTCTTGCTCTCCCCATTTGCATCCCCTCCACTCGCCACGTGCTCATGGCTGGCCTTTGCTTCTCTACTCCTCTTCTCTCTCAGTCCCTACAACCCTCTTAACCTCCCTCCCCATGACTGGAATAAACTATTCTGTACTACACATCCTGTGGCTGACCCCTCAAGGGGGAGGGATTCCCAACATGGGTCCCCCAGAGGCATCTCCCTTGCCCCCACGCTTCACCACACCTCTATGGAGGATACTCCCCCCCCCACACTCTCTTCATCTTTTTCCTAACATTAATGCCAAAACTCCGGACATCTTTTTTCTGTTATTGGTCCTGGCCACTGCCATCATCTTTCTCCTGACAATATGAGCTCCAACCACAAGGAGCCAATCTTAGAAAATAATAGCACAAATACATTTAGGAAATAGTTCCTGCAAGGAAAGTGAGACCCTGTTTCAAGAAGAAAAAGACATTAGTAAATTCATTGAAATAAATGAAAATGAAATCGTACAAAATTAGTGGCTAGGCTAGTGATGTGGGAAAGGCATATGCTCAAAAGCCTGCTCCACTCTTTGCAGTGACTTTCTCTTTTTCCTTCCCTTTTTTCTATCAAAATTAAGAAATATATAATTTGGGGCTGGAGAGATGGCTGTGTGGTTAGAGCACTGACTGCTCTTTCAGAGGTCCTGAGTTCAACTCCCAGCAATCACATGGTGACTCACAACCATCTGTAATGGGATCCAATGCTCTCTTCTGGTGTGTCTGAAAATAGTGACAGTGTACTCACATACATGAAATAAATAAATACATAAATGAATAAAAGACATATATAATTTAAACAGATCCAGATCTTCTAAGATAGAAGCAGTAATTTAAAATCTACACTCACTCTCACACACACACATACACACCCATACACTCATGTACACATGTATGTGCACCTATACCTAGCAATAGTCAGATGGATTTAGCACAGAATTCTACTAGACCTTCAAAGAAGACAAGGAACTCTTCCAATGTCTTTTTACAAAGCAAATATTAACCTGATATCAATACAACACAAAGACCAACCAAAAAAAAAGTAGAATTATAGGGTAGATTCCCTGATGAATAGAGACAGAAAAACTTGCAATGAAAATACTTGTAAATGTAATCCTATAATGTAAAACTCAACCAACTCCATTTTGTGTGAGACCAGGAGCTAAACTCCAATTCCAGGAAGAAAAACATCCTATGACATCTCCTCCCCTCTTCACCCCTTAGCAACAGCCAGGCTATAATTGTAGGGCCAAGGTACATAGAGATAACCTAAGACACTCTGCGGAGAAAAGATAACCTGACCACCCCGTTTGTCAGGTGGTTCTGCCCTTCTGTTTGGTTTTCTGCAGATTACACTAGAAATGCAGTTTTTTAAAAAATATTAACTTGTTGACCCGTATGGAAATTCCCCAAGTTTGCTGTTACCACAATAAAAACCCTGACCCCTACCTAGACTTGGGGCCTTTCACTTTGACCCGCTGTGATGGAAGAATCTGAGAGACTTTGCTTGAGAGTTTGTAATAAAGACCCTTAGGTATTTTATGTCGGAATCAGCTCCTTGGTGGTCTTTGGGTACCTGCAACTTGGGCGTAACAAATAACACATCAAAAAGACCATTTGCAATGGTCAAGTCTGCTTCATCCAAAGATCCATAGATTAGATCAACAAATGGAGCCATGCTCTCTACCACATGTATACACGTAAATGGAGAGAGACACGTGATCATTTCAGTGGCTAAAGAAAAGTCTTTGATAAAAATCCCAAATTCTTTCATGAGAAAAGTCCTAAAGAATTTATGTATACAGGTGACCTACTTCCACATAACACAAAGCAATATTTAACAATCCCACAGCTGCTAAGGGCCATGCAAGAGGAATGACAAATGGCTTTAGAATTCATGGAATGTGGTACAACCCCCATGACTGAGTCTCAGACAGGAATGGCCCCCTAGGACTACTTGCCCAAGGACTGTTGTGGATTTCTGCTCTGCTTGCTGCCCTCACATCCCCCTTAATCTAAGAACTGTGAAAACTCTCAGTGGCTTCCAGCCCCTCACTGGGCAGTGTCTCTGGCACTCACAAGTACAGTGCTGGAGCTCGGCAGCGATGCCAGAGCAGATTAATGATTCAGTCACCACCCTGGGAAAGAATTTAGAAATGTAGATGGTCAGTAAGGACCACCACCCTTAAGAAGCATTTGAAATAATAAAATTCTTAGTAAAGCTAAGTTAAGAGGGCTCATCGGTTAAGAGCGCTGACTATTATTCTTCTGCAGTTTCTGAGTTCAATTCCCAGCAACCACATGGTGGCTCACAATCTTCTGTAATTGGATCTGATACCCTCTTCTGGTGTGTCTGAAAACAGCTACAGTGCACTCATATACATTAAATAAATAAATAAATAAATAAGTAAGTAAATAAATCTTTTTTTTTTAAGCTAAGTTAAAATGTTTTTGCTACTGGCTCTGATGTAGAAAATCTTAGGGAACAATCTGAATTTCAGAAAGACACACTCTTATCAGTTAAGTGAAGGACCCTTTATGGTCAGGGAACAAAAACAATGGCAGCGCTGGTTGATGTGACTCTCCCTGAGGCTGGACTGGCTGTGATTTATTTCTTAGACCCACTTTGCCCTCAGCTTCCTGATAAAGTTTAATAAGATTTGCTGATAAATAGATTAACATTCTGAGGACTTAAAGTAGAAATTACTGACTGTTTTTTTTTTTTTATACAAAAGTTTAGAATTGTGATTCTTTTAAGATTCTTATAACATTACTTTTAAAGATAAATAATAAAAATAATTAACCCTTTCTTCGTAACCACAAATTGCTACCTACAAGTAAGAGAAACTGACTGAGAAAACTTCCTTGATTTCTGACACTTTGTTAATCGGTAACAAATCACTTACTTATGAATGTACATAGGTTCTTGGAAATGATTTGTTTTCTTTACCTATGCTATGTAATGTTTTTCATGGGAATGTATTAGGGAATGCTATTTTTTATAATCATTCACTAGAATAAAAATAGAATGTAATCACATTGTAATTCTGTACAGCTTGAAAGATTTTGCTGGAATATATAAACTATGAAAGAAAAATAATGTGTTGTGATGTTTTGACTAGACTCTGGCTACCTCATGTTTCTGAGAACATGTTCATGTGGAAAGTTTAGGCATCTTTGATTTTTCAGTAGAATACAACCTGATTATACAGACAGATGTTTTCTTCTTGATTGTTACTATAATTTGTAGTGAACGTGTTTTTAATTGAGCCTAACATTCTATTCCAGGCTTGCGTTTATATTTAATGTCCTAACTGATTGTGAGCTCTGAAGAGGAAAAGAATTTTTTTTAATTATATGTTTAATTCCTGAAGACAAAGACATTTCCTGATCTCTAAGGGAAATTTTATCATGTTAGTGGTTTGTTTGTTTGTTTGTTTTTAAGATCTATTTATTTATTTTTATGTATATGAGTACACTGTCACTGTCTTCAGACACACCAGAAGAGGGCATCAGATCCCATTACAGATGGTTGTGAGCCACCATGTGGTTGCTGGGAATTGAACTCAGGGCCTCTGGAAGAGCAGTCAGTGCTCTAAACCACTGAGCCATCTCTCCAGCCCTCATGGTAGTTTCTTAAGAGGATATAACAAATTAGTAGGAAAAAAAAAGTGGGCCATTTCTACTGTGTCTGTATCTTTCTATTCTCTGACCATATAAAACACAGAACAGACACCATCTTAAGTAAAACACAAATACACTCAGAAAATGAATGTCCAGAAATGAATGTTTCATGTTCTTATGAGTCAGAGCTGATGACTTTGGTAGACAAGAAATGTTCTTTCCCAGGGGTTGGTGTCATTTGAAGATGTGGCTGTGGACTTTAGCTGGGAGGAGTGGCAAGACCTGGATGATGTTCAGAGGACCCTGGACTGGGATATGATGCTAGAGATGTACAGAAACTTTGTATTCTTAAGTAAGTAAGAATTACAGGAACTCTCAGGAACAAGTTGGTTTTTTCTCAGTAAATATGTGGATACTTATGAGGTTAGTGCTACTTAGGTATAAGATTCTAATCTAAGATCTTGTCACCTCTCTTTAACAAAAGGCTCATATTGGCCCCTTCATCCTCCAGCTCTTAAAACTATCATATTCTTCAAGGGACCTGAATGATCAGTTTGACAAAAGTCCTTTACTCTTTCCTTCAAACGGGGCACTGTATTCTTAAACCTGAAGCTATTGTCAAGCTAGAGCAAGGAACAGAGCCATGGATGGGAGAAGATCCCCAAGATCAGAGACCCCCTCATTTGAGTCAAAGTGTGTTTTATAGGGAGAGGCTAGGAAGCTGTGGGATCAGCCCAGTAAGATTGCCTTGGAGCTGTTTGTATTTTGATGCTAATTCCACTTCCCCAAGAAGGGCTGCCTAGTCTCTACTCAATATTCAGGGGACTTCATCAGAACCTTTCCCTATTTTAACTTGTAAAAGAAAGGCTAGAGCCAGTGATTGGGCAGGGGAGGGGAAGGTGGAGCTAAAAAATTTGAGGGGAAGGGAGGGGATATACTGAGGAAAAGGAGTTGGAAGAAGATGGAGAAACTGCAGGTTATAAGGGATCTCATAACTGGGGAAGAGAGTAGTGTAGTGGTAGATCTGCCCAATCTAGGCACGCAGCTTGTATTCATATTAATTGAGTTGTGTTTTCTTTGCACGGGTTTATTTGATTTAGAGAGGTTACTGCAGCAGATGTCCTGCCACACTTGTCTCAGCAATGTCCCAGTTCCCACTTTCATGCATAGTTGTATAGTTTCTATTGTGATTCTCGTGCAATTTCATCACCTCCATTTTTCTATTATTTTCTTTTTTCTTTCTTTCTTTCTTTCTTTTTTCTTTTTGGCTTTTCATGTGCCTGTGTGTATGCATACATTGGGGCACATGTGTATATGCACACACTCGTGTGCAAGCATGTGAAGGCTTGAGGCTGATGTTGAGAATCATCCTCTGCTGCTCTCCCAACTTACCCTTCGAAATAGTGAGTAACTGGGGTCTAATAGTCCAAGAAAAATGGGGAAATGACTGAGGAGGTGACTCAGTGGTTAAAGCTCTTGCCCTGAAAGTTCTGCCAGAGCTTACCTATATGGCCGGTTTTACTAGTCAACTTGAGGCTGGATTAGAAGCATGCTACTAGACCACTCACCATTTATGTGAGTTCTTGTAAGACCCAAATTGAGTCTTAACTATTTGAGGCTCCCATGAGTGAGATGAGAGATCAGGAATCGATGCAAAAGCAAGAAGTTTATTCTTCCAGTGCACTGAGGTGGCCTACATCCAGAGGAGGGGCGATCCGAAAAGGCTGTTAGAAACAGTTTTTATACTTTTTAGGGGTAAAGGTTACATCAGCAAGGTTATAATTTAAATTCATTGGCTAAGCATACTGACGTTTAAACCTATTGGTTAGTGAGCATATACATCAGGACCCTAACTGGGACTCTCTAGAGGGTCAGATGGTTATCAGTCAGCACATTTTACGATTCTCCTGAGAATTGTTTACTCAAGGAAGTCCCTTAGGCCAAGGCCGGGTGGGCCACCGGGCCATTGTTTCTATACAGGTGGGGGGTAGATAATTTTTTACTTCTGTCATTCTATGTATTTAAACTCCAGTCTTCTTGCTTTCATGGCAACAGCTTTAACCACTGATCCACCCCCCAATCCTATCCCATTTTCTTTGAACTTGTAGACCTCAAGTACTCATGGGCTTTTAGATTTTTATCTTGGTCAGTTTCTCTAAATTTTCAGTTGCACCTGCTCTCTATTCTTAACTAGTTTTTTTTCCCCCCAAGCATTTATTAGTTAATACATTGGATAAATCCTTTTGGTGCTTGTTAATTGAATAACTAATTGGTATTGATGTTTTGTGGCTGTGTAGATAACAACATAAATCAAACACATCTTTCTATAAAGAACTAGCATTCAGAGAGTACCAAGTTATGTAATTGTGTGAAAAAAATTACAAAGAACTTTTTACTAAGATATAAAAGAAAACCAGGGTCATTTTAGGAAGAATCCTAAGTAAAGGCAGCTTTAGAGTGATGACTATTTGCTTTTAGGCAACTTGATTTTTGCAGTATAATTTTCTAAAGTGGACCAAATAATACATGGATATATAGGCCGGAGTTTGTGTAACTGTTGGCTATATGATTTGGAAATCAGTAGTTGAAAGCTAGGCAGTGGCGGCACATACCTTTAATCCCAGCACTTAGGGGCAGCCTGGTCTACAGAAGAAGTTCCAGGACAACCAGGGCAACACAGAGAAAATCTGTCTCAAAGAAGGGGGTTGGGAGAAAGTAGTATTGACTATCTAAAAGAAGGTCACCTAGGGATCTGATGAGAATTGAGAAAGGAGATAGAGGAATAAAACTGGTGTATCCTGGCATCAGAAGTCCCGATGTTGGGGATAATACAGAGTAGTAAAACCCTTACATAATTTCCCATTAATAGGATACTGTATTCCAAAATCTGAGGCTTTCATCAAGCTAGACTAAGAGGTACACCATGGTAGGAGAATTCTAAGACTAGAGCTTCCCAGGCTCATTAGTGCATTCTGAGAAGGGCGGGTGGGAAGGCCTGTACCTAGTCCTTGATGATCTCTTACTCTCTTTTATATACCATCTAGAGATAATTGTAGTATCTGTAGTCATCAGGAGAAATCCTTCATTAATAAAGCAAACGTATCAAAAACTCAGAGAAAACATACTGAAGAAATGTTGTTGCAGTAAATATTAAAAGGATGGCTTATCTTTTTATTCCACACTAGTGCCGGTACCTGAAGGGCCATATGGCACTGTTGGGACCTCTAACTTGGCACTCTATGCTGCCTCTAAGAACTCAGGTGCGGTTCACTCTATTGCCCATGCTGGGATATGACTGCCCCAGTGTGTTGTTTTTACTCACTTCTCCTTAGCGTGTTGTTGCCAAGCCTTAGACACTACAGCCCAACTCTGTGGTAGGCTTTATGCATTCCACCACCACATCCTTTGAACTCAAGTAAGTAGTTACACCAAAGAACACACCAAACTACTCTGATCCAACAGGTATAATAGAATTTGCCAACCTAAATAAGTCAAGTGATTATGTACAATTCCATCCCTTATAAAACACTCATAACAACCTTATCTATGAAGAGATGTCCCGAAAGAAACATACGCATCTGCCTCCATCTTCATTCCTCCCAGAGTCTCCTCTCTTCCAATCCCTACCTCTTGCCTCCTCTTCCTCTCCTAGACCTTTCTCCACCTACCTCTCTCCTGCCCAATCATGTATCACCTTAACATAAACCTACAATGTATAAAGGTTGTACAAAATCTTTCTACCAGAAGTCAAGAGTTACTTTTCAACCTAGAATTCACACAGGAGAGAACTCCATAAATGTAATGAATGTAGAAAATCTTTTTGCCACAAATCAGTCCTCACTGTTCATCAGAGAATTCACACGGGAGAAAAACCCTATGAATGTAACAAGTGTAGGAAATCATTCAGTCAAAAGTCATATCTTAGGAGGCATTAGAGAATGCATACATGACAGAAACTTTATGAATGTAATAAATGTGAAAAATCATTCAACCAGAAGTCAGATCTTTTTTTGCGTCAGAGAACTCATATAGAAGAGAAGCCCCATGAATGTCATGAATATGGGAAATCTTTCTACAAGAAGTCAGACCTCACTGTACATCAGAGAACCCACGCAGGAGAGAAGCCCTATGAGTGTAGCAAATGTAGGAAAACTTTCTATTGGAAATCAAAACTCACAGTACATCAGAGAATTCACACCAGGAAGAAACCATATGAATGTAATGAATGTGAGAAATCTTTCTACTAGAAGTCAGATCTCACAGTGCATCAGAGAACCCACAAGAGAAAAGCCTCATGAATGTAATAAATGTAGAGAAACCTATTGCCAGAGGTCACACCTCAGCAAGCATCAGAAGGACGTCAACACAAAGTGGAAAGCATGTGAATTCAGGGAGTGTAGCAAATCTTTCAGTTATAAGTCAAACATTAGCAAGAACATACAGGAAAGGAACCCTTTAAATGTAGGGAAACTTTCTGAGCCATTCACCTCAGCAAAGTTAGACAAATCCTGCATAGGAGACGTGGGTTGTGTGTTCCTTCGAGCATACTCTTTTTCTTGGACAGACACTGAGCCCACATACCACTGTTTCCTATTATGTAGGTGAGACATGCCCTGAACTTTGTCTGTAGGGATACAGACACAAGTAATGGGCATTGCTTCTAAGACTGGCAACAGATTATCATGTGATACTTCTGAATTTTCATGTACTTCAGGCTGAAGTCATATAATTCCCCAGATGTCCTTGTGAGCTATAAATGAGAAGAGGTTTTCATTATTTGAAACAATGAACTGATTGAGAGAAACATAGATTTTTTTTATCACCTCTACCCTAAAATACTTATTTATTCTATGTTAGTGAGAAATTAATTATTACATTAAAGTATTGAATGTGATTTTTTTCCTGAATTATCACAAACTGTTGTTAATTCAGTTTTTAAATGTGGAGTTCTTTCTAGTAGATGTTGTTGTAGTAGTTACTTTTGTCATTTTTGTAACCATTCCCAATAAAAGCAACTTAGGAAAGAAAGGACTTGCTTTTGGCTCATAGCTTGAGGGTGCAGCTCATCATGGGGAGAACTTGAGATGTCTGGTTATGCGCATCTGGACTCAAGATGCAGAGAACATTGAATGCTGGTGGTCAGGTAGCTCCAGTTGTTTTTTTTTTTTTTTTTTCAACCACTATTTTAAGGGCACCTGTTGGTTTGGGGAGGGGGCCAGGAGCAGGAGGACAGGTCTGACTATGTGTCTCTTACTGTCCTACAACTTGATATGTTGACCAGGCTGACCTTAAATTCACAGATGTAAACCTAATGCTGATGTTTAATGAATGTTCCACCATATCCAACATCTTGGTTCTTTTCTTCTATACAGCATCTTGATTTTTTCCCCACTTTGTCCCATGTGGTAGAAAAAAAACACTTTGAATGATATTTGTTGTTTAAACTCACTTGGGACTCAGTTGCAACCTATTCAATGGTCTCTTCTTTTACTCCTGAAAGAGTATGTGTCCTATTACTTTGAGTAAAAGATCCTTCCAGTTAGTTCTTACTGTCTTCTCTACTCTGTTATATTTCCTTCTTTGTCTTTTGTCTAGTTGCCCTTCCTTTTGTGAAGAATATAGCTCCAGTATCTTACTTCCCCCCCTTAATCTTCCTGATCCTTGCGATTGACATCAGATGAACCAGACAAAACAAGAGAACATTATGGAAAAGATGGGCAGAGTTTATTGCAGGTTAAGTGAAGTATTCAAGGTGATGGTGAGCAGTGGTCACTAGTTAAGAAGACACTCCTGAGGGGTGAAAGTGAATGATGTGCAAATGCATCCTGGTTGAGAAGACTCAACAATGGGATTAGCCAATGCCCAGAGATCCGTGCTAACCTACAGGTTGAGGTAGGTTTTTATGTTTTCTAATTTCCCCCAAGCAGCCATCTTTCTTTGAGAACATTTTCATGTTCAAGGGATTAATATGCCCACTTAGACTAACACTTAGGAACCAGTGAGATGCCTTTGTTCTTTAGTGGAAGGCCTTTTGTTAGATTGAAATCCTACAATCTTCCTGGCAGTTTAGTTAATTCGGGGCTAACATCCAGGTTGGAAAGATTGTTTTCCTCTAAGAAGTTTTGATTGTTGCTTACTAGAGTGTGTACATTCATTTAAGAACTAAATGGGCAAATATAAATTTATCCACAAAGATAGCTTATGTATCCTTAATGAATTTCTAAGTTTACTGACTTTGTATGAAACTAATTAAAATATGCACCTGCAATTGTGGACTGAGGTAAATTTCTTAAATAAATCCACTATCTGTTAGTTGACATGTTTGACTAGTGTTATGTCTGTAGCTTAAAAAACTGTTAAAGCAGATAAATGTTAGCAAGGTATCTTTGAGAATCTCAGTTCTCTTTTCCACCCCTTGAAATAATTTGAACATAGTGTTAGAAATTAGAAATACCTTGTTTCTTACACTGTTTCAATGTTGGTTACGCCTGTATATTCTGTAACTGCTGTGAGGCCCCAGATGTCTTTATTAAAACAGAAGACTCCAGCTCTTCATCTTCATCGAGCATGTGATTATTTTTATAAAACAAAACCAGTTTTCTTTTGGTTCATTTATTAGCAGCCATGCCATCTTAACTACAATGCTTCCAAGTACATCCGGATGGCTGCTTTTGTCAAACCTAATAAACAATTTATAAGTAGAGTTTGTAAGTGTTACAGTTCTGAGGGGAAAGACTTCCCCCAAAGCAAGTGTACACCTATAAAGGGGAGGGTATCTGTCAGTCAGGAGCCAAGGAATACCACAAAGTCATCACGCACAACAAACCTCATACAAGCAGATTTATTGTGAGGGGAAAATCCAGGAAGGTGGATGCCTCTACTTAGGCAAGAAGCAGCAGAAAAACTAAGCAGAAGTCATGGACTATATAGGATGAGCTTCCCAGGCTAGAGATTTCCAAGGTGGGAATTGATGGGTTTTCAAGTCCTGAACTTGGGTTTTTTTATTCTGTAGGGTGGAGTTTGGTGGCCTGTGTCTGGGTGGGTGGGTGGGGAGGGTTGATCCAGCTGTTGTGTTAAAGTATTCAATGGGCAGAGCCCAGCTGTTAGAGGAGAAAAACACATTCACAATGTGCTCATGGTGGAGAGAAGAGGTTAGGGAGATAGAACAAAGATAGGCCAGAGGTATTAATATTTCTCAAGATCAGCTACTATACGCAGAAGCCCAGATGCAAGCTGTATATGATGACGCAGTGGTGGCATTTCACAGTAACTTTAAATGTTTGAGACAAGTGTGAAGAAACAGGAAAAGGACTTGAACCATTTACTCAGATTATGCAAGGACCAAAAGAAACATTCATTGACTTTTTACAAATATTGATTAACAAATATTGACTTTAGCTATAGAAAGAAATGTATCTGATCTGATACTAGGAAAGCACTAATTGAATCTTTAGCTTTTGAAAATGCTAATTCTGAAAGCAAAGGGTGATCAGGCCCATAAAGACAAGATCAGCACCGATAGAAAAATAAATTAGAAATACAGTTGGCATTGGATCTCATTCATATGATATGACTTTATTAGGACAAGTGATCAAAAAAGGTCTTGAAAAATACCAAAATGCCAAATATTTTAATTGTGATAAGCAAGGTCATTTTTAAAAAATTGTTTACAAAACCAGAATGGTTCCAAAAGAAGGCCTCAGCCTTCTGGAATATGCAAGAGGAGCTTCAAAGGCCAACACTGGACTAATAAATGCAGACCAACAAGAGACAAACAATCGAGCTTCTTGTCAGGAAAGTCCTGGTAAAGGGGGTGGTTCTTGCAGGCCTCCATATTAAATTCAGATCAGCCATTTCAGCTCAGCAGTGGAGATACTCATCCACAGGACAATTAAAGTATGCTGCTCTGGATATAAACATTAACCTAGATATGATCTGCGAAGATTCAATAGATAAGACATAAAACTCAGGAGATGCCAAGAAACAAGTATTTTGGGAAACTTCTCTGTGGTGTGTATTTTTTATAAATGCCACGCTATCACCTTCTCGGGACCGTGCTCTCAGTTCGGCTCTGAGAACAAGTTGCTGTCGGTTCCCCTCCCAACATAGTCCCACCAAGGGCCAGCTGGTTCTCTGACCCCTGGAAGCTGCGGTCGCTTCCACAAGCCCTCAAGACTAGTTCTGCCAAACCTCTAATGACCGCTCCGCAGCTGGCTCTTTCTCCTGCCCACCTGAGTCACCTCAGATGGAAAACACCAGACAGCCTTAATATTTAATACCAGCCAGATTTGTATCAGCAAATCTCCAGTCCCAATTAGCCCGTGCAAAGAACACACAACTCATTTATAATATTATAAGCTGCATGTCTGCATTGGGCAGGTCTATCATCACACTACTCTAGCCCCAGCTATTGAGATTCCCTCGCTACTTGCGGATCCTCCAGTGGTTCTGCTCCATCTTCCACCTCCTCTTCCTCAATCTCTCTCAGTCCCTCTGACTTGTCATCTCTGCTTCCTCCCTCCCCTTCTCTAAAACCTCCAGCCTCCCCTTTCCCTTCCACTGCCCAATCACAGGCTCTAGCCTTTATTTGATCAGTTAAAATGGGGAGAAGGTTCACATGGAATCATCTGAGTACTGACTCACTCCTCATGGTTGGGGGGCTGGGGCTCTTCAGAAAGCAGAATTAGCATCAAGATACAAACAGCACCAAGGCAATCCACAACAGTTCTCTAAATGATCAGAGGTCAAAACTAAAGGCATTTATAAATAATATCGATGTGGAAGATTTGGTAGAAACTGGAGCTGATGTAACAATAATATCACCAAAATCTTGGCCTCAAAATTAGTCTTTTCAGAAGGTAGATATACAATTTCTAAGGGTTGGAATTTTATACTGAATAAAGTATAAAATGTATAAGGCCTGAAGGTTAATGGGAAGATTGATGTCATACGTGGCTGATACAACCAGGGATTTATGGGGAAGAGATTGATGTCATATGTGGCTGATATGGGCAGAAATTTATGGGGAAGAGATCTATTGCAACTATGATAAGTGCAGATTATCATTCTTCTAACTTAAGGGACAAGCTGTCAAATAAGGGTTGTTCCTGATGATATTAAAAATCTTATCAAGAACAGCCACAGGCTGTCCAAGATGTCCATAAACAGGACACAGCAGAGGCTGGCTCGTCAACCTTATCTGGGGAGACACTGTAACAAAGCACCAACAGCCCATTCATAGGAGGCTGACTGACCTACCTGTTTGGATAGAACAATGGCCTGTGTCAAAGTACGTTGCCAGCCCTAGAACAGCCAGTGCAAGAACACACACAGCTGGGCTCAACACCACCCTTGGATACCACCAGCCTTTAGAATTCCGTATCTGGCAAATGGATGATACTGACAGATCTGAGAGCAATCAATAGAATTATTCAGCCAACGGGTGCTTTACAAAAGCATAGAATCCAATTGCTTTCATTGTTACCTAAGGCATGGCCTATTATGTGATTGGTTTAAGAGATTGTGTTTTCACCATTCTTTTACAAGAACAAGATAGAGAAAAGTTTGCTTCCTCCATACCTACGTATAATAAGTTGTTGAATAAAGAGATATCATTGAAAAGTATTGCCACAACGGATGTTAAATAGCCCTACCTTACACCAAATTTTGTACAACAGCCTTTACAACTAATTTGTAAACCATTTCCTCGATCCATAATTTACCATTATATGGGTGATATTTTGCTGGCTGGTTCAAATGGGAAAATTGTTTAACAAAGAGAATTTTGCCTTGTTGAGGATTACAAATTGCTACTGAAAAAAAAACCTGAAGAGGAGACTCTATTCATTATCTACGATATAAAGTAAGAGGATATACAGGAATAATAGGATAAATGGTCAATTACTGAATCTACTTTTAGACAAAAGAACATCAACAAGACTATAATTTTACATTGGTATAGACCAGCTGCTACACTTTGGCTGCTCTCTTCCTTTTTTAGGATGCTTGTCTTGTCTTTGCCTCTCCCAGGCGCTTAGCCGGAGTCTCTTCTAAGCAGCTCAACTGTTCTGAAGTGAGTCTCAGCAGTACTTATTGTTTATATATGCTTGGTGAGGGAGGGGCCTAGTGAATTCTGGGACTGTCAGAAGCAATTTTGAGTTGTTTACTTCCTATCTTCATGGACATCCCTGAAAGACATGTCAATGTCAGAGAAAACTGCTACACATCACCCCCATCTCACATCTAAAGCATAGTCGGGAGACGGATCACTCCAGATCCTATGCAGGAGAAGGGTAACTGGTAAGAAAGGGGGAAGGGGTGAGGAATTCAGAAAGGAGCACAAATGACATCATTCAAGTGGGAAACAAGCAACCTGTCTCAGATCTAGCTTTTCAGAACTGCTGTTAGGGAATCCAAAAGAAGAGGTTTAAAAATATAGACCTAGGTTCTGCCCCATGTCTGCTTCTCCTCCACCACCACCCACCACACCTCTGGCCAGCCAGGCCCATTGTACACCAAGCTGGACTGTTAGGAGGTACGTTTACCCCGGGCAGGCAGGAACAGGCAGGATCTTGGTCAGCGGTGAGTGTTCAGTTAAAGAACACACACCTGAGAACAGTTTTGAAAAACAGGTTATTTACTGGGTGGGGGGGAGAAGATATTTATGCCCCTGGAAAGGTGGCTAGTGTCTCTGGGGCAAAGAGCATGTAGCTGTACAGCCTTGGCCAGGACAGGGTGTGAAAGATGCTTCCTGCATACTTAAGGGCTCTAGGGCTAGGGAGGGGTGTGTGGGGAAACCTGACAAGATCAAACAAAAAATGAAGTCTAATAACTATCAGGGTAATAAATTCTTACCAGTGTTTTTAGTGGGGAAGCTGGCTTCATGGTGCTAGGTTGAGAGCAAGGAGTTAGCCAACTCCTGTAATTCTCATGTTTGAGGTATCTGGGTTTGAAGTTCCCTTGGCCTGTCCTCTGTACACCTGGGTTATAACAGTTCCATAACTCATTCCTTTTGTTTTATAAAGTAGCAGTATCATTATGGTTCACATCTATGTTGGGAATGGTTTGGTATTGAGCCAGAACGTGGTTGGCAGTGATTTTTTTCAATATTTCTTATCTGTTGACTTAGAAATTGGATGAGGCAGGGTACCAGGAGAAGGAGAAGCACAGGACCAAGGAGGGGAAGAAGCCAAGCCACCAGAGGGTTTGAGTACCTGGAGCATAGCAAGCCCGGAGATCTCACCGGAGAGCTTCGAGCATTTGTATATTTTGTTACGCCAGCCCAGATTCACTGATCTAGAATCAGCATTCCTCCTCCAGTTCAACACAAGTCCCACCCTGTTCAGAAGTCCAGAGCTCTCTGATTTCCTGTTAGGAGGGTGATCTGTCACTGGGGAGACTGGAGACTGTGCTGAAAAGCCATCGATGGTCCAGCTTATCCTGAAAACACCAGTTAGATGTGTTTGGACAAGGGCTGCTCCAATGGTTCCTGTGGCACCCAGCAAGGTGGTGAGACCCAGTCCAGTGAGTAGAGGGATGAAGACTTTACTTTTAGTCCCCCTCCAGGATGCAAGGCTAATTCTCTGGGTTCATACAGATAAACCTAGGGAATGGTCATTGTGGGGGTGCAGAAACCTTGAGAAGGGGGTCTAATGCAGGAACTGATATTATTGCACCAGTGAAGGTGGGGCAGGGGGATGTTAACACATATTGACTTGGTGACAGCGATGTTCCAAGAACATGTAGGATGGGGCCTTGAAAAGGGTCCTATGGGGCAAAAGTATAGATTAAAAAGAAGAATGTTTTTTAACTTTCATGGGTGAGGGCCAAGGGGCCATGAAGCGAGATGCTAATGGGAACAGCTGCTGATAGCAGCCAGGAGAGGGAAGTGCATAAAAGCATTGAGAGGAGCTAGGGTTGGTGTTAGGGGATGGAAGTTGGCTGCGTATGGGATGTGTTGTAGGAGAGGGTGTTTTGGACTCCTTTGAGTCTGATGCTCCTGCTGAAAAATGTGAATGTGGGTCGAGTGACTTGGAGGCAAGGACAAGCTGGCAGCAGATATGACTCAGCTAGGGGGTTTTGGCATAGCCATTGGGGTAGAGAATAGTCCCATTCACCATCATTCATCCCAGGATCACTGACAGGAAGCTGAAAATAAGTGTTAATCCTGGTGAGCATGGTGCCACCATGACTGGTAAGTTCGATATGCATCCCCAATATCAGCAACCTCCATATATGGAGGTCTCCTGGAGGCAGTCACATGTATTGTGGTAAGGAAAACAGGAAAGGGCTGAAGGTATTGGAGATGGACTCAGGGTGTAGCGGAATCTCAATCCCCAACTGGCATTCTTCAAGTGGGTAGTACTAGGTTCCTATGATTCTGTTGTATCCATTATAGGTCTCCTTAGCAAAGAATCTCCAGGGGTGGGTATTAGGAGTGTTAGGAAGAGTTATTGTGGGTGTCAGCAAGGTTAGAATAAATAGCATAAACAGCCATAAGAATAAAGGAAAGGGAAGACTGGGGCACATGGCCTAGGCGGTTGCCACTGTCCCTCCTGTCCCTCCAGATCTCATTCTGTTGGTGGTGGCTCCTCCTCTGCCCCCTCAGTCCTTGATCCATCAGTGAGAGGCAGGCCATCTTCTTGGTCAGGTGATGTCTGGCATTTCTGGCTTGGACACAAATAAGCTTGGCTGGTCCTGTGGAAGGACACAAACCAAATTCCTTCCATTTGAAAGGAGGGGGTCTGGTCCCTTCCAAGGCATCCCATAATTGCACTAAGCTGGGAGGAGTTACCCCTGGTGGTGTGACTATGCTTGGCCCAGGGAGTGCACTATTAGGAGGTGTGGCCTTGATGGAGGAAGTGTGTCACTGTGGGCATGGGATTTAAGACCCTTGTCCTAGCTGCCTAGAAGTCAGATTTCTCCTAGCAGCTTCCATATTGGCTTTTTATGACACTGGTATCACTGTAGCCCGGGCTGACTTGCAACTAGATAGTTCAGGCTAGCCTTGAACTTTTAGTGATCCTTCTACCTCAGTCCTCAGTCTCAGGAAGTGGAATTACAAATTTGATCTATCAGGCCCAGTTGGCATCCATTTTAAACAAAGAAGTAGTCAAAAGTGGTGGCACACATCTGTAACCTCAGCACTTACAAGGTAGAAGAAAGGAGTAAACGTAATTCCCTTTCTCTCTTTCCAGAGAGGTCTGTAAAAGCTTACAGACATTTTATTATCACAGTGAAGGTGATATTAGAAGGGGTGCTAACCATTAGATCTAAGCTAAGATGCTAAAAAATATTAACACACAAGACAGCCTCCCACCAAAAAAAAAAAAAAAAAAAAAAAAAAAAAAAAGACAATACCAAGTGTTAATACTGAACCTGAAAATTCCTGTTCTAGGGTTTTATTACTTTTTCATTTATAACATAAACAATTATAAGACCTCCTTCTGCAGAATATTTGATTACACTGTGATCTCTGAAACTGTTATTTACTGAAAAAACCTGTTTCTAGTTGTGGTGTGGCTCTGCCCTTAGCACACACCTTTTATCCAAAACTATAAAGGTAAAGTTAATACTATATGTTTGTACGTGATACACATGTCAGAGGACACCTTTGAGAAGTTAGCTCTCTCCCTCCCCCTTTCCATAGGCTCCAGGGATTGCTTATCACCAGGCATGCATGGTGTCCAGGGAGGTCAGGATATAAGATTCCCTGGAAGGGGAGTTAAGGAAGGTTGTGAGCCACCATTATGAATTCTGGGAATGAACTGAGGTTCCCTGCAAAACCAGTCAGTGCTCTTAACTGCCATGTCATCTCCAACTCACGCTTCTGCTTTTTTTTTTTTTTTTTTTTTTTGCCTTTTATAGGATGTTAAATAACAAAGACCTACTTTAGAAATAGAATTCATTTACTATTATTTAAGTGTTTCAAAATGTATTTTCAGGCTGCTAAACTATTATAGGGTAATTCATTATTAAGATCTGCATTAAAATGGTACCTAATTATAAGCAGTCTGAAAACTATCTGACAATACATACTAATAATCTGAAATAGTTACAAGTTGTGACTCAGCATTTCCATTCCTAGACAAATATGCAATAGAGAAGTGTACACATACATTCACCAAACAAGAATGTTGTCCATAGCACCATTTATAATAGTCCAAAACTAGAAATTCTCAAATGCCCATTGACAGTAAAGTCAGTAACAAATTCTGGAAGTATTTCAAAAATAAAGATTGAATACTATATAGCAATGAGAATGACATAAAACAACATGGGTAAATTTTAACTTTGGGATATTGAACAATGGCTTCCAAAGATATCCCAGGTTTAATCTCTAGACCCTGTGAGTATCACTTTACCTGGGAAAAGACTTTCCAAATGTAATTAAGGATCTTGTGTTTGGAGAATTATCTTGGAATACAAAGAGGTAGAGGAAGACCTGACTATAAAAAGAAAACATGGCGTGGAGACAAAAACAGGTGTTGGCAAAAGAACACATATGGTATGCACTCACTGATAACTGGATGCTTGCCCCCAGAAAGCTCTGAATACCCAAGAAACAATTCACAGACCTTTAAAGCTCAAAAAGAAGGAAGGCCAGAATGTGGAAGCCTCAGTCCTTAGAAGGGAAACCGAAACACTCACAGGAGGTTTAGGATCAAGTGGAAAAGCAGAGATTGAAGAGGGGATCATTCAGGGGCTGTCTCACTTGGGGATCTATCCCATGAGCAGCCATTGGGCCCAAGCACTATAGTTGATGCTGGGAGGTGCTTGCTGACAGGAACCAGATAGGTTCCTCAGGGGCTCTGCCAGAGTCATACAGCTGAGCATGCTTGCAGCTAACCATCAGACTGAACATAGGGACCCCAGTGAGGGTGCTGGGGTGGGGATGGGGGGGAATGAAGGAGCAGAAGTGGGTTATGGCCTCATGGGAAGAACAACATTGTCAATCAACCAAATCCTCCACAGCTCCCGTGGACTAGAACACCAACCATTGAGCAAGGCCCATGGCTCCAGTGGCATATGCAGCAGAGAATAGCAGTGTCTGGCATCAATTCGAGAAGAGGCCTTTGGTTCAGGGAGGACATGTTTTCCCAGTGTAGGGGAATGCCAAGGCATTGAGGTGGAGAGGGTGACTGGGAGTTAGTGCACCTTTGTGAAGACAAGTAGAGGGCTGGGGGACGGGAGCAGGGTAGACAAAGGAGATAACATTTCAAATGTAAACAGAGAGTATCTAATAAAAAATTAAACAAACAAACAAACAGGCTTTGGATGTAGGAGAAGGGGTAATTAGTAAAGAATGTTACTAATTTCAGTTAGAAGCTGAAAGACTCCCATCACCTACCTGTAGAAGGAGCCAGTTCGGCTGATAACTTGATTTTGTACTAATGGAACTGTTTGGGACTTCAGATGGCTACAATTGTTGGAGAATAAATCTTTTTAAGTCACTAAGTACTTGCTATAGATAAAAGGCAACATTCACAAACATGAAAAATAAAAAGGGCAGATTACCTATGGCTGCATTCACCTAAAATATTTTTTAAGGCAAAAATAATCTAGTTGTTGAGAGGAGAGGACTGTTAAAACATTGGTAAACAGGAGGAACGATGATCCACAGTCAGAAAAGTTACTGCAGCTGAACAGGAAACCCGTCTTGTTCAGGACTGTCACAGCCACAGTTTGCAAAAAGTGCAGCTATTGATTAATGCAATGTAGTGTCAATTAGATGTACATTCCTGAGGTCTTTTATCTGTTGTAGCTTTGTCTTTTTCTTTTCCTTTTCATTACATCAGGTATATTGCCCTGTAAATTGTGGTAGTGGTACCAGGAATAAAAAATTAAGGAATTTTTAACTTTTCAAAAAAAAAAAAAAAATACATTGGTAAAAACCAGGCAGGGTGGTGCATATGCCCTTAATCACAGCAGTACTATGGCAGATGCAGACAGTTCTCTTGTAAATTCAAGTCTACCCTAGGCATATAGTGAGACCATGTCTAAATAGGAGAAAAATAAAGTTCTGGGGCTGGAGAGATGGCTCCTCCAGAAGACCTAGGTGTGGTTTCCAGCACTCACATGGTGGCTCACAACCTGCTGTAATTGGGTTCTAAGAATCCAACATTGTCCTGGACAACCAATACACACGTGGTGCAGACGTAGGTACCTATATGGAAAACACCCACACGACACATTAGAAAAATGACAAAAGACAGGAGGAAGGACTCTGAATTTTCTTACCACGTCCTGTGTTTTATCTGAGAGCTATGTTTAGTTTGTGAAACTTTTAAAATCTGTGCCCTCTTCTGTATACATGGTATACATAGTTTTAAAAGCAGTCCCCCCCCCCCCCTTTGGCTATGTGTGGTGGCACAGATGTACAACACCAGCACCTGGAAGGCTAAGGCAAGAGGTTGCTACTACGAAGCCACTTGGGCTTGCTGAGCAAGCAAGATGTTTTTGCTTTTTCTTTTTAAGAAAAGAAAAAAGATCATTTAGCCTTAATCTGCTAAAAAAGAAATAGCTATTTGAGATGGGAAAATTTTTACTAAATAACCT
Source organism: Micromys minutus (assembly GCF_963924665.1). Lineage (NCBI taxonomy): Eukaryota > Metazoa > Chordata > Mammalia > Rodentia > Muridae > Micromys > Micromys minutus. The sequence goes on from NC_137980.1 coordinate 23,520,382, forward strand.
TACTTCTCAAAAAATAGGGATTTTGTTTCTCAAAGACTGAGCCATCTTAATAACTACAGCAGCAGATAACTAAGTGCTAAGAATGAGATGCTTAGTGAGCGTTTTTGTTGTTCCTGCATCTGGGCATGACAAACACCAGCCAAGCTGTTCTCTGAAAGAGCAGTAAACTAGCGAGACGGGGGCACTACAGATAGCCAACGCCTTTGGGTTTACCATTCTCCAAAGTAGTGAAAATGGAAACAGAAATTGCCCTATAGTCATTAAATATAAAACCAATTTATAAAACACATCAGAATTTTATTGCTTGAAGAATACAGCATATGAAATTACAAGAACATCAAAATTAAAAGTCACTAGGCTTCAAACATATAATACATTATCAGATGCAGTAAAATATTAATTAACCTGAAGTCTGCATCAGAAAGAAAAAGGTATGGAAAATTATCCAAATTGTTTACTTGAGAAACATATACTTAAAACAAAATAAAAGAATGTTACAGTACAAATTAAAAAAGCCAAAAGTGACTAACTTATTTCTGTAAACTAAACTATCTACCTTTGGTACTTAACCTTTCTGAAAAAAAACGATTCCTTCTATTTTTTTCAAACACATCATGGGCATATCCATGAAATAAGTTGAAATAACTTCAACATAAAACATTCAGCAAAATTACTACCTTTTTTACTACCCTTTTTTGTTATAGGGGGAAGAATATTTGATAAATGCACAATAATATGCATATAAATTTCCCTTCTAAAACTGAAAAATATGAGTATTAAGAAATCTAATACTTATAAACATTTCTTAGCTCTCAAAATTGAAATCCTAGCAAGCTGGAATCTCTTCTGGGGCTTGGTGAACACATATTTAAATGGCTTGGCAACTGACATGGGAGTTAATGACTTATATTATCTTAGGTGGCATTTTTCTGTCTCCAAAATATAAGTAATATGCCATTTCACCAAATACACTGGGCTCCTCTCACAAACACATTGCATTTTATGCACTGAAACCAAATTAGAGCTGCTCCCTTTTAACAAGCAAGTTAACACTTAATACAGGGCTGGTCAGTTATGACACTTTTTAAGCAAACACAAAACTTTTAAAGCTATCACTAAAGTATGATGACGGGGACAATGATGTCATATCAAAAGTTAGCACAGGATTCTTTAGGCCACCTAGTCAAGAAAATGTAAATGCTCCACTAAAACCAAACAATAAGTAAACTACACGTTAACTAAAAATGAAAAGCTCTTTCCATAGCAGGCATGCTCATCGCTTCCTCTCACTTACTTCCCTAGCAAAGGTTTGGATACCCAGGAACCTCAGTCAGACCAACAGAACCCAACCAATGCCTTGTGAGCCCCACCTACGTACTCAAAGACGGACTAACAACTAATACTATGAACAATTACTCAACTGGAGTGAAATAGTAAGAATCGTGACAATCTTCAAGAATAGCCAGTTTCTGAAATGGCATAGTGTAGTTCAAGATAAATTATACTATAATAAAACTAGTCTTCACTGCTACACAAAACAGTAACAAAATCAAAAACATAACTCACCAAATTTATACAACTACTAGTGAATACATTTCCTTCCTAGTTATTGAATGTCTTGGGATTTCTTCTAAACAAGTATATTTGAGCATATATAATTGTTGCCTGAATATATACTCACTTTAAAAGACAAAAAAGTTAGATACAATATGTAACTGAACCTTTTCACCACCTGATTCAATGTGTTCTGCATCACACCATGCCCCATCTCAATATAAATTCTCAATTTCAGTTCAGTTAAAAGGGCAGAGAAAATACAAATACAGATTAAGAGATCTCTATAAATGTCACTGTATTTTTATAAACCTGAAGTTGTCTGTAACACTGTTTATTGACCAAATAAAGGGTTCACACTGGTCTAAGATTCCAGAAACACCATTATAAATTCAAAGTTGATATTGTACTTAACCTTAAATTTTCAATAGTTCAGAGACAGTTTTACATGTACAGCACAGTAGTTGAAACCTGACAGCAGACGTCTCTAAAATACCAATGGTAAGTCCGCCAAGATGAGTTTCTTTCACTGTTTTCTTATAGAGGAAACAGAAGCCCAAATGGTGGATTTCAGATATCATCATCTTCTTCTTCATCTTGTGAAGATCCCGCCTGATTGGATGCGCTGGCTGAGGCTGCAGCAAGCTGGGCTTGTTGAGCAGCTTGCTGCATTTGAAGCCATTCCTGCTGGGCCAGTTCTGCTTGTTGCTGTCTAGCCTAAGAATTAAAAACATAAAAGCAAGTGTATGCATTCTAGTTAAATATAAATTCAACCAACACACTTACTTGTTAAATGTAGATATTTTCCAAGTATGACGTAATTACGACATATTTAGAAAACAATAACTTTAATATTTTGAGTTCAACTGAGGAAGTTGGAAGGTTAATAGAGAGGCTAGAGAGTCTGGCTTAGCAGTTAAGAGTACTGGGTTCTCTCCCAGAGGATCAGGTTTGATTTCTAGCACCCACATGGGTGATCACAACTTTCTGTTATCTTCATTTCCAAGGGATCCAATACCCTCTTCTGGCCTCTGCAAGTAATGTACACATGTACATAATTTTGGTGGCTTAAAAAAATCTCCAGCACAGTTAGGGCAAAATACCAGAAAGAATATAACAGTTACCCTGATATATTCTTCTAAGTTCATATTTTACCCTTTTCTACCCTCATGCTTCCAAAGAAACCTAGAACATAAAATTTTCTCAACTGTATACCAGATTTTTGCATTTTCATAGTCTTTCTTTTTATCAAATCTACCTAAAATTTACTAAATTTCACTTACTGTTTAAATTGTACTCTTACTTCAAATAAAACTGAAATTTTTTTTCTCCTTCCTGCACATGTCAAGGTGTCATCAGGCAAGAGAATTAACACTGGTTCCAGGAACCAATTTAAACAAGTAAAAAGACTATTAACCAAATATAAAATTGGTAAAAGTAACTAAAAAAGCAAAAGAACACTAAGACACCAGGGAGATGCCAAATATAAGCAGCAGTCACAAATCTAACCTGGAACAAAAGAAGAGGCTAGAGAGTTTAAAACGTATGCTTGAAGGAACTCGGTGGAACTGAACTCAGACTCCAAAGAGCAGGAGTATTCACTAAAGTATGAAAACATGAAAAACCCACCTGTGGGGACCCACACCTAAGAGGGTACAGGTTCAGGCTGGTTCTGAACAGAGAAAAATGCAGATTGGATTCTGTTGCTACTACAGGACAAACTGGTACAGTCAGTGCAAAAATGTTTCTGGACACTGGGTGTGATGGCATACACTTATAATCCCAGCATTGGAAGACAGAAGCAGCCTGGGTGACAAATGCAATTCGATCTCAAAAGACCTAATAAATAATTGTTTCTGAACTGGTGAAAAGAATCAAAGAATAAAGAAAAGAAGCAAGGCCCACTTGCTTACACCAGCCTCTATTGGTAGTAGAAACTAAAGAGAATTTCAGATTGCAACAGTACAGTGGTCTCCCCATATGTAGTTTCAACTTTCATGATTTCTGTTACCTGGAATCAACCAAAATATTAAGTGGAAAATTCCAGAAATAGCAAGCAAGTATCTTAACCTGCTGAGCCATCTCACCAACCCATCTTATAGAATCTTATGAGGACTAAATGAACAAATATATACAAATTGCTTGGTAATGTGATTAACAAATGGTCAAAACTCAATAAATATTGGAAAATTTTTTTCTCTTATTTATTTTATTATTTTAATTACATATGTGCACTTATGTGTCACATATAGGAGATATGTGCAATGAGCACTGGTACCCTCAGAGGACAAAAGTGTTCAACCTCCTTGGAACCTCCCAATGTAAGTACTACGCATACTTAACCAGAATTCTTTTTACCCCCTTATTTAATGCTACTTGGATCTTTGCCTAATACTGTTTAAGGTTCAAGTGCACTGATGTTTGGTGGTATGCTCCTGTTACCTAGGTACCTGGCGGCAAAGAGGACTATAAGTTCAAAGCCAGCTTGAAAGGACACCTTGCTATACAGAAAGGGTGTGCGCGGTTCCCTGTGTTCCACTCACACTAAAATCTGGCAGTGTACTTATCACTGTGACGCTCAGCGATGTCTACAAGCATTCTCATGCTTCTAAATGATGACTGTATCAGGAAAAAAAGAGAAAGTCCAAGAGGTATTTGATTTAGAAAAACCAGAGTCAAACTGGCCAAGTTTTAAATATCTGACTTTGTAATAAGCAATGAGCTGAAGAAAGAATCCTCTAGTTATATATGTTGACTTATGAAGTTATTTTAAAAAACAAAACAAAACAGCGATTTTGGTAGATTTCTAGTGAAAATAATTCAAAACATATTACTTACTTTTGCAAATAATTCCTGTTGCTGTCTCAGTAATTCTTCCTCAGGAATGCCAAGGTTTTCCAAACGAGAACTGGCCTTTCTTCGTTTTAATGCTACTGTCTTGCATTCTTGTAAGACTTCTTTTACTTCACTGATGTAAGAGCCAAAGCCCAAACTCTCGAGTGCTACAGAAATCAAAATATGAAAAGGTGAAGAAAATAGAGCTTTCTCTCACATATGAAAACATTTCTTTTTTTGGGTTAGTTTCCCTTTGGGAGATAAGACCATTGTTTTCTAGTGTTACACATATTTCACAGTTATTTAACAATTGTCTGGGTGACTAAGACAAAATACTTTTATCAACCATTATTCTTTAAGTTTTTTTATTTGTGTGTATGAGTGGGGGCGGGGAGATGATGAAGGGGGAGAGATCTGTACATGTGAGTGTAGTGCCCACAGAGGCTAGATGAGGGCACAGGATCCCCAGGAGCTGTTGTAAAGCATCTAATGGGTATGAGGGAACCCAAATCCTTCTGCAAGAGCTGCATCATACTCTTAACCTGAGCAGTGTCTCCAGTCCCATATTCATCTATGTCCTTAATACTTGACTACAGACTGGTTAAAGCCTGTTGTAGTTATTCCCAGGTCTGCCTCCTAGCTATATGTTCCCAGAAGTAAGACTCAGACTATATTTATAAACACCTTGGCCATATAGCTACTCTGACTGGATCATAACTAAAGATAACCCATTTGCTTTAACCTACATTTCGCCCCATGGCTGGTTACCTATGCTTAGTTAGGAATTATGTGTTTGTCTCCTCACCTCTTTTAGGGCTTCTCCCTCCTCTCTCTCTCTTTCCCCTCCAAGCCCCCCCCAACTCTTTCTCTTCCCAATGTCCCACCTCTATTTTCTCCTATAGGCCATAGGCTTTTTAATTGACAGGTAAGGCATCCATAGAATATACAAAATGATCTCTCTAGACTTTTCCCTTTGGGTCCAATAAAAGTTTCTTTATTTCAAATATAAGTTTAATACAATTATAACAATTATGAAAACTACAAAGTATGATATACATTTATAAGGTCCAGTCCATTTATATTTGGCAACTTAAAGTATTTTAACATCTCTTAGTGAGTTTACAATTTTGTATCTAAATCATTTTTTAACTTATATTAGCATCCTAAAAACATTTTAAAACCTAGAACATCTTTTAAATGCTAAACAACTTAAGTTTAATTCTGAGATTGTAACTCTAGTTACAATCTAGTCTTCAACCCCTTCCCCCTTCAGAGACTAGAGAGAGACTGGAGAAGGAACAGATATTACTGGAATATGCAGAAAGCTCAAGAACACAACTTCCAAAAATTAAGGGAATGACAGAGACAGCCCTCAATATTCTTTAAAATGTTGGAGCATCTATTCCCAGCCTTCTGGCCCAGAACATTTGACAGACCTTAAGTGAAGCAGGAATTGAAGAATAATAAAAGAAAAGGAAAGCTAAGTTAAAAAAAAAAATCATAGAGAGGAACATCTAATTTAAATATAAGAAAATAAAGTCCTTAGGGAAAATTTTAAATTAAAAATGATTTTTATATTTTGGATAGAGGGAAGCATAATAACACACGGCATCTGAAGTCTGTATGATCTCGCTTCCCTCATCAGCACACAAACGCTATTTTCCTGTTATTATGGCTTTCCTATTTGTATGTCCTCTCTGGGAGAGGTCAGGGTAAGGGAGGACTGGAACCATGAGCACATGGCCAGGACAAACAGCTAGTGTTTGGAGCACACCACTGAGGTGTCAGCCAGGCCTGCAGTTAGAAGAAAACATTAGGGGTTACCCTCCCCCCACCCCGTAATTGTAACCATAGCCTGAGTCTCATTTATTTGTAAGCTAGTTGGGGAAAGCTTAGCTTGGTTGTACTACAAAAGCCTGCAGAACACTTCAAGGCACAGGCCTTCATTTTCCTCTTATTTGAATAAGAAAATATCTTTCATGACACTCATAGTAAGTCAAGCATCATTAAGTCTGTCACTTTCTTAAATACACAAATGCAAATATCTGGAATGTATCTGTTAATGACAGTTTGGTCCAATGTAAAAAAAGTAGGCAGGAAAGATGAAAGAATAGTTAAGTTTTTCTCTCCTCCATTACACCCAGAGTATAGTACTTAATATACGCTTGTCCCAATAAAGGAGAGGACTGAGTATTTCAGACTGAAAAAGAAAAAAAGTACTGTACAGCCCTGTTTAAATTACACAAATCAACTTTAGCCAAGTATAAACTGTTGTCTTGTAGGCTGGCTGCTCCACTGTTCTCTACTTGCCTATAGGCAGAAAAACAACAAACAAACAAACAAACAAACAAACTACCTCAAGAAGCGGCAGCTCTAAAAGCACCTGAATTAATCTATGTAAGGAATCACCCTAACAAACACATTTTGGACTAAAAACAACACACAAATTAGCAACCTCTAGATTCTGTAGTTTATTTGTGGGAGGGAAGAATATGATTATTTTTCACTTAAAATACAAGATGATGTAGGCCAAAGTAGAGTCTTGCCTCATCAGCTCGGCATGAAGACCCCTGGCAATCACTTCAGCCAGGGTACAGCACTTCCAGAAAACTAGGAAACATGGAGTCTGAATCATTTATTGCTACATTCTGACCACAATGCTAAATACATCAGTAAGTGTGGGGCTGTAGGAGAAAACAAAACAGATAGAAAGCACTTGCCTAAGATGCATGAGGCCCTGGGTTCAATTTCTAACAGCATCTTCAAAAAAAGATCATTTTAAACCAGGTGTGGTGGCATATACCTTACTTAATTCCAGCCCTTGGGAGGCAGGGGCAGGGGCAGGAACAGATAGAGGCAGGCAGATCTCTGAGTTCCAGGACAGCCAGGGCTATGCTGTGAGACTCTTTTCCAAGAAAAAGAAAAAAATAGAAACATGAACCTTTTTTCTTTGTTGAACTGGGCAGCAGTGGTGGCATATCTCTTTAATCTCAGCACCTGGGAGGCAGAGATAGGCTGATCTCTGAGTTCAAGGCCATCTTGGTCTACAAAATGAGTTCCAGGACAGCCAGGACTAAACAGAGAAATCCTGTCTCTAAAAACCAACCAAAGGGGGTGTGGGGAGAAAGGCTCTCAAAACAAAACTCAAAGTGATTACATAATATTAAATGGCAGTAAAATATATGCTAATTTGAGCAAAAGTATAGACATTCTTATATATTTAATGGCAACATTACAAGAAGAGGGTAACTTTGTGAATGACAACAGGCTAATTCCTAACATTAATGGATTCCCATCATCACACAAAGGGAAATAGCCTGAATAACTGAAGTTAGCATATTCCAAAGTTGAATTTTTAGGATATGGCTTGCTACTGCTGCAGTTCAATGGTCATGTCAATATGAACTCTAAATATATCCTAGAAAAGAATGAGCTTTCCCCAAAGAAGACAGATTGTGTTATTAGATTTTTGGAACAATTACCACTTCATTTGGTACAAACAAATGTTTAGGCAAATCCTACCGAAACCCATACTTTTCATTAAAAAGTTGATGTTTGACAAAGGTGGTTCTTCTCTTCTTTCAGAGTCAAAGGAAATGTTAGCTATTTGTTAAGTATCTTCTCAGAGACTTATAAACTCAAAAGAAAAAACAACTTGGCTTCCATTTTTCTTACCAGTCAGCAAACCAAACAAGTAGGGAAAAAAATACTAGTTTTAAGAATCAAATATGTCTGGCTGGAGAGATGGCTCAGCAGTTGAGAGCACAGCTCTTTCAGAGGTTGTGAGTTCAAATCCCAGCAACCACACGGTGGCTCACAACCATCTGTAATAGGATCTGATTCCCTCTTCTAGTGTGTCTGTCACCTACAGTGTTCTTATATATAAACCTTTAAAAAGAAAGAATCAAGTATGTTAGCTGGAAATGTAGCTTGCTTAGCACATTGTGTGGACGTGCTGAACTTGTCCCCAAGTTCAGCACGTCCACACAAAAGAACCAAATAAGCAGCAGGGAATGGTAGTTATATGTCCCTGATCCCAGTATTCAAGAGACTGCAGGAAGAGGCTCTACTCTATGTTTAAGGCCAGGCTAGGCGACAGAGTATAATCCTGTTAGCATCTTGACTTTCCTAACCCTGAAAAAAAAAAATATTGCTTTTTTTCCTTAGTTATCTACTATGTATATACTATGTGTATACTCTGCTGAAATGGCAGAGTATATGTGTATGTAATATGATAATTATATATATAATGTGATTATATATATAAATATAAACATGCACCCATACACACACACACCCATCATGGCTCTACTACCTACTTGGGTTGACTTCTGTCATGCTAAGTACTCAGTCTTGAGAGACATCCACACCAGAGCAGGAAGTATTTTAAATCTACTATCAGCACAGGATAAAGGCTCAAAAATTAATCACTTGCTCTTGTCAATACTGACAGCGCAAAATGGAAATGTTGCATATAAACAGATGTGTTCTCTATTCGACATTAACAGTTTCCTGTAAAAAATTTTAAGACTTAAATTTATAAGGCAATGACAGAGAAATACCGACCTAGTATTATTAAATTTGTTCCTTTTAACTTTAAAAGTAATCAAGAATTTTTTCACATTTTCAATAGATTATAAAACAGAAGTGATTGTACCAAACTGAATAAAACTTTCTCATAAGACTTCATGAAAAGCCACAGAAAGTATTTACCAAAAATTGCCAAAAGCAACTTTCGTCTCCTTTCCCTGTAACCATCAAAACAGTCTCCCAAACCCCCACTTCAAATCTTTTCCAGCAAAGGGAACAAACTGCTGAAACCTTTATAAGTGCTTTTCAAAAAAGCTTAAATATATATTCACATACAAAATGGGAACCGCAGGAGGGAAGGACAGGCTGTAGCTCAGAAATAGAATGCTGACTGTCATTCGTCAGGCCCTAAGTACAAGGGAGTGCTGTCCTCCCCGCCCTGCCCCAGTCACCTTTTACAAATAATTTTCAAAGAACAATCAATAGTTGGAGGGAGTCAAAAAGAAAAAAAAAAAGGTGGCACTTGCTTTGGTTACCTGGTGATAACTGTTCCAACCATCTTGGCGGGGGGTTTTTTTGTTTTTTTTTTGTTTTTTTTTTAAAGCAAAAATATACTTCCTTTCTGGAAAGCAATTAACTTCACAACACTGAACACACTCGCCATGTTGATAACTTTTAAACTCAAGACTGGGAATCAGACCTAGGACCCTTGTGCATGCTAGGTAGATGATACACCACTGACCTCCACTCACAGCCCAGGAATGAATCCTTTCCTCTACACAGGTGAGAATCTAACTCAACTCACGCCTGAACTTCTAAAACTTAAGTTTCCAAGAGAGAACTTTGAGGTTCCTTTCTCAGTTGTTATTATCTAGGTTTAGCTGTGGGCAGTCGATTCGTGTCGCTTTAAGACCTGATTGGAAACTGTACTAGTTGGATGTTAAGGATGTTTGTTGACCCTAATGTTTGCATTCCTTATTTGCATTAGCTGGATGGGGGGAAAATGTCCGAAGAATGCTACAAAGGTATTTCTTAAGGTGGCTGCACTTACTAGTGAAGTGGAATAAAGGCTCTGTGACATTAAGAGGTTACTCTATTAGCGGGGCTGTTCCCCTGGACCTTCATTTAAACCAAATCCCACACAAATTGCTTACCTTGAATGACATGCTCTGGTGAAATTGTCTTCTTTTCTGACTTGTTACAAATCTCGTTGGCTTCAGAAGATATAAGGTGAATGAATTCAGTGCAGCAGTTCACTACCAGCTCTCGGGCATCGTTGGCCACCCGGACATTAGGGAGAGTCTCTTTGATCATCTTATTTATAGCAGCTCTGGGGATAGTGAGATCATCGTCGTTGCCAGACGAGGAAGCCATCGTACCTTCCTGTCTTTCAAGCCCCAACTTTTAAAGACAGGCTCCCCTCTGGTTCACCACTCCACGAAGATTTCTCAACAGGCTGTCCCTGGAGAGAGATGTCTGAATCCGGGAAGCTCAGAGAAGAGAGTGCAGAAACCAGGAAGAAGCGGGCTCGAGGGCAGGGAACACCCACTGTGTGAGAGAGTTTAGTGCGAATATGAAGGAAAGGTCAGGGGGCCGAGAGCTCTAGGGACACCACTCCCAGGGCTGAAGAACCACCCTGCGTGTCGCCTCAAACGGACTGGCGCTGTCGTCTAACCGAACCTAAACGGCACGGGAGCGCACGCAAGACCGAGGAGTACCCGCCCGGCCGCAGAACCGGGCGGACACACAGCAGGGTCGGCTCTACAGAGCCGGAGCCCCCGCGGCCACCGCCACCAGCAGCGGTTGCAGCCGCCTTGGCCAAACCATCCTCCAGGCACCCGCGCCGCCGCCTCACAACATGTCTGCCGAAGCCGCAGCTGAACGCACGCTGGCTGCCTGGGAACCAAGTGGACTGGGCTGAAAACGGCGGGAGCCGCAGCGGCAGCCGCCGCGGCCAAGCGTTTTGCGGAGAGCAGGCTGTAGGAGCAGAAGCGGCGCTAACGGTGGTCTCCCTACGGGCCGGGGAAGGAGGTTTGCCGCAAGCTGATCCCGACACGCTTTGCGCCACCGGAAGTCTCACTCCCCAGGTCCCACCCACCCTGCTGGACGGATGTCCGTGTGCACGCTCCGCCCTTACCCCCTCCCGGGCGGGCGGGAACGGCGGGTCCTCGCAGCCCCGCAGACTCCGCCTGTCACTCAGCCTGTCGCTGCTCGCCCACAGCGTCTCGGCGTTTCTTCAGTCAGGCCCTAGGGGAACTCGCTTGCTCTGCGGAGGCTTGTGTGAGCAGAAGGGCCAACGGAGGGCCACGTGGCCGAGGAGACCTGGTCTTTACCAAAGAACTTCCTTTTCCTATCTCCTTAGCTGTCGGAATTAGGGCACTGAGTGTAAGGAGCAGAGTGTGGGAAAGCATATCCCCAGTATGTGGAGGAAAGGCCTTTAGAACTACTTAACAGCGTTCAGATCAGAGCTCCCTGTTCTCACTTCTGAGAAAGAAATGAAGCCTTCAAAGAATTGGCTGCCCTCGGTAGTACAAATGACTAAGTCAGAAGTTGGTCTGATCCAAAGTAGTGGAAATGTTTGGCATACCATGAGCTGTGACCCTCTGCACACTTGCTTTTGGAGGAAAGACAAAAAAAAAAAAAAAAAAAAGTTTATCTCAAGCGAGGAGTCCAATATTTGCTTTATCCCAGGTGGTTATTATTCATCGCAGAAATGACATTAAAAAACAAAACAGGTAAAGTTCAGCCAGGTGCTGGTGGCTCACGCCTTTAATCCCAACACTCAAGACAAGATACTCAGGCAGGCAAGTCAAGTTCCAGGACAGTCAGGGCAACGAAGAAAACTGTCTCCAACCACACCAAAACACTTCAGGTACTGTCACAATGAATAGTGGAACTTTGCAACTTTTTAAGCCACTTAAATCCATGTGCACAGTTTAGTACATTGTGTTCCTTACTGATAGATTGTCAGCTGGGCTGTTGGCAATACTTTAAGATGTTTGGTTTCCGGGAGACCATCGCTGTCATCCACACCCTCTGACCCACTGTACTAGGCGTAGCTTCAGCACTGAACTAGAACACTTGAGTACTTTTTTTCATTCATTTTCTCCAGGATGCTCCCTGGGAACCAGATATTCTTTATTTATCATTGCTACTAAGTTTGACCTTTGATTATAAAGAGAAAATTTCTTCAAAATTAGTAAATTTTGGTTCAGATGTGTTAAGACCTAGGTAAAATATTAAGGTCTGGATGTAAAATTAAGGTCTAGGTAACTGTTACCTGGCCAGCCTGCCATTTTGTGCTGTAATTAGATGGAAACTTTGTCATATGGCAGTCATGTCTACAGAGTGCCTTTGAGTACTCCAGAGCGGCTGTCTAAATTGTTTATACCTGCAACCTGGGCTTCTCTTTATTTTACTTTTGTTTTTTGAGTCAGGGCTTCTCTGTGTATCCCGGGTTGTCCTGGAACTCATTCTGGAGACCAGACTGGCCCCAAACTCAGAGACCTGCCTGCCTCTGCCTGCCGAGTGCTGGGATTAAAGGCCTGGCCACCACAGATGAGCCCAACTCCACGTTTGAAACACAGTATTTTTAACTTTAAAAGTTCATGGGACTTTAAGGATAGAAAAGAAGTATAAAGACATAAGGGAACTGTCAGTAAAGACTTTACACACTTAAAGGTCTATTGTAAATGAAATCACATGGGAAAACAGTACAGAGAAAAATTGCTGGAAAATCAAACCAGTTGGAATCAGAAACAGTGGGACACAGCTGTAATGCCAGCACTGGGGAGGGTAAGGCGTGAGGACTGATTGCTCAAAGATGGACTCTGGACAACTTAGTACAGTAGCAAACTGTAAGGTCATAAACAAAAAGAGGTGACATGACTTTGTCAGAAGGTCAGGAAGAAAGGAGATATGCCAACAAAGAACTAAAGAAAGAATGAGAGGGAGAATCAGAATTAGATGCTCTGTGGTATTTAACAGTTGGGTAGATGCCAAGGGTAGTATGCACTTCTGTACTTCCAACAGTTGTGAGGCAGAGGCAAACAGGAAGATCACCATCTTAAGACCAGTCTGAGGTACAGACCCTACTTTCTCATTGGTGGGGAAGACTAAAGAAGCAAAACAGCTTGAGAGAGCTTCGAGGGCAGTGAAGAGCTGTAAAAGAAACATGTTCAGTGGAAAAACAAGAGCAGAACAGAGCAGATTTTGAAAACTGCAAGCAAAATAAGGTCTGTGTAAAGCAAGTACCACGAGCGTTTTAAAAAAACAAATAATGCAGATACATGCAGCAGAAACACCCATACACATACAATACCAGAGAGAATTACAAAATATTTTTAAAGGCCCAGCATGGTGGTACATGCCTTTAACCCTAGCACTTGGGAAGCAGAGGCAGGTAGATCTCTATAGGTTTTAAAGTTCGAAGCCGGGGCTCTGGAGAGATGGCTCAGTGGTTAAGAGCAATGACTGATCATCCAGAGGTCCTGAGGTCAAATCTCACAACCACATCTGTAATGAGATCTGATGCCCTCCTCTGTGTCTGGAGACAGCTACACTGTACTCAACATAAATAAAATAAAATAAATAAATCAATCAATCTTTAAAAGTTTGAAGCCAGCCTGGTCCAGGATGAGTTCCAGGATAGACAAGACTACATAGAGAAACCCTGTCTCAAAGAAACAAAGCAAACAAAAAACCTGGAAGTTACTGTGTATGTGTTATTGTATACCTATAATCCCAGCTCTCTGGAGGTCGGAGACAAGAAGATACACGCACTCCCCCAACCCCATTTCCCAATTTAAAATCACCTTGGGCTACATACAGTGTGAGTGGAGACTAGCCTGAGTCACAGGAAAATCTTGTCTTGAACAACACCAAACAGCAGCAACAACAAGAAAAGGCCTGGAATTTGGAAGCTGTTTCTAATCAATTCAGTTGACACTGCTACATTTCCAGGTGTCAACTCTGTAACTAAGTTTAAAAAAAAAAAAAAAAAAAAACACTTGCTTGAGGTGATAATCCCTTCATAAGTGATGATAAATTTAAAATGTGCTGTTATATGTTTTAATTGATTTGAAACTTGAGTCTAATTCAGTTCTTTGATTTAAACATTTGCAGGGTCAGAAAACCTAATACTGAGTTCAGTCCATAGTGGAAGAACAAAAATTATTCCCAGAGTTGTCCTCTGACCTTAATTTGTATGCTATAGCAGACACATACATACAGACACACACACACACAGACCCAGGGGGTTGGATGGGGAGGGAGGCAGTTGAGAGAGATTGTAAAAATTTAAAGCATTTGCAGCTAGGCATGATGACACATGTCTATAATCTTAGTATTTTGGATAAAGAAGCAGGTTTGGGTGTCCAAATTCATCATCAAGTACATAGTGAAGTGGAACACATTGTAGTCTACCTGAGATCCTGTCTTAAACAAATGCACACACAAACTAAAACCCAAACTTTTGCCAGCTGTGGCTGATGGTGTACACATGTAATTAGTTTCAGCACTCAGAGGCAGCTGGCTTTAAGGTTATTGCTAAGACTTTCTACAAACTAAAGGCAATGTCCTATTGCTGAATAAAACACCTAGACAACTCATTAAATATGGAGAAGTCAACCTGGTGCCTACCTAGAGCCTTCATCCCTACCCCATGGTATTGGAAGGTACTCTGCATGCTACCAGAGGAGAGAGGTAAACACCAACCCAGCTACAAACCCTTCAGTCTACATATGTGACCTGCTTTGCAAGATACGTTAGTGCCACACAGGTACAAAGTTTGTAGAAGCAACCAACTAATATCTGATTTGAGTTAAGGCCCAGTCCAGGAGATGGAACCCATACCTAATGCTACTTGGGTAGAATAGTCCAGGGACCAAATATTCTGCTAAAGGAATATAGCAACAAGATGACTCCTAACAACATTCTGCTGCACTAGGAGATCTGTTATACTCATATGCATAGCTCAGTCATTCTCAGAAAAGCTTCCTTCTACAGCAGATGGGAACAAACACAGTGACCACAGCCAGACAATAGGGACAAAGTTAAAGACCTTGGAACATTCAGCTCTAAAAGGAATGTCTACATCAAATCCCTCCTTCCAAGGATCAGGGAACTCTTTGGAAAAGGAGGCAAGAAAGAGTGTAATAACCAGAGGAGATGGAGAACATTAAGAAATCAAGGTCTTTGAAACCCAGCAGGAATGACATACCAATTTACAGACTACATTCGCAGGACCTGCCATGTCTCCACTAGATGGAGTGCTAGAGCAGAAAGGAGCCATGCACACATCCCATTCCCTAACAGAAGCTATGCACCCTAACACTGCTGTCACCTGAGCTTTTGCTCTTGGCCATTCTGATTGGTGGAAGGTGAAATCTCAGGGCCATTTTGATTTGCATTTCCCTGACCACTAAGCACTTTGAATATTTCTTTAAGTGCTTCTCAGCCATTTGGGATTTCTCTGTTGTAAATTTTCTATTTAGCTCTATACCCCATTTTTTGATTGGGTTGTTCAGGGTTTTTAGAGGTTAGCTGCTTGAGTTCTTTATATATTCTGGATATTAGTCCTCTATTGGATGTGGGGTTAATTAAGATTTTTTTCCTTATCTGTAGGTTGCTGATTTGCCCTGTTGACTATGTCCTTCACCTTACAGAAGCTTTTCAGTTTCATGAGGTCCCATTTATCAATTGTTGATCTTAGAGTCTGAGCCACATTCTGTTCAGGAAATTTCCCCTGTGCCAATGAGTTTGAGGCTCTTTCCCACTTCTATTAGATTGAGTGTATCTGCTTTTATGTTGAGGTCCTTGATCCACTTGTATTTGATTGAGCTTTGTGCAAGGTGACAAATATGGATCTATTTTCATTTTTCTACATTACAGATTGCCAGTTAGACCAGCACCATATATTAAAGATACTTTCTTTTTTCTATTTTATATTTTTGGCTTCTTTGTCAAAGATCAAGTGTCCATAAGTATGTGGGTTTATTCTGGGTCTTCAATTCTATTCCACTGATTGACCTCCTGTCTGCCTCTGTACCAATACCATGTGGTTTTTTGTTTTTTTGTTTTTTGTTTTTTTAATTACTATTGCTCTGTAATACAGCTTGAAGTTAGAGATGGTGATTCCCCAGAAGTTCTTTCATTGTTAAGAATTGTTTTCACTCTCCTGGATTTTTTTGTTTGTTTGTTTTTGTTTTTCCATATGAAATTGAGAATTGAAGAGTTGTGTTGGAATTTTGGTGTGGATTGCATCGAATCTGTAGATTGCTTTTGGTAGGATGGCCATTTTTACTATGTTAATTCTACCAGTTCACGAGCGTGGGAGATCTCTCCATCTGAGGTCTTCTTTGATTTCTTTAAGATGCTCCACCATACCACAGAGGAACGTTCTCCACTATGTTCATTGTGGCCTTATCTGTGATAGCCAGAAGATGGAAACAACCCGATGTCCAACAACAGAAGAACGGAATCAGAAAATGTGGCCCATTTGCACAGTGGAATACTACTCAGCTATTAAAAATGAGGACATCATGAGTTTTACAGGCAAATGGATGGAATTAGAAACTATCATCCTGAGCGAGGTACCTCAGACCCAAAAGGACATGAATGGTATGTATTCATTAATAAGTGGGTATTAGCTTAAAAAGTACAGAATACCCAAGATATAATCCACAGAAGTAAAGAGGGTTAACAAGCAGAAGGGTCCAAATGAGGATGCCCCAGTCCCACTTGAGAGGGAGAAGAAAACAATCAGGGGAGTCAGAAGGAGGGAGGGACTTGAGTGAGAGAGGGGAGGGGGAAGGGAAAAGGGGAACATGACCAGGTATTGGGGTGGGGTTCAGGAGACCAGAAAGAAGCCCTGAGGGCCAGCAGAATGAATGGAAACATGCAACCTTGATGGATGGGAGACTGAGGGAAAGGTGGTTCAGTGGCCAGTCAAACTTGGAATCCATCTCAAGGGGAGGCCTCAAAGCCTGACACTGTTACTGATGCTATGTATGTTTACAGACAGGAGCCTAGCATGGCTGCCCTCTGAGAGGCCCAACAAGCAGCTGACCAGGCAGACACAGATACTTATACCCAACCAATGGACTGACGTGGGGGCATTAGAGAAAGGCTGGAAAAAGCTGAGGAGGAGGGCGACCCCATAGGAAGACCAGCAGTCTCAACTAATTCAGACCCCTGAGATGTCTCACATGTGGAGCCACCAACCAGTCAGCATACATGAGCTGGTTCCAGCCCCCCCCCCCATATACATAGACCAGGCCTGCCTGGCCTGGCCTCAGTGAGAGAAGAGGCTCCAGGGAGTGGAGAGGCCTGGCAGGTTGAGGGGTGGGGACATCCTCTTAAAGACAGGGGAAGGAGGAACAACAGGATGAGGAACTGTGGGAGGGCAGACTAGGAGGGGGGGCAACGACTAGACTGTAAAAAAATAAAAGTAATTTTAAAAAGAGAGAAGTTATCTTTAATTGATAGCCATTTGCAAGTGAAAAATTAGTTTTAGTTTGTTCCTCCCCCACCCCCCAACCCCCCCACCCCACAACCCGAGGGAGTGTCACTGGGAAAACAAACCATTCTTAAGAGTAGGCTGCATTCCCACAAGTAGACAGCTAACACAAAAACACTCAGCTACATCTTTGGGGGTTCTTTGTTGTTTTATAGTGTTAAGTTGGGGCTCTTTTTTCTTTTCTTTTTAAAAAAGATTTATTTATTTATTATATATAAGTACACTGTAGCTGTCTTCAGACACACTAGAAGAGGGCATCAGATCTCATTACAGATGGTTGTGAGCCACCATGTGGTTGCTGGGACTTGAACTCAGGACCTCTGGAAGAGCAGTCAGTGTTCTTAACCACTGAGCCATCTCTCCAGCCCTGGGGCTCTTTTTTTCTATCTTGCAATTGTTCAAATATTTTTATGAATCCCTGAGTGGGCAAACGTGTCTCTGCATCTATATTCATTTGTAGGCTTTTTTTTTTTTGGCTCTTTTTCTTGTTTGGTTGTTTTGTCATATTCCAATTTGTTTGTTTTAGATTTATCTTATTATTATCCCGCAGATGCCTGTTTTCTAGTGAGAGATGAGAAGTGTGTGAATCCTGGTGGAAGGGAGGTAGAGAGGAGCTTCAAGGAGCAGAAGGAAAGGAAACTTTAACCAGTTGTACTGTATGGAAAAAACAATCTGTTGGGTAATAGAAGAAAGTTCAGAATGCTGATTAAATAGTAATAATAATAATAATAATAATAATAGGAATAGGAATAAATTCAGTCTGGTTTAGATAGTCGGTGAAATGAAACAAAACAGAGCAAAGACAGAACAAAGAAAAGAAGAGCAACGGGATCTGCAGGGACTGGTTGGAATTATACTGCAAGGAGGCAGGGCTGTTTCAGTCCAGAGGCACACTACACTGCCTTGAGCTAGTTCTAGCTCTCCAGAACAGCCATTCCTTGTCCACTTAGGAACTAAAGCCTTGTAGCTAATAGATAAAACAAAACAAAACAAAACAAAAAACAAGCCCCAGACTTTTGGTATATATTAACTGAACAAGCTCCACTAGCTTTCACCAACCCAAAAGCTCACATAGTGTTTCGGATCTATAGAAAAGCCTCCCCTGTCACATTGCACCTACCCCTCTGATGTACCTGCTGATGTATTTTAAACGTGCCTTGATTAGTTCTATAAAACTATGAATCTCAGAATGGCTTCAGAATAAACAATTCCATTTCAGATGAGAGCTCTGTGTGGGGAATCATGCAGTAAAGGGGTGATGGTAGTGGGAAAAGAATTGTAGGAGCCAACGGGGTCAAGACACAAGAAAACAGCTCACAGAATCAAGTAACCAGGGCTCACAGGGGCTCACAGAGGCTGAACACTCAGGGAGCCTGGATGGTTCTGACCTAGGTCTTCTGCATATGCTACAGTTGTATAGGACTTAGGGGTTCTTGTGGGACTCCTAACTGTGAGAGCAGGGCTGTCTCTGACTCTGTTGCCTGCCTTGGGGACCCTATTCCTACTGGGTTGCCTCATCCAGCCTGGATATGAGGGTGTGTGGCTAGTGTTACTGTAACTTGTTAGGCCATGTTTGGTTGATGTCCCTGGAAGGCCTGTCCTTTTCTGAGAAGTGGATCTGGGTGGGGGAAGTGGGAGAAGAGAAGGGAGAGCGCAGTAGGGATGTAATACATGACAGAAGAATACACTTTAAACATTAGTTAATAAAAACAAATCTTAGTAAAAAGGCTTTATACCCCTACCCCATTAAAAAAGGTGAGAGCAGGCTGGAGAGATGGCTCAGTGGTTAAGGGCACTGGCTGCTCTTCCAGAGGTCCTGAGTTCAATTCCCAGCAACCACATGGTGGTTCACAACCATCTGTAATGGGATCCGGTGCCCTCTTCTGGTGTGTCTGAAGACAGCTACAGTGTATGAGCATACAGTGTATTCACATTAAATAAACAAATAACTCTTTTAAAAAATCTGGACTATAAAAAAAAGATTAATTAAAAAAACGTGAGAGCTGTGTTTTGTTGTTGACAACACAAATATGGGAAATTTTTGAATCCTGAGATGCTATCAAAATAGACAGTCATTTCACTTTACAATAGAGTACCACTTTTATCATTGTCATGGCAATGTTTCATACACAAAAATAACAGATTAGGAATTTATGCCCTTAGAAATATATCAGGATATCAAACATAATTTATGATTTCCTACTTTAGATATAAAGATGTTGAAGAAGTGTAGGTAAGGAAACTTCTTCTAATGATACACGGTACAGAGCAGTCTTAGTCTATTTTCACAGAAAATCAACAAGCATTTAAGTACATACTATGTCTCTATGATATAATGATACACGGTACAGACCAGTCTTAAGTCTATTTTCACAGAAAATCAACAAGCACTTAAGTACATACTATGTCTCTATGATATAATAATTTTTTTAAAAAGATTTATTTATTTATTTTTGTATGTGAGTACACTGTTGCTGTCTTCAAACACACCAGAAGAGGGCATCAGATCCCATTACAGATGGTTATGAACCACCATCTGGTTGTTGGGAATTAAACTCAGGTCCTCTGGAAGAGCAGTCAGTGCTCCTAACCTCTGAGCCATCTCTCCAGCCTGATATAATTCTTATTAATGAAGAACCTCTATAAAATATTAGCGAATTAAGGAGAAGTAACCTATATTAGATGTTTTTGGTTTTACACACACACACACACACACATACACACACAGTTTTATGAATGTGGGTGTTTTGCGTACATATATGTACACCACTTGTATATCTGAAAGCCAGATTCCTGGAACTGGATAATTAATGTGAGCCACCAATTGAGATTCTAGGACTTGAACTCAGAACCTATGGGAAAGTGTTCTTAACCACGGAGCCATCTTCAGACCCATAGCTTTTGTTTTTGAGAGAGGGCCTCATGTAATCTAAGACACCCTAAGCTCAGCATGTACTCAAAAAGCGACCTTCACCTCTTTTCTGATCCTTTGCCTCCACTTTCCAAGTGATGGGATTGTACATACCTAGCTTTGAAAATCTATTATTTCTGGAATATTCAAGGTACACGAGAAAACAAAGTCTTATATTAGGTCACTCCAGAATCATTACATACATATATGGACCAAGAATTGATACAAAACCCCTGATTATAGCCACACATGCCCGCAATCTCTGCATCTGAGAGGATATGGAAGACAAGAATCTAAGGCTATCCTTGACTACATCTTGAGTTCTGAGACATCTTGGGAGACCTTGTTTTTTAAAAGAAAAGTCCTGATCCTAATAAAAATCATTTTGATAAAGGACTCCTTCTGTACTCCGGTTATTAAAGTAATCTTCTTTTCATCTTTCCACTGTCTGGCCTTCTCTATTTCTTTTCAAGACAGGGTTTCTTGTTCTAAAGCTCTACAGTCCAAGCTGTCCTCAAATTCACAGAGATCTGCTGCCTCTGCATCCTGAGTGCTGGAGTTAAAGGTGTGTGCCACCACTGCCCTGCTGGTCTTCTTCATTCTCCTTCTGAAGATCTTCTTCCTGCCTCTTCTTTCAAAGAAGCTACTTATGATCACTTTATATGTGTATATTCTGGGTGTGAGTGTGCCACAGTGCACATGTGGGTGTTGGAGGATGATACGGCATTGGCCCTCTCCTGCCTCCTTGTGTGGGTTCTGGGATGACTCAGTCAACAAAAGTACAGAGCAAGTGCTTCGCTTACTGAACCATTCTGATGCACCCTGCATTTTATGGTTTGAGACAGAGTCTCACTCTTAACCCAGGGTGGCATCAAATTAATCATGATCTTCCTGCTTCAGCCTCCCAAGCACCTGGATTACAGGCAGGTTAACTCTGGCCTAATTCAAAACAGCATTTCCTAAAACAATACCCAAGGAAGTTCTAAAATTTGTTGATTTCAAGGGTCTATGTTAGCTTTCAGAGTCAAGCATGGAGGCCAGTCCAGTTAGGGAATCAGAGTCATTAATCCACTCATTTGTTCATCCAGGAAATTTTAATTTACTAAATGCCAAGTGATTTTTCAGTGCTATCAAAATTCTGAAAGCTGACCCCTGTCTTTAAAGGATTCATATTTATGAAGAGAAGCAAAGGTATAAATAAATCATGGCTATAAGCCAAGATCTGGGATTGCCACAATTACTATTCTAACAACACTTCTCTACTCACAGCCTCTGATTTTGTTAAATAAGCAGCCATTGAGATGATTATGTTCTATACACAGTGATCATCAGCCAGCCTCTCTTCAACTGACTTGTCTGTTATGTGGGAGTGAAAGAGAGGAGGGGAGGGAAAGAGAAAGGGGGAGGGAGGACAGGAAGGAGGGAAGGAGAGATGGGGAAAGAAAAAGGCCTTGTCTTTTAGAAAAAAATCCCAGAGAGACTCAGTAGTAATTATCAGATTGCTCTTCAAGAGTTCTAGTGTGGGCCAGGTGTGGTGGTGCAGACCTTTAATCCCAATATTTGGCAGGCAGAGGCAGGTGGATCTCTGTGAGTTTGAGTCCAGCCAGGCCTATCAACATTGTGAGTTCCAGGACAGCCAGGTCTATGTGGGATAGAGGGAAGTCAGTGGTAGGTAGTTGGATCCAAAGCTTTTATGTTGAAAGGACTCACAGAAAGACACAACTGTAATTACAAAAGAGTAAATCGATAAAAAAATGTGGAAGGTACATATAATGCACAAAGAAAGGGAAGCCGAGGGGCCGGTGTCGGGGGGGGGGGACAAGGGAAAAGGGGGAGAACCACAATCACAACCATGATTTAGGTTTTAAATTGACCCCCACAAGCTCACATGTTGTACTCTGAGTTCCCCGATGGAGTCACTATCTTGGAAGGTTATAGAAACGTTAGCAATGGGGGAAGGTTGTGTGGTTGAGGGGAGGTCAATGCTAGTGAGTATTTCACCCTTGGAGTTTTTTGCTTCCCATGTGACAAACAGCTTTTCTGTTCTTCCCACTCCAGCACCATGACCTTGTGTCCAAGCAAATGGAATGAACCACAGACTATCCGAAACTGTAGGTCAAAATAAATTCTTCCCTCGGGTTCTTTATGTCAGGCACTTCACCCAGTCATAAAATAATGCACCGCATTCTCAGCAGCTCAAAGCGCTTTCTCCAAACACAAAACAAGTCTCAACAAATGCAAGAAAACTGAAATAACTTGGTGCATCCTGTGTGACATTCAAGCTGTATCAACAACAGGAACAAGAGAAGGCCCGCAACTCACAAACACGGAACAACTCACTACTAAATGAAAGATGAATCAAAAAAAAAAAAATTATGAAAGAATCTGAAGACTTTCTACAATTGAATGAAAATCAAAAACACAACATACCCAAACTTATGGAACACAATGAGGCAGTTCTAAGAGGCAAGCTTACAGCACCAAGTGTCTAAATTTTTTTTAAAAAAGGACAGATCTCATATTGGTAACATAACTGCACACCTGAAGGCTGAGGGCAAACAGTAACACCAAAAGGAGAAGATGGCAAGAAATAATCAAACTCAGGTCTCAGATCAACAAAACAAAAATAAAGACACAAAGATCCAGTGAAACAAAGAGTTGCTTCCTTGAGGAAATCAGTAAGAGCAATTGTAGCCAAAACGTTTAAAAAAGAGAGAAGTTCCAAATGAACAATAATAGATATGAAAACCAGGACATAACAGACACAAAGGAAAGGCAGAGAACCCTAAGGACAGAGGACCTGTACTTCCAGATGCCAATGAAATCTCTGAGTTCAAGGCCAGTGTGGTCTACCTAGTGCATTCCAGAATAGCCAGGGCTACATCGTGAGACCTTTTGTTACAACAATAACAACCACCAACAGAATTTAAATCAAACAGTGTTTAAATAATGTGATTTTATTTTTAAACGAACTCAGTTCTGTCTGCCTCTTCTCAGTTTCCAGTTATCTTTTGTCTTGTCTAGAAAATTTAGGTAGAGCAAATCACTTTGGAAAAACAGTACATACATTCCAGGGTGACTCTGAGGGGGACAACTGTCTTCTCAGAGGGCCTCTGAGGACAGTATCCAGTTACCTCCTGAGGATTCAGCAGGGTTTATATTTATCACTAGTAGAAGCAACTTGAGCTACTTTAAGTTGAAAGGAGAACTATAGGTTAAAAATATATATTTTTTCATTCAATCTTCCCCTTAGCATTTGGCTTTCTTGGCCGTTCAAACTACAGGCAGCTGAACTGCAACTTCAGAGTCTACTGTTAAAAGACTCAACTCTGCCTCTCTCCCTAGAGTCAGGAGACACTAACACAGTCTGGTCCCTGGCTGGAATGGAGGTACTTAATCCTGCCATAGGTGAGGAGAGCAGCTAAAGTGTACTGGGAGCCAACAAGATGTTCAAAATATGTATCTAAAAACCAGTTCTTTGGTGGCCTAACACGAAGCCAGCTCCACCCCCCCCCCCTTTTCCTTGCTCTCAAAAGTAAGCATGGAGTGCTGTGGAAGACAATACTGGGATGAAACTTTATAGGAAATTATATAGGAAGGAAACTGAGACACTCTGGGTAAGTTCTTGTTCAGAGAGGCACTGCCCAGGCCAAACCTTTGTTCTCTCCCCTGGGAGCAAGATGTCCTTTGAAGTTTTGATCTGGATTCTAGGGCACTTAGTTACAGGGTGTGTGCTTGGTATATATAAGGACCTGGGTTCCAGCACCAAAACCAAAGCTGAACCAATGATCCAACCAAATAAAAAAGCCTTGCCCAGTGATTCATGTTGTGTTTTAGGTATCTACCTGGGGTGGGATGCCTTTTCCAGTTCTTTAACTGTGGAGCAAGTGATATATTATCTGTCAAGACTACTGAAGTGTTATGTAAACGTTTCTCCCATGCTGAAACATCCCTTCCTGCAGGGAAGCAACTGTCATGGCTATTCTTTGTATCAACTTGACTATCTGGAATTAACTTAAGCCCATGTGGCTAGGTACACTTGTGAGGGAGTTTTCTTAATTTAAATCATTAAAAGAGAAAAGCTCTCTCCTACATCTGGATCTTTTGAGGTGGAAAGATCCACCTTACATCTGGACTACATGTTTTAATGGAGGCCTACATAAAACACATAGAAGAAAGAAGCTCTTACTGTTTGTCTGTGTGTCTTTGCTCTCTGTGTCAAGTTCATTCCTTTACTGAATTAGAGCCTACTTCTTTAAGATTCTGGAGTACAGTGGAAACCAGCCTGCGTACAGAGAAACTACTGGATTCTTGGAACTTCTCTTGGTAGACAGCTATTTTTGAACCAACTGGACTCTTATTCTATCTACCTACCTACCTATCTACCTATCTATCTATCTATCTATCTATCTATCTATCTATCTATCTATAGATATAGATAAACACATGTAATGTATTTGCATATTTATATACAATAAATATAAATATATTTAATATGGGAGGTGGTTGCTTGTGTCTTTAATCTCAGAACTCAGAGGTAGAGGGAGGTGGACCATTGAGTTCAAGGCCAGCCTTGTTTAAAGACTGAGTTTCAGAACAGCCAAGGCTGTATAGAGAAATTCAGTTTGAAAAAAAACAAAACAACAAAGAATATGTACATATTCATGCTATTAGTTCTGTGCCACTAGAGAACCCTAACTAATAAAAATAAAGTTGGGTACCAGAAGTGGTTCTAATGGATGAATTCTTTTAAGTATCAGGAATAGGCTTTCCAGTTTGCTGACACCTACAGTTACTTAAGCCTCTCCTAGAAGTTCAGAAAGTATTAAAAAAAAAAAAACATAGTCCAAACTATTTCACAAACTTAGACAAATGTGATTCACCATTTGTGAGAGGAAAGGGATATTAGTGACTGTATATAAAACTTTCAAAATGTGTGTGTGTATGTGGTGGGGGTGATAATGATGTAGATTGGGTGCTTCTGACATCTCTAGATGAGTTGGTAGAGAAAAAGAATGTGATCTGTGGTAAAAATGACCAGCTTCTAGCATCTCAGGACATGGTGATGAAGGATAACAATGAACTAGCTCTACTTACTAATAAACAGTCTTGTTCCTAAGTGTGCTGTGGAAGATAATCTCTCCAGCAGCCACAGAGCTCACATTGCAGAAAAATCAAACTGAAACCTTCATTGTAAGATTGTCTGACTCATAACAAATCTGCTCTGCATAACTTGTCACATTCAAGCATGTCAGGTCTGACCAGACTAAATATGTGCAGTCCAGAGCACACTACACAAGTGGATCCCCACCTTGCTATTAGTAAATGTTTTATGTTGTCTGTTACATAAACTCATGCTACATGACTTTTGAATCCTTGCATGAATGTTGCCTCTGGGGGGGTGGGGGTAAGCAACTGTGCTGAGAGATAGTCAAAAATGCGTTTTCTTACACTTTGATGGATGGGTTTTCTTGAAGCATTTTGACATAATGTATTTAATTGATCACCACGGCTCACTGATAACAGCCATAATTGGCCCCTTGTCAAGCAACATTCTTCAGTTGGTCAGCTCATGCTCTTCCAGACCCGATATTATTTCCTCCCCTGGCCAGAGAGGAAAATTTCGAGTCAATGATTTATCTTACTAGAGCAACTTAAAGGGGGGAATGTTGAGTCCTGCTCCACTAAGCACTGTGGCCATTATGTTTCTCTAGACAGTCTTGTTCCATGCCTGCCAGCCACAGAAACGCCCCACAAAACGTCTGGTGGTGTCCTGGCAGCTTGCCACTTCTACGGATTCTCAGGCCGATTGGCAGAGCCTTGTGGTTTCTCCTGGACTGACCTGCTGTTGCTGATTCATGAATGGTGTTTGCAAGTGGAATGAGCTGCCACTGCTGTTTCATGTGAACCGAACTGCCAATATCCTGACAACACAGGCTGGATTGGCTCCAAAGAAATACTTCTAAACCACATCCTCCTTTGCTTTATTAACCCTTTCTAGTAACCTTTTCCCACTACCTGTGGTGGATGGTGGGCTAGAATGGAAGTTATTTAAATAGGTTTTGAAGAATCTAAGCCTCCAGGTGGTGCTCAGTGTGGCTTAGATATTATGGGTAACTCTGCTTCTAATGCAATAGAGGAAAAGGGAGGTTTTGATGGGTTAGCAACGTTGTTTAAGGAGGTTGGTAAAATAGCAGCACCTCCTGCCAGGTGGTCTCCTGCTTTGCCCAGAAGGGTTTTTTGGTTTTTTGGGTTTTTTTTTTTTTTTGGTTTTGTTCGTTTGTTTGTTTGTTTTTTGTTTTTTTATTTGATTTTTGTTTTTGTTTTGTTTTGTTTTTGCTTCATAGTTTTTATATATACTATTGGGAAAAGTTTAAGGGGAAACCTGACAATCCGCTTCTGTTAGAGAAGATTACTGCACTTAGTAAGTTTGCATAGAGAGGTGGAAGTGCTTGGAAAACAAAAAGGCCCAGCGGAAGGAGAAACATACACGTCAGGCTTGGAGCCTGAGACCAGGAATCTATGGCAGGAGGAAAGCAGGAAGCAAACCAGGCTGGAGGGTAACCTGCCACCTGCCCTGCTCCATGCACCTTCAATGCCAGGCAGGCAAAGCTCCTCCATGAAACTAGGGGCCAAGGAGAGCAGGCTAGTGTTCAGCTGAGTGCACCACCAGAGGATTTGCTGAGGCCTACATAGGCCTTCCCAGTCCTGTAGCCTGCCAATGGTGGTGTTCATGTCTATAAGGGATTGACCTGACATCCTATAGAAATGCTGTATCTAAAGCATTTTAAAGAGGCTGTGTACTGCAAGGCTTACATTCTCTTTTTTTGTTAAAGAAATGCTAAGTAACTGGGCAACACGGTGTAGGGTTATCCTACAAGACTGGAAGGGATTGGTGTCAGCTCTATTAGAGGCCGGACAGCAGTTACAGTGATTGTTGTGGTGGAGACAGGAAGCCACAAAAATAGAAAAATAAAATGTAGCAAGGGGGATAAATGTTACTAAAGACCAGCTGCTTGATGAAAGGCATTAGGCTGACTTACAAGAACAAATCTGATCTATTGATGGTGTAATTGAACAACATCGTGTTGCAACTTGAAGAACGTGGGATATGATTGTGGAGCCTGGGGGAAAATCCACTCAATTTACTAAGATAATACAGGGTTCTGAAGAAACCTTTACAGAATTCTTACAGAGCTTGGGTTCAGCTGTGAATAGAGCCATATTAGACCCTGAAACCCGACAGTCATTGATAGAAATAATTGGCATTTGAAAATAAAAATATTTCCCCCTCCCCCTCTTTTTTTTGAAAATAAAAATATTGAATGTAAGAGAGCAATCAGACCATTGAAAGCACAAGGAGCCCCAATAGTCAAATGGATAAGGAGACAAATGGTATTGGTTCCTAGAAGCATAATGTCAATACCATAGGGAGAATCATAGCTAGAAATGTCAGGAATCAAAAGAACCAATGCTTTGTGGTGAATCTGGTCATTTTCAAAGAAATTGTAAGGCTAGAAGATTTAGAGCTCATAATAGATACATTAACTCTACTGGCTGGTTTTATGTCAACTTGACACAAGCTGGAGTTATCACAGAGAAAGGAGCCTCAGTTGGGGAAATGCCTTCATTAGATCCAGCTGTAAGGCATTTTCTTAACTAGTGATCAAGGGGGGAGGGCCTAGCCCATTGTGGGCGGTTCCATCCCTGATCTGGTAGACCTGGGTTCTATAAGAAAGCAGGCTGAGCAAACCAGGGGAAGCAAGCCAGTAAGTAGCATCCCTCCATGGCCTCTGCATCAGCTCCTGCTTCCTGACCTGCTTGAGTTCCATTCCTGACTTCCTCCAGTGATGAACAGCAGTGTGGAAGTGTAAACTGAATAAACCCTTTTCCTCCCCAACTTGCTTCTTGGTCATGATGTTTGTGTAGGAATAGAAACCCTGACTAAGACATCAACTCTGGAGGATATGGTATTTGTAGAGGAAAACAAACAGGTTCTGGTTACCATGTGCCACAAAGGCTTCCACTTCGGAAAGGGCAAACATTGGTCTAAAGACTGCCAGTCAAAGTTAGACATACAAAGTTACCTCTTGCCGTCAGGAAATGAACCAAGTGGCCTGTGAGCTCAAGATTCCACAGCAAATAATACAAGCTGTCTTCCTTTGGTCAGCCAGGTTATACCAAGTGGGCAAGAAAATCATAACTGAGTATTTTTCTGATCTTACACATGCCACAGAAGGAAGTGCAGCTTTGGACCTGGCCACAGATACCTCTTTTACATTATCCCCAAAAACTGAATGTTAGAAGTTAACCACTGGTGTTTACGGTCTTTTACCCTCAGGGACAGTGGGATTAATCTAGGGAAGAAGTGACTTAATGTCTCAAGGATTTAATGTGTATCCAGGTGTAGTAGATGGGCATAGGAAGGAAGAAATAAAATATAGCATATGTAAGAAAGGAGATGCAAATTGAAGCAGGAAATAGAATCACTCAATTGTTATTTCCTTACATCAAGGGCAACGCCTCTCCTTGGTAGAATGAACAGGGACTTCTGGGAGCCATGGAAAAATGTGTGTTCTGGTAAACAATGGTCAATGATCAGAGACACAATTAATGGTACAAATGAATGGTGTTGACATGGAAGGTTTGGCAGATACTAGAGCTGATGTAAGTATACTTGCCCCAAAGTCTTGAAATTCAGTTTGGTCACTTCAGAAAGTTTACACACAATTTATAGGAATTGGTAAATTATCAGGAAGAAGAGTGTCTGATGGGTTTTATGAGACCAGAGGGCAAAGAGGGTGATGTGTGGCTAACAAACCCATAAACTTATGAGGAAGGACTGTTTACAACAATGGGGTACTCATGAATATTCCTGCAATTCCAGGGACAGCAAATGAAGAAATTTGGGGTGATATGGTAGATGCTCCTGGGGGAAGGAATTGATCCAGGTGACTGAGGACCAGCACCAGCTGTGCCCATTACCCAAACACAGGGCATCACAGGGATTGAGTTTCCAAATTTATAAAAGGGGCCACTGCTGACATACCAACAACCTTGCCCCCTAAGTGGTTATTAAACCAGCTTGTTTGGCAGGAGCAGTTGCCCATAGCAAAAGAAAAATTGCAGGTACCTGAACAACTGGTTCAAGAGAAGCAGGAAGCTCAAAATATAAAAGAGTCTACCAGTCCATGGAATTCCTCTGTGTTTGTTGTAAAAGGAAATCAGGAAAATGAAGAAGGATGATGATGGATTAAAGAGCAGTTAATAAGGCAATTCAACCAATGGGTCCTCTACAGCCTGAACTTCCTTTACCGTCTTTTTTTTTTTTTTAAGATTTATTTATTTATTATATATACACGCACACTGTAGCTGTTTTCAGACACACCAGAAGAGGGCATCAGATCTTATTACAGATGGTTGTGAGCCACCATGTGGTTGTTGGGAATTGAACTCAGGACCTCTGGAAGAGCAGTCAGCACTCTTAACCACTGAGCCATCTCTCCAGCCCCCTTTACCGTCTTATTATCATTAACAATTGATCTGGAAGATTGTTTTTTCACAATATCCTTGTAGTAGCAGGATAGGGAAAGGTTTGCTTTCTCAGCACCTAATTTGAATAATAGTCATCCACTAAAGAGATACCACTGGAAGGTGCTTCCACTGGGAATGTTAAATAGTCCAACGTTATGTCAGTATTTTGTTCAACAACCATTAGAAACAATTCGTAAGCAATTCTATCAATCTATCATTTATTATTATATACATGACATTCTATTGGCTGATTCTGACAAAGATGTTTTAGAGAATATGTTTAAGGTAACACAAAGAAGCCTGGCATGCTTGGGATTACAGATTGCTCCAGAAAAAAATACAAAGGTGAGATTCACTTAGTTATTTGAGTTATAAAATCAGTCAACAAAAAATTCAACTATAAAAGGTATAGATACAGGCTGGAGAGATAGTGCAGAGGTTAAGAACACTGGCTGCTTCTCCAGAGGTACTGAGTTCAATTCCCAGCAACCACATTGTAGGTCATAACTATCTATAACGGGATTCTGGCGCCCTCTTCTGGCCTGCAGGCATACATATAAGAAGAAGAAGAACAGTAACAGTACAGATCCATAGGGACCAATTGCAAACGATTTTCAAAAATTAATGGAAGAAGTTAAATTTAAGTAATTCATTTCAAACATTGCTAGGAGATTCAAATTTGAACAGTCCAAGATGTCTAACAACCGAAGCAGAAAACGAGTTAACTCTGGCAGGACAAAGACTACAAGAGGCATATGTGGACAGAATTAAACCTAAACTTGATTGTGTTCTGACCATATTGCCTTCAGCCCATTCTCCTGCTAGGATCATTATGCAAAGAGAAGATAGTATTGTGGAATGGGTTTTCTTAGCTCATAAACTAAGTAAAAATGGAGCCATATATAGAAAAGATTTCTGAATTAATTATAAAAGGTCGAATAAGATTACATCAAATGTCAGGAACAAAGCTGGCTGAAATTGTGACTCTTACAAATGCTGAGATTATGTCATCATGGGTGATCAGTGAAGATTAGCTAGAGTTTGTAGTAACTACTTGGGTAAAATTAATAACAAATATCCTAAAAGCTTATACAGTTTATTAAAAGTACTAATTGGATTTTTCCCATATATAGTAAAGAGAACACCAGTTCCAGGGCACCAACATTTTATACTGATGCAAAAAGGATATGGTTGTCAGGTTGTAAGTCAGATAAAATAAGCAAGGTGGTCAAAATTTCATACACTTCGGTCCAAAAATCAGAATTGTGTGCAATCCTTATAGTACTATTAGAGTATCCTGAATCTGTTAACATAATTACTGATTCTTTATACCCAGGAGGAGTTGTTTTGCATATAGACTTCAGAATTTGTACCTGATAACTCAGATTTAACTTTGTAACTTATACAATTGC
Source organism: Micromys minutus (assembly GCF_963924665.1). Taxonomy (NCBI): domain Eukaryota; kingdom Metazoa; phylum Chordata; class Mammalia; order Rodentia; family Muridae; genus Micromys; species Micromys minutus. Next base: position 23,551,676 of record NC_137980.1, read on the forward strand.
AATAAGCCATCAGAAGTGGAAAGCATCCACTATATATTACTCAGGTTTGCCAGGTCCACTAGCTCAGGGAAATGAAGAGATTGACAAATTGCTAATAGGAAAGGTGTTAGAAGCCTCAAAAGTTCACGAGAAACATCATTTTTTCCTTTTTTAAATTGGATATTCTCTGTATTTACATTTCAAATGTTATTCAATCCCCCCTACTTCCTTCCTCCCCTTGCCTCCATGTAGGTGCTCCCTCTCCCAACCTCACTCTCCCACCTCAGCACCTTGGCATTCCCCTACACTGGGAAAATGAGTCTTCACTGGACCAAAGTCCTCTCCTCCCATTGATGCCAGACAATGCTGTCCTCTGCTACATATACAACTGGAGCCATGGGTTTCTCCATGAGTACTCATTGGTTGGTGTTTTAGTCTCTGGGGGCTCTGAAGGGTTTGGTTGGTTGATAATGTTCTTACCATGGGGTTGAAACCCTTTCAGCTCCTTTAGTCCTTTTTCTAGCTCCTTCATTGGGGTCCTGTGTTCAGTCTGATGGTTAGCTGTGAGCATTCTCATCTGTATCAGTAATGGTTCTGGAAGAACCTCTGAGGAGGCATCCATATCAGGTTCCTGCCAGTAAGCACTACTTGGCATTAGCAATAGTGTGTAGGTTTGGTGGCTGTATATGGGATGAACCACCAGCTGAGGCAGTCTCTGAATGATCTTTTCTTCAATCCCTGCTCCTCTATTTGTCCCTGTATTTCCTCCTGTAAGTGTTTTGTTCTCCATTCTAAGAAGGATTGAGGCATCCACATTCTGACCTTGCTTCTTTTTGAGCTTCATACGGTAGAGAATGTTTCTTGGGTATTCCAGGCTTTTAGGAGTAGTATCTGCTTATCAGTGACTGCATACCATGTGTGTTCTTTTGTGACTGGGTTACCTCACTCAAGATGATAGCTTCAAGTTCCATCCATTTGCCTAAAAATTTCATGAAGTCATTGTTTTTAATACCTGAGCAGTACTCCATTAAGTAAATATACCACAATTTCTGAATCCATTCCTCTGTTAAAGGGCATCTGGGTTCTTTCCAGTTTCTGGCTATTATAAATAAGGCTGCTATGAACATTGTTGAGCATGTGTCCTTGTTAGATATTGCAGCTACTTTTGGGTACATGCCCAGAAGTAATATAGCTGGGTCCTCAGGTAGCACTTTGTCCAATTTTCTGAGGAACTACCAGACTGATTTCCAGAGTGGTTGCACCAGTTTACAACCCCACCAACAGTGGAGGAGTGTTCCTCTTTCTCCACATCCTCACCAGCATCTGCTGTCATCTGAGTTTTTAATCTTAGCCATTCTGACTGGTGTGAAGTGGAATCTTAGGGTTGTTTTGACTTGCATTTCCCTGATGACTAGGGATGTTGAGCATTTCTTTAGGTGCTTCTCAGCCATTTTATATTCCTCAGTTGAGAAGTCTCTGTGTAGCTCTGTACCCCATTTTTAAATATGATTCTTTGATTCTCTAGAGTCTAACTTCTTGAGTTCCTAGTATATATTGGATATTAGACCTCTCTCAGATGTAGGATTGGTAAAGATCTTTTCCCAATCTGTTGGTTGCCAGTTTGTCCTTTTGACAGTGTCCTTGGTCTTACAGAAGTTTTGCAATTTCATGATGTCCCTTTTGTCAATTCTTGATCTTAGAGCATAGGCCATTGGTGTTCTGTTCAGGAAATTTCCCCTGTGCCTATGTGTTCTAAGCTCTTCCCCACTTTCTATTCTATTAGTTTCAGTGTACCTGGTTTTATGTGGAGTTCTTTGATCCACTTAGACTTGAGCTTTGTTCAAGGAGATAAGAAAGGATCGATTTGCATTCTTCTGCATGCTGAGTGCCAGTTGAACCAACACCATTTGTTGCAGAGGCTGTCCTTTTTCCATTGAATGTTTTTAGCTCATTTGTCAAAGATCAAGTGACCATGGACGTCTGGGTTCATTTCTGGGTCTTTAATTTTGTTCCATTGATCCACCTGCCTGTCTCTGTACCACTACCACATGGGTTTTATCAAGATTGATCTGTAATACAGCTTGAGGTCAGGGATGGTGATTTCTCTGGAAGTTCTTTTATTGTTGAGAATAGTTCTCGATATCCTGGGTTTTTTGTTATTCCAAATGAATTTGCAAATTGCTCTTTCTAACTCTATGAGTTGGAATTTTGATGGGGATTGCATTGAATCTGTAGATTGCCTTAGGCAAAATGGCCATTTTTACAATGTTGATCCTTCCAATCCATGAGCATGGGAGATCTTTCTATCTTCTGAGATCTTCTTCAATTTCCTTCTTCAGAGACTTGCAGTTCTTGTCATACATATTTTTTCATTTGCTTAGTAAGGGTCACACCAAGGTATTTTATATTATTTGTGACTATTATGAAGAGTATTGATTCCCTAATTTCTTTCTCAGCCTGTTTAACCTTTAAATAGAGGAAGGCTATTTATTTGTTTAATTTTATATCCAGCCACTTTGCTGAAGTTGTTTATCAGCTGTAAAAGTTTCCTGGTGGAATTTTTGGAGTCACTTAAGTATACTATCAAATCACCTGCAGATAGTGATATTTTGACTTCTTTCTTTCCAATTTGTATCCCTTTGGCTTCCTTTTGCTGTCTAATTGTTCTGGCCAGGACTTCTAGTACTATGTTGAATAGATAGGGGGAGAGTGGGAAGCCTTGTCGAGTTCCTGATTTTAGTGGGACTGCTTCAAGGAGAAACATTATTTTAATGAGAAAGGTTTAAAGAAAAAAAAATTCATCACTTGGCAACAAGACAAATAAATAATAATCATGGTAAATGTCGTTCATGTCCTCTGCACAACCAAACTCCTGCTGGTAGTAACCCTAGGGTTACCAAAAGAAATGGCATCTGGTAGATGGATGTTTTCCATTTTGTAGAATTTGGAAAACAAACGTATATAACCCAGACCACTGATGTGTACTCAGGGTTCTGAAAAGGCTGATTGTGTAACTGCACTTTATTGAAAATAATGGCAATCGTGAGGACACCTGCCCCAACATCCTTTAATTCAATTTTTAAGATTACAAATTGTCGTCTTCCCTAAAACAGCTTCTGCTGGATGTTGTTACTATTTTTTACAGACGGCTCTGCTTCTGGTATGGCAGTTGTCATTTCCCCTGGCAAAATGTTCCAAAAACTACTCTCACTTCTGCTCAGAGGGTCAGAGTTGCTGCAGCCACACTTGTCTTCTCAAGTCTTGCCGGCTCCACTTCAACCTTAACGCAGACTCTCAACATGTGGCACGACTGTTTCCAGTGGAGAGTGCTATCACTAATCACGACAAAACACAAATCAGTGACCTTTTAATGAAGTTACAAACCTGGTTCAGGGCTGGGAACCCCCCTACTTTGTGAGTCACCGTGGGGCTCACGCTTCTCCTGGAGCACTAGCAGAGGGTGATAGTGCCGTTGCTGTTACCACTCAATTAGCCTTGGCAATTCTTACGCCACTGGAACAAGCCAAGGCTGGTCATGCTGTCCGTCATCAAAGCTTTCAAGCTCTCCAACACAAGTTTATATTCCTAGAAAGGCAGCACGTCAAACTGTGACGCAATGCCCTGCCTATCTCTCTATTCAACCGATTTTGAAAATGGTTATCGATCCTCATGGTTTGCACCCGAGGACTTATGGAAAATGAATATGACTCATCTCCCTTCTTTTGGAAAACTTTCCTTAATCCACATTTGTGCTAATACTACCTTATCCATCTCGCATTGGATTCTACAGGCATACTGGAGGTAAAAAAGGACATTATGGAGTTGACTCTGTCATCTATGTTGGCCACACACTGACAAACTGCAGTAGCTCCACCAGCAAGGACACCTTCTTTATGCTGAGACAGCCACCTAATGCTGTTTCCTGTTAATGTGTCAGGATCCTGGTTCTCAAATGGCCTTACATGGGGCCATTCTGTCTTTAATATGTGGGGAAAGAATTGTTGCAGCTTTGACACTAGATGTTTCTTCTATAATTTCCAGTACTTGGTGAAGGAGTTACATACTGGCAATCATGAGGAATATTTTCTTAGCCCTAATCTATCAGGAGAACATAGACAGAGGGGCTGCAAGATGGAGTAAATGCCTTGGAAGAGGCTGCTCTCTTTATGGGAGGTCAGGTCCAGAATATAAAAAGACTTTATTTAATGTCACTCTCTTTTTAAATGGGTGTGTGTGACAGCACTGCACTGAAATGAATAGGATAGATTACCATCATTAAAGGCTCAGGAATCATTCTGAGTTGGCTATTAATTTAGAATCATTACATCAAAAAAATGACTGGTGTTAGTCATTGCCATGCTGGGTCGGCCTCTCTGGAGGCGGTGGTGACAGCCCTGCGCACAGCCATTTATGATCTGTAAACTTCATCCCAGACCCTATTGATTAATAGCGCCGTTGTAGTTGGCCTGTTTTTAACTGTGATTATTTTTCTTCCAGTCGTCAGACAGATCAGGAAAGCAATAAACACCCTGTTGACGTGAAAACGCTCGAGTGCAAACAAAAAGGGGGAGATGTCAGGTGTGACTTGGTTGCGAATGCGGCTGCATGACACAGTTTTGGCTGTGGGAACACCGTCAATCTGGGTAATGTATCTCTGGCTTTCTAGTATACAGATGGCATAGCTCTTTCTTGGATGCTGTCTGTTTTGCTTATTTTATACCATTTTTGACCTCAAATACAAATCTGGTAAAAAATTTCTGGGAAAGGGATTGAGGGCATTACTAGAGAAGGAAATGGCTCTGGTGTTGATTAGGAACAAATTGCTCTGGCCCTGGCCTTTCAAGCAGTGACCCAGGCATGTTGGGACAAGGGGTTTTGGATGTGAGGACTGACTGCCTTAACTGTTCTCTGGGAAATGTTAGCCAACTCATGATGATTAAGTTGTACCAGGAAACATCTGAAGCAGGAAATGATTTTGAGAAACTTGAAGTTTTACTAGTTTAAAAATGGAAGACCCTAAGGAAAAGGAACACTGGGACTGAGTCACTAAGAACAGGAATGTCCCCAGACAATACAAGGGATGAGATCGAGGAAGAAATAGCAGATCTACTGGATTAGTGAGCAACAGTGAGAGCTCCCACAAGGGGCGATCTCTAATAACAGAAAGTCTGACCCGGAAGTATTATTGTGGAAAACTGGAGGATATATGTATAATAAAAAGATAAAAGGGTGGGTAGAAGAGTTTGCACCCTGCGTGGCAGGGGTACTGGATTAGTGAACTGGCCTTCCTGGAAAGGTTAGAACATACTGATTTGACCCTGTGGCATTGCCTGCCTAAGGAAAGTAGGATACACATTCTCAGAGATAGAATTCAGGCCTGGGAAGGAGCCCTGGGGACGCTGCAAGAGCAATTAATACTGCATATGAAAAAACATTTGAAAAGCACTATAGAAATAGATATTTGTTTGTGCTCAATCACCTAGAGGAAGAGATTCTGCAGCATTAGACAAGGTGAAATACTAACACTGCCCTGATCTATCAGCACCTTTCTCTTCTCCTGCTAATGCTGCAACTGCAAGTTCATGTCCAGGTGACCTGTGATTTGGAGGATTTTCTGAGAGTTAAGACTTAATGGATAGCTAGCTTACTTTGAACACACTGAACTGTGACGTTATGTGTGCATTGTGCTTTCTGGTGAAATAGTGACATGGGTTTTATCTTCAGGGTGGGGGAAATGGGTTTGAAGAAATAATGAAAGATGTGATCATGTGTTATTTTATAACAAGGACGTGTGTAACCAATAAAAGACTGAGGTGAACTTAGAGAGAGAGGGAGAGACAGAGAGAGAGAGAGAGAGACAGAGACAGAGTGGGAGGAAGAGCGAGAGAATCTGAAATGTCTCCCAAGTCACTTGTCAGCTTGCACCTGCATCCTTGCCTGAGACTGATTTGCACCAATCTGATCCCCATTATTAAGATCCCCCCGAAATGACTGAGGCTGGTCCTCTGCAGATACCTGCATAAATTAAAACTGATAATGCTCCAGCATATATATTCAATAAGATGAAGCACTTTTTTGAGTATTATAATATAAAGCATGTTACTGGTATACCACACAACTGCACAGGACAAGCAGTTATAGAAAGAGCCAATCGTACCTTAAAAGAGATGCTTATTAACAAAAAGAGAGAGTCAAAATAACCCCACAGATAGACTAAATAATGCTTTGTTAACTCTACATTTTCTTAATGTTGGTGAAAAGGGAACAGCAGCAGTTGAGAGACACTGGTTATTGAAAAAAGAATGAGGAACTAGGCCAACCAATATACTGCAAGAATGTTGGCATTAGAATAGAAAACTACAGTCGTTCTAAGATGGGGTCATGGTTATGTTTATGTATCGACAGGGAATGAAAAACTATGGTGACCAACAAAACTTACAAAAATTAGACCTGCCCAGTGAAAACCTCATATCAGCTGAGACATGAATGTATTACAAAGAAAATAGCCCAGATGGTCACTCTCACAGACTGCCTCAGTTTCTGGTTTCTCAAACTATGCATGCAAATCAGCTTCAAAAGGGCTAGCCCAACTGATGGGTCACACATAGGCTGGACAGACAACACAGAGACTGGATAAACAGAGACCGGACAACACAGAAACTGGGCAACAAATGCTACAACTAGCTTTTTAAATGCTAACCATTTTCCCCCTTGGATACCAAACAGAAATTCTTCTCCCCAATTCAGTAGGAAGCAATTATAAGACAACTGTCTTCCTAGTCCCTTAAGTTGGGGTAGTTGGTTTCGGTTGTTTGATGTGTTTGTTGTAGTTGCTATCATCTAGGGTGGTAGGTTATTTTGCTTAATTATTGTATATTGATAGAAATTTAAGGTTGTTTTAACTATTGTATACTCATAGAAATTTAAGGGTGTTTTATTGTTATGTTGACAAAAAATTTAAAGTTGTTTTGCTAGACTATTGTTTGACTATATTGCACATAATTTATTTGAAATGTGATGTACAGTTCTAGTTTTATGGCTCTCATAGTTATTCTGTTGTGTATAGACTGTTACTGTTAGAGAAAAAGATATATTCTTTAAACAGAGGGGGGATATCAAGTGGAAAATTCTGGTTTTGCTAGAGATCCAGTTGTGTCATGTGATGTATTTTTTGGAAACTGTCCTATGGAAGGATGTTTGGCTGAAGCAGACACATAAGAGGATGTTTTGCTGAGAGCAGACACATGGTGTTTTTAAGGTGATTTTTGTTTTGCTGGAGCACATGCTTGAGAGGACATGTGATGTTTGGAAAGGGAATAGGTTGGTTCATCTCGCTTCCTTCTCTGATATTCAATTGTAACTTTATAGGGAGATATGCATCGAAGAACTTCTGGTGGTGTTTTGGCTGCCCTTTGCTGCTTCCACAGACTCTTGGCAGAACCTTGTGGTTTCTTCTGGATCGAGCTGCTACTGTTGATCTGTGTTTGGTGTTTTGTTAGTGGATAGGATTGCAGACAACAAAGATTGGAATCACCCTCCAAGGAACTACTTCTAAACAGGTCTATGTCCCTCTTATCTTATAAGCCATCTTCCTCCCCTACCTTTGGTTGGTAGGCTATAAGGGAGGTTGAAGCATTTAAGAACCCTTATTAAAGTAGGTTTTGAAAAATATATGTCTATAGCCCATTCTGTATTTCCTCCAAAATTTGCAAGTACCTCAGCAGGTCTTGGCTCTTTTCCTAGAGGAATGACCTATGAATATGTTTTTGTCATCCTGCTGGGATTAAGTTGTTGTAGTTTTCCACTGACTTTAATCACAGGACATGAGTAGTTCGAAGAGATGCCCTAGAGGATCTCCTGCACTCCAGACATAATCCTTCTTAGCTCCACTGTGGAGAGGGAATCCAATTTCCCCAAGGTAATCTGGATCTATCACCCTTCCTGACAGTTATTCTTTTCTTAGTCTGTTGGTTTAAGGGCATTAGAAGCCCAAAATGACCAAGGGGAAGCCTGAGCTTCCACTTCAATGGAATGTTTGTTGTGCTTCATAGCAGGAACACTCCCGGCTCTGGAGCCAACTTCTGGGCCAGCAACAGGAGGTTTCAGAAACAGGAGGCAGAAACTTTACTAGTGGGTCACTAAGAGTGATAGTAAATGGAACTATTCCCTTTCCACACCTTGATTCCTGAACCTGTGGATACTGGCTATAGTAGAAACTGTACCATATATCAGATGTCGATTCAAAGCACATACTGCCTTCTGTAGAACCCTGCCCCAGCCCTCCATTCTGCTGCCATGTAATTAGCACTGTAACTGTGTCTTCAAAAGATCATTCCATCTATTCAGCCAGCTGCTTCAGGATGGTGGGAAACAAGGTAAGACCTGTGGATTCCATGATCGTGGGCCTGTCACACTTCTCTGGATGTGAAATGAGTTCCTTGGTCAGAAGCAATACTGTGTGGAATACCATGACAATGGATAAGGCATTTCTGTAAGTCCATGGATGGTGGTTTTGGCAGAAGCACTATGTACAGGGAAGGCAAATCCATAACCAGAATAAGTATCTACTCCAGTAAGAACAAAATGCTGTCTTTTCCATGCAGAAAGTGGTCCAATGTAGTCAACCTGCCACCTTGAGGAGTGGTGCCGTATCTGGGGCTCAGTGCTGGTCTCTGCTGTTGGCAGATCTGGCATTCAGCAACCGCTGTATAATCAGGCCAGCCTTGGTGAGTGGAAGTCCATACTGCTGAGCCCAAGCATAATAACTTCAACTTCTGCCACAATGACCACTTTGTTTATGTGCCCACCGGGCAATGACAAGGATGGCTGGGGAAAGAGGCCTACTGTCCACAGAATGAGTCATCCGATTTCCTTCATTATTTTACTCCTCCTTGGCTTAAGTCGTTTTTTTACACTGGACACAAATATCTTCAAATTCTTTGCTCTCTTGGAGAGATCTATCCACATACTTCTTCCCCAGAGGTCTTCTTATCAATTTTCCAATCATGATCTTTCCAAGTTCCTTTCATCAAGACTTAAGAAATGTATTCTTGGCTGGCCTTTTAATAGCTGAGTCATTTCTCCTCCCCTCACCCAAAATCCCAAAACAAACAAACAAAAAACCCAGGTATGACGTTATGAGACAAGAAACCTCCAAATAAGTCAATGACTTCAGTTTATCTATTCTGATGTGCTGATTTTGTCTTAAATCTTTTTATATTATGTTTGTCAGTATTCCTTTAGAAGCTTGTTTTCTAATGAGAGACAGGAAGGGATGGCTGTGAATGTGGAGGCACTGGGAAAAGTAGAGAGAAGGAAAATCTTAATCAGTATGCATTGTGTGACAAAGTTCCTTCAGTCCTGCATTGAGGGGGGAACAGGATGTTGTGGGAGGTGGAGGGAGAGGGGTACCTGGGAGGAAAAGAGGAGGGGAGGAAATAAGGGGGCAGTATCAGGAACTGGAGATGTGAGAGGACAGAGGGTCAGGAAATCAAACAAGGATATGTAGCAGGGGGACCTGAGGAACTGGGGATAGCCACTGAAGGGTTCCAGACACCAGGGAAATGTGAGGCTACCAGAACCCAATGGGGATGACTTTAGTCAAAATGTGCAAAGAAGGGGGAGATAGAACCTATAGGGACTACCTCCAGTATATAGGCACAACCCTTGGTTGAGGGATGGGGCTATCTACCCATCTCAAAGTTTTTAACCTAGAAATGTTCCTGTTTGAAGAAAGAACAGGGACAAAAAAAAAAAAAAAAAAAAAAAAAGGAATAGAGACAGAAGGAAGGGTCAGTTGGGGACTGCCCCACTTGGGGATCTAGCATGTCTACAGACACCAAACCCAACACGGTTGCCATGGTCAAGAGGTGCTTGATAACAGGAACCTGGTGTGGTGGTTCCTTGGGAGGTGTGGCCAGCAACTGACCAATGCAGATGTGGATGCTTGGAGCATCAGACTGAGCTCAGGGAACCTGGTGGGGGAGCTGGAGGAAGCACTGGAGGAGCAGAGGGGGATTGCAACCCCACTGGAAGAACAACATAGGCTGGCCTGACCACCCAGTTCTCCAAGAGACTAGACCACCAACCAAGGAGTGTACCTGGAGGGACCCATGGCTCTAGATACACATGTGGCAGAAGATGGCCTTGCCTGACAACAATGGGAAGGGAGGCTCTTGGTCCTAGAGATGTTTGGTGCCCCAGCCTAGGGGGATGCTGGAGCAGTGGGACGGGAGAATGTAGGTGGGTGGGGGAGCACCCTCATACAAGCAAAGGGGATGGGGAAAGAAGGGATGTGCAATGCGGGGTTGGTGGAAGGGTAATCAGGAAGTGGGATATCATTTGAGATGTAAATGAATGGAATGATTCATAAAAAAATAAAGTATAAAAGGAGAGTATGGGGGATTAATTTTCAATAAAAGGAAAATCAGAGAATTCTTATGTATTTTGCTTACAAAATTTGTGAAGTCATTTTAATAGCTGAGTAGTATTTTGTGTGAATGTACCACATTTACCCTATCCATTCCTCTACTGTAGGACATCTGGGTTGTTTCCATCTTCTGGCTATTATAAATAAGTCTGCTATGAACATAGTGGAGCACATGTACTTGTGATATGGTAGAGCATCTTTTGGGTATATGGCCAGTAGTTGTATAGCTGGGTCTCTAGGTAGAACTATTTCCAATTTTTGGAAGAACTGCCAGATTGATTTCCAAAGTGGTTGTACCAGCTTGCAATCCCACCAGCAATGGACGAGTGTTCCTCTTTCTCCACATCCCCACCAGCATCACTGTTGCCTGAGTTTTTGATATTAACCATTCTGATTGGTGTAAGGTAAATCTTGGGGTCACTTTGATTTGCATTTCATTGATGACTAAGAATGTTGAACATTTCTTTACAGAGACAAACTGTAGAGAGAATAAGCTAAGACACGGGTGAAGGCAAAACGAGCCAGAGAATGAGAAGGAGCCAGAAGATTAGAACATATTGTAAAAGGTGGTATGAGGCCCAGAAGCTTCTAACCTCTGTACCATCTAGTTTTTCCAAGATGACTGATTCAATCCAGCTTCTCCTGGGGAGGATAGCACTTTATGAGTACATATAACAGCAAACTTCACATTTCAGACTGTGAAGCAGAGAAAGGAGAACAGGAATACTACAATTTCTCTCAAGGGCACACCTCCTGTCTCAGCTAGTCTGGCTGTCCAGAGAGATCCTGCAATCTGTTCTCACCCAACCTGCGGTGGAAGTTAAGGATAGCCACACCAAGCCTCCTGAAATGGGCACAAGGGACTCCGTAACCACTTGATGTATTTTGAATGACAGAGTAGAGTGAATGTTCCTGTTTCTATTGCAACATTTGTTTTCAGCTTGATTAAATATCTCCCTTACTTCTGAAGTTTGTTTTCTTTCAAACCTTGCTTAATTTCTTACAGAGTTGAGCTTATGAACACATTTTGTTTTCCATTACTGAGTAATAATAGGTATAGGTCTTTAAATTGTATCATTCCTTTCTGATAATAGCCATCAATTTAAAAATAAAAATTTAAAACATTTAAAAATATTTTTAAAAATTTTATGTACATGAGTACACTGTCACTCTCTTTAGACACACCAGAAGGGGACATCAAATTCTTTTACAGATGGTTGTGAGCCATTATGTGGTTGCTGGGAATTGAACTCAGGACCTCTGGAAGAGCAGTCAGTAGTCTTAACCACTGAGCCATCTCTTCAGTCCCAAATAAAATTGTTTTATAAATAAAAATTCATATTGGTCCATTGCTACTCTATTAGGTACATTTCTACTGCTGTGATAAAACACCAAAACCAAGACAACATATAGAAGAGTGAATCTGGGTCCAGTGGGGTAACAGTCAATCATGGCAGGGAGTTCTCGCAGCAAGAAGTAGACACGGTGGCAGGAACGAACATCTGAGAGCAAACTGAACAGCACATGGCTATTGAAATGTGACATCCTTCCTCTTGTACCTACCCAAACAATGCCACCAACTGGGGACTAAGAATTCAAGTGCCCAAGACTGGGGAACATCTTACTAAAGCCACCATGTTTACATTCTCACTTTGCAAACACAAAAGTTGTATTCCTACAAGTATACAATCATATGGCAATCATAAAATAAGAACAAGGTGAAATAATTAAAAATTCACCAAAAACACAACATATTCTCATTCATCATGTATGCAACCCAAGTGAAACAAGACTGACCGGGGAATTACAAAGCTCTTCTGAGGACCCTGGAAAAGAACCACCCAGAGAACTGGAATGGAAAAGGCAGAAGAGAATGGCAGCTAGAACTGGTTTTGTTATTAAAATGAAAGGTAAGGGGGAAATGGCAGATTAAACTGTAAAAAACAGACACAAAACCAAAAAAAAAAAAAAAAAAAAAAAAACCTTCATATGTGCCAGTTAGCTTCTTAAGTCCCAGCACCTGGGAGGCAGAGGCAGGCAGATACCTAAGTTCAAGGCCAGCCTGGACTACACAGGACAGCCAGGGCCATATAGAGAAACCCCGTCTCCAAAAAGGAAAAAAAAAAAAAGGAGGATGAGGAGAAAGGGAGAAGGAGGAAAAGGGGAGAGAGAGGGAGAAAGGCCAGGGTAAGTTGTAAAATAAGCCTTTATCTGTGCCAGCTAGCTTCCTTCTTTGGTTATGTATCCCTGCCTGCTTACTATTTCCCCCACTTCTTACACACCACACAGTCACTCTCCTCATCCTTTTAGTCCTCCCAGATCTTTGTCCTTTGCCCATTTTTTTCCACAGTGCTGGGGATTGAAAAAGCGAAGGCACCGGCACCGGCAGATTGGTATCTGGTGAATGTATACTTTCTGGTTCACAGACAATAACTTCTTACTGTGCCTTCACAGTGAGGGCCAGTGCTTTTCCTTAAGTCTCTTGTCTTTAGAAGAAACAAAGGGGGGTTAGGAACACAGATTATGTATAGGGGAGAGTTACTCCCTGGAGAGCCGATTCTCTTTCTCTGATTTAGGCCCTTCTTCTAGGGGTGGTGCTTTTTTAATTTCCGTATCCATCCTCTCTCCCAAGATGTTTCCTGAGTTTGAGGTGTAAGAGATACATTGCAGATACCCATGGTCACTTACTCCTTGCATTTTACCAGCTGTGGATCTCTTTAACAGGCTCTATCTGATGCAAAAAAAAAAAAAAAAAAAAAAAAAAAAAAAAAAAAAAAAAAAAAAAAAAACCTTCTTTGCTGAGCAGTGACAGCTACATTTATCTGTGGGCATGGTCAGCATTGAACACATAGAACTATGAACAACACTAAATGGATTCAGTAGGTTGTGTGTATGTATGCATGCATGTATGCCTAAGCATATATACCTAGATACACAGGTAGATTAGATATATGATAAATGATATAGATAGATAGACAGACAGACAGACAGCAATAGTAAAGAAGTCATAAATTTGAGGGGGAGTGGCACATATAGGAGAAATTGGAAGCAGGAAAAGAATGGACAGAAATTATATACAGTGTTTATGTATGAATTTCTTTTAAATTTTTTTTCTATTTAGAATATTTATCTTTTATGTGCAAAGATACAAAAAGTTACAGCTTCTTAGAACTCTCAAAAGAAAAAATATATAATTCTGTAAGCAGCAGCAGGAGCAGCAGCAGCTTTCAAGGTACAGACATAAGAGGAGGGGTGGCTCCCAGGGGCAATGGTGAACTAGGGGCAGCCCAGAATTGAGTCCTAGGCAGTGTCACCAGGAAGGGGCCTCTACAGAGGGGGTTGGGCTGGAGGGACACAGCACTAGCACCACAGTCAGTCACCAAATACCATCACATGGCCAGGGCTTTGATTCAGAAAAAAGTACTCAGGGCTGGAAGGGTGGGGTTTTCCAAACATGGACAAAGGCCCAGAGAGCTGGAAGACCTGAGCTCCATACTGGCCTTCATGCCCGCCCTTCCCCCACAAGCAATCTCTGTTCAGGAGAAGGGCTCTATCAGAAGAGAAGTGACCAGGCTGGAGAGCTAAATTATTGGACAGGATCAGCAGAAGAGTCCTCAGGTACAAACAGCACACAAGCACAGGGTGCCTGACTCCATGGGGAAAGGCCCTTAGGGGCCCATCTGCAAGTTGCCTGGTCAGCTGACTTCTGGGGATGGTGGAGCAAACTGCCCACCACAGGCACACAAAGACCTCAAGCAATCTGGGTCCCACATGTGTGGGGTGCCTGGGATAATACTTGAATGTGGCAGTACACTCAGCCTAGGAATCCTAAGACACTCCAAGCCTCCTGTAAGGCTGGCTGGGGAGGCAGAGTGGGGTCCTGGTTGAAGTGGGTAGATCAGCAGGAGCAAGAGTGATGGATAGAAGACAGGCAGAGCCACATGGACACAGCAAATTCAATAAATAATTCTGTGGGGGGGGGGGTGTCGTCCCTCTGTAGACTAGAAGAGTCTCAGATACGGGAACCAGTGGATTACAGGGCAGGGTCAGCCTGCCCAGCCCAGGCCTGGGAGCCCAGAAACCAGCTCTGTCTCATGGGGTGTTCAGGCCAGGTGGGACTGGGTTGAGGTATAAGGATGGGACAGAACTGGCTCGACAGGACTGACTTATACAAATTTCTGCCTTTTCTACATAAATAAGACCTTGATCCAAAATTTTTGTCCCTTCAGGACCACATAGGGGCCTATGTGTGCACCACCCATGTGGACCCTGCACCCTTCCCTTGCCTTCCTGTTTGATGATGAGGACTAGGGAGAGACCACTCTTCTTCAGGCTTGTGCTGGTCACTCTCTTCTGGACATAGCTCATAGGCTCTGGCCTGGGGTTCTTGCAGCAGCCCCAGCAGGGACTCAATGCCCAGAAAGTAGACCACCTGGGCAATGCCAAACAGTGGGGCAATGACCAGTGCACGGCAGTACGCGCCTTTCAGGAAGGCCAAGGGACCCTCATGTCTCCAGATTTTCCTTGCATAGTCCTGAAACCTGGAATAAGTGTCCTCATTGACTGAAGCCCAGTCTTCCCCACATCACAAGGGTTGACAGCGACAGCAGCTGCACTCCCAGCCATGCAGCCTGACAGGGAGGACACACAGAAAGGCGACTTCTCAGATGGGCAGCACAGCTGACTCAGATTGGCAAACAGAGAAGCAGACAATGGAGAAGGGGCATGGCCCCCAGTAGAGGCCACAGTGCTATGATTCCACAGCAGGTCCAGGGTCTGCTGGGTGGCTGTGAGCCGAGGAGTGGCTGGAGCCTCGATTGAGGACTGGGCACCTCCCGGGGCAGCCAGAATCTTCTGAGCAGCAATGCGGCCTACATCTTGCAAATGGATTTTCAGCATCTCCACGGGAATGGTCACAATCACTTGGCAGGTGCCAGCCCTGCAGCCTGCCAACATCTCCTTAGGCAAGGTCGGCTTCTGTTCATCCTTAGGGAGCTGACGTCTGAAGAAATCATTAGCTGCCAACTTGGTGGCTTCCTCAGGGGTGACCAGGGTCAGGTTTCCTACTGCTCTCCTGTACATGCCAACACAGCCCTCGGAGCAGATGGTCTTGATGAGGCGGTCAGACATGCTGGCATACACGCCGGCATACACACACTAGCCATTCTGCTGGTTCTGCAGCCCTGTCTTAGCCAGGTCGCTGGGAAACATGCAGGTGACCCCAATTAACCCAGAAATGCCACCATTGATGATGCTCAGCCGGCAGGCTGATCTGCTTATCAGTATTTGCACCAAGTGAAGCAGGAGGCTGACTCAGTGGAGGCACTGACAGGGAGGGGCTGATGTGCTGGCTGATGGTGGGGAAGGGGATGTTCTCACCTTCAGAACAATTTCAAGACTTCTGCCACCTCAGGCCCTGAAGCCGGGAGAGACTGAGGATAGGTAGTAGGAAGTACAGGGGTGGGACCCTTTTTAGATAAAACAGTTACTCAGAAGTAAATCTAGCTTTCAATGAGGTAACAGATAAAATGAATTCAGATTATGTTTATAGTTACTGGGCAGGAAATCATGGGAGTTTTCTGGTTGCCCACTCTTTAAAGCAGGAAGCTCAGTCATCTGCAAAATATGTATACAACTGTGAGGGAGTGTCAAAATGAACTTAGGTTTGACAGAGCAATAAAATACACAGACCACAAAACTTCAAGGTAACAGTGAATAACGCTTATATTAAGGTGAGGTTATGGTACTTTACAAGGAGACCATCAAGATTCACTGGCTTTCATAAAACAGAAATGTATTCTCATGGATACAGTAATCTAAGAATGCTCTAGGTCATATGAGCACCCAGGTTCCTTTTGTTTTCCATCTATGATATTGTCTGTATCTTTAAGACTGGAGTTTGGTTTCACCAATTTATGGCTTGAGGGGAAAGGAAAGACCTTGGGGAATGTATACATAGCATTCTGATATCACTGCCTGAAGTGGTAATACTGTCCTACTCTTATTCTAAGTGTAAGGATTTACTGGAGTGGCAAGAGAAATATAAAACCTGACCTGACCACTGGCCCAGAAAACACTTATGATGAAGGTGAAGTGACTTTAGTGACACTTTTGCAGTCTTTACTCAAGTGTGGCTGAAATGCTCTAATTCACCCACCTCTCTTTTCCTGAAATGGTCTCATTGTGTACCTAGGCTAGTCCAGAACTCGGTATCTCTTTGCCTAAACTCTTCAACAATGGGATTGCAAGTATATGCCAACACACATAATGTTTTCTTTACCAAAAAGCAACAGCTTCAGTATTGAAGGGGGAGGGAAACCAGGGCAGTTGATAGGTTCATCAGTTTCTTCAATTAACTAAAGAACCAGGAATCTTAGCACAAAGGAAGATATTTCCTGTTCACTTATTAAATAGTGTGGTGACCTCACGTTGTGGTGACACCAATGAGAGTCATTTTTGCTGCTACTTCATAACTGTAATTGTGCTACTGTTATGAAACATGATGTAAAATCTGTGCTGATGACCTAAGGCAACCCTGGTGGCAGGGTCATTCACCCCAAAGGGTCGAGACCCACAGGCTGAGAACTGCTGTTCTAAATGTTCAAAGTATAATGATTTACTTAATACCCATAACAAGCATTGAAGGTAAGCACCATCTTTATATTATACAGCTGCAGGGTGGAAAAACACAGAATTAAATAACTTATCCAAAGTGACTGAGAAACTTAATGGCCAGGCTCCAAATTGGTCAGAATTAACCTGGTTCCAGAGCCCACACTCTTGACTCAGGTTTAGAAACCTCAGTGGTAACATGCAATGTCTGTTGAGATCTTGCTCTCTAGTACTAGCATACTGGTCTTTCACATGTGCCACCTTATCTAGTCCTCACTAGACATATCTAAAATAGAGAACTGCTTTTATTTTACATCTAAAGAAACTGAAGTTTAGAGCTCAAAGTCATGTAAAATAAATAAGAAGCTGAAATCAAACCTCTGTGTGTATTTTAAATGTATAAAACTTTTCATTGAAGTAGAATTTATGAGGAGTGAAATTTGTCTATTTTAAGCCAATAACTCAAGAGTCCTGACAAATAAATAACCTGTGTGGCCAACGAATTAATCAAGGCATAGAATATCTCTGTCATCCTAAAGTGTACTTCAAGTTCTTCCTATTCAGTTTTTAACCAGTGGCAACCACTTTTATGTTTTAGTTTAGTTTTTGAGACAGGGTTTCTCTGTGTAGCCCTGGCTGTTCACAAGCTATGTAGTCCAGGCTGACTTTGAACTCAGAGATTCACCTACCTCTGCTTCCTGAGTGCTGGGATTACAGGCATGCACCACCACCTGGCTAGCTGTTCTTGTTTTTATCATACATGTTTTGTCTATTTTTGATATTCTTACCAATGAAATAATATATGGTTTACTATGATTTACTTTATATATGGTTTTCTTCTTTTAGTATAATTTTGAGATTTATCCATGCTATCAAGTATAAAGTTCACTTTTTACAGTGGTTTGTGTTATACCAGTAACATGTGAGTTTGTGTCCACAGGTGTGCTGAGATTAAAACAGTTGTACTAAATGCCTAATTTATACTGAGGTATGGGAATTCATACTCATCCTTCTGAGCCATCTGCCCAGCAAGTGACCTAGACTTTATATGTAATACAGAGTAAATAGTGATGCTCTTATTTTTTTCTTATTTGTCAAACAAATCAAAAACCTTAGTATCTTGTAATAACCAATTAAATGGCTGGAGATACAGATCAATATTCCTTACTTATTAGGTATGAGGTTCTGGGTTTGAATCCCGAAATAATACAGGAGGGAAGGAAGGAAAGAAAGAAGGAAAAAAGAAAGAAGAAAGGAGAAAAGGAGAGATGCAAGTAATAGAGAGGAAGGAAGGGAGGGAAAGGAGAGAGAAAATCAGATGCCTCCGTGGTTTGGCTCTTCCAGAGGACTTGGTTTTAATACCCAGTACCTACATGGCTACTCACAATCATCTGTAACTTCAGTCCCAGGGATCTGATGCTTGATTTTGGCCTCCATCAGCCCCACATGCATATGGGGCAAACATATAGTTAGACAAACATTCATACACATATAAAAATTAAAAAAAACCCAAATCAAATAGTCAAGCATAGTAGTGCACGTCTGTAATCTCATTACTTGGGGAGGCTTATTGTTTGATCAGACTTGATTGGGCAGGCTTATTTATTATTCTGTTTGTAGCATATTAGTGTTTTTATATTTAAAATGTCAAATTGCTGGGCATGGTGGCACGTATCTTTAATCTCAGTACTACAGAGGCAGAGGCAGGTGAATTTCTGTGAGTTCAAGGCCAACATGGTCTACATGGCAAGTTCCAGCCTGCCAGGATTACATAATAAAATTGTGTCCAAAAAATAAAAATAAAGTCAAATCATTTACAATTAATAATTAGAAATCAGCCTTCTTTTGGATGCTGTCTTCCTACATAAGTCTTTTAAAATGTGCTTCTAAGATATTCTTTATATTTTTGGTTTTCAGGATTTTACTACTATATGAATAAGTAGGATGTGTGTGTGTGTGTGTGTGTGTATTTGTCCTACTTAGACTTGACTGAACTACAGGTTCTAGTTCTTTAAGTTTGATGTACTTTCTGCTATAACTCTAAATACTTTTTCTACCCTGTTTTTCTTCTCACCTTTAATGGTCTCCATTTATCTGTATGTTGTTTCCATATGTATCCTATCATTTTTCTTCTTATTCTTCAGACTGAATTTTTTTTTAATTTAAAAATTGGATATATTTTATTCACACTTCAAATGCTATCCCCTTTCTCGGTTTCCCCCTCCATAAACCCCCATCCCATCCCCCATCCACCTGCTTCTATAAGGGTGCTCCCCCACCCCTTCCCGCCTCCCTGCCCTGACATTCCCCTACACTGGGGCATTAAGCCTTGGCAGGACCAAGGGCTTCTCCTCCCATTGATGCCCAACAAGACTATCCTCTGCTACATATGCAGCTGTAGCCATGGGTCCCTCCATGTGTACTCTTTGGATAGTGGTTTAATACCTGGGAGCTCTGGTTGGTTGGTATTGTTGTTCTAATGAGGTTGTAAACCCCTTCAACTCCTTCAATTCTTTCTCTAACTCCTCCATTGGGGACCCTGTTCTCAGTTCAATGATTGGCTCTGAGTATCCACCTCTGTATTTGTCACGATCTGGCAGAGCCTTTCAGGAGAGAGCTATATCAGGCTCCTGTCAGCATGCACTTCTTGGCATCAGCAATATTGTCTGGGTTTGGTGGCTGTATATGGGCTAGATATCCAGGTGGGGCGGTCTCTGGATGGCCTTTCCTTCAGTCTCTGCTCCAAGCTTTGTCTCCGTATTTCCTCCTGTGAGCATTTTTGTTCCCCCTTCTAAGAAAGACTGAAGCATCTGTGCTTTGTTTTTCCTTTTTCTTGAGCTTCATGTGGTCTCTGAGTTGTATCTTGGATAATCCGAGCTTTTGGGCTAATATTCACTTACCAGTGAGTGCATACTGTGTGTGTGTGTGTGTGTGTGTGTGTGTGTGTGTGTCTGTCTGTCTCTGTGTATGTGTGTGTGTGTCTGTCTGTCTGTGTCTCTCTCTGTGTATGTATGTATGTGTGTGTGTGTGTGTGTGTGTGTGTGTGTGTGTGTGTGTATTTGTGATTGGGTTACCTCACTCAGGATATTTTCTAGTTCCATCCATTTGCCTAAGAATTTATGAAGTCATTGTTTTTAATAGCTGAGTAGTACTCCATCGTGTAAATGTACCACATTTTCTGCATCCATTCCTCTGTTGAAGGACATCTGGGTTCTTTCCAGCTTCTGGCTATTATAAATAAGGCTGCTATCAACACAGTGGAGCATGTGTCCTTGGCATATGTTGTGACATCTTTTAGGTATACAGGTAGTACTATGTCCAATTTTCTGAGGAACCTCCAGATTGATTTCCAGAGTGGTTTGAATATTTTCTATTCATCTGTCTTTAAGTCAACTAATATTTCTGTCATTATCAATTGCCATTGCTTTTGTTAAGCTCACACTGGGTATTTAAGCTGTCAAATATATGTTTTGGTTCTAGAATTTCTAAATCGGTGTCACTCGGATAGTACTACTGACATGTGAATGGATAGGGCTGCTGAGACAGTTCCATGGTTATGAGCAATGGCTCCTCTTCCAGAGGATCTTGGTTTGACTCTTAGCACTACATTGTGACTAGTAACTTATTAAGGGCTTAAATGTTCAATGCTTAGTGCTAACAATGTATAAGTGGAGTCACTATTCCAAAACTATCATTTAATACTTGCAGTGATTAACTTTCTTTAGAACATAGAATTCTACCATGTTAAATAATTCTATTTAAAAACAGATATAGGGCTGGAGAGATGGCTCAGTGGTTAAGAGCACTGACTCTTCTTCCAGAGGTCCTGAGCTCAATTCCCAGCAACCACATGGTGGCTCACAACCATCTGTAATGGGATCCAGTGTGTCTTCTGGTGTGACTAAAGACAATGAAAGTGTACTCATATAAAATAAATAAATCTTAAAAAACAAAACCAGAAACTATACCATATCTACTTTATCAGGCTGTCTAGAGGAGCAAAATATAAAAAAATCTAAAATAGTAAATGATAAACAGCAAACACCCAATAAGTAAAGAACTTATTGCAGAATGATTTGTAAATTCATAAAAGTATTATTATAAGCAAATATTTCAAAAATAGCAGAAAATATAATAGCATGACTAAAAATGCAAATACTAAATGTACTTTCAGATATTTCAGATTATTGTTATGTAAGACAAAGATAAAAAAACAGTAATTTTTACCAAAAAATAATCAATAAATTGACTTAATTTTCACTACAAATATAATTATATTTTAAAAGGGTTTCTTTAAATTATTAAAATATAAAATTTATTCAAAAAATAAAATAACAGCTTCTATGAAATATTCACTACATATATATAACAAACAGCACAGTACCAACAATTCCACTTTTCATGACATAGACATCTTCTTTTAATTATAATTTTCCTCCCTAGAATAATATAAAATAATAGATTAATATTAGGAATATTAAAATCATATTGATTTATCATTAAAATCTACCATAACATTCAAGCACAAAATTTAAAGATAAAGTGGGAAATATTTAACCAACTAGAAAAAAAATAAGAAAATGTCAATAATATGGCTACAAAAATGCAAGTTTGGAGATTATATAGAAGCAGACAGTTAAACCAGATTTTAAGCTCCCAGCAAGAGACATAAGAAGAGCGGGCTAAGCAGTTGAAAGACCCGGGTTTGACTACCAGCACTCATGTCTGATGGCTCACAAGGGTCTGTAACTCCACCTCCAGGAGATTCTATGCTTTCTTCTGGACTCTGAAGGCACACGAACGAACACACACACACACACACACACACACTCACTGATAAAATAAATATGAAGAAGTAACATTCAGACATCAATGTCACATTATGGTTTACACTAATATAATCTATATAGCTCCACCCCCCAAAGTAATAAAATTATATTTACTGAATAAGAAATATTACTTTGGGGGGAGAAGGATAAGGATATCCAACTTACAATCATCCTGTTTCCAACTCCTCAGTGCTGAGATTGCAAGTATACAGTAAGTTAATTTATCTGGAAATATGTAAGGCACACACCTGACTTAAACCAGACTGCAGCGAAGGCTTCTTCAGCAGTCTCACTTCTCTGTTTATGTATTTCAGCATTCCACTGAGAGTGCTGAAGTCATTACTTTCAGAGCTATCATCTTCCAGGTTATACGGGAGAGCTTTAAATGACTCTGAGTGGGTTAAAGGTAGGTCCTTATGACCACTTTCTAACGCTGAAGGCTGCTCTAATTGCATTTTCTTTAAGTCCTGTAGCAATTCTTCAGAGAGGTCATCATTACCATGACTTTTTAAACTAAGGTCACTGGCACTGATAGAACGACGTAGTTTTCTGCATTTGAAAAATGATATCTGAGGAATTTTGGCAAACTTTGGATCTTGAGTACTAGGTATAATTTCTGTTAGAGTTGCAAATGGAGCTGGTAGAAACTTGGGGTCTTTTGTCTTCTCATGTCCCAACATTTTGGCTTGCAATCTGGTTAATTCTGATTCCTGTAGAAAAATTAGTACACAGTGCATGCTCAATATATTTCTGCTTAATAAACTACTTTTAGAATCATAGACTCTTAGAAGTCATTTTTGATAGCCTTTGTCTCAATATGAGAACTTTTTTAAAAATTACTTTTATTTACAGTCCAGTTGTTACCCCCTCTGGGTCTGGGAAGTATGAGAACTTTTAAAATAATAGTTCTTGAGAATTTTACAAGTGTTGTTCAAATCTTCTTCTACAGATAATTCCATTTTGTGAAAATTAAATATTTTTATTTGAAAATTGCCCCCAATATGCTAAGGAATTTCACAAAACCTGGATTTTTCTTAGACAATAATTAAATGTTAAAGATTTCAATCTTATATCTTAATCTAACATGGACATACATAAAAGGACTACTTTTAGAATTTACAATAGGAAGTAGTACACATTAGTTATTGTCTTAGTTATTTTTCTACTGCTGTGACAAAGCACCATGACCAAGGCAGTTTATAGAAGAAAGCATTCAATGGAGCTTACATTTCAGAGGTAAGTCTATCACCATCACAGTGAGAAAGTCTAACAGTAGGCAGGTAGGCATGCTACTGAAGAAGTAGCTGAGAGCTTACATTTGATCCACAAACATGAGGCAAAAAAAGAGAGCTAATTGGAAATGGTGTGCACTTTTGAAATCTCAGAGCCCAATCCCAGTGACATATTTCCTCCAAAATGGCCACATCTCTTAATCCTTCCCAATAGTTCCACTAACCTGGAACCAAATATTCAGACATATGAGTCTATAGGGACCCTTCTCATTCAAACCACTTCCACTTCCTGGCTCCCAAAGGCTTATATAAGGCAATATCACAAAGCAAAAGTCCAAATTCAAATGATCTCAGTGTCTTGACAATTTTAAAGTCAAAAGTCTCTTCTGAAACTAAAGGCAATAGTTTACTTAAGTTGCGCTCCTTATAAAATCATAAAGCAAATTATACTTCTAATATACAATGGCATAGGAAATATGTTACCATTCTAAAAGAAAGGAATGAGGGCACAGTGAGGAAATAGTGGACCAAAGGAATACCAAAATCCAACAGGGCAAACTCTAAATCCTGTCAAAAGGCTTAGATGGCTTCACTCTTCACAATGGAGCAAGGACTCCCATGCCACATGCCTAGCCTCTGAGGTTTCCTTAACATGGAGGGAGATTCCTAACCCCTTTATTCCTGTATTCTTCATGACTCTACAGACAGAACCATATGACTGAAGCTGGTTCCCTCCTCCAATTCTATTTGCATAAGCTTTGATTTGTTATTGTTCATTAGAAACGGATAATTCCTAAGCCTCTTTCTTTCCTTTCACAAGCTGCAGGATTACCTGGGTGGGGTTTCACCTCAAGGCAACAATCTGTTTCATTTCTTCTTATGTCTTTCAGTATAAACTTTGACTGCAACATTAAATTTCCTGGTGCTCATTTTCTCCTCTAACTACATTATTCTTGTTCTTGTAGATCAGTATTAAGAGTGGTCACTAATAAACAACATGACAAAGTCAACACCTGGTAGTCTTGAAATCTCTGCCAACAAAGTTAGTTTCAAACTCTTCAATATAGCTTCAGGTAGATTTTTAGGACAAGAGCAAAAAGGAGCCACATTTTTTGCCAACATCTCACAAGAATGATCTCTAGCCCAACTGCTAATATTATTCCTCTCTGAAACCTCTTGAACTGGGCCTCCACAGTCCAGTTGTCAGTGCTACGGTTGTTAAAGCTCATTCTAGGATGACAGATTAAACCCTGCTTATAAGTTCAACCACTTTTCCAGTCCAAAGTCTCAAATTCTTCAACAGACCAACCAACCAACCAACCAACCAACCAACCAACCAACCAACCAACCAACCAGTATTTTCAGGCCTGTTACAGTAGTAGCACTCCCTGGCACAAACTTCTGTTTTAGCTACTTTTCTATTGCTGTGACACAGTACCATGACCAAGACTATTTACAGAAGAAAGGAGTTAGTGGGAGCTTAGTTTCAGAGGGTGAGTCTATAACAATCTTTTTTTTTTTTTTTTTTTTTTTTTTTTTTTGGCATAAGTCTATGCACTTTCTCTTTTATTTAGATCGGACAAGGCAACCCAGTAGAAGGAAAAGGTCCCAAAGGCAGGCAACAGAGTCAGAACAATCTCTGTTTCCACTGTTGTGAGTCCCACAAGACTAAGCTACACAACTATTAGATATGCGTAGAGGGCTTAGGCGAGTCTCATATATGCTCCCTGGTTGCCAGTTCAGTCTCAGCCTCTGTGAGGCCAGGGTACTTGATTCTGTGGGCTTTCTTGTAGTATCCTTGACGCCTCTGGCTCCTACCATCATTCCTCCTCTCTTACACAGGATTCTCCAAGCTCCTCATAGTATTTGGCTGATTTTAAGCTGTACTATAGAGCAACAGTAATAAAAACTGTATGGTATTCATATACAAACAGATAGGTTGATCAGTGAAATTGAATGAAGCCCTTGAAGTAAATCCACACACCTTGGACACTTGATTTTTCACAAAGAAGCCAAAATTATACAATGGAAGAAAGAAAGCATCTTCAACAAATGATGCTGGTCTAACTAGATGTAGGCATGTAGAAAAATGCAAATAAATACACAACACCCTATATAAGTGGATCAAAGATTTCAACATAAAGCTGAATACGCTGAACCTCATAAGAGAAGGTGGGGAATAGTCTTGAATTCATAGTACAGGAAACAACTTCCCAAACAGAACTCCAACAGCCCAGGCACTAAGATCAACAATTAATAAATGGGGCTCATGAAACCATACAGCTTCTGTGAGGCAAAGGACACTACTAATTGGACAACATTCCAGTCTTTGGAATGGTAAAGTATTTTTACCAATTCCAAAACTGATTGAGGACTAATATCCAAAATATATAAAGAACTCAAGATATTGGATAGCAAAAAAAAAAAAAAAAAAAAAAAAACCAAAAACCCAAATAATCTAATTAAAATGAACTATAGCTCTAAACAGAGAATTATCAATAGAAGAATCTCAAATGGCTGAGAAACAAAAAAAATATTCAAAACAACTCTGAGACTCCATCTTAAACCTGTTAGAATGGCAAAGATAAAATTACAAGTGGCAGCTCATGCTGGCAAAGATATGGAACAAGGGAACACTCCTTGTTTGCTGGTGGTAGTGTAAACTTGTATAACTACTTTGAAAATCAATATGGCAGTTCCCTCAAAAATTGGGAATCGACCAACCTCAAGACCCAGCTCTACTACTCTTGGGCATATACTCAAGGCACACTCCATGCTACTGCAAGGACACTTCCTCAAATATGTTTATAGCAGCTTTATCTGTAGTAGCCAGAAATTGGAAACAATTTAGATGTCTTTTGCCTTAACAGTAGATAGCTGCAAAAAAAACAATGACATCATAAAATTTGCAGGCAAGTAGATGGAATTAGAAAAGATCATCCTGAATGAGGTAACTGAAACCCAGAAAGAGAAACAGGATATGTACGCACTTATAAGTATATTATTGACCTTAAAGTAAAGGATAATCATGCTGCAATCCACAGAGGCAGAGAGGCTAAGTAACAAGGAGGGTTCAAAAGGAGGGGGGAGGATGCATAAATGTCACTGTAAAGGGGAGGGGAGGATGCATAAATGTCACTGTAAAGGGGAGGGGAGGATGCATGAATGTCACTGTAAAGGGGAGGGGAAAATGCATAAATGTCACTGTAAAGGAGAGGGGAGGATGCATGAATGTCACTGTAAAGGGGAGGGGAGGATGCATAAATGTCACTGTAAAGGAGAGGGGAGGATGCATGAATGTCACTGTAAAGGGGAGGGGAGGATGCATAAATGTCACTGTAAAGGGGAGGGGAAAATGCATAAATGTCACTGTAAAGGAGAGGGGAGGATGCATGAATGTCACTGTAAAGGGGAGGGGAGGATGCATAAATGTCACTGTAAAGGGGAAATAGAAGTCTCAGGTGTCTGGGGGTTGGAGGGGTCGGGATTGGAGGATGGGAATGGGAACAGAGAGGTCAGGTGGAGAAAGGAAGGAGGAAGAGAGTAGCAGGAGAGACAACAGAAATCAGGAGAGGGAACATTTCTGGGACACGCTAGAAATCTAGGGCAATGAAACTCTCAGAAATCTATATGAGTGACCCTAGCTAAGACTTCTATCAATGGCGGGAGTGGGGTGGGTGGGCTGGAGGGATATGGAGACTGAACTGACCAGATCTTATAACTAGGCAACACTTTCAAAGGAAGGATTGGAATACCAATCCAGCCATAAAACCTTTAACCTACAATTTGTCCTGCTTACAAGACGTGCTGGACAAATGTGGCAAGAACATATGGAAGTAGCCAACTGGTCTATCTTGAGACCCATGCCATGAGCGGAAGCCCAACCCTGACACTACTTGGAAGGCCAGGACCCAGAGGCTGAATAGCCCAGAGACCTAGGATAGAACAAACCACGACTGGACAAAAAAAGTCAATGAGATGATTCCTACTGATATTCTGCTGTACTCATAGATTGGTGCCTGGCCTAATGGTCATCAGAGAGGCTTCATCCAGCAACTGATGGAACACTAGCATGTTCATATGTTCATTCTTAACATACATACACAGTGGTCAGCCTAAATATTCTATTAATGCAAAAGACTAAATCTACAGCATTCTGTATGGTAAACACAACTCAGTCACTGACCTATATTACCAGCTCCTAAATATAATTTTAGATTATATCTATTCACACGTATATAAAAGTAATATAAAAGTTAATTGTATTGCTGAAAAAGAGTGAGTTACTAAGTTAAGCACAAAACTGGAAATATGGAGAAGACATTAGTTGATTTTATGTCTTTTTCAATGACTTCTATCTTGCTACTACTCTGTTCTTTTTAAAGGTCTTCACCAATAACTTTACCTTATATATCAGCAGTTTTAAATGAGGACTGATGCATCCATACTGTTAATTTCAAACTCCATACAAACTGCTATAATCAAAAGAGATGAACAGAGAGCCTAAGCCATTTAAAACCCATATACATTTAAATCCAATTTTTAAAAGTTCTAAATATAATCTTATATTTTACCTCACAATTTTCAAAGTAGCTTTATTGATTTTGAAAACACTTCAACTTTTTTAAGGCTCATCAGGCATAAAACTCAAGAGTAAATATTATAAATAGAAAAAATTTATATTTAAACATATAAATTATTTTGTGGTAATAATATATTAATTATGCCTCATATTTCTTTTCTAAAAAAAGATGTACTTTATTTCAAGTCAATAATTTGTCATGAAGGTTTCTATAAATGAGAGAAGGAAAATATATTTTTCACAGTCTTATTTCATTATTTTTATCTGTTTACTTACTTTAATAAGTAATGCTTCATTTGCAGCTTCAATGACTTCGTTCCTGTCTTGAACCTGTTGATGCAAATTGCTCACAGTATCCTGAGCTTCTTCTAATTCTTGTTTTGCTTTCTCTAGTTGTTCATTTAGTTGTTGAACAGAAGTCTTATGAGAGTCAGCAGAAATTTTCCACTTTGTATGGCTCTCTTGATGTGAAATCATCTTTATAATCCCAAAATTATAAAAAAAACATGATGTAATTGTTTTCAAGAACATTCTAATACCTGCTACTATTATTTTTTCTTAAAAGAGACTATATAGACATAAACATCTGATTTCGCACTAAATACAATACTCAAAGAAAAAAGCTAAGAACACACATTTATATGCACTTAATAGTTAGCTATATATCATACTTGGATTCAAATATATCATACTTGGATTCAAATTTATATAAATAAATTTGAAAGAAATCTTTGAGATTACTGGAGAAATATGAGAAATGACTATATACGTAATACAAAGAAAATCCTCTCATAGTTGGGTGTGGTAGTACATGTCTTTCATCCCGGCACTCCAGGGGCAGAGGCAGGTGGATCTCTTCAAGATCCAGAACAGCCTGGTCTACATAGTGAGTTCCAGGACAGCAGGACTTATATAGAAAGGCCGTCTCAAAAAAGAAAAACCTAATTAAACAACAGCAAAAAACAAAGAACAATGTTGGTGGTGCTGAGCAGCAGGTAACAAACTAAAGATGGATAATGTTGAGAGCACCACCCAGGCCTTGTATTGTGGGTTGGAGGCACCACTACAATAAACACATATGTGACAGAGAGGTAGGAAAGAGAAACACTGAGCAGTGTGTGCTGTAGAGAGAGGCAGAGCTGGGAACTGGAGACGGGATAGCAGTGACAAGATGAGAGGCTGAGGCTGATATGCTGGCATCGCTCAGTAGGGCCCACAGAATTGTGTACAATAGCCTTAAGCTCGTGCAGATGCAGACTCAGCCCCCAAACCTGCCTTCCAGACGGGGAATCCCCCTGGCTCTGGGCAATGAGATTCACTTTCTGGATTGGACCTCTTTGAAGGAACACCACGGTGTGTGATGCCACTGGAAGCCAAGTTGGTGTCTGTGGTCCATGTTGCTTTCCCAGTCAACAATAAAACCGAGATTTACATGAATACTTGTAGTCTGTGCCACCGACTGAGGCCTTAGTGATGTCCTTTGGCTTTGCTGCCAGAGTGAGAGTAGGGATGGGGTGGGTGGGTATCCATCCTGAAGTGAGTGGTATGTGTCACCACCAAGGACATATTGAGGTCCACGATCTGTGAATCTGCTGAGTCATGACTGGGTCAGTGGTCCTGATACAGCCAGGGGCCATGTTGATGTCTGTGATGTGGACTACCACTAAAGCCTTGCTGATGTCTGTGGGTACAGGAGAGCTGGTCCTGCCCCTCACTAACTCATAGCACATTTAGGTAGGCAGTAGAGTAAGCACAAGAACGCTGGCCCTACTCCACGGTGCAGGTTGTAGTGTGGGCACAGGAAAACTGGCTCTGCCTCTCTCCAGCCATATCACAGCTCTCCTCAGTTGAAGGCTTCTGGCATGGATGCAGCCAGAGACTCATCATCCCTTTAGGGGCTGGCCACTAAGAATTTGACCATTGCTGCAAATTTCATGATGTCATTTTTATAACAGCCGAGTAATACTTTATTGTATAAGTATATCACATTTTCTTTACCCATTATTTGGCTGCTGTATCGAGGTTGTTTCTAGTTTCTGACTCCTAAGAATAAAGTTGCTATGAACATAGATGAGCAAGTGTCCTTGGGGTATATGTCTAGGAGGTAGATTCCAGTTTTCTGAGAAACTGCCACCCTGATTTACAAAGTAGCTATATACGTTTGCACTCCCAACAGTAAGGAGGAGTGTTCTCCTTGCTCTGTCTTCTGATCTGCAAGGAGCAGGAAGAGACTATGATATTTCCTAACTGCTGCTCCCTATTGGCTGATAGGGACCTTTTGTTTGGTTTGGGTTTGTTTGTTTTTTGTGAAAAGGTTCCTCTGTGTAGCTCTGGCTAACCTATTTCACTTTGTTGACTAGGCTAGGGAAGCCATTTTTATTCAAACCACCACACAGGGCGTCCAACACCCTCTTCTGACATCCTCAAGCACTGTACACATGTGGGACACAGACATTCAGACAAAACACCCATATACATAAAATTAAAATAAAACCTGGAAATTCCCTTTTAAACTGTACCTATAATGCTATATCTTTTTGTTTGATTTATATGTATACTTATTTTTAGGGTTTTTAAAGACATGGGCACATATAGCTATGTGGCCTTAAAACACTGCTATGTAGCCAAGGATGAGCCGAAACTTCTGATTCTCAAATGCTGAGATTATAGGCATGTGCGAGTGTGCCTGGCTCAGTCCAATCATTGTATATAGAAATAATACACACATCTTAAAAATAAATCTTTGTTAACAGAAAAAATATTTTATATAAATTATATAAATTTGTTGTCATATTTAAAAATATCCCTATCCCCATTTACTAAAAACACTAAAACTTCTTTTTAAAGTATTCATTTTATTTTTAACTGTGTGTGTAATTATGTTAGTAAACTTCTAAATAAGCCAGAGGCATAGAGATACTAGAGCTAGAGTTGTAGGTAGTTGTCAACCAGTGATGTAGGTGCTGGGAATCAAACCAGGGTCCTCTGGAAGATCAATTATGTTCCTAATTGCTGAACTGTCTCTCCAACCTTAAAGGTTATTTCATTTTTTAAGTTTATGTGTATGAGTATTTTGCTGCATGTATGCCTGGTACCCATGGAGGTCAGAAGAGGATGTCAGATCCCTTCAGAACTGATGTTACAGTCGGTGGTGAGCTGCTATATGTAGGTGCTGGGAAATGAACCTGAAACCTCTACAAGATCATCATTCTAGGAGCTCCAGCTCCTGGAACCATTTAAAAAAATTATGAACTATCTGCTTAGAATTAATTTTAGGTAATTTATAAAATTAATAGCTTAAAATAGCTTAAAATGGGTAACTATAGACAATAAATTAGAAAATATGAACAGTTAATGGCAAATACTTGAGATAGACTATAGTTGCCCTTAAAGATTACAAAACATATAAAAAGTGGATTCAGCTTGACAATGTGTTTTATTTTGCAGACACTATGTTTTAAAAGAATCTAAATGCATTTAAATAAGATATAGTTACAAGTCCCCTTTTCCCATCCCCAGTGTCTCACAAATTGTTACTAAACTCTCAATAGGAGTTTAATACAAAGGTAGGAATAGTAGCTAGTGCACACACATTTTTACTCCCAGCACTCAGGAGGCAGAGACAGGTGGGTGTCAGTGAGTTTGAGGCCAGCCTGGTCTATAGAGAGTTCCACAATAGCCAGAGCTGCACAGAGAGACACTGTTCTAAGGGGGAAGTGCAATACAAATGCCCTTTTAACCTTTGTTTTACAGAAAAAAAATACTTTCTTAGCACCAAACACAATATTATTTAGAACATATACAGTGGTTTTTGGTAATGTTTTCAAATGTTTTAAAAGAAAGAAAAAATTCTAATTAGTAATACTGTTCATTTTAATAAAGGTTCAGAATATATTGATAAAATGGCTCTAGTGTTGCTTCTCTAACTATCAGAACAGATGTTAGAAATTACCAAGTGCTGTACTGTATTTTCATATGATATAAAATGGTTTGTGTCTATAATAAGTATTTCAAATTTGTTTTTCACAAGTTCTTCATCAATTATGAGTCAGGCTCTAATCCCAGAACTTACCAGAGTAATTAATTGATTCCTTATGACAGGCTTATGAAATAACTAGTATCATCATATACATCTTGGAGAGATTAAATAACTTATTCAATTATTTAGTTATGAAACAGAATTTGGATTCAGGATGCCTGCCTCAGGAACTACCTCTAGCATAACCAGAGAGTCTTTTAAGTTCAAGGACATTAAGGGTAGGGGATGTATTTAGCTTAAAATGAAGATCAAAATGTATTATAATTACATTACGAATGCATCAAAGATTACAGTGAGCACTTCAGAAACTAGACTCATACTTTCATCCTAGTAAGTCAATTCATTTTAGCAGGAGCTGCTGACACAAATTTAATTTTCTTTACCTCCAAATTATAAGCTTCTTTCAGAGACTCTACTTCGGAAGATAATTTCTTTATTTCTACTTGCATTCTTGCTTCTAAATGAGCTTCACGTACTTGGGAAGCCCCTAGTTCTTCAGCCAAACGATTTCCATGAGCTTCCTTAAAAATGACACATTAAATAAAAGTAATGTAGGTAGCTTATTTGGTTTATCTAGCTAAATCAGCTCAGTGCCTTAACAGAAGCAAGCTAGTCCTCTTGTAAAAACATGTGCTTATTATACAGTATACTTTCGAATACAAACATTTCAGAGATGACCAAAAGAAGTACATTATATTCTACATAAGCTGATGAGTGAATCCTTTCTTGAAACAACAACAACAAAGAAAAAGCATGAAATGCTGAACTTTGGCAAATAATTATCTCCACTTTGGCAAATAAGAGCCTGCTCTCTGGTGTGTCTGTTCATTTTTCTCACCATATAAATTATTTGCTTTTACAAGAATGATTTGTATTTTTTTAATCTGTAGGAATGTTCTGTTCTGAATATATATACACACATAAACGTACACATACACATATGCGCAATTTGTGTGCCTGGTACCCACACATGTTGGATCTCCTGGAACAGTTTTTAATTTTGACAATGGCTTAAACACTTGAACGTCTAAAGTGTTATGTAACTCAATTTATTGAGAACTAGTATGGCCAGAGTTCATTTTTGAAGGTTTTTATAAAATATTATATTATAAGAATTTAAAACCTAACTACAATACTATTAACTTTTTATTTAAAAAATCATAGCAAAATGTACACAACATAAAAGTGACTATTTTTAAAATAGTATCCCACAATGCAGGCCATGTTAGCGTCAACCTAGAGCCTCCCCTTTTTTGGTCAACTAGGTGCTAGGATTATAAATGAGGCTACCTCACTTGGTTCTATTTTAACCATTTCTAAGTGGACAGTCTGGTAACATGAAATATATTATGATATATCTTCACCGTGACTGAAAAGTAACTAAGACAACTGTAGTGGGGACTAGAAAACATATTTCATTAAAAAGTTAATCATGATGGTTTACTACAGAGTAATTAATTATACCAAATATATACTTCTATTTTATTATCACTGTGGTATTTGTCTTAGTTTGGGTTTTGCTGCTGTGAAGAAACACCATGAGAAAGCAACTCTTATAAAGGATATTTTTAAAAGGTTTTTTTAAAAAAAAACTTTTAAAATGTAATTTTAATTTAAAAAGGTTGGTTTACAGTGTCATCAGAGCAGGAAGCATGGCAGTGAGCAGGCATGATGGGAGAGAAGGACCTAAGAATTAGTTCTACATCTTGATCAAAGGCAGCCAGGAGAAGACCGACTTCCAGGCAGCTAAGAGGAGGGTCCCAGAGCCCATGACCTCCATGACATACGTCCTCCAATGGGACCACACCCCTCCAGGGCTACATCTCCTATTAGTGCCACTCGCTGGACCACGCATATTCGAGCCACCACAGTAATGTGAAAGTACAAAGTTATAAAAAGTCCTTGAATTTCTAAAATGTCAAAATAATGTATATATAAATCATTTCTATCACATATTGTGTCAAACCCACCCCAACACCAATTAATTCTCTTACTTCTTTCCCTTCCCCAGCCCCCCTCTTCCCTACTTGTCTCTTTTTCTCCAAGACGCCACATATTAGAATGAATATATGATAATTAAAAAAATATGTTCAAACTATAGTACAACACAGTACAACACAAAAAGGTTAAGTACTGGTGGTTAGTAATGAGCATTATTGTCTGCCTTCTTTTAAGAAGGAATTAAAATTTTAAAATTCTTCAGTAATAGAACATTATTTAGATGGGTTCACCTTCTCTTTAGTGAGTTGCTTTATGTCCTCCAGTTCATCAGCGAGCCTTTCTATTTCTCTCTGTGCTTGGACTTCTTGGCGACGAGCTTCCACCAGTTCTGAATGAGTGTTTTGCATTTGCTCCTGGGTTAGCCTCAATTCTTGCCCCAAATCAATGACCTCCTTGTACTGGGTAGCAATATACTCTTCCTGTTCTTTCATAACCTGAAAAGCATACGACATTTGTGGGTTTCAAAATGAAAATTATAGTTATAAAATATATACTTATGATTTACTATTTTGTTTTCATAAGAGAATTCCCCTAAAAATTATATCTTTATAAAGTCTACAATAAAATGAATATGTACCACTATAAGTTAATGTAGAAAGAGGTGCTGATTCCCTAATTGGTTCTTGAATGTGTCAATAAAGAAGGCCCAGAACCAATTGCTGGATGGAAGAAACAGGTGGGACTTCCAGTTCCCAGGAGAAGAAAAAAAGAGACCCAGAGAAAGAGTGGGATCTTTTGCAAGGCTTTGGCAAAGCTAGCTGGGAGGAGCAAAAGAGAGCAGAGAGGGAGCAGAGAAGAGCAGACAGTAGCTCCCAGCTTTCCAGGATTAGGGGTGAAAGACCAGGATAAAGCCTAACTCCCTAACAGGTAAAGTAGAAGACCCCTAGCAGGTAGAGTAGAGCCAAAAATGTAGGCTAGCCAGTTCTGCAATACTATCCTTCTATTCCAGGAACTGGCTGACCATAAAGAATTTATGACCTTAAGGTCAGGGTGACTCTGTTTCAGAAACTGACTGACCATAAAAACATAAAAGTTAAATAACACATCATAAACAATCTTGAGAAACCGGGTATTTCCCTTACGATTCTTGACTGGTATTTTCGGTATTCTCCAATGACATACTCCCCCCACCCCCATCAAGGTTGTGGTTTTTTACTTTAAAATCCCCTTCTCCCAGTCACTCGGGGTCAAACTCCTCTACCCCTACGTGGGATATGAGTTTCAACCCCAGCGCTGGATTTCAATAAACCTTGTGTGATTGCAGCAAGGACGGTTTCTCATGAGTTCTTGGGGGTTTGGTATCCCGAGACTAGACTGAGGGTCTCCTCTCTGAGGGGGTCTTTCAGGGGTAGTTGATTCCAGGGTTGTAATTGATCCTAATCTAAGCTAGGATAGATCTAAGGGAACCTAGAGAGGTCAGACCACAGGCCAAGCCCCGGGAAGGCAGTAGCGTATTTTTTAAAATTACATGCAACAAGTTAATATTTTAAAAAGCTTTAATCATAATAAAATAACAAATCTCTAACAAAGTGGGAACTTTTTTAGTCTAGGGATTAAATCCAGAGCTTCAACATACTGAGCAAGTGCTCTGCCACTGAGACACATCCCCAGCTGCTTTTTAAAAACTGCATTTGGTATTTGAGAAACAGTTACCCAGACTGGTCTCAAGCTGTAGCCTTCCTGTCTCAACATTCTGATTAGCTAGAAAAACAAGCATGCACACCCACTGCAAGAACTTCATTTACTCATCTATCTTGGGCGATCTTGCCCAGGCTACCTTAAAAGACAGAGAGTAGTCTGGGCTAACCTTCAACTCGAGATCCTTCTTTTTGAGCCTCCAGATTAGAGATATATGTTACCAACTTAGAAGTCTTACTTAAATATTGACTTTAATATATGTAAGTTCTATAACCCTTTACCATAAGGTATATAACATTTATGAAACAATATCAAATACTATGGCCAGAAAGACACACACACACACAAACAAATACCCCAAATCCTAACACTTGACTCTCCAAAGTAACTGGGCTGCACAGAAAAAAGGTGAGAGGAGTTGAGTGTGCAGCTCCTGTGGTAACGCGCTTGACTGGCATACTCACAAGTTGGGTTCTCTCCTCAGCACCACATTAAACCAAGCACAGTAGAGTACACAGTGCAATCCCAGGAGGTGGGGGGAGGAAGAGTCGGGAAGACAGTTTAAGGTCATCTTTTACCACAGAGTTCAAAACTAGTCTGGGCTATGTAAAAACTTGTAAACAAAACAACAACAAAAACCAACAAGTGGATTCTTGAGAATCCTGAGAAATGACCTCTTGAGGTTGTTTAGAGGTTTTACATACATGAGTACATACTCCAAAGATGATTGATAGATAAATAGATAGATAGATAGACAGACAGACAGACAGACAGACAGACAGATAGACAGACAGATGATAGAGAGAGAGACAGGCAGATAAATATTGGTATAGAATATAGAATTACAATTCACTATTCAATTCACTATTTAATTCAAAATTAAAATTCAATCTACACAGCTGGATTGTGAATTCTCTATGAAGGAAACTTGTCACTCCAGTTATTATTCCCTCTGAAATATTATTAAATTGATTGTTAAAATTCCTAGTAAAAGACAGGTAAAGCTTTTCTCATCTCGAATACTAAAAAAACAAAAAAGCAAGAAACAATTTTGTGAGTTTTATTTAATTTGACAGAGGTAGAAAGTTGCACACTGTAAAAGTGTTTGGTAAACTTACTTAAAAGTCTGTAAATTATCTTCCGATAAGATATATATGATAAGTAATGAAACAGTAATTAACTCAGAAACTCAAAATACTAGCTAAAAACCTTTTGGATAATCAACTTGTACTGCTTCTTAGGAAAAAAAACAATACAAAGTCAGTTCTAATTCAGCACAACAAGGCAGGTTAGGGGTGATGGCATTTGACTTCAAGGAGGAAGAGGAGAAAAAGGCAGTGGTATTGGGCATGGAGCCAGGATATAAATGAGCATAATTACCTACGCCATACTTTCAGGTGCTCACTGGCAGGGAACCAACTTGACAGGGCATTAATCACTTCCACCTCACTAGTTTCCATACTTGCTCTTAAGAGTCTCTGCTTGAGTTATGTTTATAGTTGACTCAATACATGCTAGCTTATGCTTACTATATAACAGACAGCTCTGGGTGTTTAGAAAACAGGAATGAAAAGGAGACAAAGTGTCCACCCTAAATCCTATGGGGAGAGGTATAATTAATCAAACCCAATAATTACTGTGAAATTACAACAATTGAGTTTTTGACAATGGAAAAGTTATGTGTATTAGAGATCACAGAAACAGATTCACATTTTAAAAAGACATGGTTTTGAATAGATTCAACAATTAATATACATGAAACTAATATAAAGTCATCAATCACTATGTTCCTCTAGCAACACGGTGCACTTGGCTGAAATAATGCTGTTCTCGTTTTTTTGGTGCTGTGTCTCCAGTTCCACTGCATGGCATGTTTAAACTGAATAAGCATTCAACTGATACTAAAGCAGGTTCTGTGGATTTACTATGTCCTTGCCTATATCAAAGCCAGAAAAATCAAAAAATTTAAAGGTCAAAAGAACTAGTAACATCTGACATAAATAGTTTTAAAAACTTAGAGCACAGTTTCTTTGTTCTCAAACCAAGGTGTTTAATGCACATTCATTGCATTACTTTTCTCTTATGTGGAAAATACTTTACTTACTCTTTCCATTTCTTTCATCCTTTGCTGTGTTCTTTCAATTTCCTTTTTTAGTTGTGATATCTCCTGCTCATTCTGGAGCACTGTAAACTCCTTTTCTCTAAGCTGTTCTTTGGCGTTTTGCAACTTTTCATTTAAACTTTCAACCTGAATTTCAAACAGATGGCCATTATTAACACAACTAAGAAAATATTATTTACTCATATTTGTGTTCTAAATTAAATTTTAACACTTATCTCTAAAATGTCTAAAAAGAGACAGAACATAGCTGTATCCCAGCATTTTAGAGATTGAGGGAGAAGAGTAAGGAGTTCAAAGCCAAGTTAGACAATACAGAGATCCTGTCACAAAAACAACAAGAATAACAACAAAAAGCCAAAATTAAAATAGAAAAATATTTATTTTTCTGGGGCTAGAGAGATGGCTCAATAGTTAAAGTACTTACTGATTTTGCCAGGGACCTAGGTTCAGTTCCCAGCACCCATGTGGCATCTCACAAATGCATGAAAGTCCTGTTCTAGGGGATCTGGTGCCTTCTTCTGGCCTCATGAGGACACATGATGCACAAACATACACGTAAGCAAAACACTCTCTCACATAAACTAAAACTAAATGTCTAGGTTAAACTACTTTTTTTAGCTGGGTGTGATGGTGTACACCTTTAATCCCAGCACCTGGGAGACACAGTAAAATAGATATATATGTACTTTTGAACCCAGCCTGATCTGCCAAGCAAGTTCCAGAACAGCCAAGTATACACAGAGAAATCCTATCTCAAAAAACCAAAAAAAGGTATTTTTTAAGACAAGCATAAATTATAAGTATATAAATTATACTTAATAAGATGATTATACATTTTTCTGCACACTTAAAAATTCACTAAAAGATAAAAATCTAAATTATAATCCTTCCTTTAGTTAGCATACAAAATAATGGGTTCATATGTCATTTTAATAGAAACAGTTCTGTACTTTGCTAATTCATATTCAGTCTGAATTACCTTCTCTTAATATTCCTGGTAACTCTAGTTTGGCTACTTTCTATTCTAAATTTTGTCTTTAGATTTATTTTATATGTATGAGTATTTGGATGCCTTTATATATGTGTACCACATGCAGGCCAGGTACCCACAGAGGCCAGATCCTCTGAAACTAGTATTAAGAATGTTTGTGAGCCACCATGTGGGTGCTGAGACCAGTGAGCACACTATCCACTGAGTCACCTCTCTAGTGTCATAATTCCTCTTTGAAATGATTCCTTCTACAAAAGTAAACAAGCAACAGTTGCTTTTCTGTTTGTGGCTTATTTCCCTTTATATAACAATTTCCATCCATTTTCCTACTGATGACCATAGAATAAAAAATAAATAAATATTCCCACCCGGCGACTCTGAGGCATAGAACAGGGCTGGGCCCATCTGCCACCTGGACCAGTGGAGATCCAGGGACAAAGACCAGATACAAGGGAAAGGCGAGAACATATCACTGACAACAAAATGGCAAGAGGAAAGCGAAAGAGTATATCCCAAGGAAACCAAGAGAACCTGGCAACACCAGAACCCAGCTCTCCCATAAGAGCAAACATCGGAATGCCAAACACTCCAGAAAAAGAAGACGCAGGCCTGAAATCATACCTCAAGATGCTGATAGAGATGCTTAAACAAGAACGGGAGGAAAAGCAAAAAGATTCAGAAGCTTTTAAAGAGGAAACAAGAAAAACACTCAAAGAACTCAAAGAACTAGAGGAAAACAGAATCAAAGAGATGAAGGAATGGAAGAGGGAATTTTAAACGGAAATTGACACAATAAAGAAAACACTAAAAGAGACAACCCTAGAGGCAGAACACCTAAAAAAGAAATCAGGAGTCACAGAAGCAAGCATTTCCAATAGATTACAAGAGATGGAAGAGAGAATCTCGGGGGCGGAAGACAACATTGTAAACATAGACAAAACAGCCAGAGAAGATGCAAAAAACAAAAAGCTCCTAACCCAAAATATCCAGGAAATCCAGGACACAATGAGAAGACCTAACCTAAGGATAATATGAATAGAAGAGGGAGAAGAGTATCAACTAAGAGGCACAGTAAATATCTTCAACAAAATCGTAGAAGAAAACTTCCCTACCCTCAAGAATGAGATGACCACGAGCATAAAAGAAGCCTTCAGAACTCCAAATAGGTTGGACCAGAAAAGAAATACCTCCCGACACATAATAGTCAAAACACCAAGTGCGCAAAGCAAAGAAAGAATACTAAAAGCAGTAAGGGAAAAAGGTCAGGTAACATATAAAGGCAGGCCAATCAGAATCACACCCGATTTCTCAACACAGACTATGAAAGCTAGAAGAGCCTGGACAGACATTATGCACACCCTAAGAGAGCACAAGTGCCAGCCCAAGCTGCTATACCCAGCAAAACTATCAATCACCATAGATGGAGAGACGAAGATATTTCAAGACAAATCAAAATTCACACAATATCTGACCACAAACCCAGCACTACAACGAATTATAGGTGGAAAACCCAATACAATGAGGGAAAATACAGCCTAGTAAAAACAAGAAAACTCCTAAACAAGAAAACTAAAAGAAGAAAAAGACACAGACACAACTCAACCCACAAAAGCAATAATGGCAGGAAACAGAAACAACTATTCCTTGATATCTATTAACATAAATGGACTCAACTCCACAATAAAGAGACATAGGCTATCAGACTGGATACATAAACAAAATCCAGCCTTTTGCTGCATACAGGAAACTTATCTCAGAGACAAAGACAGACACTATCTCAGAGTAAAAGGGTGGGAAAAAAACTTCCAAGCAAACAGCCCCAAGAAGCAAGCTGGAGTGGCTATTCTAATATCCAATAAAGTAAATTTCCAACCAAAAGTTATCAGAAAAGATAAGGAAGGACACTTTTTACTCATTACCGGAGAAATCTGTCAGGAGGAACTCTCAATCCTTAACATATATGCTCCAAATAAAAAAAGCACCTACATTCATAAAAGAAACCCTACTAAAGCTCAAAAAATAGATTTCACCCCACACAATAATAGTGGGAGACTTTAACACCCCAGTCTCACCAAAGGACAGATCGTGGAAACAGAAACTGAACAAGGACATTGCAAAACTAGCAGAGACTTTGAACCAACTAGAATTAATAGATATATACAGAACATATTATCCTAAAGTAAAAGAATACACCTTCTTCTCACCACCCCATGGCACCTTCTCAAAAATTGACCACATAATTGGACACAGAACGAGCCTCACTTGATATAAGAAGATTGAAATACTCCCATGCATCCTCTCAGATCACCATGGTCTAAGGCTGGTCTTTAACAACAACAAAGACAACAAAAAGCCCACATACATATGGAAACTAAACAACGCTCTATTAAACGATAGGAGGGTCAAAGAAGAAATAAAGAAAGAAATTAAGGATTTTCTAGAATTCAATAAAAACGAAAACACAACATACCCAAACCTATGGGATGCAATGAAAGCAGTACTGAGAGGAAAACTCATAGCCCTAAGAGCTTCCAAAAAGAATCTGGTGAGAGCATACATCAGCAACTTGACAGCACAGCTAAAAGCCCTAGAACAAAAGGAAGCAGATATACCCAAGAAGAGTAGACGGCAAGAAATAATCAAAATTAGGGCAGAAATAGACCAAATAGAAACAAAAAGAACCATTGAAAAAAAATCAACCAAACCAAGAGTTGGTTCTTTGAGAAAATCAACAAGATTGATAAACCCCTAGCCAGACTAACTAGAGGGCAAAGAGAGAGTATACAAATTAACAAAATCAGAAAGGAAAGTGGAGACATAACAACTGAAACTGAGGAAATTCAAGAAATCATCAGATCCTACTACAAAAACTTATACTCCACAAAATTGGAAAATCTGGAGGAAATGGACGAATTCCTAGACAGATACAAGATCCCAAAGTTAAACCAGGACCAAGTAAACCATCTAAATAACCCTATAACACCTAAAGAAATAGAAGAAGTCATCAAAAGCCTCCCAACCAAAAAAAGCCCAGGTCCAGATGGGTTCAGTGCAGAATTTTATTAGACATTTATTGCGGACATAACACCAATACTCTCCAAACTATTCCAAAAGATAGAATCAGATGGAATAGTACCCAACTCATTTTTTGAGGCTACAATAACCCTCGTACCTAAACTACACAAAGACCCTACAAGGAAAGAGAACTTCAGACCAATCTCACTTATGAACATTGACACAAAAATACTCAACAAAATCCTTGCAAACCGAATCCAAGAACACATCAAAACGATCATTCATCATGACCGAGTAGGCTTCATCCCTGGGATGCAGGGACGGTTTAATATAAGGAAATCCACCAACGTAATCCACCATATAAACAAACTCAAAGAACAAAATCACATGGTCATCTCACTAGATGCTGAGAAAGCATTTGACAAAATTCAATACCCCTTCATGTTAAAACTCCTGGAAAGAACAGGAATCCAAGGTCCATACTTAAACATAATAAAAGCAATATACAGCAAACCAACAGCCAACATCAAACTTAATGGTGGGAAACTTGAAGCAATCCCACTAAAATCAGGGACTCGACAAGGCTGCCCACTCTCCCCCTACCTATTCAACATAGTACTGGAAGTCCTGGCTGGAGCAATTAGACAGCAAAAGGAGATCAAGGGGATACAAATAGGAAAGGAAGAGATAAAAACATCACTCTTTGCCGATGACATGATATTGTACTTAAGTGGCCCCAAAAACTCCACCAGAGAACTCCTACAGCTGATAAACAAGTTCAGCAAAGTGGCTGGATACAAAATTAACTCAAAAAAATCAGTAGCCTTCCTATACTCAAAGGACAAACATGTGGAGAAAGAAATTAGGAAAAAGGTACCCTTCACAATTGTCACAAAAACTATGAAATACCTTGGTGTGACTCTAACTAAGCAAGTGAAGGACCTGTACGACAAGAACTTCAAACCTCTAAAGAAGGAAATTGAGGAGGATCTCAGAAAATGGAAAGATCTACCATGCTCATGGATTGGAAAGATCAACATTTTAAAAATGGCCATCTTACCAAAAGCAATCTACAGATTCAATGCAATCCCCATCAAAATTCCAACACAGTTCTTCATGGAATTGGAAAGATCAATGTGCAATTTCATATGGAACAACAAAAGACCTAGAATAGCGAAATCCATCCTCAACAACAAGAAAACATCTGCGGGAATCACTATCCCTGACCTCAAGCTATATTACAAGGCAATTGTGCTGAAAACTGCATGGTACTGGTACAGAAATAGGCATGTGGATCAATGGAATAGAATAGAAGATCCAGAAATGAGTCCTCACATATATGGT
This sequence comes from Micromys minutus, assembly GCF_963924665.1. Lineage (NCBI taxonomy): Eukaryota > Metazoa > Chordata > Mammalia > Rodentia > Muridae > Micromys > Micromys minutus. The sequence goes on from NC_137980.1 coordinate 23,594,489, forward strand.
CACCTGATTTTTGTCAAAGGAGCCGTAAACATTCAATGGCAAAAAGACAGCCTATTCAACAAATGGTGCTGGTCCAACTGGCACTCAACATGCAAAAGAATGAAAATAGACGCTTTCTTATCTCCTTGTACAAAGCTCAAATGTAAGTGGATCAAAGATCTCCACATTAAACCAGATACACTGAAACTATTAGATGAGAAAGTAGGGAAAACTTTAGAACATATAGGCACAAGAGAAAATTTTCTGAACAAAACACCAATGGCTCAAGCTCTAAGGTCAAAGATTAACAAATGGGACTTAATGAGATTGCAAAGTTTCTGTAAGGCTAAGGACATTGTCAAGAAAACAAAACGGCAGCCAACAGAATGGGAAAAGATTTTTACCAACTCCACATCAGATAGAGGCCTAATATCTAAGGTATACAAAGAACTCAAAAAGCTAGACACCAGAGAATCAAATAACCCTATTAAAAAATGGGGTACAGAGCTAAACAAAACGTTCTCAGTTGAGGACTATCGAATGGCTGAGAAATATCTGAGGAAGTGCTCGACATCCTTAGCCATCAGGGAAATGCAAATCAAAACAGCCCTGAGATTCCACCTCACACCAGTCAGATTGGCCAAGATCCAAAAATCAGATGACAGCTGATGCTGGCGAGGCTGCAGAGAAAGAGGAACACTTCTTCACTGTTGGTGGGGTTGTAAACTAATACAACCACTCTGGAAATCACTCTGGCAAAATCTCAGAAAATTGGACATAATACTACCTGAAGACCCAGCTATTCCACTTCTGGGCATATACCCCAGAGACACCTTAGTACACAACAAAGATATATGCACCACAATGTTCATAGCAGCTCTATTTATAATAGCCAGAAACTGGAAAGAACCCAGATGTCCTTCAGAAGATGAATGGATACAAAAATTGTGGTACATTTACACAATGGAATACTACTCAGCCACCAGAAACAATGACTTGACCAAATTCTTAAGAAAATGGCTGCATCTAGAGAATATCATTCTGAGTGAGATAACCCAGTCACAAAAGAACAGACATAATATGCAGTCACTGATAGTGGGATGCTAACCCCAGAGGCTCGCACTGCCCCAGAAACAACTCACAGACTGTATGAAGTCTAAGAAATAAAGAAAAGAAAACAAAACAAAAAAAATCTTTATACAACAAGAAAACTTTGACTATTTCCATGTTACATTTTGTTTTACATGTACTTTATGCTCATTGTAACTATTAAATTTTCAATGCATACTATCAAACCTTTAAAAAAAAATCAAGTACTGACTAAAAAACATATTCATACAGTTTTATGTAAAAATTATTTTAAAATCTGAAAAAAAAGTACTGACAAAAATGTATTGTATAATTTTATGCAAAAAATGCTTAAAATCTGTACATTTATCTTTTTTTGTAAAATAAAGTTGTTTAAAATAAATAAATAAATAAATAAAAGCAAAAACAAAAAAGACAAAAATCATGTAAACTCTGAAGTTAAAAACTGAACAAAGACAGAAATAATAACTAAGTTAAATAAAAGAAAGAGGAACAGGGAGAAAAGAAAGAAGCTATCTTAAAAGGTAAAAATATTAGAAACAATGTGAAGAGCAAGCGATACAAATGCTAATCATACAGCAAAAATTGCTAATCATACAGCAAAAATGTAAACAGAATTAGAGAATAATCTAGTGTAAAAATTAAAAAACTGTATGAGCTGTTCTTAAAATTACATGTTAAAAGTATTGTTTTTTTTTTAATAGAAAATACAGGCACAGAAAAGGGAGGTGTAGAAAGCATTTTTGTTGTTGTTGTTTTTAGAGCCTTGCCCTGTCTTTGATTCACTCTGTAGTCCAGGCTGACTTTGAACTCACAGAGATCCACCTGCCCCTTGCCTCCCAAGTGCTGTGATCAAAGGCATGAGCCACCACACCCAGTCCAGAAAAGCATTTTTAGTTAAATAAAATACAAGCATTGGAATAGGTTTTTTGGGGTCCTCTAGTATTGAAGTTTACCAGGCAGAAAGTTACTCAGTTGAAGTTTGATCTCTTATCTTTTATACTATTGAAGCTGATTCTTGGACTAGCAGTCAGTTGTACAATAAGGCTTCCTTTACTCCAGGGATTTCCCCTTTTTGTATACCAAAAGTTTTACAGCGTGTAGACCAGGCAGAGTCACAGACTCCAAAGACTTCCCTCTGTGGTGGAATAGCTACTACTTTTTCTGGAAGCATTTGCCTAATCCAAGTTTCAAACCCTGCTCAACATTAAACATCCCCCAGGAGGAAAGATTCTCTGAAAACTGTGAGTGTACCAACGGGATCTGAACTTCAGGTTCTGCTGGTAAAAATCCACATGGCAAGGAATTCAAGGCCAACTTGGGTAGCACGGCAACATGCATCATCACAAACAACAAAAACAGTGTGGGGGTGTACATGGTCATGGTGTTATTTTTTAAACAATATAAGATATAAAATTTAAAAATAATTACCTGTTTGTTGTATTCTTTAAGTTCTAATTCTGATTTTTCCAGGGTACCCTCTAATTTGATTATTTTTTGCTCCATTTCTCCTCTGTGTTCACGAATGGTCATATCCAAATGTGTAACCTGAATACAAAAGTAATATCATGCTGGTTGCTCAATTTTATTACAATGCAAACACTTGTGTGGTTAGAATATACATTTACTACAGAAATCAGTAAGTGATAAGCTTATTCCAAATGAAGTATTTTTCAAGTAGGGACTTAAATTCCCATATGTATAGTTATAGAAACTTAAGATGTAAAATAAAATAAAAGGATTCAGGTATCAATTTATATTGATATAAAAACTGCTAAATAATGCCTTGTTCCTCAACATTTAGCTCACAGTAATATGTTCAAACCCATGTTCTTTTGATATACAATAAAAAAAATATACAGGGTTGCAAGTGAACACTTACTCTCAAAAGGTACTCACTAGTTGAGCTAAGTTGTATTTTAATCGTAAAGAATTTACCTCCCAATGCAGGGACAAAGAGTGGAGGAGAGACTGAAGGAAAGGCCATCCAGAGACTGCCCTATGGGTGATTCATCCCATATGCAGCCAACAAACCCAGTTACTACTGATGATGCCAAGAAGTGCTTGCTGACAGGAGCCTGATATGGATGTCTCCTGAGAGGCTCTGCCAGAGTGTTACTGATACAGATGAGGATGCTTGCAGCTAACCATCGGACTGATGCAACCAGGGACCCTGATGTTAGGGGAAGAACTGAAGGAACTGAAAGGGACCCCCATAGAAACAACAATATCAACCAACCAGAACCCCCAGAGCACCCAGGGAGTAAATCACCAACCAAAGAGTACACATGGAGGGACCCATGGCTCCAGCTGCATATGTAGAAGAGGATGACATTGTCTGGCATCAATGAGAGGAGAAGCCCTTGGTCCTGTGAAGACTCAATGCCCCAGTGTAGGGGAATGCCGGGGCAGGGAGGTGGAAGTGGGTGGATAGGAGGGGGCGCATTTTCATAGAAGCAGGGGATGATGGGGGGACCGAGAAAGAAGATAACATTTGAAATGTAAATACATAAAATATCTTATTAAAAAAAAAAGAATTTAGCTTCCTATTCAGTTCCCAGGAGGACAAGTCTTGCAGCCAAGTATCTATATTCCCAGCATTTGGAACTTTGAGGCAAGAGAATTATAAACTCATGGCCAAACTGGTCAAACAGCAATTTGTCTTAAAAAATTAGTTGTATTTCTAACCTTAAATATTTACATCCAGAAAAAACTGGCAATTAAAAAACCCTTTATGATTATCCCACGGGAGAAAACTTCTACAAATATGAGGAGAGAAGAACAACCTGAGCTGCTCTCTGCTTTAGCTCCCAGTTTCTCTCCTTCAGTGCCTGGTCCATTTCAAGAAGTTCTTGTTTTTTGTCTTCGATCTCCATCTTACATTCTCTAAAATTGGTCAAAAGAAAAAGATCAAAATAGATTACATGAATACTATAACTTCTAAAAGAGAAATAATTGTTATTGTTTCCCATAAGTGAAAGCTAAAGACTGTGTGTAATTCAGTACTTAAACCAAAGGAATGATGTATAAAGAAAATGACTGACAACAAAAGTTAACTCACACAGAGATGGTTCTCTGGAACAATTTGGCTAGTTTACTCAGGGTTAGATCTAGGCAGGTCTTACCCTAACATATAAGGTACAGAGAAACTGAGGAAGACACCAGCATCACTCTCTGACCATACAGACCATGTGCTGCTCCCACATATAGGACAATGCGAATGTACACACATGCACACACACACACACACACACACGCACCCCTCAAAACAAAACAGAGCAAGAACAGTATGAAATGAGGCTAGGAAAATAAAACATGATCATACAGGGTTGGTATTTTAAAAACCTGTATTATCCTTTTGAACATTTTAATTCAACTAAATTAACTACATTCACAGTGTCATGTAGCAACCCCATTATCTGTTTCCAGTACTGTTTTGTATATCATTTAGGGGTTATTTTTCTGCTATCTCTTCCCTTAGTTCCTGGCAAACACCAATAATTCATATAAACAGAATTATTCCACATGTGCTTGGCTTCTCTGACTTAGCATAAGTTTGCAGGGTTCATCTACTTTGTAGCATAGATTATCACTATTTTATTGCTTTTCTGTCTAAACTATACTCCTTGGATGTATACACCATATTTTCTTTACCCATTTGCAAATGGTGACAACTTGCCACATTTTTAAAAAAGATTTATTTATTTATGTGAGTACACTGTCTCTGTCATCAGAAACACCAGAAGACGGCATCGGATCCTATTACAGATGGTTAGGAGCCACCATGTGGTTACTGGTAATTGAACTCAGGACCTCTGGAAGAGCGTTCAGTGCTCTTAACTGCTGAGCCACCTCTCCAGCCCCAATTGACACATTTTTTATTACTGTGAAGAGAGGTGCTATAAACACTTGTGTATAATTCTTATTCAAAGAACCATTCTCAATGCTTTTAGATATATGACTAGGAGAATTATTATTATAAATGATAATTTTATGTTTCAGTTATCAAGAAATTGTAATTATTTCCACAGTGGCTATCATTTTGGTTTTCTACTAGCAATAAATGGGAATTATATTTCTCTACATACTTCCTAATACTTGGTATTTTCTGTTTTTTGATTTTTTTGTTTTGGTAAGGACCAATCTACTTAGAAATGAAGTTGTATCTCTATGTTTCCATTTGAAAGGAATTAAGATTTCACTGGGGATGTTTTAGGAAGTCATTAAAAATCAATATAATCTGATTTATATTTATAATCAGAAACATAATAATCTATGAAAATAGATTAGTAATAAAAACAAGAACACAAGGAGCCCATTAGGAAGATCCAGCCAAATACCATGAAAGAAACTATAATGGTCTGTGCATAGTGGTAACGCAAAGTCAATGTGGACTTTATAATATATTTTAGAAATAAGGTGCAAATAAGAAAGAGGAAGCCTGCAAATAAAATGGATTAAAAAGCATAGGATAAGTCTACACATTTCTTGTTTCAGCAATTGTAGAGAGCTGTAAGGCGCCGCGATGGTGCTGGTTTCCGCCTTCTACCTCCTTGATGGTGAGTGCTCTCAGTAGCAAACAAGACCTTATTTGGCTGTGCCTGTTCAGCTTGCCTGCTTCCCCATTGAAGCAGCCTATCTGCAGGGCCCACGTGGCTTACGGGGGGCTGGTAGGTGCAAGGGGATTTAAGCCTGTGCCGGCCTTCCCTCGGGGGTGGAGCCAGAAGCAGAAGCTGAAGAAGAAGCTTGTGCAAGGCTCCTGAATAAACTGCTTGAAGAAGATCTTCCCCGGGTCGTGTCTTCCTTGCTGGTCAAGGTTGGGCGCAACAAACAATCATATAAGGAAGATGGGCAGGGCAGAGTTATTAAAAAAAAAAAAAAAAAAACGAGTGTTTTTGAGATGCCTCTTAAAATATCCATTACAGAAGGCTGACAAGATGGTTCAGGAGCTAACACACTTGATATTAAGACTGATAATCTAAACTTAATCCCTGAGACCAATACGGTGAAAGGAAAAAATGCTCACAATTTGTCCTTTAACCTCAACATGTACATCATGACACATGTCACACCTCCATCTATGTGAACACAAAATAAATGAGTAAACCTTTGGTAAGATCCAGCTTAGTTGTTCCCCTGTGGATCTTCCCAGCCTTCCTTTCCTGCCCAACTCTATTGCTTTGTGTCATTCACTGGTACCTAGGAAGGCAACTCTCATGATCCTCCCTGTCCTCTATTACGGTCTCTCCATTCTCACCCTCAGCACTGTATCAGCCTGCTCATCCCTTCTGGACACCCAGACATAAATCAACACACCTATGGTCACCTGAATTTTGGTAAAAACAAAACAGAAATACATATTAGAAAAAAGAAAGCGTCTTCAACAAAGGGTGCTGGTCAGACTAAATGGCGGTGTACAGAAGAATGCAAAGAGATCTGTGTTTATCACCCCAAACAAAACTCAACTCCAAATGGATCTTAGAATAAGGCCAGATACCCCAAGTCTGACAAAAGAGAAAGTGGGGACTAGGCCTAAATTCATTGGCAGAGGAAATGACTTTCTGAACAGAACGGGGATAGCACAGGCACTAAGAACAATTAATTAATGGGACCCCATGAAACTGAAAAGTTTCTGCATGACAACGGCTACATCTGAGGCAAAGCACCAGGCTACAGACAGGAAAAGATTGTTAACTTCTACACTTCCAATAGAAGACTAATATCCAAAACATATAAAGAACTAAAAAACTGGACATCAAGTAATCAAGTAGCCAATTAAAACTGTAACATGGAACTAAGCAGAGATCTCAAAGGATGAAAACGGGATGACTGAGAAACATGAAAAGAATTATTCAACACCTTAGTCATCAGGAAAATGCAAATCCAAACTACTGTGAGATTTCATCTTACCAGTGAAACAAATAACAGCTCATGCTGGTGAGGATGTGAGAAAAGGGGAGCAGTTGAACATTTGTGGAAGTGCAACTTGTACAATCACTAGGCAAATCTGTATGGTGGTTCCTCAGAAAGCTAAGAATAGATCTATGCCCTAAGATACTACTCTTGGACATATACCCAAAGGACTACATCCTACTACCAAAATACTTGCTCATCCATGTTCACTGGTGCTCTATTCAAAACAGTAAGAAACCAGGAACAGCCAAGATGAATGGATAATGAAACTGTGGTATGTTTACACAATGGAATATTATTCAGCTATTAAAATCTGATATAAATTTGCAGGTAAATGGATAGAGCTAAAAAAAAGAAACATCCTGAGTGCAGTAACACAGACCCCAAAAAATAAATGTCTTCTATTTTATGTAGATGTTAGCTTTTTTTAAAAAAAGATTTATTTTATGTATGTGAGTACACTGTCCCTGTCTTCAGACACACCAGAAGAGGGCATCAGATCCCATTATAGATGGTTGTGAGCCACCATGTGGCTGCTGGGAATTGAAATCAGGACCTCTGGAAGAGCAGCCAGTGCTCTTAACTAATTGAGCCATCTCCCCAGCCCAGATGTTAGCTTTTAGCTTTTAAGCAACAGGTGTGCTCCAATCAATATAACCACAAAGTTTGGGTAACTTGTAAACAACTAGTGAGGAGAAAAGGCTGTCCCAAGAAAGAGGAAATAGAATAGATAGTTATAGAGGATAAGGGGAGACTGGAGTGAGAGTATTAATTTGGAAGAGGGATGGAAGATGGGTAAGAGAAGGATATGGGGAGGGGCAACTAACACTAAAGTCATTTCAGGGGTCAAAGAGAATGTAATTTAGATAGAACACACACACATACACACACGAGAAACATAAATGGAGTCACAATAAACGGGGAGACAATGCCTCAAACATCTCAGGCTACTGCCAAGGCTCCTGGTTCCTCACCATAAACTGATGGCAAAGCCCTATTACTGAAGACAACACCTATGTATCTCATTGAACATGGAGTTGAGCTGGTGCCTAACTAGAGCCTCTTGCATCCCTTCTGACTGGTTTTCATGAACTGGAAGGTACTCTGCATCCTACTAGAGGAAATGGTAACCATCAACCTAGCTAAAATCCCTGCAATCTAAAAGTGACCCGTTGGCAAGAAATGCTGGTGTCATAGTGGCGCAAATGTAGAAGTAACCAACCCCTCTCTGATTGGATTGAAGGCCTTCTCTGTAAGATGGAACCCATGCCTGACACTGTTGGGGTGGCCAAGAACCTGAATAGGACTAGATAGGCCATGGCCCTAGGGAAAAAACAAATACCATTGTTCTGCGAAAGAACAGAGCAATAAAATGAGTCCTAATGGCATTCTGGTATACTTGTAGATGAGTGCTTCATTCATCCATTATCAGAGAAGTTTCCTCTTGTATTAGATAAAAACTAACAAAGAGACCCACAACTGAACAAGGTGTAGAGACTGAGAGATTTTGGAACTCTCAGTCCTAATGGGGTGCCTTTATTAAACCTCTTTCCTCAGAGCTCAGGGAGCTATGCAGAAGAGGAAGGAAAAATTTGTAAGATCCAGAGGCAATAAATGACTCTAGACTTAACATTACTGGTACACATATGAACTCACAGAGCCTATGGTACCACACACAGGGCTTACACAGGTTCAAGATATATGGATCTCAGTACAGAAAGGGGAAAGTGGACATAGACTCACAATTCATTAGATATGGGTCGGCCCCATTACTGACAGTAGATAGCCAACACAAAATGAACTCAATGGTATTTTTGTCAACTTTTGTCTAATAATGCTTTGTTTGGCTAGCTTTTGGCCTGCTGGTCTTTTATTTGTATATATGGTTTCTGGTTGTGGTTTTGTGGAGTTTTCTGTGTATATGTGTTTCTTATGGGTTTTGCTTGTTTGCTTGTTTATGTTGTTATTTTGCTGGTTCAATTTCTATAGAGAGAGAGGGAAGGAAAGGGAGTAGAATGGAATGGGTATGGGTTGGAGTGGTATGGATCTGAAAGAAGTTGGGCGAAGGGGAAACCATAATCAGATCCATTGAATAAGGAAAATTCTTTCATAAAAATTTAAAAAATATTTAATAAAACTAAAATTAAAAATGTAATGATTGGTATGTTTTGTTGTGTTTGTTTCACTTTGGGAGGTTTTGTTGTTTTTTGATACAGGGTTTCTTTATATATCTCTGGCTGTCTTGGAACTCACTCTATAGACTCAGAGATCTGCCTGCCTCTGTCTACATAGTGCTGGGATTAAAGGTGTGAGCCACCAATGACAAACTATAATAACTGAATAGTTTTTTAAATCCACATGGAGACAAAAGGTAAGTAGTTGGGCATTAATTAATTAGAGATAAGAAGTCAAAACTGGAGAAATAAATTCAAAATTATTTTTGATAGAGTTTTTAAAAGTATATGAAATCTACTAAGGATGCGGTCATAGAGCATGGAGTCCTGTACTAAATCCTGGGGTATTAATTCTAATTTTCTGGGTCATCTTGCAGCTCTTGCTTAACCATAAAAAAAACAAAATACATATAAATTTGTTTTAACGAAATAAGACTATATATTACATCCCTGGTATAATCCTAGTTTAAGTAAGGGTTTAATATATCCAGTATATATATTTTAATCACAGAACTTGGTCAGCAGATGTAGGGGGATCTCTGAGTTTAAGGCCAGATTGGTCTACAAAGTGAGGCCCTATCTCCTAAAAGACAAAGAAAGGTCAGTACGTACAGAGTTACTATTAACAATATATGGCTCTTAGTCACTTCTGTACGCTTGCCTAATTTTTCTTTAATTTTCACTTTTTCCTTAAAAGCTACTTGGACAGTGTGAAGCTGATCACAGAATGAGAACAGGAGTATCAGCAGCCACAGCAACTTCTCTTACTTGCTTAGATGGATCATAGGATGGTCAAAAGGCAAAGCAAGCTTCTAAAACAGAGTGAAAGAAACGCAGTTGAGAAGTTGGGCCATTTATAGTTCAATGATAAATTTTGTGGTATGATCCAGTGACTCAAAATAATCAAAGAAATATATGTAATTATGGTCTCTTTTCTTATTATTTGACTCACCTCAGCTCAGCAGTGAGATCCTTTATTGTAGTGTATTTTTCCTCTAATGATAACTGAGCCTTTTGTAGTACATCTCTCAGCTCCTGTAGTTGTCTTAAGGTACTTTTCAATTCTCCATGAGCATTCTGTAGTTCATTTTCGAGAGCTTCCCGTTTCTGCGTGGTTTCTGTTAGTTCAGTTTCTGTTTGGTGGTGTAACCTTTCTAACTCCTTCACTATTAAGAAGATAAAATCATTTAAAAATAATTGTAAAGCATTTTTATTAAGAACTTTATGAATAAGTATAACTAATAATATTCAAAGGGCAGAGAAGATACTTTAATTATTAAAGTGCCAGTTGTTTATCATAAAGATCTGAGTTTAGTTACCAAACACACATACATAGGGCTGTATTTTTAACCCTATTCAGTACTAGTGTAGACAGACAGATTGCTGGAGCTCATTAGCCCTGCCAATCAGTCAGAATCCCTGTCTCAGAAAATAAGATAGACAGCAGTCCAGGAATATACTCAATTTCAAACTCTGTCCTCCACATGCACATAGACCAAAATGCACATAATCACACGAACATGTAAATAAAACACACACATATGCATGCATATACAAACATAAGAATATTCAACCTGAGAGCTGGAATCTATGAAACTCAGTTTGAAGACTACTTGCCCAGCATTCACAAGGCCCTGGATTTAATCTCCAGTACTGATAAACTGGACATGTCGGTACCCGTATATTACTCTTAGCACTAGAGAGGTGGGAAGGAGGAGGAGCAGAAGTTCACTGTTCTGTGGCCTCCAGTGGGCCATCATGCCACCATCTTCAGGAAGAGAAAGTTGATCATGACTCTGAAAGCACACAACTTGAAGGAGAGGGACCAGCTTGGAACCTCGAGGCCAGTGTGAGGCCCTCACAACACTGGGAAGCATACTGCATCATTACTGCCATAAAAGGCAACACTAGAGTTTTATTGTAGAACCTGTGTCTGCATAAAAGAACCTGACAGGCAGATCAATAAACAAAGAAATTGCTTGTTGGAAAAAAAAAGTTCATTGTTGTTCTTCACTACATATGTAGTTCTGGTGCCAGCCAGATTCTATCTAAACAAAAACAAACCAATCTGATAGAACTTTATAGATAAGAATATCTACTTTAATTTATCTAGAAGAGGCAAAATACTGAACATGGTCCCTTGTAGCCCCATCACCACAACTGTTCAATTTATTCCACTTAAATATAATGTCAATGTTCTATTACTATCAAGAGATATCTCAACTAAGGCAACTCCTAAGAAAGAAAATGTTTGGGCTGGAGAGATGGCTCTGCAATGGAGAGCACTGGCTGCTTTTTCAGAGGACCAGGTTCAATTCCCAGCACCCACATGGTGGCTCACAACTGTCTGTAACTCCAGTTCCTGGGGACCTGACACACTCACACAGACATGCAGTCAGGCAAAACACCAATGCACATAAAATAAAAAGAAATATTTCTTAGAAAAAAAAAGAAAAACATATAGCTGGGGGCTTGCTTACAGTTTTAGAAGTTTGGTTAGTTGTCACTGTGGTAGGGACTATGATGACAGGCAAGCAGAAAATGAAGTAGCAACAGAGACCTATATCCTGATCCAAAAATGTCAGAAGAAAGCCAAACTGGGTCTGGCTTGGACTTTTGAAGCTTTAAGGCCCACCACTAGTAGCATACTTCCTCAAACCAGGCCATACCTATGCCAACAAGGCCACAGCCTGTAATCTTCACAAGTAGTGCCACTCCTGATGACTAAGCACTCAAATGTATGGGCCTATAGAGAGGCCATTCTTATCCAAACCACCACACATACATACCCACAGATACTGTATTTAACCTAAATCCAGCTAACTATTTGCTTACCTGAATTTGTTTTCTTTTCTAGTTCTGTTTTTGTCTGATCTAAAATCATATCTAACTGAGAAAGATGTATGGATTTATTTTCTCCATCTCGTTTCAAATGAATGATTTCTTTTTCCATTTTAGACAGTTCCTCTTTGTACTGATCTATCTCAAGTTTGGCTTGCCTAAATAAAAAAACAAACAATAGAACATGTAATTGGATACTTTAAACCAAGACTTGTCTCTTACTTTAAGTATGCACATTTTATTAGGTTAAACATTAGCAAAATTTCCACTTAGATTTTTAAGTCACATACTATACTTTTAAATTTTTCATTCTAACTATATATAACTTTATAAAATTTCTTACAGATTGAGAGCATGCGAAGATAAGCACATAATAGTTCCATTATCTGAAACAGTAATGAAGAGGCAAAATAAATTATAAAGACCATATTAATCATACAGAATCAGTGATTTTTACTTAAGAATTATTATCAAGATGCTTTTTTTTTTTAGTTTTAAAAATGATTAGAAATTCTTAGATTGATCAGTATAAACCAAAGAGAAGGCCAACAGAGTGATTTTAATGACTAACTTGATTTTTAGGTCAGTAAAGAAGAGTAATAGCTACAATCTCAGCTCAAGTGGGGAGGGAATAAGAGGAACAAGTTTGTAAATTTGAAGTAGACCAAACTACATACCAAGGCCCTGTCTCAAAAACAAAACAGGAAAAAAAGCAAAAAGGGTATTGGAATAGAAATATATTAGAAATAATAGTAAATATTAGAAACCGTGAGCTCTAGGGTAAACTATGGGGATGTGTGACATATGATAAAAATATAATAATCAGAGAAGAAAGCTTTTAAAAAAGAAAACTCAAGTCATAACATGAACCAGTTAAATGAATACTGACTAACCAGAGCTGAAATTGGAGAGAACAGTAAGTCAGGTGAACATTTCCTGATGACATTAGTTCAGATTACAACTTTGACTCTTTGGTACAAGAACCTGGGGAAAAGTTTCTTTTTTTAGAGGCCTGCAAGAGAACTAGTAATGTCGCCATGGTAATGTCAGAGATGTATTGTAGTAAGAGAAATGAGAAAGGGCAGCAGATGTGTGAGCTCCAAGGGGCACAGCAGAGGTTTTCAGTTAGGAGAAAACAGTGATGGCCTGATTGGAAATTTAACATTTCTTGTGTTTCTTGTGTTTTGTATCCTTGTGTTTCAAGGATAACTCGAGTGTGACAAGTCTTCACGGCCTCACAACTGTCACTAGTGGAAAAATCTTGAAGGAACAATATGTCACTGGCACTGTATCTGGTTGTGCAAGTACTACTCTAAGCCCAGAGGCCCTGTCTTAGTACTTAATCCGTGCCAAGGAGAAAGGAAATCTGGGGACAGAAGGTTTTAGTTCCCACATGTAAGTTCACATTTGACTGCTACTGGTATAAATGGGGTAGAATTATGCCGGTTTACTAAGATAATTTTGAATGTCTAGTCAAGGCTGAGACTATTTTATTTATCCCACATACAATTAAGTCCCTGGCTGGGTGGTGATGGCACAGACCTTTAACCTCGTCCTCAGAGTGAGTTACAGGACAGCTAGGGCTACACAGAGAAACCGTCTTGAAAAACCAAATGAAACAAAACAACAAGACCTAAAACATCCAGTTAGGTCCCCTGAGAGTCTAAACCCTAAAATAAACTAAATAGGGTCCATATTTTAAGATAAGAAAGCAAAAAATGTAGTATAATAAAGATAAAATGAAGAATATGAGGGAGATACAAGAAACTGCTACAGGAACTTAGGCTATGAAGAAGCTAATTCCTCAGAAAAATACCTCAGTGCAATTACCACATCTGAAACTAAAACCAACAAAAAATTGAGAAGGTCAATAAACTACTATATTCAAATGTTACCTGGCAGTACCAGTTAGCTCGATAATTTTTTGCCTTTTCAAATCTACATCACGTACGGCTGTTTCATATTTCTCTTCCATTATTCTCAGCTTTTCTGTTGAACTTTCCCTTTGTTTCTGAAGCTCTTGTTCTTGCTTTGATACCTAGTAAGTATTTTTCAGTTTAGTGCTTAAATTTAATTACAAGCCAACATTATTCAGAAAAAAAATACTTTCTTTGTAGTCTAACCTATAATTTAGTTTTAGATGTAATCCTAAAAATCCAGGTAAACTGTGGTGTGGTGGAACATAACTACAGCTCAAACACTGGAAAGATGGAGGCTGGAAGAGGGCCAATCTCAGCAACATAAAAATTAACTTTAATAATAATAAAATTAAAATATAAATGCGGATGCTTTGAAACAGTAACAGCAAAGTGAACTTTTAAGAGAAGTTATTCATTGTCTCCTGACAGTGGTGGCACATCTGCAAGAGTAAAGGGAATGGTAAGAATTGAGGAGTCCAGGTGACAAAAAGTGCACGCCTGCCCCACATGAGAGGCCTGGATTCATTCCTTAGCACAAGTAAGAAAAAGGAAAAAATGTAAACAAGGAGAAGGGAAAGAAATACACAAAATAGTATATCTTTCTCTTTTCATTTTTTAAAATAATTTATTTTCATTTTATGTGCACTGGTGTTTTGCCTGCATGTGTGTCTATGTGAAGTTGTCAGAACCCCTGAAGCTGGAGTTACATACAAACAGCTGTGAACTGCCATGTAGTTGCTGGGAGCTCAACCCAGGTCCTCTGGAAGAGCAGCAGCCAGAGCTCTCAACTACTGAACCATCTCTCAGTTTTTCCTCTCAAAATCAAAAAAGGAGGACAGTAGCTGAGGATGTATATATACACACACATACATATATATATACATGTATACATATAATATATATTTAATCATACATATCATTAAAAATCTATGATGTGGGCTGGAGAAATGGCTCAGTGATTAAGAGCACTGACTGCTCTTCCAGAGGTCCTGAGTTCAATTCCCAGTACTCACATGGTGGCTCACAACCATCTGTAATGAGATCTGATGCCCTCTTATGGTGTATCTAAAGATAACAACAGTGTACTCATAACATAAAATAATTTTTTAAAAAATTATGATGTACTAAGATAAAATCAGAAAAATCTCTAATTTTTATGTATTTTATTTCTTTTTTTAAAAGATCTATTTATTTTATGTATGTGAGCATATACCATACCATATGTGTTATTCAAAGAGGAGACATCAGAAGACATAATAATCCAGATAGGTATTAACTTTAGATTCAAGAAAAAAAACTCAGTTAAGAAGTTTAAATTATAACAAAATTTTGTAGCATGAGAAATCTGATCATAGTAGTAAGAGATCTGGGTCTGACTACATCAGAAAATTATGTTTACTAATCAAAAATCTGCAAATGATTTTTAAATGATCTCATAAAGATCAAACTACTTTAATGCGTGATAGAACCTGCTTCTCAAGTTTGCTCTGAATGTCTTCTAGCTCTCCATTTCTAATGGTCTCTTGCTGTAGCATCTGCTGCTGCTGCTGAAGAGTGTGCTGCAGAACGGCGTTCTGTTCACTAGTCTCTTCAAGACTGTGAGTCTTTATCTTCAGCTCTTTCTGCAGACAATACACCTAACAAAGATACACACTTCTTGTTACAATGTTTCAAATAAAAACCAAGGAATGTAAAAGGTGTCTTCCTTAATTATCCCATAGTTGGTCAGGGATGGAGAAGAACAGGGTTCATTATTCTGACTGGGGAGATGAATCAGACATGCTTATAGGGTTGGCTCTTGTTTGGTAATGCTCCTATGTAATACACTGCTTTGGCTAGCTAGGATGCTGAAACATGCTTCCTTTCAGAAAAGGAAGAAATTTTTCATACTTATGGGCTGGTAAACTGTTCTTATGTGACCTTGTACTCTGAAGTGATAAACAGTTTTCTCTGGGTAGGAAGAGTACATATCATGTCACATTTTAATGTTATAGGAAGAGTGCTTTCTACAACTCATCTCGGAATGGGAAGAACAAAGGGAACCCTGAATTGATCTACAATTCCTCTATTTGATGACCTTTCCCCTTTACAGATTTAAAACCAAAATCATTATATAATAAAATTAGGTGATATTTATAATATTAAATACTGTTATTGTAATAGTTTGTATAATATTGCAGTAAATCAATCCAGAATATTCACATTCTAACACATAAAGAAACAACAATATCAGCTACAAAATTTTAATAACTTACTTTGAATATTTAAGGTTTCAGTACATTGGTCTCCAACATTTCTTTAAGAAATATCTTTATGGTAGGTATGGTGGTATACACTTAAAACCCCAATGCTTGGGAGTCTGGAGCAGAATTATTAGTAATTAGAAATATTAGTAATTAGAGAATATTATATTAGTAATTAGAGGCTATTATATTAGTAATTAGAGCTAGAGCTATAGCAAGGCCTTCTCTGTCTCAAAATACAAAATATGTGAACAGAAGCTGAGGTTATGATTTGACTTAACAATTCTGGTTCATGTGTAGAGGCAAGAGGACAACCTGGGGAGTCAGTTCTCTTTCCTGCCACGTGGGTTCTAGGATAGAGTGCAGGTCAGCATCAGACGTCTCTTCAGCACATCAAAAAGGGTCTTTAATCTAGTAACTTCAAATTTTATCTCAATAAAGTTTAGTTGCTAAACCTGATTTTTAAAAAAGTATCTCACTATGTAGCCATGGATAGCTTAAAACTAGGTAGTTCAGGGTCACCTAAAACTCATGATCCACCTGAATCAGCCATCAAGGTCCTGAGATTATAAGTATGCACCACCATGGCCAGCTTCTAAACCTGATTCTTAATCCTCAAATGACAAAAAGAAACAAAAACAAAAATTTCTATTTTGCCAAGCAGTGATATGCACATCTTTAATCCCAACACTCAGGAGAGAAGCAGATCTCTGATTTTGAGGGCAGCCTGGCTTAGAGTGAGTTCAGGACAGCCAGGGTTACACAGAGAAACACTGTCTTGAAAAACAAAAAAACAAAAAAATCAAATTTTTGAAGAATTTTATACTCCTACATCTAAAACAATGCTTTAGATACTGTTTAATTTATATTAAAATTATCCTGTATACTTGTAATTTATTACTGATTCTAAAAAATAAGTCAATTTGAATTTTAAGGTATTATATTTTATGTTGTAATGAAACAGTCTGTTCTTTAAAGAATACAGAATCTAGAATTTGCTTTTAATGTCACATGTCATATATAAAGACATACTTTGTAAGCATACTAAGGAGATGAGGATGGAACTCAGTTGTTAAAGATTCTGCCTAGTCTGAAAGTAAACAGCTCCCAAAGGCATAAATGATTGGATACTTGGTGGGTGAGACTGTTTGGGAAAGATTAGGAGGTGTGGCCGTGTTAGAAGAAGTGTGTCACTGGGGGGAGGATTTGAGGTTGCAGAAGACTTACCCATTTGCAATTAACTCTCTACTTCATGGCTGTGTCTCAACATATAAGGTCTTAGCTGTTGCTCCAGCGCCACTGCCTGCTGCTATTCTCCCTGCCATGTTGGCCATAAATTCTAACCCTCTGAAGCTGGAAGCCCCAGATAAACTCTTTCTTCTCTATGTTGCCTTAGTCATGGAGCCTTACCATGTACAGAAAAGCAACTTGGGGTACCTAGCATGCCATGGGTGCCATCCCCAGCAGCACATAAAGCAGGTCTGGTTATACACATCTGTAATCTCAGCACCTGAAGAGTAGAAGCAGGTGGATCATAACTGAGGTATAGGATCTATACCATTGGCGAGTCTGAAGTTACCATTGGATACCTTAGACCAATCCTGTCTTTAAAAGCAAAATAAACGGCGGCGCGGTGAGGCCGAAATGGCGACCGAGCTAGAGTTGGCGACGGAGACCAGTGGCCCGGAGCGGCCTCCCGAGAAGCCAAGGAAACATGACAGTGGTGCTGCTGACCTAGAGCGGGTTACTGACTGTGCGGAAGAGAAGGAGATCCAGAGTTCGAATCTTGAGACGGCTATGTCCGTCATTGGAGACAGACGGTCCAGGGAGCAAAAGGCCAAACAGGAGCGGGAGAAGGAACTGGCAAAGGTCACTATCAAGAAGGAAGATCTGGAGTTGATAATGACAGAAATGGAGATATCTCGAGCAGCAGCAGAAAGGAGCTTGAGGGAACACATGGGCAATGTGGTGGAGGCTCTCACTGCCCTAACCAACTGAACTGTGCTCTCGTAGACATTCTGGACTCATTTACTGAAATAAAGTGTTCCGTTTTGCTGGGAAAAAATAAAAATAAAAAAAATAAAAATAAAAGCAAAATAAAATATGTTGAAAATACTATTTAAAAATAAACAAAACAACAATAAGAGCAAAAACTTGTAAATTCTCAGTGTAAGAGCATTGGCTGCTCTTCCAGAGGTTCTGAATTCAATTTCCAACAACCATATAGTGGCTCATGACCATCTAGAAAGGGTTCTAATGCCCTCTTCTGGTGTGCAGGTATATGTGCAGACAGAGAACTCATACATTTACAAAGAAAAGAAAAGCTTGTAAATTTTCTAAATAAAAAGTAACTTACCTCTTCAGATTTCTTCTTCAGCTGTCTTTCAAATTTTTCCTTATTTCCTTCCAGTTGATTCAAATGCAAAGCAAGTTCTTCCTTACAGATTTCTAATGCTGAATCCAGTTGTCTGACCTAAAGTCAAACCAAGCAAAATATAACATCAAAAACCAAGAAAAACCAAGGCTGGGTGTGGAGGCACATGCCTTCATCCCAGTACTCAGGATGCAGAGGAAGGCAAATCTGAGTTCCAAGCCAGCCTGGTCTACAGAGTGAGATGCAAGAAATCCAGGGCTATGTAAAAAGTCTCAAAAATAAATAAATAAGAGCTTTGAAAATAAACAAACAAATAAATAGAAACAAATAAATATTAATTGAATTAATTAGCATTAATGGGTATTTATTATATGTACAATGTTTTACAGATTTGTCTCCTAATGTTACTTTATTGCTTCACACACTGAAACAAGGCCAATAAGGTGACTAAGCCACAAAAGCACTTGCTGCACAAGCCTGATGTCCTGAGTTTGATTTCTGAAACTGTAGTGGAAAGAGACAATCAACTCAGAAAAGTTATTTTGATTTCCACCAACCATATACTGCAACATACACACACACGTGCAGTGTTGCAAGCAATCTCAATACACACACAAAGTAATCAGAAATATAGGTAAAATTTACACCTCTAAAATAGGATCCAGGATATAAAATCGCATGACATAAGATTCACTGAATAAGCTCATTCTTCAGGGCAAACCAGGGAACCAAAGAAGAGTCACATAATAGACTCCTGAACAGAGTAAGCTCAGGCCAGGCACTATGAAGGACAGCGGTGAGATGACGGGAGGGTTCAAACCTGTAGAGTGGTTATTTGAAAGAATAACAAGTAGACACCCAAAAGCACTGTCCTAGCAAGGTAAACATATTGCTTATTTCTTAAGTAAACACAAATATCCTATGAATGTTGCTAAGATGATACCATTTGGAAATTCTGGTTTATTAAGAAGATAAAAAATTTATTAGAGAAAAAGACAAATGCTTTGCTTAGTATCTGTGAAAGTGTTTTTTAAAGACAGCAATAACTGACTCAAGTGTTTATAAATAAATGCTTTGTGCTATATAAATATAAAAGAGCAAATCCAATTTAATAACTTTTTAAAAAACTAACTCAAGCTGGGCAGTGGTGGCACACATCTTTAATTCCAGCACTTTGTAAGCAGAAGCAGGTGGATCTCTGTGAGTTCAAGGCCAGCCTTGTCTACCGAGTGAGTTCCAGGACAGCCAGGGCCACACATGAAACCCTGGGGGTTGGGGGTAGAGACAAGAAAACAAGGTCCTTGGTTTCTACATACATAATCACACCCATCTATCCCATCTATTCATAAAATTTTTATCTTGCTTTTTCCTTTCCTTTCAATTTTGAGCTTTTATTTTGCAAGGGAAGATTCCTTTCCTCTGAATAATAATGTCAACAAAAATGTCAAAGAAATTTCAGCAAAAATAGGGAAAAAAGGAGCAAATTTCTCAGACACCATTCAACATTATGAAATCGCCCTTGTAATTCTTTCTAAAAGGTATTTCTTCTTTCTAAAAGGGCATTCTGAAGCCAGCATTATGAAAGACTATCTATGATAGACTGTTTCAGCTTGATTATGTAACTACTGACAGTCCAAAGTATGCCACTGTAAATGACTATCTTTGTTTAAAAATTGCCCTATTAACAACAATGTTTATTATGTGTGTGCATGTGTGGATTTATTCAGGTGTCCAGAGTCCAAAAGAGAGTATCAGACCTCCTGGAGCTAGAGTTAAGAGGTAGTTGCAAAGCTACCGGATGTGGGTACTAAGAACCAAAATTAAGTCCTCTAAGAGCAGTTCATCTGCAGAAGAGAACCAGAACCACCTCTCTAGCCCCTAATTTTAAAAAAATTTAAATTAACAATTGCTTTATGAAAAACAAAACCCACCTGTATGCATACATATTTATCAACCTGCTTTAATAAATGTTCAACCTCCCACTACCCACCAGGGTAGAAAAGAAAAGTTATTAGGAAAGTAGACCCATTTAGAAATAGTTCGTTGTGGGTGAGCCCAATCTCTGTTGTCGGGATAACAGCAGCTCAGTCCAGTAGCAAACACCAAATACAAATCCGCAGCTGCAGTCAAGTCCACTTGGCCGTCATCACACACGAACCAACAAGGGCAGTTCAATCCAGAAGAAACTGCAAGGCTCACCAACCCACCCAAGGCTGTGGTAGTGGCAAGATGCAGGAAGAACCTCGCAAGAAGTTCTCTGGTGAGTTTCTCTCAATGGTGTCACCACAAGCAGAGCTCAACAATATAAAGTAAGTCAAACCCACACAAGTGTGTCCTCAGCAAAGAATAGCGAGGCAGACCAAAGCAAACCAATGCTCAAGCTCCCACTGTCTATGGGGTCGCATTCATATTCCTTCTGAACATCACTAGTCCTTTCACACGTCTGCTTTAGCAAAATCACCTTTCATCTGTTCCAGCAAAACATCATTTGACATAACTGATTTTCCAAAGAAACCAGAAGTTTCCACTTCACTCACCCAAGCTTGCTGATATACACCTTTAATCCCAACACTCAGAAAACAGAAGCAGGCAGATCTTTTGAGTTTAAGGACAGCCTGATCTACAGAGAGAGTTCCAGGACAGCCAAGGCTACACAGCTAAACCCTGTCTAAATAAAAGAAAAGTAAAAACATGTGTACATTCTCATCTCAAACAAGATAATAAGCATTAACACCTGATAATAATACAACAAATTACTCAGATAAGATTAATTACAAGATGATAAAACCGAGATGATAAGGTTACTGAGGAATCAGACATTCATGTGGGATCATCCACTCCAAAGACAGTCCATTAACTGTTCCTCTTTAATGAGATCTGAGGTTAGACTGTGGCTCAGTGATAGAACAGCATACATAAGGTCCTTGTTGGATCTTAGAGAAATATGTCTAAGTTACTACACCTTCAGGAAGATGTAAAGACTAGCACAGAATAAGGCAAGTCTAACTAGTTCCCAGGTATTACAGATGCCTTCAGCACCAAGACTATAAAAAATATTTTCAGATTATTGGGAAACTGTAAAGCACACCTTCTCTTAAGTGGTTGCCAAAAGGGAAAATGTATATAAGAGGTGTGTATGTGTGTGTGGTGGGGAGAGGAAGGTATGAGTGCAGTTTCAAGGACAGTGTGTCTAGGTGAGAGATACACAGGTATTCCTTGTACTATTTGAATTATTTTGTGGGCTTCACATTTTTAAAACACTATTAAATAAAATTTAACAAATCAAGCAAACCCAATGAATAAGAAAGATTATTTTACAGAATTTGAGTCTGAATCACATATAAGGAATCACATGTACTGTATACAAACTACTTGTATATGAATAAAGTAAAAACAAAAATTAACTGTTCTACTGAGCCAGAGAGCCTCTTCAGGTACATGAAGCAGAAATAATCAAGCAAGGATCAGAGGCCATACAGCCACAATAAATGCTTGGTTATCTGTCCACTTTCTTTGTTGGGGGCACAGAATCCAGAAGAGAAAATAATAGAAAAGAAACAAGGATCATCTCAAAACCTAAGGAGCACCCTTTCAACAATTTATTTTATAAGTAAGAAAGACATTTGTTTGCTTCATGTGATTTGTGTTACCTATTCAGAATGTATCTCTGTATGTTGGTGGTACATAATCAAATGCAGGGTTTTGCTCATACTTGGCAAGGGTCTGAACACCGAGGAATGTCCATAGACTCATCAACCTTTTAGTTCTCACTGATTATCCTCTTAAAATACAACTTTAAACTGATAGTTTTAACTGTTCTAGACACAGTTCATGTTAGTCTCAAAATTAGCAAATTGAGTCATGCTAAAGCATTTGTATAAGTTATGGGAAAAAGAAGGTATAATGGCATAATCACAAATGGAGGGTCCAAGACTTTATTTTATGGCTACCAATACTCATCATTAGAATTATTCATTATATTTGAACAAAGGAATTTTGCTTCTACATTCCTTTATTCCCCCCCCCCCAAATGAAAAACCCTTTAAAAGTGACAAAGGGCCTAGAAGCCTTGCAGGTGCCTGCTGTGTCACATGTGTGTCAGTAGGTAGCAGAGAGGATCCACCAGTTCATCCCAGATGGGCTCCCAGGGCAGGAGTGAGTCAGAGCCTGGAGACACTTGGCTAGGCAGGAGCAAACCAGAGAGATTAAAAGAATGCAGAGATTAGAACAATATAAAGGTCCTAGGCAGCGGTAAGCCCAGTACATGACCCTGGCATGGGGCCATGCAGGTGAGCCTGAGCAAGAAATGACCACCAGCCCAGTGCTTTGCAGGCCTTGGGAGACTATGCCCAAGATGACCCCTGTCTGGTGCCATAACGCATTGGTTGGGCATAGCACTCCTGAGAACACTCCTGAGATAACCCCAGACACTCAGAAACTCTGAGTGCAACTAAGATGAGCAAATAAGTGGGGGAAGAAATAAACAGAAACAGAAGGATGTGGGAACAATGAGAAGAAGCGGAACCGGAGACTCGAAGGTACTGAGGAACAGCCTGATGTGAGTAGCCAGTGATGCCACCTGGGACCATGGTAGGATCGTAGCCTGTGATGCCAATGGGTGCTAAATCTGGGTCCATGGCCAGATGTCCGTCGTCTCGGCTACTGCCCAGGGACATGCTGATGTCTGAGGAGGTGTGCAGAACTGGCCCCGCCCATCACCTTGGCATTGTTGGAGAGGTGACCTGGGGCATGAGATCAAGTGAGCTGACCCCATTCCTAGCCAGCTGCAGTAATCTGGTGAATGGGCCTGCACAACACCCAGAAGCACAGGGAGCTGGCCCTAGTTACAGGGTTTGCAGGTAAACCGGCCCTGAGAGTATGACTGTGGGAGAGCTGGCCCCTCCACTCATCTTCCGTGCAGTGGCATGGATGAGGGAGAGATACCCACTTCACCCCTCTCCCCCTGCATCAGGCAGGAGACTTGGCACTGTGGTCATGATAGCAGGAGAGATGGTCCTACCTTTCACCTTCTACAATACCCCAGAGAGTGGGCCCACGCACCTAGCTTGGGCAACAGAATAGAGTTGGCTCTAGTTATGGGGGTGGTGGGTAAGGCAGCCTAAGGGCATGAGAGCAGGAAAGCCTGCCCACCCCCTATGGTAGCACTTTGGAGAGCAGGTCCTGCAAATCACCTGGGTAGCACAGTAGAGATGGCCCAGATAGCATGGAACCCAAGGGAAAGAGCGTAGGAGAGCTGACTCTGCTCTCTGCTGGCTGTGGCATTGGATAGGTCAGTCAGGAACAGGACAGGAGAGCTCACCCCAGTAGTATGGGTGCAGGACAGCTGGTGGGCTGACGAGCTCAGATTCCTCTCAGGTCCAGAATCGGCCCTCTCCAACATCTACCCTGTTATGAATTGCTGGAGTGTGTAAAGAGGCCAGTCTTCAGATCCAAAACTACAGGATATCCATGACACAGGACATGAGGTTCCAGTATCGATAGTGTAACAGTAGTCAGAGGTCTCATACCAGAACATAAACCCATAACAACAAACATTTAAAAGCAAAGAAGTATGGACAAAAGGGAACGACACACTACAGCTTCCACAATGAGATTCTTTTTCCCTCTGTTGAGGGAGAGGTTACAAGGGTGGAGCTCAGGGACAAGGAAGAGGGGAGGGAGGAGAAGACTGAAATTGCAGTGAATGAGATGAAATTCACCAAGAACCAATAACAAGTTTTTTAAAAAGTGCCAAGGAAAAAATATTCAATGTATGACTTATACATTTTCTGAGTTTGTATCTCTTATCTGGCCATTAACATATGAAACACTGCTTAGATGTTTTAGGTGACTGAATAAGAACCAGGAGTTTAACTGCTATGGAATATTATTTAATGAAATAGTTTTGTGCCTACAACCTTACATACAAAGTTATTTACCTTTTAAAACAAGGTACTACTCTGGAGCCCTAGCTGGCCCGGAACCCATGATACAGACCAGGTTAGCCTTAATCTTTTAGCAATCCTCTAGACTCTTCTCCCAAGAGCTAAAATTAAAGGCAGGGCCACTACACTTTACCTGCATACTAATTTTTAAAACTAAGTTTACTATTACATCTGCAATGAACTGACATGACAGTCAATGTTGAAGAACTAACTGTTGAATGCTATAGGAATACCTATGGTGTGATGGTTAATATTACACTTAAAGTTTAGCCTTACTATGCTTGAGAGACCAAATAGCAAAAAATGCCTCTAACTTATAAGCCCCTAACTTTAATAGGCTGTACCCTAGCAACCCATTTCCCAGACACTGAAAACTATTTTTAAATTAACTACTCTTATACAATTTGCTGTTCTAGCAAAATGGTGAGTAGTAAGTCATAACACTAACTGCTATTTCAACTGTTCTGATCAAAGCTGATTCTTGTTTACTCTGCTCAAAAAGCCGACTAGGACAATTGCAAGACATACACATTAAAATGTGACCCTGCTACACATAGACAGAAGACATGCAATCTGTGGCTTTTGCTTTTATAAACCTCGAGCTGATATGGCTAGGTGCTACATCTTAGAGCACTCTCAGGTGCAGTTCTGGACCCACAATGGATGCCAATATCTAAAAGAAAGAGCCTCTTCTTGCTAAAATTTATTTATGGTCATGGTGAATCTGAGTGAGCCCAGACCCATAACAATAAATACAGGTATACCTGTTGGCTGGGGAGACAGCTTGTTCAGTAGAGTGCCTGTACTGAGGTCACAGGCCAGAGTCTAGCACTAGGTAGAAGTCAGCGGTGTCAGTGTGTGTGTGTAATTCTAGTATCGGGAAGGCAGAGACAGGCACATCACTGAAGCTCGCATGCCAAGCAAAATAGCTCAAGTGGCAAGCTCCAGGTCTGGTAAGATAGCCTATCTCAAAAAATAAGACTGAGGAATTTAAGGTTGCTTAAATTATATTTGTGTCTGTGGGGGAAGATGTGTGTACATATGAGCCCTGCTCCCATGTTAGTTCTCATTGGTAACACTAATGAGCTGCAACTATAGATAAAGAATAAAATATTTAAAAATACTTTTGTGTGTACTCTGAGACCAAAAAGGGGTGGGATACCCTGAAGCTGGAGCTACAGGCAATTGTCACTGCCCAACAGGCTGCTGGAACTGAATTCAGGTCCTATTCAAGAAAAGTACACTCTCTTAACCACTAAGCCATTTTCCCAGCCCTTTAATTGACTTTTATACATTACAATAATTCACCAGAAGGAGAGGCATACATGCATGAGCACTCACACATACACACACACACACACACACTCATGCATGCACACACACACACAAGAACACAAAAGTATACATATACTAGCCTTGATTGTTTCTTCAGACACATGAATCTGCAACGCCTTTAAAGCTTCATCTTTCTTCATATTTTCTTTTTCCATTTCCTGTAAATAAAATTTGGTAAGAAAATATATAGTTAGGATTGCAAATAAATATTGAGAATTTCTGTTACAGAAACATGAACTTAAGATGTAAGCTCTTACCACTTTACTTTCCGTCAAGAGCCTATCTAGTGATTCAAGGTAATGTTGTTTACACAGTATATCTTGCTGCAAAATGGACATAGTCTTTTCTTGTTCTTTAAATTGTTGGTCTTTTTTCTCTAGTTGAGTTTCAAGCTAAATATAAAAAACAGGGTTTCCATATCACACTTTAAAAAACACTGGGAACACTTTATACATAAATATATTTCAAAGTATGTAAATTTTTGCATTTTAGAAATTTTTATTAGTTTTTTTTTGTTTATTAATTCAATATTTATTAAACATCCACAGTGTACCAGATGGTTGTCTAGTCATTTGTGATGAAAGTAATAGAGAGCAAAACCTCTGTATGAATAAAATGTAGGCATTAATGAGTGTCAACTTGACAAGATCTAGGATCAACTAGAAAACTAGCCTGTAGGAATACCTGTAAGGGCCCATCTAAATTAGGTGAGTCTCTGGGCATTGCTGAGGGATTGTCTTGAATATGTTACCTGACACTGGAAGAGCCATTCTAACTGTAGCTAGTATTCCCTGGGCTGGGGTCCTAGACTGAGTGAGAAAGATAAAATGAACTGACATGAAGCATCCATTGCTCTTTGTTTGCTGGTTGCAGACACACTATCACCAGCTGTCTCATGCTCCTGTTATCCTTTATTAGTTTTTCTAATTTAAAAAATTAAATCACATACCTACTTCTTTCTCCTTTCTTCCATTGGTCTTTATAATTGGCTGGCTGACCAATTTTTGTGTTTTCATTAAATATATATCATCATAAACAATAATGGAATACAATTTTCTGTCTTGAAATTTAATTAATCCTTGTATTTGACAACTTGCTTTTTCTTTTACTGCATATAGTTTCAGATGGTTACTTGTGCTGACATATGTGAGTCTGGTTCATTTACTTTAGGAAGTACTGTAGTCTTTGCTTTGATCTCTTGCTTTGATTACTGCAACAATGTTAGGATAGCATTCTTCATGCATGTCTGTGTATGCACACATATATAAGAGTACCTAGAACAAGTCACCTAGAAATTGACTTCCTGTTTGTAGGATAGGGTTATTTTCATTTCAGTAGGTATTCTCTTACAAGGACATAACACTTTCTCTCTCTCCCTTCACCCTTCATCAGTTTTAGCTTTGGGGACTGGGTCCACTCTGCAGCATAGGCTATGTTTAGACTGATAGCAAACTTGCTTCAGCATTCCAACTGGAGAGATGGCCCAGAGATCCAGAGCATTTATTGCTCCTGCAGAGAACCCAGGCTTGTGGCTCAGAATCATCTGACCCCATTTCAGGGGATCTGAAACCCAATTTTGAACTGTGGGCACCAGGCATACTCACGGTGCATACAGAGAAAACAGGCAAAACATATAATGTAAGATAAATATATATAAATCTTTTTTAAAAATTAAAGTGGGTTAATTCTGCCTTTATCAGAAATCTAATGATGTGCATCTGTTGAGACATGGGTTTTAGTCTTACTTTAGGTTAGCCTGAACCCTCCAAGTAAACCAGACTGGTCTAGAGCTCATTACAATCCTCTCTTAGCCTCTCAAGTGCTAGGGATCACAGATGTACACCCCTATAGTAAGTTAAAATTTACATTTTCATGAGAAGTAAAAGTTCTCTTTTTAAAAATATTATTATTTATACAGTATTCTGCCTGCATGTATGCCTTTATGCCAGAAGAAGGGATCAGATCCCATTACAGATGGTTATGAGCCACCATGTGGTTGCTGGAAATTGAACCCAGAATCTCTGAAAGAGCAGCCAAGCACTCTTAATCTCTGAGCCATTTTTCTGTCCCAAAGTAAAAATTCTTATTCTCCACAATTTAACCAAAAACTGGTAAAAACAAAGTTTAAAAAAATATATTATTTATGTGTGCCCATGTGTGCATGTGTGTATGTGTATGAGTGTGTATTTACACATGTATACAAACAAACAAATAGGCCAGAGGTCTACATCAGTGGTCTTCCCAGTTTATTTTTTGAGAAAGAAAACTTTCTCTTTCGTTGAACCCAGTTTATGGATGCACTAGGCTGGGTAGCCGCACTGGAATTACTGATGTGTGGCCTTCTATGTGGGTGATAGAGACCCATACTGGGGACCTCACGCTGCAGCAGCTGCACTTTAATCCTAAACCATCTCAAATCAAAATAAAGCAATATCCTAAAGTGGAAAAAATCCACAAAAAAAGTTTACAAATTAGTCATGATTCTGTACGTCAATAATTCAAAAACAACCCATTTAGTGAAATGCAGTTCCTTAAAATTATGTTTGCTTTAAGCGTGTGCATACATAAATTATTCAGTCATCCCCTATTATAAATATACATTTGGTTCTCCATATCAAAGGTTCTGCAATCTGTGTATGTAAACATTACACAATGAAAATATTTGAAAACATTTATCTATACTGACTATTGTGATTATTTCCTAAACTATAAAGCACAGAAGCTATTTATACAGTACTTCCGTTGAATTTGCTATCATAAGTATACTCTACAGGTATTTAAAGAATATAGAGAGAAGTTATATACAAATTTATGTTATTTTACATGAAGATTTTGAACATTCTCAGAGTTAGGTATTTGTGGGTTGAATTTCCCAAGAAAATAAAGGGATGATTATATTACATATAGGCAAGTTTACAAACATGGAAGGAAAAACAGTCTAGAAGACATAAGATCTTAACAATTCTAGATTGTTATTTATCCATTTGTTCCCTTGTTTGTTTGCTTGTTTATTTATTTATTGGCAGGGACTCTATATACAGTTCTGGCTAGCCTAGAACTTACTATGTATGCCATAGCCTCATAACTCACCCTGCTTCTGCCTACTGAGTGCTAGGATTAAAAGTATGTGCCACCACACCCAGGCTAGATGACAGATGCTTTTTAAGGTTTATTTAATTTTTGTGTATGTTTGTGTGCTTGAGTGTATGTCTGCTTATCATATGTAGCTGCCTATAGAGAATAGAGTGGAGTATCAGATCTATGGAACTAGAGTTGTAAGAGGTTGCAAACGAACAAGAAATGATCAGTGGGAAGTAAATCTAGGCACTCTCAAAGAGCAGCAAGTAACCTTACCTACCCTTCAACCCATAGGCTTTAAATAGTATCGTAGTTAGACTTTTACTTCTGCCAACAGGCACCATAACCAAGACAAGTCTTATAAATGACAACATTTAATTGAGGCTGGCTTAAGGGTTCAGAGGTTCAGTCCATTATCATCAAGGTGGGAGCATGGAATCAGATATGGATGTCTCCTCAAAGGCTCTCCCAGAGTCATACAGATACAGAGGAGGATGCTTGCAGCTAAACATCAGACTGAACACAGGGACCTCAATGAAAGAGCTAGAGAAAGGACTGAAAGAGCTGAAAGGTTTGCAACCTCATGGGAACAACATCACCAATCAGCCAATGCACTGAGGTGGAGAGGATTATTGGGAGAGGGAGCACCTTCATGGAAGCAAGTTGAAGGGGAGAATGGAGGGGTGTGGGGGTAAAAAGTGTAACATTTGCAATATAAACACAGACTATCCAATAAATTGAGAAAAACAAAAGAATTTTATGTTAGAAATGTACTAAAGAATACATTACTTGTTCAATCTGTTTTTCCATTTCTTTATGCTGTTCAAGATGAATTTTCTTTGCTTTTTCAAAAGCAAAACAAATTTTCTCATGTTCTGTGTTGATATTGGATTCTAGGCTTCTAATTTTTTCATTTTTTTCCTAGAAATAAAAATTATGGAAAGAATATGAGTAAAAGCCAAATTTAGATAAAACTATATGAATATAACAATAAACTGGATTTTTGGACCTTCCATTCATAGGCAGCCAGTGTTGGACTGGCTGGAACACAGCCTGTAAGTCATTCTAATAAATTATCTTTCTGTCTCTCTGTCTCTCTATATATAAACAGATAAGGGGGGGGGGAGAAAGAGAGGAAGGGAGTGAGGGAAAGAGAGAGATTTCTTCTAAAATTCTGTAATTCTAAAGAACCCTAACTGAGGATAGCTACACTTAAAAGAACAACAACAAAAACCAGGGGATAAATAATCCTAGACAAGCAAATCAAAAGAAGGGAAACACAGGGTCTGGATTTGGTTCATCAGTGAAGAGCACTGACTGCTCTTCCAGAGGTCCTGAGTTCAATTCCAAGCAAACACCTGGTGGCTCACAACCCTCTGTAATGGCATTTGATGCCCTCTTCTGGTGTGTCTCAAGACAGTGACAGTGTACTCATATACATAGAAAAAAATCTTAAAAAACAAAGAGGGGAAACACACACACACAACAACGACAACAACAAAATAACAGGAATCAACAAACACAGCTCATTTAAAAAACAAAAAGCGCTCAAGATCAGTGGTCTCAATTCCCCGAATAAAAAGAATAACAGACTGGATTTGAAAATTGTGCTGCCCTTGTGCTGTGAGCAAGAAAATTGTTGCTCTATACATACTAATGGTAAGGCCCTATTGTTGAAGACAGAACCTACACAACTCCCTGAACAAGGAGAAGTTGAGTTGGTTCCTACATAGAGCCTTCACCCCTACATCCATGGTACTGGAATGTACTCTGAACGCCACTAAAGGAGAAAGGTAAAACACCAAATCAGCTACAAACCCTTCCATCTCAAAAAATGGCTTGCCTTAAAGACACTCTAGTGCAAGAGTGGAGCAAAGCTTGTGGGAGTAACCAACCAATAACTGATCTGACCTAACACCCGCTCCATGAGATGGAATCAATCCATATCTGACACTGTCTGTGTGACCGTGAACCTGAGACTAGATAGCCCAGGAACCTAGGGCAAAGTCAAGTACTACTGTTCTTCGAAAGAAGCATAGAAATAAAATGATTCATTTGCATTTCTTATGCCTCTTCTTTGGCTCTTTTTCTTGTTTGGTTGTTTACTCATAGTCCAATTTGTCTGGTTTTCAATTAATCTCATTTTATAATATTATTATAGGTACAGATGGGATAAGAGGTGAGGAAGAAATTGAGAAGAGGAGGGAGAAGAGTAACTGAATTTAGATTATATTATATAAAAAAATCTATTTTCAATGAAAGAAAAAATTAAAAATAAATCAGTGATCTCAAAGAGGATATAAACAAGCAAATGTATAAATTAATGACATCAATCCAAGGCTTGTATAAGCTTATAAACTATACAACAAACAAACTAGCAGAACAGGTGAGGAAACAACGTGTAAAATGAGGCAACATTGTAAGTTAAAATGAAACGCAGAGAGATCTGGAGATACAGACAGAAATGTTGGAGATAAAAAACACAATGGGTCAAATTCAAAAATACAGTTATAGACTGGGACAAGTAGAAGAGAAATATTAGATATAAAGGGAAGGTAAAAAGAAAAGCAGGAGGACAAGGGAGGAGAGAAGGGAGAGGAAGGAAGAACAAGGACAGAGGAAGATGAAGCAGCAGAAGCACAGCTACAACTTCCAGAAATCTGGTACGCTATTGATCTGGTACACTATTGATCCGGTACACTATTGATCCAGTACGCTATTGATCTGGTACACTACTTATCTGGTACACTACTTATCTGGTACGCTACTGATCCGGTACACTATTGATCTGGTACGCTATTGATCTGGTACACTACTGATCTGGTACACTATTGATCTGGTACGCTACTGATCTGGTACACTATTGATCTGGTACACTATTGATCTGGTACACTATTGATCTGGTATACTATTGATCTGGTACACTACTGATCCGGTACGCTACTGATCTAGTACACTATTGATCTGGTACACTATTGATCTGGTACACTACTGATCTGGCATACTATTGAGATACCAGATCTAAGAATCCACTGGGTAGGAGAAGGAGCTAAGGTAAAAACTAGGCATTGAGAACAATCTATTCCCTGAAGTTATAGCAAAAACTTAACCAATTTTTAAAAATAGATACCCAAATGCAAGAGCACAAATGACTGGAGAAGACTTTCTACAACTTATTCTAGCCAATGTTTCAAATATACAAAGCAGAGACAGGACAGTATAATGGTTCAGGGGCAAAGACACTTAGCACCAAGTCTGATGACTTGAATTTAATTCCTGGGATTCACAGAGAAAGAAGAGAAAACTGTCTTTAGAAAACTGTCCTCTGATCTCCACATGCACAGGAAGATACTCAGTGTTAGTTTGGCGTAGTGGCAGATGCCTTCAATCCCAGTTCTCAGGAGTAAAGGCAGGAGGATCTCTGTGAGTTTAGGACTAGCTAGGGCTACATAGTGGGATCCTGTTTTAAACACACAAACTTTAAAAAACAACAACAATAACAACAACAACATAAAACATCCAGTGTTGATATCTAGATGCTATGCATGCACTCATGGATGAGGGCACCTTAATACATAAAGAAGATATATTTATTGTAAATGTACATACAATAAATGTTAAGGCTACAATTTCAAACACTAAAAGGAAAAAAAGGTTAGATAGGTCCTGACAGAGTAATGGTGGGTAACTTCAACATTGTACTATTATCTTTAAATCAGTAATCAACTAGAAACTAACAAAGTAACTTCAAGGTGAAACTATATCATAAATCAAATAGATGTAACAACTTTAAAAAACAAAAGGGTAAATTTTACCATGAGTTCCTGTTCAAGTTCTGCATTTTTTGCAGCAATAGAAGAATATGCATTAATTTTTTCTTCTAGCTGTTTCTCTAGAGTTAACAGCTGAGAACATTTCTTTGTCATCTGAAAAAAACAAAACAAAACACAGCTTTAAAAGCACTGACATGCATCTTAAAATCAAATATCTGTTCCTCATTCCAAACCCTAACTTAACCACACTGTACTAATAACCTAAAGATTTTTATATTAATAGATACTTAGACTATATAGTGAGTAATCTCTTAGTTTAAATTACTTGAAAACTAGGCTGGTGATGCAACTCACCAGTAGAGTGCCTACCTAACATGAGCTAAGCTCTCTGTTCAGTCCCAAATATAGACAAAAAAAAAAAAAAGTAGAGATAAGTATTTCTTTTTCACTGTATGTTCAAGACTATGTTATATTTGTTTAGCGTTTCTATGTTTTATTCAATTCATAATGTTTTAAAAGTTATTTTAGTATCTGCCTCTGTATTTGTCAAGCTCTGGCAGAGCCTCTCAGAAAACAACTATATCAGGCTCCTGTCAGCATGCACTTTTTGGCATCAGCAATATTGTCTGGGTTTGCTGGCTGCATATGGGATGGTTCCCCAGGTGGGACAGTCTCTGGATGCCTTTCCTTCATTCTCTGTGCCATACTTTGTCTCCGTATTTCCTCCTATGAGGATTTTTTGCTCCCCCTTCTAAGAAGGACTGAAGCATCCACACTTTGGTCTTTGATCTTCTTGATCTTCACTTAGTCTGTGAACTGTATCTGGGGTATTCCAACCTTTTGGACTAATATCCCCTTATCAGTGAGTGCATACCATGTATGTTCTTTTGTGATTGGGTTACCTAACTCAGGATGCTATTTTCTAGTTCTATCTATTTGCCTAAGGATTTCATGAAGTCACTGTTTTTAATAGTTGAGTAGTACTCCATTGTGTAAATGTACCACATTTTCTGTATCCATTCTTCTGTTGAAGGACATCTTTCCAGCTTCTGGCTATTATAAATAATAGCTATGAACATAGTGGAGCATGTGTCCTTGTTATATGTTGGAACATTTTTTGGGTATATATCCAGGAGTTGTATAGCTGGGTCCTCAGGTGGTGAGGAACCACCAGACTGATTTCCAGATAGAGGAGTAAGAGAAAGGACTAAAGGACCTGAAAGGGTTTGCAACCTCATAGGAAGAACAACAATATCAACCAACTAGACCCCCCAGAGCTCTGAGGGACTAATCGACCATCCAAAAAATGCACATGGAGGGACCTATGGTTCCAGCTGCTTATGTAGCAGAGGATGGCCTTGTCAGACATCAGTGGAAAGAGAGACCATTGGTCCTGTCAAAGTTCAATGCCCCAGTGTAGGGGAATGCTAGGTCAGAGAGGAAGGAGGAAGTGGGTGGTAGGTGGAGGAGCACCCTCATAGAAGCAGGGGGAAGGGGGATGGGATAAGGGGTTTCTGGAAGGGAAACGGTAAAAAGAGATGACATTTGAAATGTAAATTTTAAAAAATCCAATAAAAGGAAAAAAATGTTTCCCAGCCAACAAACCCTAAACCAGATGGGTTTGGTGCAGAATTCTATCAGACCTTCAAAAAAGACCTAATACCAATACTATTCAAACTATTCCACAAACTAGAAACAGAAGGAACACTATGAAGCCACAGTTTTGCTTATACCTAAACCACACAAAGTCCCCCCCCCAAAAAAATTATTATAATCAGCACTTCCTTAGTTTCACAAGTAGTTCTAATTATAAGCTAACTAAATCTCCTTTCCATAGCTGTAAGTTTCTATATAAAAGGTATTTTCATTCGAATTGGTTTTAACCTGAAAATATAAAGTCAAAGCTGGAAACTTGGTTCAGTGGTTGAGAATACTAGCTGCTCTTGCAGAAAGTCCGAATTCAATTACCAAACATCTCAGGCCACTGCCAAGGCTCCTGGTTCCTCAGCATAAACTGATGGAAAAGCCCTATTACTGAAGACAACACCTATGTATCTCATTCAACATGGAGTTGAGCCGGTGCCTAACTAGAGCCTCTTGCATCCCTTCTGACTGGTTGGTTTTCATGAACTGGAAGGTACTCTGCATCTTACTAGAGGAAATGGTAACTATCAACCTAGCTAAAATTCCTGAAATCTATGGCAAGAAATGCTGGTATCATACTGGCACAAATGTAGAAGTAACCAACTTCTCTCTGATTGGATTGAAGACCCTCTCTGTAAGATGGAACCCGTGCCTGACACTGTTGGAGTGGCCAAGAACCTGAATAGGACTAGAAAGGCCATGGCCCTAGGGAAAAAACAAATACCATTGTTCTGCGAAAGAACAGAGCAATAAAATGAGTCCTAATGGCATTCTGGTATACTTGTAGATGAGTGCTTCATTCATCCATTATCAAATGGTGGCATATGTCTTTAATCCCAGTATTTGGAAGGCAGAGGCAGATCTCTGTGAGTTCAAGGATAGCCTAGTTTACAGATAGATAATTCCAGGACAGCCAGAGCTTAAGACATAGAGTTTGGTGGATTGGGAGGTGGGGAAGATCTAGGAGGAATTGGGGAAAAGGAAAAGTATGATCAAAATATATTGTAATAAAATTCCAACTTAAAAATGTTCACAATGAAAAGGAAAGTTTTCTCAGACAAAAATTGTAAGAACTTTACTAGTAGTATATTTGTACCAGAAAACTTTTTAGAAAGTGTACAGGCAGAAAAAATATGCCCTATAGAAATTAATAAGATAAATAAATATATAACTTTTTCTAAAAGTAAATGATGAAACAATGAAAACATACATTGTTATCTTTTAAGATTATAACCACAGTATCAAAATCACATGTAATGTTTTAAAATGGAATTCATGAGTTATACCAACTGCTAGAATCTCAGAAATCTAGAGGTTAACAAATTTTCTGGGTGGTTCTGATGTTAGCTAAAATTCGAAATCCTATATTACCACTCCTTCCAATCATGATCTAAGACCTACAAACATGTATTATGGTTATGATTATGATTATTATATTAACTTGTATTTTGTTAGTTTCATCAAATATGAGAACTTTTAGTTTTGAGGTAGTATTTCCTACTTTTAATATAAATTAAACATACATTTCCAATATGATTTTGAAATAATTTATTACTTATACGGTACCATTTTCCAATGCCTTATAAATATAGATTTCAAAGCAACAAATCCCATAGCAATGCTATGTTTCCATCTCAGACTTTAGCATTTACAACCCAGGAAAATACAAACTTACTTCACTTTCTAGTCTGCTAGCATTTGAAGCTTTCTCTAGCAGCTCCTCTTGAATTAGCTGAAACTGACTTGTTCTGTGTGCCATGTTAACCTTCAAGTCAGAGTTCTCAGCTTCTATCTGTGTCAGTTTAGCACGCAGCTCGTCTATTCCAGCAGCAAGTCGCTGCTTCTCTCTTTCATACTGCTGGTCCACAGTCTGCTGATCTCCATCCTTTATACTTTCTGAAATTATACACAAAAGAAAAACTGCTCTTAAAAAAAGTTCAAGAGTCAAAAGCCAACTTTAATGGTTGAAGATTTAATCATAAAGTTCAGTTTATAATATAAACAACTATAGAATATGCAAATTAGTAGGTGTAATATAGCATATAAAAAAACTTAAGGACAAAAACCATATGATCATCTCAATTAATGCACAAAAGGACTTCAATAAAGTTCAACATTTTCATAATGAAAAAAACCTGAAGAAACTAAGCATAAAGGCACTATATGTTACCATAATAAAAGCTGTATACAACAAAACTGTTGGCCACTATTATACTAAAGGGGAAAAACTGAACATTTCATCAAAAACCTGGAATAAGACAAGAGGGATCACTATCTTATCTCTTGACAGTGCTTGAAGTTTTGGCTAGAGCAATAAGACAAAAAGAACAAAAACAGGGAGGGGAAAATACAGATAGAAAAGAAATAAGTTAAATCATCCCAATTTGTAGTAAATGTGATCTAATATTTAAAGTACCTAAAATTAACCTAATGTGATGAAATACCTCTATAATGAAAAGTTAAGAGAAAGTAGAAAGAAACTGAAGAGAGTATTAGTTGGAAAGTTCTCCTATGCTCATGGATTGACAGAATTAATATTGTGAAAATTACCATAGTACTCAAAGCAAACTGAAGATTCAAATTAATAAATATCAATCAAAATTCCAATGAGCTTTTTCAGAATTAGAAAACTATTTTAATAATTATATGGAATCATAAATGATTATGAATAACCAAGGCAATCCTCAGCAGAAACAATACTAGAGGTATCATAACACTTGATCTCAAATTAAAAGACAGAACTGTAGTGTTAAAAACAGCATGGTAGTGCTAAGCATGGTATCCCACACCATGGATCTTAGTAAGCACAAGGCCTTCATAAACACAAGGTGTTTAATTTCATACCTTAGTAAACACAAGGTGTTTAATTTCATAGTCTACATAGGCAGATCCTGTCTTAAAAAACAAAACAAAACAAAAACAGACAACAACAAAACATCACAGTACTGGCACAAAAACAGGGGCAGGCTAATGAAACGGAGAACCCATAGAGAAGCCCACACAGGTACAGCCACTTAATTTTTGATGAGTGTCAAAAACTCATATGCACTCATATGCACAAACTTCCACAGAATGAGATGCAGATGAGTTCAAGGCTAGACTGGTCTACTTAGCAAGTCCAGGCCAGCAAGGCCTACATGAAGTCTTGGGCTGAATAACAACTACTAAAAAAGTAATTAAGAAAATTACATAAAATGTGTCCCTGACTACTACTAACAATTTAAAGATATTTTGAAAAATCTCTGAATACTAAACAAAGTACATTAGACTTAGAAATCCAAAGCCCAAGATTCAATTACTAAAGAAGCAATCAATTTGTTTAAACTGTTTAAAATGATAATACAACATCAAAACTAGAGGGAATCAAAGTATTTTTTTAAAGAAAAGTTTATTCTTTTAAGCACTTATATCTGAAAAGAACATCTTTCACTTTTTTCGACAACTTTCACTTTTAAGAGAAATTCATAAAGGGCTGACAATACAGTTCAGTCCCTGGTTCAGTACCCAGCACTGAAAAGCAACAACAGAAAATTAAAACTAAAGAAAACTGAAAAGGACCATAAAGGATCCTGATAAAAATGTCACATGCTTTGGCTGTGGTAATGGTAACAACTGCATGAACATACTTAAAAGCAAACATGCAAACCAATTGCATGTAAGCAAATATATATTTGGTTTTTTTTTTTTTTTCAAGACAGGGTTATACTATGTAGCTCTGACTGTCCTTGGGCTATGTACACATTTAATTCACAGAGATCCACCTGCTTCTGCCTCCAAAGTGCTGGAATTAAAGGTGTGTGCCACCACCCTCCACAACCCAATTGCTTATTTGAAAGAAGTACACTTTATTGGATAAATTTTGCTGCAGCAATATTATTTTTGTAAACAATGCAAAGTTTAAGAATATAATAATTCTTTTCTTTACAAACCATAGGTATTAATAGAAGACTAAGTGTTTTTAATATTATAATTAATAATCTTTTTCTTTAAAATACTATCAGTAAAAAGTAATTGCCATTTATTAAAGTAATTCAATGTGATATACTCACCAACTTGACTACCACCTAGTTTTACAGGCTCTATTTCTAAGGTATTTACTTGACCACCTTCGTAACTATCATTCACAACATTTTGAGACAACTGGTTCACAGTCAGATTTGCATGAAGCTTTTGAATTTCAGCCTCTTTTACTGCAAGCTTAATCCTAGCACAAAAGAAAAGAAACCAAGTTATTACTTAAGATTCCTTTTTTGTTTTTCGAGTAGTGTTTTTCTATAGCCCTTGTCCTGGAACTTGCTCTGTAGACCAGGCTGGCCTTGAACTCAGAGATCTGCTTGCCTTGCCTCCCAAATTCTGGGATTAAGGCATGCATCACCATGCCCTAGCTAAGACAGTGAACTTCTCAAGAGCCACTAGTTGAACTATAAACTGCTTCAGCCACTTTAAAAACATAATAAAAGCTAGTAAAATTGAAAATATAAATACTCTGCAACCTATAAATTTCACTTCAAAAAATTCCTATCAAAGAAACCTTCACATATGGGACTGGCAAAGGGTCAAAGGATTTAAAACTTGTAATTTTTTAAATAGATTTGAAACAACCATGCCCCTACCCCAAGAATCTATTTTAACTTGGGTAGCCAGTATTTTTATAAGATGCTCTGTAATTTCCTATTTTTTTAACTAATTAACTAATCACCTTATTTTAAAGACCAACAAAACATTCTATTCACTGTAACTTTAACGACTAAAAAGTATACCTCAATTCAGAAATCATCAGCTTATTTGCCTCGCAGCAGCCAATGCTCTTGTCCTCATTAGAAACACTATTCATCTGGTGCTTAAAAAGAGAGGACTTAAAGCCAACTATTTCTCTTCTTAACTGCAAGTGTAAAAACAAACATTTATAAACTTAAAATACCATGTGATACAACTGTTTCCTTCTTAACACTCTGCTGGAAAAACTATAAATTTCATGGCAATAACCTGGTATTTATCAATAGAATATATAAGCATGTTTGAGTTATATAAATCAATATGAATATATTTCAAAACACAATTATTAAGAAAAATTATATTATGTACACAGTGTTTTCATTAACTCATTAGTCAAAATAATTCTAGATTCATTTATATGTAGCAATATTTAAGATATGGATAGAAAGAATACAAATAAATTTTAAAGTAATACAGAATTTTAAAAATTGCTTATGACAAAGAATAAAACACCCCATGACTAAAAACTTAACAATAATCATCTCATGCTTTCTAAAAATAAAAAAAAGATTCACATTTTCAAATCAGACTTAGCACTTTATGAAACAAAGGATCAAACATGTATAGAAGTTACTTTTAGAATCATAATTCTTGACACTGAACACAAATAAGGATTTCAATTTAAAATGAGTATATTAAAATGAATATATATTATGATTCAGTCTTAAAAGGGAATAAATAGTATACTAAAATCTTGGTAAATAACATCTAAGAAAAGCAGATAAAACAAAGGCAAGGAGCTTAGAACCTGTTCCTAATAACTGATTGTTAGGCTAGTATTTCCCTGCACCCACATTTTTTCACTAGTCAAATAGCACAATCAAATCTGATGATTTCCAACTTCATACTTCCATGGCTGACAATACCTAAAAACTTGTTAGTCTGCCATGCAGTCTAACATCCATTCCTAAGTGAAACAAACCATGGCATATGTGTGTCAGTTTCTCATTCATATTTCATACTTGTCAATGTCAAAGTTCTTCATGTATCTAATCTCACTGACATACATAAATATTTAAAATTCCACACTATTCTAGTAATATATAAAACTGTTCAACATTAGCAATCAAAAAAAAAAAAACCATAATGAAACACCAGTTC
Source organism: Micromys minutus (assembly GCF_963924665.1). Lineage (NCBI taxonomy): Eukaryota > Metazoa > Chordata > Mammalia > Rodentia > Muridae > Micromys > Micromys minutus. The sequence continues at coordinate 23,634,673 of NC_137980.1, forward strand.
ACACAGACTAAGATGGATATAATGAGAAATACAACAAATTTCAGCAAGGATGCAGAGAAAGAATTCTAAACATTTTGACATAAATTTACTGTACTTCTAAGAAATTTTACTAGTAGTATCTATCCAAGAGAAATTAGAACATGTTAACAAAAAGACTTCTATGCCAATATTCACAGCAGCGTTATTTATATAGACTAAAAGCAAAAATAACCCAAATGTTCACCAACTGGTGCTTAAATAAGACACAATACATGCACACAACTGAATACCATTCAAAACTAAAAAGAAGTAACATACAAATGACCCTCAAAATATAAAAACAGATGCAGAAAAATCCACATCTTTATATATGCTGCTATAACTATATTCATATGAAATGTCCAGAAAAGGCAAATCCATAGAAATACAACCTGTTATGGTTTCTCAGAGTGGGGTGGGCTAACTGTAAAGAGACACAGGAAAATTCTGGGTATAATAGCAATCAACATGTGAGACTGGACAGTGGTGACTGATACAAACTTATAACTTACCTAAAACTCAGCTCAATTGTATACTTTAAAGGAATGAGTTTTCAACACAAAAATAATACTTCAATAAAACTCTTTAAAATTTTGTGTGGTTCCTATATCTGCATCTCAGAGAGCAAGAAAGGTGAAAGAGTAGAAAGGTGTGAGGGAAATAGGAACTAGACAAAAGAACGGCTGGGGAAACAAGGACAAGAACAAAAGCTGGGGTCGCAACCTCGGTGACAGTGACGGTGACACTGTACCGCAGCAGGTTCCTTTCCCACTGCAGTCAGGCTGCTACATTCCTTTCCAAACATACTTACTGGCATCTGGGATATCAGGTTTTCTAAACTCCTCAGTTCCACCCTTGAATTATCAATGTCCTGCTGACACAACTCTAGTCGTTCATTCTGTGTTGCAACACGAACCTTCAATTCTCGATTTTCATTTATTAAAGAAAATTTTTCTTGTAATAATTCATCTTTGTCCTCTAACTCACTCTCTAGCTTCAGAATATATTGTCTAGATTCATTTAACTGTGACATGACTTCTGAGTTTTTCATTGCCATAATCCTTAATTTTTCTTTTCCACTGTAATGTTCTTCTCTTAACTCCCTATAAAGAAAAAAGCATTAAAGTGAAATATACACACATTTTCAATAATCACCTTCATATACTCTCACTTTAAACCAAGGACACAACAACAAAAAGTGGAAAAGTAGAGGCCAATATCCTACACAAAAATAGCAAACTCCTCAACAAAATGCCAGTACACTCAATACAGTCCATCCTGAAGACTAGTCACAATGACCCAATGGCATTTATCCTACAGACACAAGGATGAGAGAACAGGCATAGTAGCTCACGTGTTACCAGCAACCACAAAATGAAGGCAAAACAACTCTCTCAACTTTGAGCAGAGCCTGAGCTATACAGTGCCTCTAGACTAGCCTGGGCTACAGTGTGGGAAGGAAAAGAGGAAAGGATGGGAACAACTGGTAGATGAGGAGTAGCTCTGAGGTGAGCAGGGGACTGAGAGCTATGTCCTGATTATAAGATTGCGTTATTGTGGTTAAACATCCTTAAAGCTGCAGATGAATTCTTCCCACTAATGAGAAACTGAGGCGCCAGGGCACTTTCCTAACTGCATACATGCATACTGACAAAACAAAGGATCTTTACAACATTGTGGTTGTAATAAAACCCCTCTCATCGTTGTCAATTTCAAGAGGATTGTGGGAAGATCTTGTTCACCATGATCTGGCAGGGGAAAAGAGATCACTACATCCACATGAATATGCCACCCACTACAAAACTATTTGTAAGTATCCACACAGAGAACTAAGGGTTACTATCCTGCCGCCTCAGGACAACCCACTCCAATCTCTCTGTGGTGTGTGTTTTGCTTTGCTTTGCTAAGTAAACTTCTGTTTAAACTGTATGTCTCTAGACTGAGTTTCCTCTGAGAACAAACTGCAAAGAGAGACATTTATGCTGGGCATGGTGCTATGCATGTTTAACCTCAGGAGAACAAACAGGTAGATCTGAGGGCAACCTGATCTACAGAGTAGGTTCTAGTACAGCCAGGGCTACACAGAGAAACCTGTCTTGAAAAGTCTGAAAAAACAAACCAAATTCATAAAAAGATAGGAATAAATAATTAAAACCAGACAGAAATTACTGGGAACAGAGGTGCTAGCCTTTAATCGCAGAATTTGGAAGGCAGAGGCAGACAGATCACTGAGTTAAAGGCCACCCTAGTGCACAGAGAGAGTTCCAGAACACCCAGGGCTGCTACACATAGAAATCATCTTGAAAAAGAAGGCAGAAAATCACTGAAATGGAGACAGACAATATAAAGAATCAATTAGACTAAGAGTCAGGACTTTAAAAAGACAAACAGAGGCTGGGGTGACAACTCAGAAATTAAAAGCCTCTGCTACTCTAACATGGGGACTTAAGTTCTAATCCCAGCACCCACGTCAGGTAGCTAGCTCACAACTGTCTGCAACTCCAGCTTTAGAAACCCCACACCCGCTTCTGACCACCAAAGACACTGTACTCACAAGCACAACACCCCATCCCCCAAAACAGATACACATACTTTAAAATAAAAACAAAATCCTTTCAAAAGCTATTTTATAAAATATAAAACAAAAATGTTAGTGGTCAAGCATTTTATCAGAATATAATTAGTAGAATTTCATTTCTCAAAGTATATGTTCTAATTGATAGCATGAGGTCCCAGGGATTACTCTAGTAACTTTATCTCTTCTACCAAAATACTAAATGTATCCACCTTAAGGAAAATGTGCTATAATTATACAATTAGACAAAAAAAAATGATTGTTCTCTACACCTTAAGTCTGAGATAATAAAAATGGATTAATATTACCTTCTGAAAGTTGACCAAAATTATAAGTTAAAAAAATTATATTGTATAGAGCACCAGAGTCAGAAGACCCAGTTAACATCTTTAATGTAATTTAACTTAAATGTTTTTAAATTCATTCAACATCATTATTAGTGTGTGTAAGGGAGGAAAGAACAGAGAGAGACAGAGACTGAGGGAGCATGTGCCACGGCACTATGTAAATGTTCAAGCACTAATATGGAATTGGTTCTCTCCTTCTCCTTTTATGGGGTGCCAGCAATCAAACTCGGATCAGTGGATTTATGCAATAAGTACCTTTATCTGTTAAGACACCTTGCCAGTCCCTAATCTACCTTCTTGACTATAAAAAATAATGGCAACTCTTTGAGCCTATTTTTTTCTTTTATAAATGAAAAAATTGCACAGAATGATTTTCTTCCTATTTGAGCATCTTTACTAGCTAGCTAATATAATTACACTCTAAAACAGTTTTGTCTGTATTGCTCAGCACTGTTCTATATTTACAAATGTGTTAGAATTAAGACATCTTATATTAAAATTAGTTTTATACCTGGAAAATTTCAGTTACAAATCTTAGCCTTCTACATTACTAAAAAGTACATATTTACAATTAAAAAATGTTTTAAAATGTTTCCCTTTTTCCCACTAAAATATTTTCTATAATAAAGTACCTGAATTTCTCTTTCAAAATTTCAAGTTCACTTTTATACAGATTACACTTTTCTTGAAGCCTTTTATTTTCCTTTTCACAGTTACTAAGATTTCTCTCTAATACTTCTTCTTCAACTTGAACCTAAAACAAAAAAATTGTTTTAAGTGAATATACTACTATAATCATAAGTGTTACATTGTTTCAAGCTAAAACCATGAGTAGTGATTTTGGAAAGAAACAGGAACAGGCTAAGCATTTCTTATGTAAGTCCCTGGTACTATAGTGAAAAGAAACAACATAACACAAAGACAAGAAGGAAGATGTTACTACTCACTCAGAAATGCTTAAGGGCCAGTAACAGATTGGCAAGAACAATGTCACAAAATGCTCAAGCCAAACATGAACAAGGAAAATGATTCAAATAGGGATTGCACATCCAAGTAATTCAATGCATGTGTTTCAGAAATGTAATTTTGAAAATTTAAAATACTCCCAATAAAATAGCAATCCAAGTGGCAAACAAGGTAGCTCAGTGGGTATGGGTACTTTTCTTTTAACAATGCATGCCTGACAACCTAAGTTTCTTCCCTGGAACCCATATGCATTGGTTTAAAAGAGACTAGCGCCCACAGACTTGGTTCCTGGTTGATGGAATTGTTTGGGAAGGATTGCGAAGTGTGGCCTTATTGAAAGAAGTGTATTACTGGGATTGGGTTTGGAGCTTCAAAAGACTGCCATAATTTCCAATGTGTTCTCTGCTTCTTGCTTGTAGATCCAGATATGAGCTCCACCTTTGCTCTGCTATCATGGACTCTTAACCATTTGGAATTATCAGCTCCAAATGAAAAGCTTTCTTCTAAAAATTGCCTTTGGTGATGTTATTTTGTCATAGCGCCTGAAAAGAACTAAGACACCATATGTGATGGCTTGAATATGCTTGGCCCAAGGAGTGGTACTATTAGGATGTTTGGCCTTTGTTGGAGTAGGTGTGGCCTTGTTGGAGGAAGTGTGTCATTGTGGGTGTGGGCTTAAAAACCCTCATCCTAGCTTCCTAGAAGCCAGTCTTCGCCTAGAAGCCTTCAGATGAAGATGTTAAAGTCTCAGTTCCTCCTGCACCATGCCTGCCTGGATGCTGCCATGTTCCCATATTGATGATAATGGACGGAACCTCTGACACTATAAGTTTGTCCCAATTAAATGTCCTTATAAGAGTTACCTTGGTTGTGTTGTCTGTTCACAGTAGTAAAACCCTAAGACGGCATATGAAGGTGGTATAACAATTTTTCTCTGACTCTCTTGTGTACACTGTTATGCACACACACTAACACACATACACACAAATAATGTCAAATAAATTACAACAGTGCTCAGGTTGGAGTAAGAGTGGAGGACTGAGCCTATTCTGTTTCATATGTTATCCTTTGTTATATCAATGTAACTACAGTTTTACTTAGCAAGATTAAAAACTACAAACACTAAGTTAATTTTTAAAAATCGACTTTTTCATTAAAGACATTCTTCCTAAGAGAAGTTTTCCTCTAATACCAACTTGCTAAAAGTCCCTTCAAGATATACATTCCCAGCTCTCTTCTCTTCCCTGTTCCAGAGACAGCTGCATCTTTTCGTGCAGTGCCAGCCTCGTCCCTTAGACAAGATGGTGAAGGTCGGTGTGAATGGATTTGGCCATATTTGGGCGCCTGGTTACCAAGGTTGCCTTCTGCTGTGGATCTGGCAAAGTAGAGATTGTTGCCATTAAGGACGTTTTCATTCACCTCAACTACATGGTCTACAGGTTCCAGTGTGGCTCTACCCATGGCAAATTCAATGGCACAGTCAAGGCTGAGACTGGGAAGTTTGTCATCAATGGGAATCCCATCACCATCTTCCAGGAGCGAGATCCCACTAATATCAAGTGGGGTGATGCTGGTGATGGAGTCTATTGGCATCTTCACCACCATGGAGAAGACTGGGGCCCACTTTGAGGGTGGGGCCAAAAGAGTCATCATCTCTGCCCCTTCAGCCAATGCCCCCATGTTTGTGATGGGTGTGAACCATGAGAAATATGTCAACACATTCAAGATTGTGAGCAATGTATCCTGCACCACCAACTGCTTAGCCCCCCTAACTAAGGTTATCCATAACAACTTTGGCATCATGGAAGGGTTCATGACCATAGTCTATGCCATCACTGCCACTCAGAAGACTGTGGATGGCATCTCTGAAAAGCTGTGGCGTGATGGCCATGGGGCATCCCAGAACATCATCCCTGCATTCACTGGTGCTGCCAAGGCTGTGGGCAAGGTCATCCCAGAGCTGAATGGGAAACTCACTGGCATGGCTTTCCTTGTTCCTACCCCCAATGTATCTGTTGTGAATCTGACATGCCACCTGAAGAAGCCTGCCAAGTATGATAATATCAAGAAGGTGGTGAAGCAGGCAGCTGAGGGCCCACTAAAGGGCATCCTGGGCTACACTGAGGACCAGGTTGTCTCCTGTGACTTCAACAGCAACTCTCACTCTTCCACCCTTGATGCTGGAGCTGGCATTGCTCTCAATGACAACTTTGTTAAGTCCTGGTATGACAATGAATATGGCTACAGCAATAGGGTGGTGGACCTCATGGCCTACATGCCCTCCAAAGAATAAGAAACACTGGACCACCCACCCCCAGCAAGGACACTGAGAACAAAAGAGAGGCCCCCAACACTGAGCATCTCCCTCACAATTTCTACCCCCATAATAACAGGAGGGGCCTAGGGAGCCCTTGTTACTCTCCTGAATACCATCAATAAAGTTCCACTGTAGCCCTCCAAAAAGATATACATTCCCATAAGTACCTTCACAAAGACTTTCAAAAGTATTTTTATGATTATTTCATATGTAAATTTGCAATATCTAGTAATATATTAATGCCTTATATAATTTAATAGTATTTACAGGCCAGCAAGTTGTCTTAGTGAGAAAGTCAATTACAGTGAGACCTGATGGCCTGATTTTTCTCTTAGGACTCACAGTGTACAAGGAAAAAACCAAGTCTCATAAGTTGTCCTCTAATCTCCACGTGGGAATTATGGACAGTGCACATACATACACACACAGACACAGACACACATATGCACAGAGAAAGAGAGACAGAAAGAGAAAGATAGGAACAGAGAGACAGGGACAGAGACAGACAGAACAAGAAAGAGGGAGAAAGACAGTGTTATTTACAGCTTTACTGCAAATAAATGGCAAACGCAATCATTCTCCTTTAGACCCGAATGACCGACAACTTGTTGAACTCTCCTCATACAGCAGTAGTACACTAGACTTCCAAGAAGAGTCTAGCCACTCTTGCTTTCTTTTGTCAGTTGTTCTTTTGTATTATGTTCTTGTCTTTTGTTTATTCCCACTGAAAACTTTGGCTCTGACTACTTTCCTTCTCATCTCAATTTTCTATGAGAAATGCTCACCATATGTATCTCCAAAGTTCCTCCCATCTTGCACTCCACATGTTATACAAATCATTTCAGCAACACCTTCAATAAACCAAAACTATATAACATAAAATCCTTCAACTTTCCTATGGAAAACATTTTTTTAAACATTTTCATCTATATAGTTCCATTATGAGACAAAAATGTCTGTACTTGGTTGAAAGGAGGCTCTTGGGCAGGTATGGGTGATACGTGCACTTAGGAAGCTCAGAAAGAAAAGTCATGAACCCTAAGCAGTCTGGACAATACAGTGATAGAGGGATCACAAACAAAATAAGCATGTTCTCTAAAATTACAACATCTTGAACAACCTTACCAGTGCCAAGTTCCACTCTCATCCCTGCTCCCTATTCCCTCCTCACTTAATCACCAGAATAGTCACGACCTTTCTGATGTTTCTTTTCTCCATTGCAGCTGTCTCCTTCTTCACTACTCTTGACAAATCTGAAACATCTGATACTGGCAACCTTCTCAATGATCTTGTTAAAACTAGCACATATTAATAATACAAAATAATCTGTTCCATTATAACAATGTTATATATTTATATATTTTAGATAACTTTTTTAATGCTTAATTGCCTCAGCTTTTCTATATGTACCTATTCCCTAACTTTAGATCATTTGTCAGTATATTTCAGAAGCTGTCCTATTTATCATCTTCTACAGTTGTACCTTTCATCTTCCCCTCACTCTGTACAAATCTGTTAGTGCCCAAGATTTCCACCATTAAATATGGCCAATAATTTCCTGCTTCTGCTTTTCTAACTCCAACTTCTACTACCTGCTCCTTCTTTCTCTATATATTTTTATTTCTTGTACTTACTCTTCCTTCAATAAAAGTTTCTTCTGATAATAAACATAAAAGTATTGTTAAGCATCTTCCTTAACTAATATTCTCGAACCTTTTTTATTGTTGGACATGATGTTCCAAGTAGCTACAATCCAGCTACTTCAAAGGTTGAGGGAGAGCCCTGTGGACTTCATGAAAGGTCATCTCAAAACATAAACAGGGCTGGAGAGAATGCAGTGGTAAAGAACAGGTACTGCTACTGTAGAGGACCCAAGTTCAGTTCCCAGCTGTCTGTAATCTGAGTGCAAGAGGATCCAAAACTTTCTTCTGACCTCCATGGAAACCTACATTCTTGTGCATGTAGCTCCCCACCTCCCAAATTTTAAAACCTAAATGATTTTTTTAAAAACCACAAAATAAAAACCTATTTGAAATAAAAGTTTGGGAGTTTTGTTTGTTTTTTCAAAACAGGGTTGTGTGTGTGTGTGTGTGTGTGTGTGTGTGTGTGTGTGTGTGTGTGTATCCTTGGCTGTCTGTCCTAGAACTGTACACAAGTACTCACAGAGATCCACCTGCCTATGCCTCCTGAGTGCTGGGAATTTGAAGTGTACCACCACCTCCCAACTGAAATCAAAATTTTATGTTATTATGAATAAAATCTTTATGGTTATTATTCCATAGGTAAAAACATTCTATGTATTATCTACTCTTAAATATGGACAGTAATCCAAGACACCGACTTGAACAAAGACTTCTCTCACCTTTTCCAGTTTTTCAGCCACCTTTTCTTTATACAGCTGGAACGCTTTACTCAGCTCTTCTGCGTTGTACAGTGCTTCGTTCCTCTGTCGTTCCGCCCTACCGTTTAAAAAGAAATAATAAAAGGAATTCTCTGCACTGACAAATTAATCTTTAAGCAGATTTATGCACATGTGGGTATGCACATGGGTGTGTGTCGTGTATGTGTATGGACATATATGGCGTACATACTTGTATGTATGTGTACATGGCTACCTATTCATGTGTTTGCACATGGGTCTGGAAGCCAAAGGTCAACATCAGCTCTCTGTCAACTGTTCCCCACTTCATTTTCTGGAGCAGGGTCTCCCTGAACCAGGACTCATCGTTTTGGCTGGACTGGCTAGACAATGAGTTCCAAGACTCCACAGGTGCCAACTTCCCAGTGCTGAGATTACAGATATGTGGATGCAATAGTGCCTAGTGGGAGCTAGAAATCCAAACTCAGGTCCCCACGTTTTCATAGCAGATTTTACCAAGTGACTCTTCTTTCCTAATATAGAAGTAGAGTTTTTAAAACCAAAATAGAGTACCAGGATTTACTGTGAGATAATGGGTTGGTTTTTACAAAAAAAAAAAAAAAAAAAAAAAAAAAAAAAAAAAAAAAAGGTTAATTTTTACAAGTTACTTAGAAAGCTCTTTCCCATCTTGCAAGATGGCAGGCAAAAAACCCAAGAAGCCTGATACAAAGGAGAAGAAACCTCCAGCCAAGAAGGCTGGTGGCAATGCAGCCATCGCTGATGCTCCAGCCATTGGTGCAGCCAGAAAAAGGGTAAAAAAAGCCCAGGAAAGGGAAGGCCCATTATAGCTGAAACCCTGCCCTAGGTAGACTGGCAAGTACTCCGGATCTGGATCTGCTATGTATTCCAGAAAGGCCTTGTACAAAAGGAAATACTCAGCTGCCAATTCAAAGGTTGAATAGAAGAAAAATGGTCCTTGCTACTGTCACAAAAACAGTTGGTGGTGACAAGAATGGTGGCACCTGGGTGGTGAAGCTTTGAAAAATGCCTCAGGTATTATCCTACCAAAGATGTGCCTCGGAAGCTACTGAGCCATGGCAAGAAGCCCTCAGTCAGCACATGTGAACGCTGCACTCCAGTATCATTCTTGGGACTGTCCTGATCATCCTCACTGGGGCCACAGGGGCAAGAGAGTGGTTTTCCTGAAGCAGCCGGGCAGTGGCTTGCTACCTATGACTGGCCCTCTTGCCCTCATCCAAGTTCCTCTGCCCAAAACACACAGAAGTTTGTCATTGCCGCCTCTACTAAAGGTAGTATCAGCAAGGTTAAAATCCCAAAACACCTGGCTGATGCTTTCTTCAAAAGAACCAGCTGTGCAAGCCCAGGGACCAGGAGGGTGAGATCTTCAAAACTGAGGAGAAATATGAGATTACAATGCAGCACAAAGCTGATCAGAACTATGAACTTTTGAACCTGCAACCTCAGTTCTTTCTGACAAAAGGGACACATCCTCACAAACTGGTTTCTAAACTGCTAACAATGTAACTAAACAACTTTGTTTAAAACAAACAAAAAACAGTAACCTTCATAAGACAAAGGCAGCCTAATCAACATAGTAAGTTCTAAGTCATCCAGAGTTACATTATGAGACCCTATCAGAAAACAAAAAAACAAAACAACTGTAATGTTTACTAATACAAAACTAAACAATAAGAATCCACTCATTACCGCTGTTTAAGCCTGCTCCTTACCTCCTGGGTAAGCCTGACTTTCTTCGTACTTCTTATACTTAGCTGAGAACACTAAGTTTCATTAACCAATATCATCCCCATACAAGAACACTTTTTGATTTTTTTAATATTTAAAATCACACCATCACATCAGGGAAAGTTGTGACTCTTCTATTACCCAAAGTCAATTTTACCATTTATAGTCTTAACCTTTCCCTTCGGGATTTTACTTTCTATTTTTCAGCTTCTTTAACTATAAACAAATTTCAAGTGAAAGTTGAAATTTGAATACCTAAATCTACATTTGAATACCTAAATCTACAAGATTCTTTTGTTCTGGTTTGGTTTTGTAAGACAGTGTCCCTTTACCCCAACATCCCTTTATGTAGCTCTGGTTGTCCTGAAACTCCCTATGGAAATAGACCAGGCTGGCCTGGAACACACAGAGATCCTCCTGCCTCTGCATCCCTAGTGCTGAAATTAAAAATGTGTGCCACTATGCCTGGCCCTGGATAAACATTTTTACTTGTGATGTTCGACTCTTCAAGCTGTTATTTTTTTAAGTTTTTTTCTTTATTTATTTAATTTTACTTTTAAGTTCACATATGTGTCATCATCTGTATGTGCCCCCAATTGTTTCCCTTACAAAAGGAAGGAAGGAAGGAAGAAAGGAAGAACAAGAAGAAGGGAGGGGAGAGAAGGGAAAAGCAGACAAAAGTAAAGGGTTAGGACTGTGACCCTCTTACCCAAGTCGTACAGAGGAAAACGAGCAGCTCTCCTTCACATTTTTTTAGCTGTTATTTTCTAAATCTGGTTTTCCCATATTATTATCTCTTTAAATACTCAAGTACAAAGATTATCTGAGTAAATGTAAATTTTAAGATATTAAACCACATATTTTATATAATAATTAACGTTTGTTAGTACTTTAGCATCTAACAAGCATCTTACATGTTTCTTTTTCTTGTGCCTGCCAAGGAAATATCAACTTAATAGATAAAAAGTTGAAGTTTTATAAATTTAATGGTTTTCCAAGGTAATAAAGACAAGATGTAAAATCTAACTGACTCCCAAACCTAAACATTTTCCACTATAAAATGCTACCTAACAAACAACAAATGTTTCTGTAAAAGCGTCTAACAGACTTAAATATGACTCCCATGTTTATAGTAGTATACAGGAGTGTAAATGCGTACGAAAGCAAAAACCTAACCTACAGAAGACAATGCTACCTACTTATTTCTGTGTTGTGCACTGAGGACTGAATCTAGTTGTACATTCTAATAATGTTCTGAGGTATATCACCAGCTCTCTTTAAACTACTTTATTTTAAAAGATGAGCTCCCTAAGTTGTCAAGGCTAAAGGAGAATTCACTCTGGAGCTCAGCTAAGCCCTGAATTTGTGGACTTTCTTTCTCAGGCTCCTGAGTATCTGAGATTACTTTCTTTATAATATAACATATATCAGAGTATAAATCTGTAAGATGTTTTATTGTCAAGTATAAAAATGTAGATTATGGGGGCTGGAGAGATGGCTCAGCAGTTAAAAGCATTGACTGCTCTTCTAGGGGTCCCGAGTTCAATTCCCAGCAACCACATGGTGGCCCTCTTCTGGTGTGTCTGAAGAGAGCTACCGTGTACTCATATACATAAAATAAATAAATCTCTTAAAAAACGTAGATTATGGGGGCTACAGCAATAGATTAGCAGTTAAAAGTACATGCTCTTCAGAAGACCCAGTTTTAGTTCCCAGCATGCACATGGCAGCTCACAACTATCTAGAACTCCAGTTCCAGATCTGATGTCCTCTTTTGACTTCCATGGGTACCAAGCACCACATGTAAGTGATGTACATACACATATGCAGACATAACACTCATATACATTAAATAAACCTCTAGAAAGTTTTTGTGGGGGCTGAAGAGATGGCTCAGTGGTTAAGAGCATACTGGCTGCTCTTCCAAAAGTCCTGGCTCATGACCATCTATAAATGGATCTGATGCCCTCTTCTGGCATACAGGTATACATGCAGCAGAGCACTCATACATAAAAAATAAATAAATAAAAACTGAAAGGTTTTTACATGTAGATTATGATTTTATCCTATACAAAAGCTGTAGTAGGCTAAAGATGCAGCTCAGTCAGTACAACGCTGGCTTAATCTGCATGAGCAGTAACTCTGAGCCCAACACAGAACACAAAATCAAACAAAAACACCTAAATCATATTTTCTATAAAATCTCATTAGTTTACAATTGAAACTATTAAATATTTATTAATGTAAAAATTTAATAGTATTTAAAGTTAATCATTCCAGCAAGACCTAGCGTCTTTGACCTGTAATCCCAGGATTTGTAAAGAGGGGGCAGGAGGGTTACATACAAGTTCAAGGTCTGCCTGGGTGACCTAAGAAAACTCTGTGTTAGATACATTAATAAATAATAGCTCCGAGTGAGCCAGCGGTGAGCCAGCGGTGAGCCAGGGACACAGGACTGTCAAGGAGACATTCCTACTAGCCAGGGTGCAGAGAGATCTCTGCCGAGTGCGCAAAAAAGTGCGGTCCCCCGGTTTCCCCTCCCCACCCCAGCTTACTCCAGGGAACTAGTAACCCTGCATCTGGCTATTCCCAGCCAGACAACAGGGAGTGAGGAACGCGCACTCAGACCACCCGCCACCAGGATCAGCAGTGAGCCAGTGCCAGACAACACGGGAGTGAGGAACCATACTCAGACCACCCGCCACCAGGAACAGCAGTGAGCCAGCAGTGAGCCAGCAGTGAGCCAGCGGTGATCCAGCAGAGATCCAGGGACACAAGACTGACAACAAGATGGCAAGAGGAAAGGGAAAAAACGTACCCCAGGGAAACCAAGACAACCTGGCAACACCAGTACCCAGCTCTCCCATCACAGCAAACAGCGGAACGCCGAACCCACCAGAAAAGGAAGACACAGACCTTAAATCATACCTCAAGATAATGATAGAGATCCTTAAACAAGAACGGGAGGAAAAGCATAAAGAATTAGAAGCTTTTAAAGAGGAAACAAGGAAAACACTCAAAGAACTCAAAGAACTAGAGGAAAACAGAACCAAAGAGATGAAGGAATGGAAGAAGGAATTTAAAATGGAAACTGACACAATAAGGAAAAAAACTAAAAGAGACAACCCTAGAGGTAGAACACCTAAAAAAGAAATCAGGAGTCACAGATGCAAGCATTTCCAATAGACTACCAGAGATGGAAGAGAGAATCTCGGGGCCGAAGGCAACATTGAAAACATAAACAAAACAGTCAGAGAAGATACAAAAACCAAAAAGCTCCTAACCCAAAATATCCAGGAGATCCAGGACACAATGAGAATACCAAACCTAAGGATGATAGGAATAGAAGAGGGAGAAGAATATCAACTAAGAGGCACAGTAAATATCTTCAACAAAATCATAGAAGAAAACTTCCCTACCCTCAAGAATGAGATGACCATGAGCATAAAACAAGCCTACTGAACTCCAAATAGATTGGATCAGAAAAGAAATTCCTCCTGACACATAATAGTCAAAATGCCAAGTGCCCAAAGTAAAGAAAAAATATTAAAAGCAGTAAGGGAAAAAGGCCATGTAACATATAAAGGCAGACCAATCAGAATAACACCCGATTTCTCAACAGAGACTATGAAAGCTAGAAGAGCCTGGACAGACATCATGCAGACCCTAAGAGAGCACAGGTACCAGCCAAAGCTGCTATACCCAGCAAAACTCTCAATCACCATAGATGGAGAGACTAAGATATTCCAAGACAAAACTAAATTTACACAATATCTGACAACAAACCCAACACTACAACGAATTATAGGTGGAAAACCGATTACAACAAAAGGAACTACATCCTAATAGAAACAAGAAAACTGCTAAGCAAGAAAACCAAAAGAAGAAAGACATACAGGCACAATTCAACCTCCAAAAGCAAAAATAGCAGGAAACAGCAACCACTATTCCTTGATATCTGTTAACATAAATGGACTCAATTTCCCAATAAAAAGACATAGGCTATCAGACTGGATACATAAACAAAACCCAGCAATTTGTTGCATACAAGAAACTCATCTCAGATACAAAGACAGACACTATCTCAGAGTAAAAGGGTGGGAAAACCCTTCCAAGCAAATGGCCCCAAGAAGCAAGCTGGAGTGGCCATTCTAATATCAAATAAAGTAGATTTTCAACCAAAAGTTATCAAAAAAGATAAGGAAGGACACTTTTTACTCATTACAGGGGAAATTTGTCAGGAGGAACTCTCAATCCTTAACATATATGCTCTAGATGCAAAAGCACCGATATTCATAAAAGAAACCGTACTAAAGCTCAAAAAATACATTGCGCCCCACACAATAATAGTGGGAGACCTCAATACCCCACTCTTACCAATGGAGAGATCAGTGAAACAAAAACTGAACAAGGATACTGTAAAACTAGCAGAGGTTATAAACCAACTGGAATTAATAGATTTCTACAGAACATATCATCCTAAAAAAAAAAAAAAAAAAAAATACACCTTCTTCTCAGCACCTCATGGCACCTTCTCAAAAATTGACCACATAATTGGTCACAAAACGAGCCTCAATAGATATAAGAAGATTGAAATACTCCCATGCATCCTCTCAGATCACCATGGTCTAAGGCTGGTCTTTAACAACAACAAAGAAAACAAAAAGCCCACATACACATGGAAACTAAACAACGCTCTGTTAAACAATAGCAGGGTCAAAGAAGAAATAAAGAAAGAAATTAAGGATTTTCTAGAATTCAATAAAAACGAAAACACAACATACCCAAACCTATGGGATGCAATGAAAGCAGTACTGAGAGGAAAACTCATAGCCCTAAGTGCTTCCAAAAAGAAACTGGAGAGAGCATACATCAGCAACTTGACAGCACAGCTGAAAGCTCTAAAACAAAAGGAAGCAGATACACCCAAGAGGAGAAGAAGGCAAGAAATAATCAAACTTAAGGCAGAAATAGAGCAAATAGAAACAAAAAGAACAATTGAAAGAATCAACAAAACCAAGAGCTGGTTCTTTGAGAAAATCAACAAGATTGATAAACCCTTAGCCAGATTAACTAGAGAGCAAAGAGAGAGTATCCAAATTAACAAAATCAGAAAGGAAAGTGGAGAAATAACAACTGAAACTGAGGAAATTCAAGAAATCAAAAGCCTATACTCAACAAAGCTGGAAAATCTGGAGGAAATGGATGAATTCCTAGACAGATACAAGATACTAAAGTTAAATCAGGACCAGGTAACCCATCTAAATAATCCCATAACACCTAAAGAAATAGAGGCAGTCATCAAAAGCCTCCCAACCAAATAAAAGCCCAGGTCCAGATGGGTTTAGTGCAGAATTTTATCAGACATTTATTGACAACATAATACCAATACTCTCCAAATTATTCCACAAAATAGAATCAGATGGAAAACTACCTAACTCATTTTTTGAGGATACAATAACCCTCATTCCTAAACCACACAGAGACCCTACAAGGAAAGAGAATCTCAGACCAATCTCACTTATGAACATTGATGGAAAAATACTCAACAAAATCCTTGCAAACCAAATCCAAGAACACATCAAAATGATCATTCACCATGATCAAGTAGGCTTCATCCCTGGCATGCAGGGATGGTTTAACATACGGAAATCCATCAATGTAATCTACAATATAAACAAACTCAAAGAAAAAAACGACGAGGTCATCTCACTAGATGCTGAGAAAGCATTTCATAAAATTCAACACCCTTTCATGTTACAAGTCTTGGAAAGAACAGAAATCTAACATAATAAAAGCAATATATAGCAAACCAACAGCCAACATCAAACTTAACGTTGGTAAACTTGAAGCAATCCCACTAAAATCAGGGACTCGACAAGGCTGCCCACTCTCCCCCTACCTATTCAACATAGTACTGGAAGTCCTGGCTGAAGCAATTAGACAGCAAAAGGAAATCAAAGGGATACAAATTGGAAAGGAAGAAGTAAAAACATCACTATTTACAGATGACATGATAGTGTACTTAAGCGACCCCACAAATTCCACCTGAGAACTCCTACAGCTGGTAAAAAAGTTCAGCAAAGTGGCCGGATATAAAATTAACTCAAACAAATCAGTACCCTTCCTATATTCAAAGGACAAACATGCAGAGAAAGAAATTAGGGAAAAGATACCCTTCACAATAGTCACAAAAACTATGAAATACCTTGGTGTGACTCTAACTAAGAAACTGAAGGACCTCTATGACAAGAACTTCAAACCTCTAAAGAAGGAAATCGAGGAAGACCTCAGAAAATGGAAAGATCTCCCATGCTCATGGATTGGAAGGATCAACATTTTAAAAATGGCCATCTTACCAAAAGCAATCTACAGATTCAATGCAATCCCCATCAAAATTCCAACCCAGTTCTTCACTGAGTTGGAAAGAGCAATGTGCAATTTCATTTGGAATAACAAAAGACCTAGAATAGCGAAATCCATCCTCAACAACAAGAAAACATCTGTGGGAATCACTATCCCTGACCGCAAGCTATATTACAAGGCAATTGTGCTGAAAACTGCATGGTACTGGTACAGAAATAGGCACGTGGATCAGTGGAATAGAATAGAAGATCCAGAAATGAGCCTTCACGTATATGGTCACCTGATTTTTGACAAAGGAGCTGTAAACATTCAATGGAAAAGGGACAGCCTATTCAACAAATGGTGTTGGTCCAACTGGCACTCAGCATGCAGAAGAATGAAAATAGACCCTTTCTTATCTCCTTGTACAAAGCTCAAGTGCAAGTGGATCAAAGATCTCCACATTAAACCAGGTACACTGAAACTATTAGATGAGAAAGTAGGGAAAACCTTAGAACTCATAGGCACATGAGAAAATTTCCTAAACAGAACACCAATAGCTCGAGCTCTAAGGTCAAAGATTGACAAATGGGACTTAATGAGATTGCAAAATTTCTGTAAGGCTAAAGACACTATCATGAAAACAAAACGGCAGCCAACAGATTGGGAAAAGATCTTTACCAACCCCACATCAGATAGAGGCCTAATATCCAAGGTATACAAAGAACTCAAAAAGCTAGACACCAGAGAATCAAACAACCCTATTAAAAAATGGGGTACAGACTTAAACAAAAAGTTCTCAATCGAGGACTATCGAATGGCTGAGAAACATCTAAGGAAGTGCTCAACATCCTTAGTTATCAGGGAAATGCAAATAAAAACAACCCTGAGATTCCACCTCACACCAGTCAGATTGGCCAAGATCCAAAACTCAGATGACAACAGATGCTGGCGAGGATGTGGAGAAAGAGGAACACTTCTCCAATGCTGGTGGGGTTGTAAACTGATACAACCACTCTGAAAATCAGTCTGGTGGTTCCTCAGAAAAATGGACATAGTACTACCTGAAGACCCAGTTATTCCACTTCTGGGCATTTACCCCAGAGACACTCCAACATACAACAAAGACACATGCACCACAATGTTCATAGCAGCTCTATTTATAATAGCCAGAAGCTGGAAAGAACCCAGATGTCCTGCAGTAGATGGATGGATACAAAATTTGTGGTACATTTACACAATGGAATACTACTCAGCTATCAGAAACAATGGCTTAATGAAATTCTTAAGAAAATGGATGCATCTAGAGAATATCATCCTGAGTGAGATAAACCAATCACAAAAGAACAGACATAATATGCAATCACTGATAATGGGATACTAACCCCAGAAAGCTCTGAACACCCCAGAAACAATTCACAGACTGTGTGAAGTTCAAGAAAAAAGAAAAAAAAAGAATATATTTTAATTAAAATAGACCTGTATCACATCCCCCTTTCCTTCCTACAGCCCCTCCCAGTTTCTCTCCTATCCCCTCAAATTAATAACCTCTTTTCCTATATTATTGTTACATATATACATATGTGTATGTATGTGTACCCACAAATACTTAATTACAACCTTATAAAAATGTATTTGTATACTTTTATGCAAAAATGCTTAAAAATTTGTACATTTATCTTTGTTTTTTAAGATAAAGTTATAAATAAATAAATAAATAAATAAATAAATAAATAAATAATAGCTCCTTAGTTAGGACTAATTACAAAATTTCATCTCAAAAGGCAATATGCATAAAATGGACTTTTTTGTTATTATACATTTCTAAAGTAAAATGATCATGTTTTCATGAGTTGACATTTTCTATAATATTTATAAATCAATTTTTTAAAAGTGTATGCAGCAGTTTATTAGATGAAATAGTAAATACTTTCTCAGCACAAGTAAAAAAAATATTTGTTAATTTTAAGTAAGAACTTAATTTCAAAAATAAATATCATTATGACAATAATCATTACTGACATCTAAAAAATAATCCTAGTAATACCAGTATAATAATACTAGTAACAAAATCAACACATGAAAATTTTAAGGAGGGCAGGAGATGACTTGGTAGGTAAAGGCACTTACCACTAAACATAGGGTTCAGAGTTTAATCTCACAAGGTCAACAGAGAAAAATGACTCCTATAAGTTGTCCTATATATGCCCCCCCACACACATATAAATGTAAAAAAGTTTTTACTTTGAAAATCTTAGAGGCATATTCAGGTATGGGAAGAGACAGAAGTACAGAGGGTCTGGAAATGGGTCAGAAATATGTAGTAGTGGCGGATGGCGAAGTGGGGTAGCCACTAGAAAGTCCCAGATGCCAGGGAAGCAAGGGGTTCCCAGGACCCAGCAGGGATGACATTAGCCAGAAACATTAACAAATGGAGAGATAGAACCTGTAGAGACCACCTCCAGTAGATATGCCCAGCCCCCAGCTGAGGGATGGGGTCACCCAACCATCTCAGAAATTTTAACCCAGAATTGTTCCTATCTAAAGGAAATGCAGGGACGAAAAATGAAGCAGAGACTGAAGACCATCCAGAGACAACACCACTGAGGGATCAATCCACCCCATCTGCAGACACCAAACCCCAGCACTACTGCTGATGCCAAGAAGTGCTGCTGACAGGAGCCTGGTATAAATGTTTTGCCAACACCTGACCAATACAGATGCAGATTCTCACAGCCAACCATCAGACTGAGTCCAGGGACCCCAATGGAAGAGTTGGGGGAAAAACTGAAGGAGCTGAAGGGGATTGCAACCCCTTAAGAACAACACTAACTGGACCTCCCCCGCCCCCAGAGGTTAACCAGGCACTAAACCATCAACCAAAGAGTACACATGGCTCCAGCAACATATGTAATAAGGATGGCCTTATCTGGGATTAATGAAATAGGAGGCGCTTGGTCCTGCACAGGCTCAATACCCGAGTAAGAGCTGTGAAGTGGGAATGGGTGGGTGAGGGAGCACCCTCATAGAGTCAAAAGGAAGGGGAGATGGGTTTGTGGAGGGGAAACTGGGAAGGGGGATAACATTTGAAACGTAAATAAATAAAATAAGCAACAAAGAATATTAATGAAAAATGAAAAAATAGACACAATAAAGGATATTAAGTTATTCTACTGCCAAATGTCTAAAACATTGGCACTTCAGACTTTTCTTTAGAGCTAGGACAAATGATTAAGCAAAAACACTACCAAGTTTATAATACCAGCCCTCAAGAAACGAAGGCACACACCCACAAGTGGGTCTCTGAGTTCAAGGCCAACCTGGTCTACAGAGCAAGTTCCAGGACAGCCAGAGCTACACAGAGAAACCCTGTCTTGGAAAACCAAATCAAGAAAAAGAAAAAGAGACAGAAAGACTCCAGCAAACTGGAGGCCAGCCTGGGCTGTCCTGTGAGTACCAGGCCAGGCAAGATCACATAGCAGCCTATCAGAAGAAAGTCATTACCGTAGAAGAGACATGGTTCAGTGGTACAGCAGCTGTTCAGCATGCACAGGGCCAGCTCTACAGATGAGCAAACCCCACAGTCCCACATACCTTTTCCCTTGTTTACTCTGTTCAAGTAAGTCCACCTTCAATTTTATACACTCTTCTTTGGCCGCTTGTAAACTGTGCTCCTTTTCAATCACCATTTTCTGACTCTGCTCTAATTTATCTTCTGCTTCTCTATAAACAGAATAAACGTAAAGAACTGGTAAGATGACTACTGGAGAAGTGTAAGAATAATGGGACATAATGACTTTAAGAAACGTTAAGTCAGTGAGTTACAAAGGCAAACATGAGAGAGAGGCATACATAAATCAACAGAAGACTATGGCTTACGATCCTTTCACCGAGTGAGAAGCTAAAGTAAAAGCTCACATCGGATTTCACATTCAACAACAGAACATGGTGGCACAGTTACATCCACAGCACTTGTGAATACTTGTAAGGCAGGGGCATTAGGGTCAGGAATTCAAAGTCACTCTGAGCTACAGTTTCTACAAAGCAAACATATTTCATACAAACTAGAAGCACTACTATATACCTCAGATGCAAAGCAAATATAACTGTTATCAATTCTACACCCAAAGGTCTCTTTGTTCTACCCATGAAAAGCACAAAAATGGAAAAGGAGCAAGAAGTACAAACTCTGAGAAAGAAATTTCCTTGTTATTTGTTGATAGTTATCATTTAGTTACCTAGAATATGGAGGAAAATCAAAATAAAAAAATATATAGTTTAACTTTGTATAAGGAGTAAATATTTTAAAAAATAAAATTTAAATAAAAAAATTTTTTAATTATTAGAATAGCAGGGGCTGGAAGATGGTTGAGTGGTTAAGAGCACTTGCTTTTCCAGGAGATTAAGTTTTAATTCCCAGCACCCATATGGCAGTTCACAAACATCCTTAACTCAGGTCCAAGGAATCTGACGGCCTCTTCTAGCCCCCATAAGCAGCCAACATGCATATGGTGCACAGATATACATGCAGACAAAATGCCTGTACACATAAAACAGAGTAAATAGGAGTACAAGGAATGGTCCAGGAACGCCTTTACCACCCAGGAGGCAGATCTCTGTAAATCAGCAAGCCTAGTTTACACAGTGAAACTATCATAACTAATACAAAGAAGAGTCAGCAAGATTGCTAAGAGGTGAAGGTTCTTGCTACCAACACTAATGACTGGAGTTCAATCCCTAGAACTCACATCGTGTGAGTAAAGTTACTCCAGCAGGTTGCCCTAACCTTCACATGTGTGCCATGGCATGTTCACACCACCACCCACCCCAGTGAAGAAATAAATGTAATAAAACTATTTCTAAAAAAGAAATATCCAATTATAAATAACTATTATATGTGATATAAGTATCAAGCCACACAATTATATGTGCCTATAGTTCAACCACTCGGGACACTGAGGCATGATGATAACTCAAGGCCTGAATAGCACAGCAAGGCCTCATCTTTTAAACTCAAAGAGGGTAGGCTAACTAGTAAGAGCACACAGGAATGATCTTTCAAAAAGGGGGATAAAAAATAAAGCATTATAAAAGAGAAAGGTGGAAAACTGAGACAGGAAGAATTAAGTGATGTAGGAGATGGGAAGACAAGGTAGACAATATGAGGAAGTAAAACTAATACTAGAGGCCTTTAGATAAAGCCTAATCTATATAGTTATAACTATATATATATATATAGTTATATAGTTATGTAGCTATATATCGTTATATATGTATAGTTACATCCATATAGTTCTATCTATACAAAAGTTTAAATGGAGTTATTCTATAACAGGGGGGAGGGGATCCCCAAAAAGATACCACAATATAAAAAAAATATATCAGCCCACCATGCCACCAACAGATTACCTCTTTTTGAGTCCTGTGAACCCCAAATTTAGAGGCTATTACCATTGTTCAATTGCCCTCCAGAATTTGATTGTGAAGACACTACACACTTGAGTAACTGAACATGAAGAAATCTACATAGTACTTAACTGAAAACTTATCCCTGACTAGCTTTCATAGTACAAAAAAGTTCTAGCATGCTACTGGAGAAGAAAAGTTATTATCAATCTCAGCAACCTCAACTCTTTTAGCTACAACAATGTCCTGTCTTACTAGATATGCCTACTGATGAATAGTGGCACAAATGTTAAGGGAGTAACCAACGACTTTCTCCTTGGATATAAGGCCTGTTCCATGAAATAGAACCTGTCTGTACCTGGCACTGTCAACAAGGCTAGGTGAGAATCTACTGCTATTATTCTGATAAATGAACAATAACTACTAAATTACAAACAATTCCTAATGACTTGTTATATGTGTTTGGTTTCAGACCCAGCACAAGGTGTGTATTTTATGTATGTAAGTACACTGTAGCTCTCTTCAGGCATACCAGAAGAGGGTATTGGATCCCATTAAAGATGTTTGTGAGCTACCAGTTAGTTGCTGGGAATTGAACTCAGGACCTCTACAAGAGCAGGCAGTGCTTAGGAAACCAACATGGAGAAAGCAGGGTTAGGGGAGGGAGAAAGAAAGAAAGAAAAGGGGGTGCTCTCACAGAAAGAGGAGGATAAGAAAAGAGAGACTGTGATGGTTTGCATATGCTTGACCCAGGGAGTGGCACTAGAAGGTGTGGCCTTGTTGGAGGAAGTGTGTCACTCTGGGGGTGGGGTTGGAGACACTCCTCCTAGCTGCCTGTAGATGCTCAGTCTGTTCCTGGCTTCCTTCAGCTGAAGATGTAGAAGTCTCAGCTCTTCCTGCACCATGCCTGCCTGAATGCTGCCATGCTCTTGTCTTGATGATAATGGACTGCACCTCTGAACTTGTAAGCTAGCTTCAATTAAATGTTATTTATAAGACTTACCTTGATCATGGTGTCTGTTCACAGCAATTAAAACCCTAACTAAGACAGAGACCAAAATGTCTGATTATATAGAGAGGAACCTCTGGTGGAAGGTCAGCCCAGCCCCTGGGCTGGAAAGTTCAGGGTTAGGACCAGGGTATGCCAAATAGGGACTGAGGGATGCTGGGAGAACCTGGAAGCAAGGTCTGCTTTGATATGTAAAATATGCACTTCAGTCAGAAAGTTGGATGCATGAAGATAAGGGTGGATCAGTGAAGAGTTCAAAGAGGGAAATTAATAAGATCAAAATACATTCTATGAAATTCTCAAAGAATTAATAAAAAACACTGATCAGAAAAAATCCATAGAACACAGAATACACTTAAGCTAATATATGTATTACAAAGAAAGCTCTAAAACTAATAAACTTAAAAGACATTTCAACATACATCAGACTCACCTGGGGTACTTGTTAAAATTTAGCTAGGTATGGTGGTGGTACAAGCCTTTAATCCCAGAACTCTAGAGGAAAAGGTAGGTGAATCTCTGAGTTCAAAGCCAGCCTGGTTTACAGAGAAAGTTCCAGGACTGCCAGAACTACACAGAAAAACTTTGTATCAAAAAACAATATACATATATACATACACACACACACACACACACACACACACACACACACACATGAGAGAGAGATAAGGGCTCAATAATCCACATTTCTTCTAAATTCCCAAATAGTGCTAATACTACAAGTCCCAGAACAGTAATGAGAATAACTCAAACGTAACATGATATTCAGTACACATTATATTTAAAATAGAAGATAAAAATAAATGATAAAATACCCCTTTCCTGTACTTAAACTCCATTGAAGCAATGAGTTTGCCTTTAGGGCAAAATTGCATTATAAGGCAAAAAATAAACTAATTCATATTAGATAAAAGCATGTAAGTAAACATCTCACCTGAAAATAATCCATCTTCAGTCCTTGCACACTGCATGTAAGCTACAACTATGAGATGCTATACCTGACTGAAAAAGACTTAATCATGTGATAAGACCTTATTAGGACACCAAAAACTTACTACAATAGGGATAAGAGATAATCCTTAATAACAAACAGAAGTACAAAATAAAAATTTTCAGGCTTTACAGTGTAATTACCTCAAAACTTTATCTTGAGCGGAAACTTCTGCTTCCAAATTTATAATCTGTTCTTCTAAGATTGGGATGTTGGCTGCCTGCTCTTGTGCAGACTCAAGCATAGCAATCTAAAACATAAAGACAACTTTTAAACATGTCTTTCCTTATCAGATGAGGTGTCTCATTAGCACTCCTCGATCACTGGCTAAGTTCTTTATTCCTTTGATCAGCTCTTATTTGCACACACCATCATAAGACAGGTGCAGTATATGACCTGTCAGGACTCTCAAATATCTCAGTATACTTGAAGGGAACGGCATACAATAATTCCTAACATCACCTAGGAAGATTAGTTTTATGTGTTAGATTATACGTGTGTGTTAATTATAGACATATATTATATGACCACAATGAAAAATTAGGTAAAATATATATATATATTAAAACTTTATGAAATTATTAAAAAGTAATTTCAGGGTCTGGAATGATGGCTCAACAGTTAAGAGCACTGACTGCTCTTCCAGAGGTTCTGAGTTCAATTCCCAGCAACCACATGGTGGCTCACAACCATCTGTAATGGGATCTGATACCCTCTTTGGGTGTGTCTGAAGATAACAACCATGTACTCATATAAATAAATATATTAATAAATAAATCTTTTTCTTAAAAAAACAAATAATCAAATTTTTTAAAAGAGCGAAGAACTGAGGAAGATCATTTTTTTAAAAAATGTCAAAATGATGATCTAAGGGCATCAGATCCCATTAGAGATGGTTGTGAGCCACCATGTGGTTCCTGAGAATTGAACTCAGGACCATTGGAAGAACAGTCAGGGCTCTGAACCTCTGAGTCACATCTCCAGCCTCCAGTGTGTGTAGTTTTTTTGTTTTTATTGAGACAGGTTTCTCTGTATAGTCCGAGCTATTATAGAACACATTCTGTAGATCAAGCTGGCCTCCAACTCAGAGATTCAACTGCCTCTGCCTCCCGAGTGCTGGGATTAAAGGTGTTACAACACCTCCACCCAGCAACATGAAAATGTAAAAACCAGGGAGAAAGAAGAAATCTTAAAATGTGAAATATGAAAAACACAAATTGACGAAAAATTTCATGCTAAGCAGAGTGAGTCACAGTAACGTCGGACTTTGGTGGGTTAATTTGAGGTCTGTTGGTTTCTTTGCTTTATCAGATTTCAAAGCAGTACTGGAGAACATACAACAGGAAAGCAATGCTCTGAAATATTTGAGATAAGATTTTATCCTAGAATTTAATCATAAATTAGGAAGAATTCATGTTTTCAGATAGGCCACAAGCAACTAGAAGAGAAACTACAATTACAAAGAGTGCAAAAGAATGGGGATTAAAACACAGAAATTTCAAGTTAGAGATGTTAGAATGGCAACTAGTTAGCTGGCCTGACACTCAGGAGTTATGCTGGGCACCAGAAATACAAACCATTATCAATGTACACACATTCACTCTTTCCCTACACACATTACAAACGCATTCTCCCCCTCGCTTTCCTACATTGGCTCTGCATACAACATACACACTCACACAGAGGCAGTAGATTTTACAAAAAGAAAAACTGAGGGGCTGGGCATGACGGCATGTTCCTATAACCCCAGAACTTCAGAAGGCAGGAGGTCCAGGAGTTCAAGGTCATCCTCAGCTTTAAGATGAGTTCAAGACCAATACAGGATACATAAAAATCTCAAAAACACAAACAAAACAAGGGCAAAAGACTTAGCTCAATTTGTAGAGTTCTTGTCTACTATGCAAGAGACTCTGAGTTCTATCCTGAACATCTCATTAACTGAATACAGTAATAACTGCCTATAATCCTAACCCTTGGGAGGTGAAGGGAGGTTCAGAAGTTCAAGGTCATTTTTAACTATGAGTTAAGGATAGCCTGGAATACATAAAATCCTGCCTCAAAATCAAAATTAAGGAGGGAAGGAAGAAAGGAAGAGAGGGAAGAAGGGAGGGAGAGAAACTGAGACCTTTATATGTATATAGTTGGTGGTTGTTTTGGATTTTTGAAACTGACCATGGCAGATATAGAACTTCTTAAACAGACTGACTACCTTCAACCTCAAGGCTGGCCCTCATGTCTCAGTGCTGGGATCATAGACGTGATCCATCATGACCAGACACACAGTGTTTCTCTACACTTAAAATATTAGGCAACATGAAGCACCCACTGGCCTTGACATTGACATGTAACTGAGAATGACCCTGGATATCTGATTTCCTCCAACGCCCACATAGTAGGTATCATAAATGAGTGTATCATTTACCCTCAGTCTTTCATGTAAATCAAGCAACTGAATTTTAGTCCTGATATTTACCTTTTTTCTTTAAATAAAATGTTTATGTGTATAAGTGTTGTGTCTGCATATATATATATCTGTGCACATGTGTACAGTGCCCAAAAGAAGGCATGGGAGTTACAGACTGTTGTGAGATACCATGCAAATGTTGGGAACTGAACATGGATTCTCTACAAGAGCAACAGATGTCCTTAACCACTGAGCCTCTCTCCAGCCACAGCCACACTACTGTTAAAAAAAAGGTTTTTTTTGCAATCTATCTTATGGACACACCAGTTTACATTAGCACATCACTGTGAATAGATTTCTTGAGTTTTTCCATTTGGGGGTACTTTGTTAAAAGTTGAAGTGTTATTTATAAATGCCACCACAACCAGCTAGTTATTACTATTTTATGATACCAATAGTATAGTAAAATATATATGTGTATATGTGTATATATATATATATATATATATATATTCTAGATAAGATTAAGTTATGTATCACATAGTGAAATATACTACTAGCAGGAAGAAAAGAAAGAAAGAAAGAAAGGAAGGAAGGAAGGAAGGAAGGAAGGAAGAAAGAAAGAAAGAAAGAAAGAAAGAAAGAAGGAAAGAAAGAAAGAAAGAAAGAAAAATGAAGAAAGTCATGTAAAAGAATCAAAAAGGGCTGGAGAGATGGCTCAGTGGTTAAGAGCACTGACTGCTCTTCCAGAGGTCCTGAGTTCAATTCTCAGGAACCACATGGTGGCTCACAACCATCTATAATGAATCTGATGCCCTCTTCTGGTGTGTCTGAAGACAGCTACAGTGTACTCATATAAAAATAAATAAAATTTTTTTTAAAAAAAATAACCCAAAACTGCCTAAGAGTATATATGAAGTAAAAAAAACATTAAAAACTAGAAGCTGAAGAAAATGCTTGGCAGTTAAGAGCTCTGGATGCTTTTCCAAAAGGCCCAAGTTCAATTCTTAGCCTGAAAGGCAAAAGAGATCATGAGACCCCTGAGCTGTAGACACAGATATTTGTGAGCCCCTATGCAGGTACTAGAAAAAGGAGCAAGTGCTCTCTAACCTCTAAGACATCTTTCCAGAACCTTCTTTTTCCACTTTTTAAGTTTCCAATAATAAGAGTTTAAGAAGCTGATTTATCTAAATGCAAAAATTAATTGGGTTTCTTAAATTATCTTCAGATATAGTAATGATTCTATTCCTTGTCGATATTCAACTAGAGTATAAAACTTTTTACCTACTAGACAGGCAATATAAGTATTTTCCAATTATAAATCATAAAATATTGCAAATATTCTCTTAACACATCAAGAGACATACTTTTGCTTTTGACTGTGTCAATTCAAAGCGGAAAGATTCTATTTTAGTCATTAAAGAATGATTCTGTGTGACCAAACAAGCATTATGCTGCCTAAGTTTATGAAGTTTCTCTCGAAGGTTTTTAACCTCTAGGTCCACAGTAGCAGATGAAAAAGACACCTGAAAATAAAACAAAGAAAAAGAAAACAATGTACATTAAATTCTTTGACATGTATGTATAACTAATAGAAAATAGCAGTAACTGCCATTAAAATTTTTGAAAAGCTCGGGATAATGAGCATTAAGAAATATTATGTGAGACATTCTTTTCCATTCATAACAGTACAAACTAAGTACAAACTGGAAAGATTGGTTCACTTTATTAAACTAGGGTATTACTCAATAAGTCAACTCACAGTACCACTGCTGAATATAAATATAATAGAAACCTTTGTATTTCTACACCTAAAAAATTCACAATTATACTGTGCATAAAGGGTATGGACAGAAACCATAAGCCAAGCAACAATGAGACAAATATTCTTTAACTTATGCATATATTTTATGATGATGTTAATTTTATAACATAATACATAAAATAATATACCTTAATTTTGTGAATTAAAGAATGACTGTGAAATTCTACCTCTTCAATGCTGGGGCTATTGGACAAAGTCACTATGCCCAATTTATGAAGTGCTCAGAATCAAACCAAGGCCCACAATTACTCAGCAAGAACTCTACCCACTGAGCTAAATCTCCAGCCTTTTTGTTGGTTTGTTTGTTTGATATAAAGTTTCAAGCCAGGCTACCCTAAAATTCTCCTACCTCAGTTTCCCAAGTGTTAAGATTATAAGCATGAGCCACCACCATGCCTGACTTTTTACTGTAACTTTATAATTTGGTTTTCTAGTGATTCCTAATGCATATAAATACTCACTTGCATTTCTTCTTTATAAAAAAAACTAACATATTTTACTTTTTTAATTTATATAAAATATACTGGCAATTTTACATAATAAAGACATTGAAAAATTCATAGTATACCTCTTAACTGTGGAGTTTTCATTGCATAAAAAGTTAGAATATAAAAGGAACATGTCAGGAACCATCTAGGAAAAGCTAAAAACTAGCAAGTAATCTTCTTGAAATCGTTTCACCATGGACTGTAAAGCCATGATGGATTTGCTCTTTTAGGCAAGGCCAAAGAGATTACATTTGAGGAAAGATTCCTATTAGTATGTTTTTCCTGTTATTATTAAATATATACACTAATCACTAGGCATCAGCCAACCCTTTTGAGCAGATGTCTGCAGAACACTAAAGATGTACCATCTTGTAGTGATGTTACACAGATAAATAGATTATTTCTTAATTATGTGTGTGAGTATGTAATTATGACATAAGTATGTAGCTGGCCCCAACAGAATTGTATGAAGATGTATAAATATACATGCATGAATTTATGTATGAATTTATGTGAATTTATGCATATTTGCTTGTGTAAAAGTTTTTCCTTCTTGGGAGCATGACTTTCTTCTGGTTCAGTCAAAGTTTATTGCTCCAAACCTGTCTATAGCCTAATAAGCAGAGGCAAGAATTCTGGGCAAGAGAGAAAAATAGCCCAGCAATTAATCCTTTGCTTAATTCCCCACTGTTTTACTATGAAATGCTAAACTCCAGAGACTGCAGTTTCTCACCTCAGAGGAACTGAGACAGGCAGGTCAGCTACTACTATAAAGTAAGTTAGACTTAAAGGAGGTAAACGTTTTATTATTAGAAGACAACCTAAATATCTAGCATGACCAAGTCTTGCCCCCTGCCTACACTCTTCCCTGCCTCAGCTCTTCCCCGCCTCAGCTACCTTCAAGACAGACCCAGAAGAACCGCCAGAGCTGGCCTCAGACAGGATTAATTATGGAGTTGGAGAGGCAGCTCAGCAATTAAGATCCCTAGTTGTTTTTCTCAAGGACCTAGGTTCAATTTCTAACATCCACATAGTAACTTGAAAATGGAACTTACTGCCCAGAATTTGGGACATTAAGCTTAGATTTCAGGGGATCTAACACGCTTTTCTGACCTCTATGTCACAACTACAGGCAAAACACTGGTCCACATATATTTAAAAAGAACAATTATATTTCAAACGCAACAACTATAGTAAAAGACTATAATAATGTAAAAACAAGACATGCAAAGAAAAACTATTTTAAATAATCAGATCTAAAAATAATAACCTTATCTCTTGGTTTCTTTTGGTAATCAGTACTATCAGATGTTTTACAAACTTTCTTATAAGGTGGGTAAATCAAACGTCCCAGGTGGCTAGGTTGGTTGAGTTCTTCCAAAATATTCATTTTAGATCTTGAAGGATTACAGACAAAATCAGAATTTTCACTTGGACTAACACTACAGAAGAAAGAAAAACTACATTTCAGTTCTGACATAGTTTTTACCACAAATTTCTACATATAAAAATCAGAAATTAGATCCAAAGTTATGAACTTAAGACTGCGTTTCCAATACGCTTTTAGTAAATCATAATTATTTTACATTAGCTATATATTTCATGAATCTCTTTACTTCGGGAATAAAAAAAGCAGACACAATAATGAAATATAAGTAATCAGAATATACATTGCATACTGGTTCTCGATATATTAAAGATGTTTTCTTAATATGTAAATGTTTGTTAATATTTCCATTTTTACACACTGGATTGTAGAAAGTACAGAAAATTATGTCTTAGTCCAGGGGCATACTTAAACATAACATATAATGAAATCTAGTCATTTTACATTTATAAATACTTTACAATTTACACATGTGATTTTATTTTCTTGCCTGGATAACTCTTCCCCTAAACTGTGCAAACTCCATTCTGTTATTTTCAGTTCGTGTCTTAATGAAGCAACGTTTGTGAGCAAACTCTCCTCCTCGTTGTTGTTGTCTTTAGTGTAGTAGTCTGATGAACTAAATTCCATTTCCTTAACCAAAACAGAAAGAAACTTCTTGAAGTTTGCCTGAAGATTTTATGGTGTAAGTTAAAATAATCTCACAGCAATAAAACCGAAAAAAACTGTGCTTGGCACCAATTCTGAGAACTGAGTGTGTTCCTCAGGAGCAAAACAGATCAATGGAGAGAACAGACTCCCACACGCTGTGCAAGGATCTCCACAGTCATGACACCCATATGCACACACTCACACACACACACACAAATGAATAGATGTAACTTTTTTTTTTTTTAGAAGATGAATTTGCTCAAAGTCACAGAAATTTTAGAGGGTCAATCTGAGATTTGAATCAATGTATACTTTTCTAACTAACTTCAATATGAGATGTTAGAATTTAACTTTTCAAGCCCTGGGCATCTCATGTTACCACAGCAGTCTTCCATAAATTCTTAAGAGTGATTATTAAGGCTGGAGAGATGGCTCAGTGGTTAGGAATGTGGACATTCCAGAGTTCGGTTCCCAGCAACCACATGGTGACTCATAGCCATCTGTGGTGAAATCTAATGCCCTCTTCTGATGTGTCTGGGGACAGCAAGGGTGTACTCACATACATAAAATAAATAAATTAAAATTTTAAAAAAGCAATTATTACCAGGTAAGTTATCTCCTCCCATTCACAGTGGTTGTAAAATTTAACAACACTCACAAGTCATAATCATAGATCAAAATGACATGTAGAGTAGATATGGTTACCATGCCTTTAATACAACACTTGGGAAGTAGAGGCAAGTGAGCTCAAGGCCAGCCTGCTCTGCATAGTAAGATGTGGTCTCAAAAAAATACAAAACAAAAATGACATTTAGCAATCCAACTCATAGAACTATACGCAGTGAACTGTTGCATCAACTGGTAAGCAAGCATCTCTAGAGTTATGAAACTACTCGGCCATAAAAGAAAAATCAGGACAGGCCGGAGAGATGGCTCTGAGTTTAAAGGCATTGCTCTTTCAAAGGATTGCTACTGATATTCTCAGCCCCCACATGGTGGCTTTCACTGGTCTGTAACTCCAGTTTCAGAGGATCACAAACACCCACAGACACAGAGTAAAATGAAAACCACGGCAAAGGATGTTTCATTATTGTAATTACTAAAATAAAAACTAAAAAGTCTCAGAGTTTCTACTCCTATTATAGAATCTCCTGCATAATCTTACAATTCCATTTCTCTTTCATATTCCATTTAATTTTTTTCACTGTAGCATCTTTCATTGCACTTCTTAAATTTTGGGTTACAAATATTGTAATTCCCATGTATTATGTTCAAGAGTGTACTGTACTTAGGAAAGCTCAATATGTTGGGTGGATAAATGAATTAACTGCCTTCTCCCTCCCCCATTCAGGTAAAATCAGTTTGGGTACATTAATTTCCCACTAAAATCTCTCAGGAAAAAACTCTCACCTTATTGGAAAAAGTTGATTCCTAATATTAAATATCAAATGAGATGTTTTTGTAGATATAAATGTTTCTACCCTCTTTCTGGTTTTGTTTCCACAAATTCACTTCTGCTTAAGTTCGAAGACTTTCCCAGTCAGTTAGTGGCACAGGTCCCCATACTATTTCACATCTATTCACCATCTCTAGTTTCATACAGGATAATGAAGGGGAGGAAAAACAAAGAAGAAACTTGAGACTAAATAAAATGCTGTTCAGTACTGGAGGACACCATTTAAGTCAGGTTCCACATTTTCTAGCCGTTCTGAAAGAATACGTCTGGCATTTAAACATTCTCATTTTCTTGAGAGCCATTTGTTTACCTGTAATACGTGTACACAGAAAGGCTTACCTATAGGGCGGCCCTGACAACGGTATCTTCAAGTCTAGTGAAAAATACGTTCTAGATGTACACACGCACACACTCATCGAGTGAAGGGCAAGCACTTCATACTCTTAAAAATCCTGTGACAGGATTTTCCGCTTGAGAAAGAGTACATGGTTTTATACAGTATTTTTATTTCAAGAAAGAGGTCCTCCATCTGCCTGTAGGGAGTAGAGCAAAATCTGGCATCCTCCTTTCCGATTCTGCCTCAAATAAAACAAAACGCCTCGCAAGCGGGCCAGGCGCACGTCGCCTATCCCGAGAGAAACAGGCCCCTCAGGACAGCCCGTTTCCAACCAGGAGGCATTTGCTCACCACCCAGGTCGCAGCCAGGGTTAGCGTCCCCAGACCACGGCGCACCGCGAGGCTCCTCTGCGCTCCGAAGCCTGGGACACTCTCGCAGCTCACGACGTGGAAGCCTCTGACTCTCGGAGAGGAGACCCAGCGAACCTCTGCGGCGCCGCGTTCGAACCGCCGCGCCAGCCGTTGAGACCCGCCTCCCCGGCCGCAACCCCGCCCCCACGCGGGGCCCGCAGGAAAAAAAAAAAAACACAGACACGCTAGGCGCAGGGCATGCCGGGAAATGAGGCTGGACGCGCGGGTGGGCGACGCGCCGAGGTTACATCGGACTACATTTCCCATCGTTACCGCCGCCAACGTTGATTGGCGTGTGTGAGGGAAGCCAAAACCGACAAGTCCAGTGTGAGGGAAGGATGCGAAACCCAGAAGAGAGTAGAAAGGGGCCGCTGGCCCCGCCCTCGCCCGGCCCAGTGGAAGACTGTGCTTCCACCTTCCGAGACAGCCTGAGCCGCCTCGCTGCCCCAAGTTCCCTCGGATCGGGATTTCAAAGCGGAGGCGCCAGCATCCCGCACCTCCCTATACGCTTCCAGTCAGAGACCCACAGGGATGGGCGGCAGGATGTGGCTGCCATTCCCCGTGCTGCTCCTGTCTGCTCTGCCCGCGGCGTTGCTACGCGGGGCGGCGGGCTTCACACCCTCTTTGGACAGTGACTTCACCTTCACGCTGCCCGCCGGCCGGAAGGAGTGCTTCTACCAGCCCATGCCCCTGAAGGCGTCGTTGGAGATCGAGTACCAAGTAAGTGCGGGGGGGTGAGCTGGACTTCCTGGGGCCGGGCCTCACCACATGGTCGCCTCTCGACAGCTTGGAAAACTTGCGGACCGCGCCCGAGGTGAATCCGAGGAGGGTCTCCTGGGCAGCTGACCTGCTCGGCGCAGGCGTACTAGGGGCCCCTGGGAACCTGGAACTCAGCAGTTTGGCCAGTCCTAAAATTGACACCTACCCTCCCTGGTCTCTTTCCTCTAGTCGGAAAGAGGCCAGCACTGGTGACGTCAGTGGCGTTACTCTTTGTTTCTTAATTTCCCCATGCCATTTCGAGCTAGTTTACATACACTACAGTTCTGAGACGTTCACAGTAAGGGGGTCGGTACACTTTCTTCTCTATTATTGGACCCAGTGATGACACTTGTTTGAATCACTCTTACCACTTTCACCAAATTCCAATATTATAAAACCGTCTTAATGTTTTGAATTGTGGCTGGGCCGTAGTGGCACACGCCTTTAATCCCAGCAGAGGCAGGTGGGTCTCTGTACAGTCAAGTCTGCAAAGTGAAACCCTGTCTTGGGAGGGGACGGGGCAGTATTGAATTGTACCCATTCGAAGATCTCTAAGTCAGATTTTGAAATGTGTTGAAATGAACTGTTGCAGTATTTAGTGGTACATTATTATTCCGGGTGTATATCCATCACTTAGAAAACAAGACAGTCGTGTATTAAAACTTTGTGGCCTTTCTTCCATTGAACTTTGTCAGAACTTTGTCAGCTTTCTTCCCGTGTCATTGTTTTCTTTTTAGTATCAGCAGAATACGTTTATTATTAAATCTTTTTCAAATCTTATGTAGTATTGTTATATGAGGAACCCTTGGGATTATTTATAGAAGTTTGCAGTAAGTACAGGAAGTATCTAAAGTCATAATATACAAATCTCAGCAAAACTGAGATTACAGCTTAATATTCCTTGATTTCCACTTATGAGCAAAAGTTCAGCATTTGCTGGACAATTAATGTATGTAAGGAATTGTGCCCCGGGAGGAACAAACTAAAAGAAACCTGGTTCTCAGGAGTTTAGGGTCCATAGACAGGCTTTTTGGGGGGGGGGGGGTTGAGGGGTTTTGGTAGGTTGTGGTAGGTTTGATTGGTTTGTCTGTTTGTGAGACATAGTTTCACTATGTATCCCATGGCATTGAATTCAATATTTAGTCCCGGCTAGCCTCAGATCTTCACAGGTCTCCTCAATCCCCTGAGGATTGGTATTACAGCATCAACCATCATAGCCTATAGGTAATTTGAATAAAGCAGGATTACATATCACTAGAGTATGATCATTTATTGGTTTTCAGAGAACATGGTTGTTGGAGAAAATAAAAATCTGAAAATAAGATAAGAATACAAGTTTTAGAAAAGGGAAGAACTGAGTAGACATTGTGATTTTAGAATGTATAGTTAGAGTGTTCAGAAGTAGACTACAAGTACTGAGTTTTTATCAGCTTTGAAGACTGTAAGGTCTGAGGGTGGGAGTGACAAAGGAAGAAAAGACACCACACCTCTAGGCAACAGAGAAAGGGCCATAAATGTGTTTTTTGATAAATACCTTTTTTCCTTTTTTTCTTTTCACAAGGACATGTAAGATTTAAGCAGATAGATAGGTAGACTGTGAAAGGCAGATTTAAAGGAAGCAAAAATAGACACATGAAAGCCAGCTATATGTTTAGTCTAGATTATAAAGAAATTATTAATCAAAACTTTCTTTGCAAGCAAGCATGGTGCCATATGCTGTTAATTCTTAATACTCTGGAGGCTAAAGATGACAAGTTAAGGCCAACCTGGGCCATGTAACTCAACCCTGTCTCAAAAGTAAGTTCGTGCACAATACAGGATGTCAGCCTCTGGCCTCTTTTAAAGGAAGTGCATGAAGGTGCATGGCTTTAATCCCCAGCACTCTGAAGAAAGCAAAGGCTGCCCAAGCCTGGTCTGTATATAGTGAGTTCCAAGACAGCTGGCCACATAAAGAGACCCTGTGTCCAATAAGTACATCAATAGATAAAATCTTTTTAAAATCTTTACATCACATGCTTTATTTTATAGAACTTTCTGTTTTCAAAGTTTGTAATATATATTTTTCTCTTCTATAGGTTTTAGATGGAGGAGAATTAGATATTGATTTCCACCTTGCCTCTCCAGAGGGCAGAACCTTAGTTTCTGAACAAAGAAAATCAGATGGTGTTCATACGTAAGTTGATTGGATCGCTGGGGGGTGGGGCAGGCTGGCTTGGAACTCACGACAATTCTTTAACCTTGGACTCCTAAGTGCTGGTATGACAGGTGCATGCCACCATGCCCAGGTAATGTCCCTTGAGTTCGTTAAGCTGACTCTAGTGAAAGGAAGAGAGGGCCAGTATGTCAGCACATCCATAGCTGTGTGATTTTGAACAGGCTTTGATAGTGGGCCATGTTTCTTCATTTTCAGTGTGTTTGTCTATTGCTATACTTCATGGAGTTAAGGAATCCTCCTGCCTTAGCCTCCCCAGTGGCTGTGATCATAGGTTCCTCCCACCAAGAACACACACTCAGCTAGTTTTTCCCTTTGTTTTTTCCCTTTGCTCTAGTTCATCTGTTGTGGCATTTCATATCTGCCTTCTTGGCTTAAAAAAAAAAAAATGTTTTGTTTGATTTTGAGACAGGATGTCAATCATGTAGCTGATTGGACTGGGAACTCAAAGATCTGCTGCTTACCTCTGCCTCATGGATGCTAGAATTACAGGTGTTTGCCATGACGTCCAACTTTTTGGGGTGTTTGGGTTTTTGGTTTTGGTTGTTTTTGGAGATAGAGTTTTCCTATGCAGCTTTGGCTATCCTGGAACTTGAGCTCACAGAGACCCACCTGCTGTGTGTATATATGTCTTGCCCTTTATGGGTCAGTATCATACCCCATTAGAACACATTCAGGTGTGTCTAACCTTTTGACACTATAATACAATCTCCAGAGTTTACGCTCAAGAACTGCATAATCAAGTTATAAAAAAGAAATTATGAAATAAAATCTCATATTTTACTGTTTTGTGTTGAGCTACATTCATAACCATCCTCTGGCAGGAGCAGCCTGAGGTACAGACAGGTTAGACACTCTTGAAAGAATGCTGTCCTTCAGAAGAGTCATCAACTAGTTTCACAGTTACCATAAACATCAGTGTGTATGTTGATATACCTTGAGTATGATAGAAAGTTTTTCTCAGGAAATAATCATTTCTTTCTATCTTTTTAAAAGTGTTCCCTACTGTATTCACCAGTATTTATTTTTGGTATGATAAAGCACCTAAGAAAGTCAACTTAAAGGAAATAAGATTTATTTTTTGATGTCAGAGATTTCAGTTTATGGTTGCTGTCTTTAGGTTTTTAGTGCTGTGAAGAGATACCATGACCACGGCAACTCTTATAAAGGAAAATGTTTAATTGGGGCTAGCTTACAGGTTCAGAGGTTTAGTTCATTTATTGTCTTGGCAGGAAGCATAGGAGCATGCAGGCAGACTTGGTGCTGGAAGGTAGCTGAAAGATCTACATTTGGATCAGCAGGCAACAGGAAGAGAAAAACGGTGGGCATTTGAACATTTGAAAGTTCAAAGACTACCCCCACTAGCACACTCCCTCCAACAAGGACACACCTCTTAATAATGCCACTCCCTATGAACCTTTGGTGCCCATTTTCACTTAAACCAGCATAGTTACTATGTTCCATTCTATCCCAGGCACATAGTTGATGAGCAGAGAATATCATGGTAAGAACATTTAGAAGAGCAAAGTATCTCACTTCATGGCAGATGGAGCAGGAAAAAAAAATAGCTAGAGAAGGGGTCAGGTTTAAGGACATACACTACTACCACTCTGATCTGCTTTTTCCAAGTAGGCCTTACCTTCAAATAGTCCATACAACATTTGTAATCCAGCCACCACTAAACATCTTTTATGGGGCCAAGCCTTAGGAGAAATTTTCATATCCAAATTTTAAAAAAAAAAAGGAACTTGAAAAAAAATGCAGGTCAACTCTGAGCAATATTATAGAAAACTCTATTAATGTGAAAATCAGAAAACCAAGCTTTGGGTCTGTAACTCAGTGGTAGATGCTTACTTAGTGTATGCCAAGCCCTAGATTTAATTCCCAGTGCCAAAAGGAAGGGAGGCAGGCCAACCAAGCCTCATTTTGGCCCATAACAGACTATGTCATCATCTTTGTTCATTTTACCTAGAAAGACCAAGTACACTAACTTCCAATGTAATAAGGATCAAAAGAGGTTCACTATATGAAAATAGTGGCAGAATCATAGACAAGTGTACTGAGGGTTGACTAATCTGTTATGTAAAACTGTTCACAATGCTCAAAGAAAAAAACTAACTAGAAATAGTCAGATGAACATGAAACATGATCATCACAGGTTGTATTTAAGTTCCAGAAAATAATATTAACCTCCTGAGACTTAACTGTTGTATCAGTATGTTAGAAATGAGAAAACTTTAAGAATCCTCTTTAAGCCTCACACAAATAATCATAAGCAAAACTAAAATGCAGGTTCGACTTCTGTAGTTTTAAACTAGTGTTAACTTAAAGGGGGAGGGGGACAAGTCAGATCAATAGTTGTCGTTATATGGCAGTAATCATAAAACTGATTGGAAGAAAATGCAGAGAGTGGTTATTATGTCCAAAGTGCCCCCAAAAGTCCCAAACTGACAGTGTCATGGGTTGAAGTCTAGGCTGAGCTCAGGTTGGCCTCTGACTAGGCAAACAGGACTGCTATTTAAAAATGAGCATTCCTTACAAAAGTGGGTTTCTGTTTGTCAAGAAAAGCCATTACTTCCCTATCTGCACCCCCAGCGCCAACTAGGACTACAGCCAACTACTTTCTGAAAGGGCATCTAGTTCCCTTTTAAGTCAGACAAGCTCCACACTGTCCCTGGGCTGTTCCAGCCAACTCACCTACCTCCCACTTCAACATACCTCTTACAGCTGGCAAGACTCCTGCCATTCCGATTCTCTCTGCACCCTCTCCCCCCCCCCCCCACATACACGCTCACAAGAGAATCTTGGCAGTTTGAATAGACTTTTCCACGCATGGAATGATTGGTTCAGTATCATCACAGCCTTCCTTAATGTAGTGATTAGAAAGAGGCACAATGGTAAAACCTGAACATTATAAAGAAATACTGCTGGTCAAAGGGTCCATCACTGAGCAACATCCACTTAGCAGTTTTGGGACTTGTTTGTTGAGACAGGGTCTCTCTATGTATCCCTGGATGCCCTAGAGCTCACCGAGTTAACCATGCTAGTCGCT
This sequence comes from Micromys minutus, assembly GCF_963924665.1. Classification (NCBI taxonomy): domain Eukaryota; kingdom Metazoa; phylum Chordata; class Mammalia; order Rodentia; family Muridae; genus Micromys; species Micromys minutus. The sequence goes on from NC_137980.1 coordinate 23,673,754, forward strand.
ACTCCCCTGCCTCTACCTCCCAGGTGCTGGCTCTAACGGTGTCCTCCACTGTGCCCAGCTGTTTTAGGCCTTTTTAAATTGCAGTAAACACTCAGCATTCTTTTATATTATGACTCTTGCCCCAAAATTAACAGGTGCCAAATAGATCTGAGTTTTACTGAAGATCCTGCCTTGGTCAAGTATAACTATAGAATGCTGAATGTCAACCAAAGAGAAACATAGACAAAATATGCTGAGATATAAGGAAGTGCAGGTTAATGTCCAGTTTAATAAAGATGATGAATTAGAGATATTAGAAGGATGTAAAAAGGGCTGGAGAGATGGCTCAGTAGTTAAGAGCACTGACTGTTCTTCCAGAGGTCCTGAGTTCAATTCCCAGCACATGGTGGTAGCTCACAACCATCTGTAATGGGATCTGATGCCCTCTTCTGGTGTGTCTGAAGACAGCTACAGTGTACTCATATAAAATAAAATAAATCTTTAAAAAAAGGGGGGGGGATGTAAAAACTCTAGTGCTGAACAACAAAAAGAGCAGCTCTGACCCCCACTTTCCTGCTTAGATCTCTGATCCCAAGTGAAGTCTCTCTCGAGAAAGTGAAAGGAGAAAACTGGATGGCAGGCAATGTAAATGTATCCAGAAAGGCTTATCTTAGTGAGAAACTTTCTAGATATAACTGAGACCTTTATAGAAGTCTTACTAAAGATTATCTTTTGTGTGGAATAAAATTCATTCAGGTAATATACATGAGAGGTTCTTTGCAATTTAGTTTCTCTCTGGCTCAGTAAAAAGGACTATATAGAAAACTTTTACTTGAGTCTGCTGTAGATATTATTAATTCAGTGGGCATGTCTGTGCTGGTTTTAGATGTATTTGTTAAAGTGTTCTCCAGTCTCTTGTGGAGTAGTTAAACCGAGGAGGAGGTAGTACTTGGTCATTCTGTCAGAACTGGTACTTGTTTTATTTGGGGGCAACTGTAGTAAGTGCCATTAACATGTAGCATGCAGAGTTTTCCTTTGTAGTTTTCTTTACCAAAAATCACTTATCAGCCTTTAATCCCAACACATGGGAAGCAGATACAGATGGATCTCTGAGTTGGAGTCCAGCCTGGTTTACACAGATGAAGCCTGTTTCAAAAACAACAGCAAAAAAAGAAAGAAAGAAATCACTTCACTAAATTAACTCTGGCCAAGTCAACTGTTGTGGAGAAAATAAGGATTTGGGAGAGATGAGGAAGGATGGGGGCACCTTTAATCTCATTACTTAAGGGTCAGAGGCAGGTGGGTCTCTAAATCCAAGGCCAACTTGGTCTATATAGCAAGTTCCAAGCCACCCAGACCTACACATACTATGTGCTAGACTGGCCTCAAAGTTAGAGCAATCCTCCTACCTCAGACTCCTGAGTTCTGGAGTTATAAACATAAGACGCTATGGCCAGCAAGACCAAGATGAATCTGATGTAAATGGCAGTCTTCAGTACAGATAAGTGCGCAGAGGTTAAAGTTCCTTACCTCTGTAAACTGTCTTAGGAATACATTTGCTGTGTTGAGAACCTGAAAGAGCCTTTCACTGATTTACAAAAACAAACAAATGTGTGTACATGACCTGTAAGGTCAGAAAAAGATGTCAGATCCCTTAAAACTAGTTAGAGATGGGTGCTGGGAACTTAATTCTAGTCCTCTGCAAGAGTAGCAGGTACTCTTAACCACTGAGCCATTTCTCCAGCGGCTTTTGAAAACTAAACAAGACTCTAAATATATAGGAAAACAATTCAATTAAAGAGCAGGTATGACTCTTATCACCTAGAGAGCCCCCATGAGGTCATAAAAATAGTAAGGATAAATTTAAATTTCTTTAACAGAGGAATAAAGATACCAGGAATTGAAAAATACAAGATCGAAGTATTTGAGTAACAGAGCATCAGGACTTTCCTTGTTTTGTTTTTGTGATTTTTCTTTGCATCTGTGGCTGTTTAAAGAATAATCTCAACTGAAGGGTAGGTTGGTTTTTATAGTTGTATATGAATAGGACTTAATATAGAATTTCCTTAAATTTAAAACTATAAATATTAAGGCTGATTATGACTTATCATATATTTCAGCTGTGAATGGTATTTTTTCCAGACCCTACCCCCTCAAAAAATTAGATCAACATAACATAGTTGATCAAGTAAGTTCCAAGTGTGTGTAACTTGAAAATATTTGAATATATATGTCCAGGTTGCTTCCCAAACAGGAAGTCCAGAATACTAAAGTGTGCCCTTTTTAATTTAGTATTGAGACTGAAGATGGCGATTACATGTTCTGCTTCGATAATACATTCAGCACCATTTCTGAGAAGGTAATTTTCTTTGAATTGATCCTGGATAACATGGGAGAAGAAGTTCAAGGACAAGAAGACTGGAAAAAGTATATTACTAACACAGATGTCCTGGAGATGAAACTAGAAGATATTCTGGTTAGTAGGACCTTTTAATAAGTAATGACAATTCAGCAGCCATTGTTTCACTGTCTGTCAGGGATTGAACTAACCATTCTTCGCTATATTTTCCAGAAACTGTTGGTTTTGCCATATTTTTTATATCATTTCAAGTCTTGATATTCTGTTTACCCCTTTATTAGAGTTTTTCCAATCTGACGAGATCAGGCACGTTCAGGGTGGTATGGCCATAGACTCAAGTCAAATCTTAAGTAAATCCTAACATGAAAATACTTCTTTCAGAAGCAGTTCGATTTAAAAGTAAACAACAAAATGAACTTATTTTCTCACAAATCTAGAATGAATTTCACAGGTAGAGTCTTATAGGTGTTACTAGCATTCCATGGCTTGTGCCTCCTACAACACTCCAGACTTGTGTCTGTTACCATAATGTGTGTGTAATTACACACTGAACCTGCCTGGATGACATAACCAGCATTCAGACAGTAAAATATTACTGAAACAATGTATTAGGTAAAATATTATAGACACAAAAAATATATTAGTCAAATTATCATAGACACATTATATTAGGTAAAAGTTGCCAAATAATTAAAAGTATAATCAGTTAGTCCTTTAAAAACTTCATGATTTGAAAAAAAAATTTTTTTTACTGTTGTCAGAACTACAAAAGTGATAATATATATAAAAGTCCTGTTTCTGCTGGGCAGTGGTGGCCAGTGCCTATAATCTCAGCACTCAGGAGGCAGAGGCAGGCATATCTGTGTGAGTTCAAGGCTAGTCTGGCCCACAGAGCAAGTTCTAGGACAGCCACAGATGCACAGAAAAATCACAGAAACAAAACAAGGAAAGTCCTGGTGCTCTGCTACTCAAATACTTTGATCTTGTATTTTTTAATTCCTGGTATCTTTATTCCTCTGTTAAAGAATTTTAAATTTATCCTTACTATTTTTATGACCTCATGGGGGCTCTCTAGGTGATACAAGTCATACCTGCTCTTTAATTGAATTGTATTCCTATCTATTTAAAAAGTTGTTTTGATTTTTAAGAACTAGCATGAAGCATATTAGTAAAGGAATTTGTTCTTAGTATTTTTAGTAGTGAAATTATTGTATCTGTCTCCAGGAATCCATCAACAGCATCAAGTCCAGACTAAGTAAAAGTGGCCACATACAAACTCTGCTGAGAGCATTTGAAGCTCGGGATCGAAACATACAGGAGAGCAACTTTGACAGAGTTAATTTCTGGTCGGTGGTTAACTTGATGGTCATGGTGGTGGTGTCAGCTGTTCAAGTTTATACACTGAAAAGTCTATTTGAAGATAAGAGGAAAAGTAGGACTTAAAACTCCAGCACAGATCACTTAACGTGGAAAAAAAGAGGTAGAAAATTCTAATGCACTGTTACAGTCAAGATATTAGTCATATTTCCCGTAACATTTTCAGAAATGTATGTAGTATAAGATATGTAAAATTCAATATGAAAGAAAAATCATCACTTTAAGCCCAGATAACTTTATTGACCCACTTATACTTAAATATAAAACAAGATGTCATATAAATTTATATTTAATTGAATGAATTGATATTAACTATTTTCCTAAGGTTAAAAATTTTTCCCAGATATCATATCTGAATGAAATGAATTAACAATGTTCATAAACATGCCACCAGTTTGCTTTTACCTAGAATTTTCTCTACATGTGGCAGGTACAAACTAAAGAAGTTTCCAGTACATTACCTTATAAATCATTTGAGAATTCATAATCATGGACTGAATAGATCAGCTTTTCTCCAAAAGTAAATAGAAGCATACCCTTGAAAAGATAATTTCTAATGTTTTTAAAACCAAATATAATGTGAAATCTTATCCACAAGTATTAGTTTTTATATACTTACTCTATATTTCCAAAGCTAACATTTTGATAGTTAAAACTGGAAAGGCATTCTTTCCTCATAAAAATTAGGCAGTGTCTCTTTGTCTTTGATAAAAGATATATAAAGGGTAGTTGATGTTTATGAAGAAGATGCATTCTGTCTAGACATTAGTTAAAATTAGAGATGAGCGTATTTTTAAATTACCCATCAACAGTGTTATGTTGGTTTCTGCACAGCTGTTGATTTTGGTGATGCATTATCACAAGCAGGTGTGAGGGGCACACTACTGAAAGGATCTGACATTAGTGTAAATGAACAGCTCCTTTCTAAATTCTCAACATCATCAGAAACATGAAGAAAAAAGTTCAGCAACATTGATCCAATAAGTTTACTGAAGAGAAGTATGATATCTGCAATCAGATGGGCTCTTCTTGCCAACCCAATTATAATAGAGGTCACATCAAAGGAGGGGACCTAAAATTCCCTAGAAGAAATTATATCTGTTATAGTTTTTATTTTCTAGTTACTGTTTTTATAAATGTTCAGATAGGTGTATGAAATGTATGTACATCCTACCATAAGATTTAGCACTGGGTATACATATTTATTACAGTTTTTATTATAACTCACAAAGTTACCTCTGGTCACTTACTGACTTTGAAAGATTAGAACAATCCCAGATTATGAACACCTAATATAGAAATAAAACCAATAAAAAACACTTGGTGTTTCTGGTTTATCAGCCTGTAGTACAGTCTTATTCAAGTGCTAGTGATTTGATTTCACCATGAAGCAGAATTTAAGTTTCACTCATTTATAGTGTTATAACAAATGTATTATCAATTAGAGATAGTCAACAGTCAAATCTAGATATTGAACCCATATATGCATTATATATGAATTTCTGGAATTCTTATGCATTAATGATCTTGCAATACCCTGCTACCTCACACACAAGATTATGATACCCAGAGAAATACTAACTTTATTTACAATTTATGCTCAGAATAGTTCAGAGAGATATTTTTCTCCTTCTCAGGCCCTTGGGAGAAGACTAGACATTTATTTTTCTCTATTCAGAGTCTTTTCAAAATGTGAAGTAAGTACTATATATGATCAATAACTGACCAAGAAAATGCCCCAGTGTTCTAAGCCTAGCTCCTACAATAGATGCAGAACAGAGGTCAATGAGATCCTTGCCTAAAACTCCTCTGTTCCCTACTTTGTTTTAAGTACAAGAGAAGCAAGCTATAGGTACCATAACTGACGAGGCAGAATCCCCTGCGTCTTTTCTGTAAGACTGTGATGAAGAATTCTACCTCTTAGATACAGCTAACACTGTACTGTACTCTTAATGCTTACTTAACACTGTATGTTACACCATCTTGTATGTATGTGATTTGTGCCACTGAGATTTTTAATTTTTACTCAGTTACTCACTGCCATTTCAAATGGTAATAGTTGCTTTATTGGAAAAACAAATAACTTAGGAATGTTAAAGATTTTATTTTTATAGACAAAAGTAAAAAGAAATACTAAGAACCATGTTGCCTGTATTAATCATAAAAAAGTAAAATTGTAAGCAAAAATCAAAGTGTTTATTTTTAAATGTATTTTCTGCTTCATGAGTTTTTTTTACCCTACTGTCTCAATTATACTAAAATCAAGTAAGCCATCACAGATCTGATTTTTTTGTCTTTGTTCTTAATGGTATAAATTACTTCAGTAGTTTAACAGAACTTTAGAGATCATTGTTCTGCGTTGCATTTGGACTATGTGCTCTTTTACATGAATGTCAATAAACAGGCTAAATAAGTGTAAGAAAACATTGTTGGAATAGTATAAATCAAAATATACTTAGGAATATTTGCCATTAAACATTGTGATGTCTTAAAGTTAGTAAAAACAAACAAACAAAAACAAGCACCTGTAATTTTGTACCTACAGTTGAAATTCTTACCTGAAATTTTAAAATCTATTGATTTAGCATGTAATTTTTTTTCTTCTGGAGTATAATACAGTGTGGCTCAAATTATGCTATATTTGTGAGCAATCATCTTAAATGAGCAATAGACTGTACTGAGCTCTGTACAACTAATAAAGGGTACTATCAAAGAAATCTTACCGACCTATCGTAATTGTCTGTTCCTTAAAGCTTCTTTAAAATTTCAATATTGAGTAAATTTGTTTTCCCATTTTGGAAGCCCACAGCTCTCAGGTTTTTATACCATTGTACTCACTTGGTCTCTCCATTGCTCAAACATACATTTTACCTAAAAGGTCTTTAAGATTTAGAGAAGAAGAGACCATCGATTGTCCAGAGTCTGGGATGCTCAGCAAGCGCTCAGGGGCCGGGTTCACTCCTCTCTTCCAAGAAGTGAACTGGGTATAAAGCACTTGCTTCACAAGCCTGACAGCTTGTGTTTGACCCCCCAGGACCCACATGAAGGTTGAAGGAGCGATCAGACTCCACAAAGTTGTCTTCTGACCTCCATATGTAAATCACTACACACATCCACATGAATACATACAAAAGATAATTATATATAATGTTACCATTCTTTAGGTCTAGAATGTGACTCAGCAAACAATATCTATTCACACCAATATGGAAGTTATCTTTGACTATTAGCCAGCTAACTAATCTTGGGAAATCTAAACTCCTTTGTGGTTACTCTTACATTTGTATAAATAATTAACTGTTATGTGTGCAGATGTGGTGGGGCATGCCTCTAATCCCAGTACTCCAGTGATGGAGTGAGGATCTTCATAAATTGGAAGCCAGTCTGTGTCACGTGACACCCAAATTCAAAGAAACAATAAAGGCTAGGTGGTAGTGGTACACTCAGGAGACAGAGGGAGGTAGATCTCTGAGAGTTTGAGGCTAGCCTGGTCTACAGGGTGAGTATAGGACAGCCAGGGCTGATACACAAAGAAACCATGCCTCAAAAAAATAAATACAACAGCAAACCCACAAAATCTATATGAAAGTATACAATGATTAATGTAGGGTTCATATAAATGATTGTTTCCTTCATGGTGTCTATATATGCTCCACATATTGGCAGAAACCTTTGAGCTCCTTTCCATTTCTGTGGGTTTTGGTGTCTACATTGCTAAAATCTCATGTCATAAGCTAAAGCATGTTTAAGGCCTGCCCAGAAAAGGCACAGATTCAAAAGCTGAATATTATCTAAAAAAGGGGCACAGGAAGATGTATTCTGGATCCCTACATATGTGTATGTGGGTAAATATGTATCTCGTGTACAGGTTTCTACAGAAGCCAATGGGGATATCAGATTCCCTGTAGCTGGAGTTACACTTGTACACTGAGGACTGAGCCATCTCTGCAGCCCCTGATAACCCATGTCTAAAATGGACAAGACAATTCAGAGCAAGGAAAGACCATATTTATTTATTTATTTATTTATTTATTTATTTATCAAGAAACATCAGGAGCTGAGTTAAGTTAAGAGCACTTGTTGCTCACAAATTCAACAAGCTCCTGGGTTCAATTCCAGTACTTATTGGTAACTCATTACCATCTACAAATCCAGTTCCAACCACTTCTGACTTCCACAAACACCAGGCACACCTGCATTCAGGCAAAAACACAGCATCTTTTTAAAGTTTTTCAGAAGAATCAATAGTGTGATAATGTGAGAATCTTGCTATTTTACTAAATTGTGTGACCAACCTAGATGTATTGATGTGCCTTAGAGAAGAGAACCAGGGAAGCAGTAAGAGGAATGGTAGGAATCTATTACCCGACTCTGACACTGACTCCCTTACAGGAAAGGCTTCCATACCATGATCCTATAAGGTTTATTTTTGTTGCTTGGAGTGGTATGAGGTGGAGACAACGGTCTTTCACTGAACCTGGGAGTCAGTGATCTGCTACACTGACTAGCCAATGAATTCCAGAGAGCTGTTCCAACTGCCTGTCTCAAGATTCTGTGTTGGGATTTACCGGCACGTCCTACTATATCCAGCTTTTGATATGGGTGCTAAAGTCCCAAACTCGGATCCTGATTCTTACATAGCAAACACTTAGCCCACAGAGCCATTTCCCCGGCCCCTGGAAGTTTGAGTAACAATACTCATCGAATATAATCTCTGATCTAACAGTAAAGATTAGACTAAACCTTACCAGTGCTAGTACTTTTATTTTTGGTTGGTCGGTTTTGTTTGTTTTGGTTGAGATAGGATCTCTCTGCAGAGCTCTGGCTCTCCTGATGTTCACTATGTAGACCAGGGTAGTCTCAAACCTGCAGACATCTGCCTGCCTCTGTCTCTCAAGTGCTGGGGCTAAAGGCAGACAAAAGTTGCCTCCCCCTTCTCTATCTTCTCCTCCCTTCCTTCAATGTACTCTCTATCTAAACCCTCTCATTCCCCTCTATGGTCAGATTGATAGTCTGTATTAATAACACATGCACACACACCACACACACACACAAATATATAAATACTAGCTGTTAAATCTAAAACATTGTTTTGAATAACCAAAAAAGGGGGTTCGTCCCTGGGAGTGAGTGGTCAACTCTCAGTCTCCCAGCAGTCTATATGGTTCTTTGTCTGGTAGGGGTGGGAGTGGGGGGGAGATGTTGATTTGCTTTTTCTAAGGGTTTACTGGCTAGCCTAGAACTCAGATCTAACTGCTTCCACCTCAGGAGTGCTGGGATTAAAAGCGCATACCATTACACCCAGCAAAACCTAACCTTCCTACCTTTGATTAAAAAAAAAAAAAAAAAAAAACCCTAGTAATGAATGCCATTTGTATACACAGAACGGAAACCTGGCGCTTCAAAGATAGGTTTTAAAATGTATTTGATGATATGGGAGAGAAATTGGATCACTAACATATTGCTAGTGGGATTTAAACTGCAAACAATTTGGAAAATGTTCCTCAGCATGTTGTTTTGGTTTGGGGATTTTGGGTTTCGCTTTTTGTTTGTTCGGTTTTGGCCTTTCAAGACAGGATTTTTCTGTGTAGTCCTGGTTGTCCTGGAAATAGCTCTGCAGACCAGGCTGGTATGTCTGAGTCTAGGTTTACATGCCACATATATGCAATTTGAGCAGATAATAGAAAGGTACATTGGACCCCCTGAAACTGGAGCTGTACATGGTTGAGAACCACCAAGATGGTGCTGAGAACTAAGTCCAGGTATTCCGAAATAACCACCACAATACCTCTTAACAGCTGAGTCATCTCTCCAGGACCCCTAAATTTCTTAAGGAAAAAGGCGCGGGGTGGGGGCGGGGCTGACGTTTTTAATCTCAGCACTCAGGAGGCAGGATAGGCAGATCTCTGAGATCAAGGCCTGCCAGATTTACTTTTCAAGTTCCAGGACAGTCAGGATTACATAAAACCTATCTAAATCATAATTATTATTAACAACAGCAACAGAGAACTAGTAGGTGGCTCTGAGTTGGTAAAGTCCTCTGTTAGCAAACCTAACAATCCCTGTAAGAGACATTGTGGAAGGAGAGAACTAAGCAAAGTTGTCCCCTAGCCTCTACAAAAGCCAGATATATGTAAATATCCCAACGTTTGCCCTACTGAGCATTTTATTCAATATTTAGATAAAAACCTTACACAAATACACAAAGCCACATTGTAATAACAAAATATCAGATGTCTTCTTAACAAGTGAATAAATAACAATACTCTGTCTCATGAAGTTATTACTCAAGTTATTTTGTTAAGTGTAGGGAGAACTGCTCCCCCCCACCCCACTGTGGGGTAGAATCCACGGCCCTGCAGGTGTGAGACAGCACTTTCCAAACATCAGAGCCAGAAAACCCATCCTGACACTTGGCAACAACGCTGATGAGCCTTAAAGCACTTAACCTTGTGAAAAGCTTCCATGGGGTTTGTGTTTGTGTGAACTCTGGAAATAGAGTGAGCACGGGGTAAATGTGGCCGGCACATCGGTGGCATACAGCATCACCTAAAGATGCTCTTAAGTGATTAGAGCATGATAAGGGAAGAATGGCGTGTTTCCCAAATATTGTCGTTCTCATTCTGTGACTCCGAAGGTGTTACCTTCACTTTTCAGTTGTTGGCTTTTTTATTTACTTATTTTTATGTATGCTCATACACTGTCGCTGTCCTCAGACACACCAGAAGAGGGCGTGAGATCCCATTACAGGTGGTTGTGAGCCGCCATGTGGTTGCTGGGAATTGAACTCAGGACCTCTGGAAGAGCAGCCAATGCTCTTAACCGCTGAACCATCTCTCCAGTTTTTAAAAGGTCTGAATTTTTGGCAATTATGACGTAACAGGTAAAAGGCCATTTTAAAAAATAGGGATAAGTGACTCCTTCACCTGCAAATTTTTAGCCGAAAAGACCTCAGTTAAGATATATAAACATACGTACTTAATACCTAACATAATGTAAATCGTTTCATTATTGTGTAGGGAGGTGGGCCCCAGTGTTACACTGCACACGTGCATATTTGGAGGTTAGAACCCTGAAGTTGGTTCTCTCTTCCCACCATGTGAGTACCAGGCACTGACCGCCCTGGAAATTCCTTTTTAAAAACCGTGTGTACGAGTGTTGTGCTTGCATGAATTTCTGTGCACTACATATGTACAGTGTGTCCAATTCCCCAGAACTGAAGTTAGCAGTGGCTGTGTGCTACCTGTGTGTGCTGGGACCTGAACCCAGGATACTCTGAACAGCCAATGCTCTTAACCACTGAGCCATCTCCACGGCCCAAAGTCTTAAATTGAAAAAGAAGAGAATTTCTTTTTTAAATTTTTGGTTGTTATAACTCAGGCTACCAGGCCTATAAGCACTTCTCCCTGCTGAACTCTCTTGCTAACCCAGGACATTTTAGAGCTGCTGGCAAATATTACTTGGCCAAACAACAAAGGAGAAAACAGTAGTTTACCATGTGCCCAGCCTTTGTACCACAGACACTGTCTACAGCACTACACTTGACTGAGCTTACACCCACACACACACCAAAATTCAGGTTTTCAGTAGCTTTATTTTGGGTTGGACCGCATTTATAGCTACCCTCAGCACTAGGTTGGATATACCTCTTAGACAAGGAATTGAAAAGGCCTACAAAATGTGCAGGTGGCCATTTATGATATCAAATGCAATAATTTCCAAAGGGAAGACCAATGGCTAGCCTCTGCAGACATGATTTTGCCGGCATAAGCAAAGCAATAGTGATTTTAAAAAGCAAAGTACTAAGAATAATGCTCTGGAAAACATAAAAGCAAAATCTGCTTTTCATCAATTAGTAACAAAAAGAGGAAGTATTAACAACTTATTTTTAAGTATCAGCTCGCCATCTCTCATTTTACTAGAAGGGAAAGAATATACTCACTTGCCACACAATGTGACACCTTGTACATTAGTGCATTATATATAATTCTGTCTCCAGCCCCACCAGTATTAACATTACCACTACAGACCACTATACCCAGCACTGTTTAAGATTTATTCATTTTACTGTCATTGTCTTCAGACACACCAGAAGAGTGTCCAATCCCATTACAGATGGTTGTGAGGCAACAAGTAGTTCTAGAATTTGAACTCAGGACCTCTGGAAGAGAAGTCGGTTCTCTTAACCACTGAGCCATCTCTCCAGCCCCCACAGCACTGTTTCTAATTGAATTTTCATGTGATTTGCCACTAACCACACCTGCATCCCTGTGGAGCTGCTCTACCCCTCTGTCCTTTTTCTGCTGACTAAGGCATGACCATTTGGAGGTAACAGAGAAGTAACAAATTAACATTTCCTCCAAGTCAGGTTTAGATGGGAGAGTCCTTATCTTTGAGTAATATAAGAACATCTAGAATTAGACATTTTCATTTTTTAAAATTTATTGTATTGAATAAGAATGCATGTGAATATACACCATAGCATTCTTGAATTCGGGAGACCAGTATCACAGAGGACAACCTTCAGGCTTGGTGGTAAACATCTTTTTTTTACCTGGTCCGAGATCTGTATCCTTTGAAAGGGCCTCAATGTTTAATATGCAAGATTCTTTTTGACTAGACTGTAATAAATGCCTCTCATTTCTAGACAATTCCCAAATGTCAAAAATAAATTCTCTAACCCAGAAGGCATTTTTGAAAACTATAGTTTTAGCTTTTGCTGTCTTTTCCAATGTTGCCCCCCTCCCCCACACAAATAGGACATTTTACTCAGCATTCAAATGATGATTGTTTTTACATATAGGAGCACACTGTACCTGTCTTCAGATTCATCAGAAGAGGACCTTGAATCCCATTACAAATGGTTGTGAGTCACCGTGTAATTGCTGGGAACTAAACTCAGTACCTCTGGAAGAGCAGACTGCTCTTAACCCGAGCCATCGCTCCAGCCCCTAAATATTTAGTAAGTACATTATCCTTAATTTTTCTTTTCATTGCTCTAGTCCTCATTTAATTTGAAGCAAACATGGTGACTAAGGTGTTAATCAGTATGGCACATGCTTAACATACTTGAGGTTGGTGTTCAACCCCCAATACAACCAATGCCAGCTGGTGAAATGGCTTGGTGATAAGCTTACAGTGTAAACCTGACTGCCTAAATCCAGCCCCTGGGATCCAGGTGATGGTGGAAGGAATAAACTGACTCCATAACTCTGTCCTCTGACTTCCTAGCATACATGCACATACTTACACATATACAGGCCAGAGAAAACCTGGATAGGATGAATTGAAGACCTTCACAATGGGAACAGACTACTTCAATAAAGTAGAAAAACAGATAAACTAAGTCAACCAACCTATGACCTCCATATATGTAGGCATACAGGCACATACATGTGATATATGTGAATCCAATTCCACATCAATGATCCTGCTCATAAGAATCAATTTTCTTATGAGCAGTGGAGGCATGTACCTTTAATCTCAACACTCAGAAGACAGAGAGGCAGGCATTTGAATTCAAGGTCAGTCTGACCTAACCAGTGTAAATTCCATGACAGCCAGGAAACCCTGTCTCAAAAAACTCAAATAAATATGTGTATCTTGCTTTTACACACTGGACATCTTCTAACAAACTAAAACAAAAAGTCTTGGGGCTGTAGAGATAGTTAAGAACACATATAGTTTGCCAATTCCAGTTCTGGGATCCAATACCCTCTGCAGGCCTCAAGAATTGTTCTTAAAATAAGGTGCAAAGTTTTATTCACATAAAAACTTTCCCCAGAAACCTTGCTTTAAAAGGTTTCTAGCATGGGTTGAAGAGAAAACCACCCAGTGCTCTATGAATAAACATGACTCCCGCTAAAAAGGAGACAGCAAGTATTTGGAGATAGTGACAAGGATGCGGATATGATTTCTGTATCTCCTACAGGAAAGCCTCTCAAACAACAAACCTTAGGACTGAAAAAAGCTATCAAATGACCATAGTGGAACGAAAAGGTAGCTTACAGGTTAACAACACTGGTCTTGTAAAAGACCCGATTTCAGTCTCTCAAACCCATGCCAGAGGCTGTCATCTGTAACCCAGGCACTGGCAACACAAACATACATCCCCCCACATTCACACACGTACATAATTTAAGGCCAGGAGTTCAAGACTGTCTTCAACTACATAGCAATTTCATGGCTAGCCTGGACTATACAGGGCCTAAATAAATAAAGAAGAGAGAACAGAGACAGAACCTATAAAGTTATAATTCAAGTATTTCCTGCTATGGACTTATTACATGATCTTGAAATCTGGTAGTAACAGAAAAGGAGGAGATAAATCAAAATTGAGTCTTAATAACTCAAAAATTCCACAAGGTTTATTTTCAAGGATATTTCTAGAAAGATTGAGTTTGGAGAAATGGCTCAGCAGTTCAGAACACTTGCTGCTCTCCCAAAGGATCTAAATTCAGAACTCACCACCACCCACATCTCATGTCTGCCAGACCATCACTTTAAACATTTGTGCACCTGCTCCCAAATGGCGCACATACATGCACACAGGGATTCACACATAACACATTCCTCTTGAAGAAAAGGAGTTCAACACATTTCCAAACTAAAAGTAAACAAAACAAAACAAAAATGTTTAGTAGTTGTGTTGTTTCAAACTCTGTTCATTAAAACTTAAGTCTTCGGGCTGGAGAGATGGCTCAGTGGTTAAGAGCACTGACTGCTCTTCCAGAGGTTCAGAGTTTAATTCCCAGCAATCACATGATAGTTCACAACCTCTGTTCTGATGCCCTCTTCTGGTGTGTCTGAAGACAGCTATAATAGATAAATCTTTAAAAAAAAAAAAAAAAAAAAAAAAAAAAAAAAACCTCACTCTGCATTCCAGTAATGTTATTAAATGCCCCTGTTTTTGTAAACAGGGTTTCTCTGTATACCCCCTTTTGGTTACTCTGTAACCAAAGCTGGCCTCAGACTCAGAGATCTGCCTCCCAAACAATGGGATTAATGGGATAAAAGACTGTACTACCACTGTCCAGCCCAGTGGATACACTCAGACAGGGCGGAGGTGGTGGCGGCCAAAGCCTTTAATCCCAGCACTTGGGAGGCAGAGGCAGCAGATGTCTGAGTTTCAGGCCAGAATTCCAGGACACAGGAAGACCCTGTTTTAACCGCCCCTACCCCATAAAAGTTCAGATGGGCATCAACTTTTTTTTTTTAGTACAAGTAATAGAAGGTAGAATAACCACAACAATAACATAAATAAAACATAATAAAAACGATAATATAATATGGTATTAACTGTCCAAAGACTAGGTTATAAGAAGACGAAACCACATTACAAGAGAGGCCAGTGGCAGCCTGCAGCTTGTGCACATGACCCTTCAGACAATGATAGCGTACAACACTGCTGATGTTGTACACATGGAGTATGTTCCACAAGCTCCACAGAAATGCTGTTCAAAAGCCTGAGAAAATTCTAATCAATACTACAGAATAACACGGTTTTCTTTGGTTTTGTCAGGTGCAGTTGAACAAAATGTTACCAGGTCTCTACAATTGTTCTTTGCCCCACACACCAGTTTTTGTTCATCCAGGAACCTACATACATGTCAGCTTCTAGAGGAAGGCCTGTCACACAGTATGGGCAAAGGGACGACTGCCTATAAACAAAAGCTCAACAGAAGCTAGCAATAGAGACAGAATCTTACCGCTGGGCCACAGTCATGCTCCAAACTCCCCTTCGCAGCTTCAAGTATACTCAAGTATAATACTACAGGCCTGCATCCTGACCAATGGCTAGACTAGACAGGGTATCTGTTTTATCCAAACATACATATCACCTGTAAAGGTTTTGTTTGTTTAGATAAAATGGGGCATCTCTTAAGTGACCAAAAAAAAAAAAAAAAAAAAAAAAGAAAAGAAAAAAGAAAAAACTTAAGAAAAAGAATTACTAAGGATTCAATTTTTGTCTTCATCTCTGGAAACAGAAAATTCCAATAAACAAGGGAACTCTGCCAGGTACAGATGTGCAGTCATCTTTTTCATCTGCAATCTTCTTGTTCCTTTTTAATTACAGGGTCTCACTATGTAGCCCAGGCTAGCCTCCAAACTTGATCCTCTCATCTCAGCCTCTTAAAAGATACTAGAATACACCCACACTCTGACCTTATTATAATTTTAAAAATAAATTAATATTTCATGTAGCTTACTCTGGTATTATGATGTAGAAATGTTTATATATGCTCCATCTATTTGATTTACAGAGATTCTACATGTTTCTCCCATGTCAAAATGTACCAAAGATAGCTAGGCTTCCTAATTAACACCAGTTAGAAAAATACCCATGATTACATAAAGCTTTACCTTACATTCAACTGTCAAGCTTTCATTTCCCTGATCAAAAACTATGACATATCAACTGCCTTAAGAGAAACGGAATGGGACTCTTAAGTTTGAGTTTTGTACTCAAATATAATTCAGAGAAAAAAATTCCTCCATACAAAGGGCCTTAGGGTGGGGGGCTATCTGAAACTATTGCATGGGCATTTGTTAGCCTTACAAACACCCTCTATCAAACTCTAGTGTTTTAAGCCAACATACATTCTAACTGAAATCTAATAGTATCTGAAAGGAGGGCAAAGAAGCCAAAACCACAATTTTATCCCAACAATAACAAAACAGAAATCTAATTATATCCATGACAGAAACCAAATAATCAAGACATTAAACTGTTAACAAAAACCAGAGATGGGACAGCCTCAACTCTCACACATGCCTGACTTCCATTAACGATTTTCCCGTGGCATCAACATCAGAACTTACAAGACATGCCCTAACCCAACAGGCATGGCTTTGTCTTCATCGGCGTCTGCCTATTTCCGGCAGCTGCCGAGAGTCACAGCTTGTGTGCTCTTAAATGCTTAAGAGAAAGGAAGGTATATTACTTTTACAACGTTTCATTCTGTAGATTAGAGACAAAAACAAACAAACAAACAAAAAAAACACCCCAAAACATTTTTAGCAAAAATGGGCAATCTTTTTACATGTGCTCCAATACTTATGAAAAAGAGACAACTGTGAAGTCTGAATTTCTATCATACTCGGAAGAGGGAAGGACAGAAACACTGTCGTTCAAATACAAAGCATGTAAGCTGGCTACATATCCGTTTTTAAAAGATCACTCACAGTGAACATTCAATATTATCATTTGACAAAGGAAACAGGAGCAAAGTTCTTCAAAGACTAACTCAAGCACATAAAAAGCAGAATTGGAAAATTCGATCCTCCCTAACTAAATAAAAGCAGTTTACTACTGCACCAGTGTGTATTTTCAAGCAGATACAGAAGAGAAACTCATTAGCTCTTTTAAAAATACACACATTTAATGTTGGTCTGTTTTAATTCTACGTAAAGCAATTTCAAAAAATACAAACTGAACATCAGAGCCATGTGAACCACCATGATAAAAGAAAACAGACATTCACAATAATTATGTCTAGAGACAGTTCAGCTTGATAAATTGTTTTCTAAGTATCTTAAAGAATTACTAAAAATACTGCTGGTGTTCAGTTAAAATTAAAGGACTTTGGGAAAAATGAAATATGATACAGCTGGAGTGAATAAGGTTACACGGGAATTACATTTTCCATTACCCCTAGATATAAACAAACATTCAAAAATTAACACAATCTGTGTTATTCAAAATATTGCAGCTGCAGGAAAGGCAACTTTAAATTAATAGCTAGGGGAAATCAGGTTTTGGTGGAGGTGAAGAGTGACAGTTTGTAATTTGCACTTTGTAAAGCTCATTATACCTGGACAACCAGGAACCAAAAGCAGGACAAGCAGTTCTCTGCTCCTTTTGGCTACAATGTGACAAGAAAAGCCATCTTTTGAAGATGCTCAAAGAAATAAAGCATGTTTCTTTAAAAAACAGTCAAATAATCAATTAATGGAATAAATAAGCACTAACCACAGTCTTAGCATTGTCATCAATACACGTCACAGATTTTTCATTTTGGCAGAAGTTTCCCCAATTTTTAGTCTAAAATCCACCAATCATTATAAAAGTAAAATGAAGAGCTACCAAAATAATATTCTTCTGTTTACTCTTTGGCTAAGAAAGAAAACAACAAGAAAAAAACAAAACAAAACAAACAAACAAACAAAAAAAAAAACCAGAAGACAACTCTAACACTGGTGATAAAAGAAACTTTTTTAACATGTAAAATAAAGATATCAATTTAAAATCTTGGTACATTTTATAAAAACAAGAGGTAATGTTGTAATAAAACAGCAGTTAGCCTCAGCTAGCAACATACTGTTTGTTAACCCTGTGCAATAAAATACTTTGTTCATACTACGCTTACTCAAACATGACTAACAATTACTACAGACATTTCAGGAGTCTTCACCGGGCTCCTACAGACTTACTGTTAAAATTGAGACATTTACAATCATAATGTGCCACAATAACTTGAAAACATCACTTCTAATAATGTAGATATCACTTGAATTTGTTTTAGGTATTCAACAGCTGAGTTACAAGGACTGAAAAGCACTCTAAAAACCCATGAACACTGTTGTTCACACCCTTCTTCAGTACACACTAAACTTGACACATTTCTCTTCATACATAGCAAGCCACAGCACCCAATAAACGCCTGAGAAGAAATGCTGCTGTGTAAATACTGCAACTATTCCTGAAATAAGAATTATGGGATATATACTCCAAAGCTGCCCGTTCCCATAATTTGTATTGCATAGGTCACATAATCACACACATATATATACACATATGTGTATATACATGTACATGCAAAGAATATATTAAGACGACAATGAAGTCTAGTCACAGAGCAATTTACAGGCTCAATATATTTTTTACATTTTGCTTGAAATTTCAGTATTTTACAGTCAGTAGACATTATATACACTGCACTTTATGAAATCTAAAGGGTATTGAAATAAATCTTTCCAACATTTTGGTAACAAAACACACAATGTTTCTCCAAATACTTGTGCTATCTACATGATCTGTTTGCTCTGATAACCACTAATCACAAAAATTGACTCGATAGAATAATTATAAAAAGTATCTAACACCATGCATGGGTTTGAATCATGTTTAATATCCTAGCCTAGAAACAGTCTACAAATCTTAAGATTTAAAAAAATTAAGTCTCTCCTCTGATTTTTAAAAGATATCTTTTTATGACAATATCCGTAACATTGACAAGTACATGTTAAGGCCAGTATCATCTCCTTTTGTGAATATTTTTGTATTTTCTTTGTCTGTTTTTCTAAGAAAGATAATAAACCCCACACTCTTTTTGAACTGTACCAACAGAAAAGGAGTGCAGTGAAGGTAACGTTCAGTCCTACAGTCAGGATGCAGTCGCTCCTTCCCACTCCACAAGATACTGCACCTTCCCATCAAGCGTCACCCGACGAGCCAAAACTCTGTATTTTTCACCACACGCTATTCTACCTGCGGCACCAAAATAACTAGTGATAGAGTTTTTCAGGTGATTGAGCTGTAACTCCTGATCTGCTAAGTTATTCAGAATTTCCGTGTTAAGTTCTTCAAATTGATAATCTTCTTTGCCTTCATCATCTTTTACAACTTCTGAGTTCTGAGTCTGGAGGGCTCTTCGTGGAAGGCGACCTCTTCTTCTCCGCAAATGTGGTATTGTGGCAGGCCACGATCTTCCTGTGCGAGTTCTTTTTCTAGAGTCAGATAATCTAGGGTAGGGAAAAGAACACATGTTCTAAGATCTTTTTCACTTGGGCATTTTCCCCCCACAGGTTCTTATCTCATGGCCTAGGGTAGCATAGTCTCATGATCTCCCTAATGCTAAGATTAATGACTACCATCACCTGGCTATTGTATGTGTTTGCTGAAGACAAAATTCAGTCCAATTAAAACAAAGTCCTTAGCACCATATTGCTGCATTACTTCATACAGACATCATCACTTCCTTGGGGATGTGTACTACAGTGTACTTATATAAAATACATAAATCTTAAAAAAACAAGAGGACAAAAAAAGATTCCCAGAAAATGAGTTTGTACATTACTTGAATGTTTACATTGCTAGAACTGTAAAACAACAATTAAAAGATGAGAAAATCCTTAATACTAGTAGATGAGTCCAAATTAGCTATACATTTTGTCATGAATACAATATGAAAGTCCTAAAAGCAAGGCACACTTACATACCAAACTTGAGAGGCCAGACATGGTAGTAACACACACCTTAGTACCCAGAGATGAAGTACGCCTTTTTTTTTGGGGGGGGGGGCTTATTACTAAAATCTCATGCAAGGAAAAAAATGTTTTAATACATATTTCTATTTGTGTGTGTGTGTGTGTGTGTCTGTCTGTATGAAGGTAGGTAGGTAGGTATGATACATGTGTTCAGGTACCCAGGAAAGCCACAAGAGGGCACCAAACATCCTGAAATTAAAATTAGAGAAGGTTGTAAGCTGACTTGATGTGGTTGCTAGGAACCACACTGGAGTCTGTAAGAATAGTAAGCTCTTTTAACCATAGATCCAATGGTGTTTCTATTGTTCAGATGATTAACAACACAGACACCTCTAGGCTCACACACATCACTACCAATTGCTACATTATTCAATCAAAACAACACAATCTGAAAGGAAATAAGTAAATGAGAACAGATTGCCACACTCAGGGAGGCAATCCTAATGAAACGCAGTGGACCTAATAAGTAAATAAAATGTAGATGAACTTGTTGAAAAGTAGGAATTCAAGGAAAGAGGAAGTGAACAAGAGAAAATACAGGGTTGTTTTTATTGTGAAGGAATAAAAGTTTAAAAAGTTAGTAAGCTAAGGAAAGTCAATTTAGGAAACTTAAAAGACACCGCATAAAAGTTACAAGACTCAATATATTGAGAAAGAACACTGGGACAAAACTGTTTTTGGAGCTGTCAGGAAGTTATGCAGTAGGAGGGACACATCTGTGGCCGGAACTACAAGTAAAAACCCCTATATGCCCTGCCCCACAAAACTCAATGCTAAAAACTAAATTAAAATTAGAAAAATAAATAAACCAAGCTGTCCAGTGGTGGCATGTGCCTTTAATCCCAGAACTCCAGGGAGAGGAGCAGGTGGATCTTAGTTTGAGGCCAGCCTGGTCCAGCAGAGCTGAGGTTACAGGGTAGAATACCTACCCATAATGCCTGGAAATGCTAGACGAGGTAGTTTCTTTTGCACTAGAAGCACCCGTGAGGTCCACATCTGAGGTATTGGATGAATGTGCAATTCCCTCAGCTCTCCTGAGACAAAAGAATTTAAATGGCATAACTATATTACATAACAATAGAAATACGAATTCCTTCACAAAGAAAATTCCTAGGAAAGAAAAATAATGAATGTTTACCCTATAGAACAAGGTAAATCCAACGTAGGATTCTCTGAAACTGATTCTTTATCCTGAAAAATTATAAAAAAATAAATTTTAAAGGAAAAAATTCATACTTAAAAGACAATTCTAGTGTAACATTCACTTCTCAATTACAATTAAGAGTCTTTACTGAGAACATATGCAAACAAATTCTCTTACCAAAGGTAGCTCGGCCGTTTTTTGAATCATTTTTCTTGTATATGGGCCAGGAGGACGACCTACAGATTTTTTCTTTCCTTTTTTTTCTATCCCATTGCTTACTTCCCTGAAACAAAGACTATATTTAATCTTTGCATAAAAAAAAAATAGTTTTAATTAGATAATTTTAATTACATTTTTGAAAGTTTTAAGGAAAAGGGTGCTCTCCTTACTATAAATCTAATAATATTCTTATCACTTTAAGACTTTAAAAAATAACAAATCACCAAAAAGCCATACTAGCTAAACTATTTTAAAACTTTCTTACTACTTTGGAGGGGAAGGTTTCAAGAATTTACTACTCAAAGTGACTACAAATTAGCTAATCTTGTGAAAATACCTTTATTTAAAATTTCACTATCAACAGCTTGTTTCTCTTTAAATATAGTCTCAGACATAATATCACACACCTGAGTCTGTAAAGAAAGGAACACTTGAGTAATCAAGCCCAAGGCAGCAGAACAAGAATGAAATCCTCCATACTGAGACAGAGCATCTGACAGGCCAAACTGCAAACTAGAAAGTCATTCTTCAAGCATGTGTTCCAAGTAGTAAAAACTTGTATGGACAAGAATATAGCTAACAGAGAAGAACAAAAGAGCAAACAGGAACATGCAGAATACAGAGACTCTCCATAAACAAGGGCTGCTACAGAAAGGTGCAAAAGGGACACAAAGATGCTTCCTCTGAAGGACTCACATAGATGAGCACAAGTGAACACAAGCATGCACAACTAAACAAAGTGCCACAGGAATGCAGTAAGGAAAGTGAGATAAACCAGGGAAAACTCCCAGTAGGAGGACAAGGAGGGAGTAATGAGACCAAGGTCACAACTCTTAAGGACAAGGATGGGTGAGATATGCATCTTTTACAAAGTAACCCGACATGCAAAGAGGTCTGAACAAACACAGGGTCCACAAGGTGGGGGTGCTCTGAAGAAAGATGAGCCCTTCTCAGTAGTACAGGGTAATCTGAGAGCTGCCACCCCTAACATCACAGCAATGCCAGGTTTGTGGGATTCTCCTTTCTTGATTCATAATGGCAACTGAGAGTACAGGGTTAGATCTAACAAGAAAAATGCAGGAAGAAGCAATTTTTTTCTTCCTCAACAATACCTTAGGTATGTACTTATTAAAATGACTATATAGTATTATCAACGTTTTGTAAATACATTATCCCTCTCTTGTTTTCTCTAGAATTCCCCGCTGCATACAGCACTTTCAAGCAGGCTTACACCTCACACTTGAGAAAATAGACTACCAAACAATAACCTTAAACCTCTAATGTCTACAAGCATATGCTTTGCCTTTTTTCAAACCATTTCATCAGATGTTTCTCCTGCTACCATAAGTTATTCTCAGACTGAGACAACAGAGCCTTCCCTTTGCTTTCTCAATGAAGTTTGACTTACACTCATCTTGGGTACACAGAAAAAGATTCCAATTATCTCCTAACAACTAAGAGCTGTTCTGTTCTATTAATCCCGCCTACTGATCTGCTTCACTTTACTGACATTTCCTCTTCACCCTGCTAACTCACGTCCCTTCTGTACTCTCTTATGCACTCTTCCTGTCATGATCACCATTATTCTGAATGTTAGCATCCCTGACAAGCAGAAGCATAGTTCTTAATCCATGAATCATCCCAATCTTTACTGTTTTGTCAATATCACTAATAACAAAAGGTTACAGTAACCTCTCCTGTTTTACTAGCATCCAATATCACTTAATTTATCAAACTTTTGGTTTACATGACAACAATATGTGGTTGGAGAGATGGCTCAGCAATTAAGAACACTGACTACTTGTTCCCTAGATCATTTTATTCATTCTCCTGACTTCACAATTTATACCACCTGTCCTGACCTATGCAGTCCTTATCTACAAATCAAAGTCACCTACCCTTCACCATTCAGATGTGTCATAAGAATCTCAACTAAGAAAGAACAGGAGAAGCCCCCCACCTACCACACCATCACATTCTTAACTATCATAGCACGAAACCAGCATCTGTGAGTTGCTCAAGCTGGAAATTTGCAATGTCACCTTATTCCCCTTTTTTCCTAAATTTAATTCAGTAGCAAATTTGATCAATTCTGCCCTAAAAGAGATGTCAATCCCGTTCACTCCACTTGACTGTCCCCACAACCCCAGCCAGACAAAACCAAGTCTTCACCTTTTCCTATTTTTCTTACCTCTGTACTACCATGCAAAGAATTTTTAAAGATAATTAAAAGTGTTTAATTAAAATGGCTACCACTTTGTATAGAGACAGCAGGGTATCCATATCTGTAAGTTCCTGTATGATCAAGAGCCACCCAATCTATCAAGTATCGAATCCCTATTCTCTAATCCCCATTAATAGCAAGCTAGTCTTCTGTGAACTGAGACTATGCTGCATGGCCTCCACGTCTGCACCCTGGAGCACTCTGCTTGTTTATTTTTCATACTGCTGGAATATTCTTAAACGTTATCTTACACAGTCCTCCTTCCGTAAACCTTTGAGTTAAGTACAATGTTCCCTCCATACCTGCTGTCAGAATACTCAATTACTTTTAGTTATTACACATTTTCCTCACAATTATGCGACCCCATCAAGGACAAGGGGGACACCCATCTTGTCATTAAACCCTCAGCACTTAGAAGGCAAAGGCATTTGACGAAAGTGTTGAGTGTGAAAATGAATCAGAAAACCTAAGTAGTAAAGCCAAAACATGAACATAAGCGACCCTTTCCTTACCTTGTCTAAAGGGAGTTAAGCCTGCCATGTAGGTGAGGTCAGTGCAGGTCACCGCACCATTCACACTGTCATGCACACTGTCACATGCCACCTCATAACACACACATTCAGTGATAAATAAAGCTGCACCACAGACTTTACCTTGAGTCAGATATAGGTTTGGATGCCTTTCTGCCTTTAATTTTAAATTCATGGGATGTTCCTTCAGGTTCTTTCTCTGCTTTGAAAGCCACATTTGGTGGCACAGGAGGAACACGAATTCGCAACCCAAACAAATGCTTCTTCTTCTTTATTTCTTTCCCAGACATAAACCTAAATTTTTAAAAAAATTGACTAAAATTTTAAAAACTGCACACACATATGGAAGCCCCTAGCATAACTTTCATGGATAACTACCAGATACCACAAAATATTTCCCCCTTTCCTTTATTCTCATCTACCCCACAGCCAGCTACAAATTCTTATCTAAAGGCTACAGGCTATTATGAGTGGAAAGGACAGGACAAGAACAAAATTCCACATTCCCCTTCTTCCAAATATGGCTTCTAGATTAGGTGTGATAATAGGTAACTAATAATAGAGTATAGATCCCATTCATGGGAGCCAAGCTGGGAGCATTATTTGAATTCAGGTTTGTGGTTATTACTGTTATGAGACAGGTCTCATCATAAAGATGAATTGGCTTTAATTCACAATTCTCCTGCCTCAACTTCCCAAGTACTTGACATCACAGATGTGCCACTGTTTCTGGCTGAGGATCAGCCTAAGCTTATGTCAGTGATACCCTGTCTCTAGAGTAATTAAATAACCCCAGGAAACAAAGAGTATTGAGTCTCAACAACTCTATTTCAGAGTATCTTTATAGTACCAAAAAAAAAAAAAAAAAATCTGACCAGAGACACCTTCTAAGAAGGCCATCTCTAAAGATCCAGAAAGTAAAAGAGCATAAATGGTATGTACTTTCAGCCATGAGGTTGAAACAATTTAGACCCAAGAGGGTTGGTTTAGACTTTAGGCGCCTGGAAAACATTCTTTAGAATTTTTTATAACCAAACATTTCCGTGTACGTTAACTCTACTAGTACATTTCTGGTCATAAAAACCTCTACAGTCAGTTGCACAAAATGTATTTCCATTTTTATGTACCTAAAGAATGTACACCTCTCATTTCTACCATTAACAGTAACATGTATTTCTGGTATTTTAAGGTAGAATTAAGAATTTATTCCAACAATACTTATCAGTATAATAACTCAACTATCTTATACATTTTTAAAATAACTTAAAGATCTAGTGAAAACTAAATTATCTAATAAGAAAATACTGTCAGGTTCAAAACATAATCTTCTCAAATTTTATAATACAATTTAAAATACTGTCTGAGAGTCTGTATACATACATTTATAAGAATTTCCTTGTCATTTTAAAACTATCTTCAAGACATGCTGGATTTAAAGAAGAGCAGTCTATACAATAAAAAGATTTTCTCTGTGAATTACTTAAGACCATTCAGATCAATAATACTTAGGACTATTTACTCAGTACTTACTGTTCTATGGTATGGCAATAACTAATCTTAAAACACAAGAGTCTCCATTTTTTACATAACCCACCAGTTAACAAGACTTCACTCTGTCTTCAGTAAATATGCTTCTTTAAGAGAGTAGACTAAATCTGCATCCCCATCAGGGTACTGATATGCCTCCCACCCACCCATTGTCTGAAGTATTACTCTTTTCTTTTGCAGCCTTCTAGAATCCCTATCTTACTCTGACCAAAAGAAAGCAGGGCATTAAAACATTTAAAATAGTATGTACTTCTTCCTTATACAATCCCACAATTCTTAATGCCCTTATTCTTTTCTTACTATCTCCTTTACAGGGATATGTAAAATAAATCCACTTACATGGTCTTGTAATCATTTAATGCCTCCAGAACATGCTCATATCTTTCAGATTTGGGTGTGTCTGCCAGCTGTGAAGTATCAAGAAACAATTTAATACACTATAAGTTCATTCATTAATAATATACAGGTGCTATAGGTAGACCTATATTCAGAAGACCTAGCATCAACCTATTCTGGGTCCTCACTGAATTACTGTGTCCCACCTAGTGCCACAGAACTTTCCAAGACTTACTGTTTGTGTTACACCCATGTTGTTATTGGTAGAACTATGTACTTTAAACACTACAAAACTTACATAGTAGTGATATTCAATTTCTTATAGCTTTGACTCAGGGAAATAATACCTCTAATATTATACACAATCTCTACAACAATAAAAACAAAACTGTGAAATTGGAAGGGCTATTTCCATAATTATACACTTTAGTTGGTCCCGAATAACTCAGCACCAAGTAACTTCACAAACCACTAGGGGTTTTTTGGATCTTTTGTTTGCTTTTTTTTCCCCTCTCTTGGCTTTTCAAGACAGTGTTTCCCTGTGTGCCCTGGCTATCCTGAAATTCACTCTGTAGTCCTGACTGGCCTCAACATCAGAGATCCAACTCTCTCTGCCTGCCAAGTGCTGAGATAGAAGGCAGGAACCACCACAGCCCAGCTTACAAAACACTTTTAAAACCTATGCATTCACTTGGCAGTGGTAGCACAACTTTGATCCCATCACTTGGAAGGCAGAGGCAGATACAACTCTTGTGAGTTCAAGGCCACTCTGGTCTACAGAGTGAGTTCCAAGACAGCTAGTTACTCACAAAAACACTGTATTTAAACAAAAGTTTAAAATTTGGCCCCACTGACATACATGGACAGACAGACAAGGAGAGACAGAGAGTTCTATATAATCGGATACAAAGAATGTTCTTCACTAATTGAAATTCCCAAGTGCAAGGACACATCAAGTGAAAGAAAACTCAATCTGCCAAAAAAAAAAAAAAAAAAAAAGTAGGAGCTAGAAGAGACTCACAAGTCATTATTCCAATTCTGTTCTACAGATGAGTTGATATAAGTGAAACCTTCAGGAGCCTGCCACCATAGTTTGGAGCTAACAGGTCTACCCTAAGCTCTGATATATTAATGAACCAGGCAGGAGACACTCAGAGGGAAGCTGATCTTAAAGACATCCTTGATATGCTAACAAGCTAACCTTAAGGTGGCATAGATATGTTAGTGAACCAGCCCCAAGTATCGAACCCTGAAAACTAAAGTCCAATAAATAATAAAAACTAGAACTTTAAAAGCAGTTCCTAGAACTGCACAACAATGCTCCTGAGATGTGTTTTCTCAAGTCTCTGCCTTAATATCTTAGCAAGAGGACCTCACGACCGGCCTGTGTGTGGGCCTAACTTCAGTGACCACTGAACTTCTCACACTGTTGCTGAGCTCACACTGAGTAATGTTCTTGAGGACCTCTCTACCAGTGCCCCTCTCCAGCCTGCCCTTGATGAAAGGCTTTCACAGTGGACGTGGTTCAAGCCTAAAGCTTCTTCACTGGACAAGACTACCTGGTGGAAGTCTGAACAGCATCCAGTTGGCCTTTTGGTAAAAAGTCTATTTTATATTATCGTGGTATTACATGGAATGCTTGGGTGAATAAACCAAGTATAATTCAAAAGACAAATCTTGTGTGGACATCCTAAGTGCCAAGCACCTCACAGGTAAAATGAGCTGCTCAATTCTCCTTGAGGTGGTTATTTTTTCAGCACATCTGGTGCTAAGTCAAGGTCAAGCATGCTAGCCACTATCAGACTGTGCTGCTAATCTGAGATGCCACGGTTTGGAGGGAGTTTTGAGGATTGAGCATAGGGCCTCACACGCACATGCCTATAGGGCTTGGTGGCACATACCTGTAATTCCAGCACTTGGGAGGCTTTGAGTTCAAGGCCAGTCAGGTCTAAACAGTAAGTTCCAAGAAAGCCAGAAATGTATAGAGAGACTTGTCTTAAAATAACAAAGGGGCTGGAAAGATGGCTCAGAAGTTAAAAGCACTGACTGCTCTTCCAGAGGTTCAATTCCCAGCAACCACATGGTGGCTCACAAACATCTATAATGGGATCTGATGCCCTCCCTCTTCTGGTGTATCTGAAGACAGCAACAGTGTACTCATATACATAAAATAAATCTCTAAAAACAAAAAAGCAGTACATACTCAACCCTCAAAAGTACAATCTCAGACACAGAATTTCTATTAAGAATAAATAAGCAGATTTTGAAGTCAACAAGAAAATAAGCAAACTCTGGATCTAATTCAACCTTTCATCAAGACCAAAAGACCCAGTTATCTACCCTTAGCTTAATATTACTAGTGGTAAAAGTGAAATCATTTACTGAACCCCACTTCAAAGCATTATAGTTGAGCAAAAACTCTTAAATTCTTCTCTTCCATTTTATAAGACAATTCTGAAAATACAACTTTCATAAGCTAGAAACCAGGTTCAAGTTTCTAATAGGTCACATCATGTGATACTTTATGTAAACTGTCTTAACTGGTCTTCCTGTTTCCCCTCTTATTGTCCAAATCTGAAGTCTTATCAGTTATAGTTAAATAAAAAAATCCCTACTTTATATCTGTATTATTGTTCCTAAATTTAAAAGAAAAAAGTAGGGCATAGTGGCACACACTTTTAATCCCAGCACTTGGGAGACAGAGGTAGAAGTACATCTCTGTGAGTTTGAGCCCAGCCCGAACTACATAGTGAGTTCCAAGATAGCCACAGATACAGTGAGACCCTGTGTCTGGGGAAAATCAACAACAGCAGCCGCAAGACTTTTCAAAGATCTGTATAAATGGTCCATCCCCTTGACCCCTGCTTTGTAGTACTAATGATTAAACTAAGAGCCTCAATATACACCATCCAAGTGTTTTATCACTGAACAACTTCCTGGGTCCTCTATTTTTTCTTTTTTTGAGCAGAAGGTTCATGTATTCCAGGCTGGCCTTCAACATCCCATCTTTATCCATCTCTTGAGTTCTGGATGTAAGCCATGTGCCGAGCTTTATCTGGTATTAGAGACTAACCTCAGGACTTCATCATGCTAGGCAAGAACTCTACTATTTAAGCTACATCTACATCTTTGGAAGACAAAGTTTTGCTTTATAGTCCATGTAGTTCCAAACTTGTAACAATAGGTGTCTGCAACCATATTTAGCTTACTACCTCTCAGTGTCTCACTCAATTGTAGGCTGGCTTTGAACCTGTGGTCCTACTGAGTATTTGGGATTATAGCACCAATAGGTTTTATTTTTATTTTATGTTCTTACAGATAAATATTCACTATGTAGCCCTGGCTGGCCTAGAACACCCTATACAGACTAGGCTGGAATCAAATTCAGTGTTCTCCCTGCCTCTGCCTTCTAAATGCTGTCATCAAAGGTGTGTGCCAATTCTTGTTTTCAGCTCAATTTTCAGGTATATTCTCTTGATCCCAGCATTCTTTCCAAAGACAAAACAGAACTTGGGCTTCTTTTACACACTTCACCAAAATTTCCCAAATTAGTTTTCTTACTGTTTTTCAAGTCCGTTACAAATCCACTTAACTTTTACTTAATTAGCTTGCATTTCAGTATCTTATTTGAAGTCAGTTTATAATTTGTGTATGCCATGTCCACCACATTCAATTGCATGTGAAGGAATATTTATTCCTATAAGGTTTTAAAAATTGATTTATAAAACTTCAAAATTAACTTATATGAAATATCAAGTTCCTATTTTGCTGAGACTAAACATGAAAATTGACAATGAGAGTATCTGGGCAATGTGTCATACTCCTTTCATCCCAGCACTTGGGAAGCAAGAGGAACTCTGAATCCTGTCTTTAAAAAAAAAAAAAAAAAAAAAAAAAAAAAAAAAAAAAAAAAAAAAAAAAGGAGGGAGAGAGGGGGGGGAGGACAGAGAGACAGAGACAGAGACGGGGGGGGGGGGGGGGGGAAGCAAGCCATCGAATGTACTGTCAGTACTTACTCCTTGTGCTTTTTTTCCCAAATGCTATCTCTAAGTTCCTAGAGAACACTTTTGTACAGAATGCCATCTTTTTTTTTTTTTTAAAGATTTATTTATTTTATATGAGTACATTGTTGCTATCAGAAGAGGGCATCAGATCCCGTTGCATGTGGTTGCTGGGATTTGAACTCAGGACCTTTGGAAGAGCAGTCAGTGCTCTTAGCCACTGAGGCATCTCTCCAGCCTTTTTTTTTTTTTTTTTTTTTAAAGATTTCAGAATGCCATCTTTTAACTCAACTCATGTAAGAGGGTAAAAGGCTTCATTCTGTGTTTCACACACTAAAATGCAACTATGTTATAAATTGGATTGTGCATATCTCTTGTTTTACAGTAAGTGCTGTATCTCATTGTGAGGACTAAGCAAGTATTGTCACCAACATAAAACTACATCTTTTTTGTTTATGGCTTGTTTTTGAAACAGGTATTACTATATATATGTAAGCCCAGGTTGGCCTTGTGAAATTATGATCCTCCTGCATCAGCCTGAATAGATTATAGGTATACAATCACATGCCCAGATCAAAATACACTTAGCTTCAGTTTTATATTTCTATGCAAATGAAAATTATTATTTAAAATAACTCTTCCTCCAATAACATATACCTTTTCTTAACAACATGAGTTTTCTCCATCTATCCAATACTAATATAAAATCTATAAGTATTACTGTTCTTCAGAGTCCTTATTTTACTTAATACACATTCTATTACACTCCATGGACTCCACACATCTTTCTCATATAGTATCTACTGAGTTCCCCCACCTTTCTTCTCAAAATTAAGGCAGCACAACGTATAGCCTATTGTCAATCTTAGTGGGTTAAGGTTTTAAGACTACAATTAACAGAAATTGAGCTATTTTAAAAATAAAGATTTAAAATAAAATCGCAGTAGGAATAAAAAAACAATTGATACCAGGCAGAGTCCAGAATATATTAGTGTCTCGGGTTAAATGCACCAAGGCAATTTAGCATAACAGCAACAGATCAACTAAAAACATTAAGAACTTTTACTGTGGTCTCAAATGCAATGACTGTAGTAAGTGTTCTTATTACCCATGATCAAACAAGAAGCTATCAGCCTGTAACTAAGCATTAGGAGATAGAGGAAGAAAATCACTGTTTCTGGCCACACTGATCTACACAGAAAGTTCCAGACAAGGGTTATACAATGAGGCTACAGTCAAAAGAAATAAAAAATCCAGAACCTATCATTATCTTCTGACATGGTTATAAAAAGTCTAAAAACAAGCATAGTGACACACATCTTTAATCTCAGCTCTCAGAAGACAAAAAGGAGGAGAAAGTCTGGCCTATAATTGAGTTCCAGAACAGGGTTACCTAGTCAGAGGCTTTCTCAAAAGTACAAAAGCAGTGCTATTTATACAGGTCTGATGTACAAACTAAATATGTATATATGATTGTGTTCCTGGAGCTCCATGAAACTGTAAAGCCCACATCTTTGGTACCCTGTTTAATATGATCTCTAGAACCAAAGCCATACACACAGAAATTCCTAATAAATTTCCAATTAGCTGACAAAATTTTATAAGACTACAGTGCATACAAGCCCATATTCCAGAAAAACATTTTTTCCAAAGTAGTTGATAATCCATACTGTAATTTTTATTGTGTATATGTGTACATGATATGCATGTAGAAGTCATAAACAATTTTGTGTAATCAGTTCTCTCCATTCATACTTACATGGGTGACAGAGATAAAACTCTTGGCTAGTACCTTATTGGTATACTGAGAAAGCTCACTGGCCCAATAATTTGTATTTTAATAATTCTAGGTAGAGAGTAAAAATACTAGAAAACTTAATTTTCACTTTGCGTTATTTTATAGTTCCAAAATCTCTTTATTGAGCTTATATTTTCTGTATCTCATCTTTTCTTCTTGAGACAAGCTCTCGCTCTGTAGCACAGGCTAGCCTTGCACCACAGCAGTCTCACTAACTGGCTTACAGTTCTAGTTCTAGATTCCTTCTCCAAAGCTCTTTGTAAATGAGCACTAGTAGATAACAGGAGACATCATAAGTCACTCAATAACTTAGTATTCTAAAACTCACCGTTCTAGCATTCCTTGATAGAAATATTTGATATAAAAGATAAGAGAAAAACAATAGTACTGGTTATTTCTCTAAGATTTTTCTATTGAAAACTGAAAGAAATTATATATAATATAGTCAATAAAATTTTTTCTAGCAGATATTTAACTACAATGCTTCTGACTTTAGAATATGGAAGAATCGTGTAATTTTATTTCCACCAAGTTTCCCAAGACAAGAACATAAGACAATAGTTCTGATATCCTTACCAAAGTGATTTCTAAAATAAATAAATAAATAAATAAATAAATAAATAAAAATTTAAGCCTTAGCTGTCTGATTTGTTCATATGTCTTCTTAGTTTTCACAGAAACATAGACTTCGAGAAGCTCTGAGCCACCTACCTCTCCAGGGTGCAATCTATCCCAGTTTTCATTAATGTATGTCATAAGCTCAAGTTCAGAATCAAAGTATTTCTTCTTGTGAATAACACTTAGGTTGTAAAGGCATAGGTGTGCTATATCTACCCTGAAATCCAAAAATAATCAAAATAGATGAAACTGTTTTTGATTATTGTTAAGAAATCAGTTTTTTTATAAAACTAGTGTAATATAACCAAAGTGACATGCTAAAGTCATCCCAGTGACAATACAATAAACTGATACTTATGAAGAAAACATTTGCTTAGCTTATCTGGAATAATTATAAACCAAATTACTTCCTAAATGCATCTCAAAAAGATTTAGCTACAGGAGAAAATGATTATTTATCAAGACTTTGCGCTTCACTATAAGGAGGCCACAAAGCAGACTGTACATTGCTGGGCCTGTGCCACTGGCACAAATTAACCCATCACCTGTTCCTAAATATGAAGAGCAAATAAAAATTTGTAAAATCATAGTATACACATTAGATCTCCAAAATTCTTAAAAGACAATTGAAAGAATTATCTATAACCTTCCACATGAGCAGCCTTCCTAACAAATAATACAATTGATAATCCTGAAGCCAGTATAAGCTTTGAGGATTATTAAAATAAAAGCCAGGTATAGAAAAAAAAATTCTTTTTCATTTCATATGGAAGGTTTTATGATGTGATATGGCACTTTAAAAAATGTAGAACAGTTCATGCTTACCACTGTAATGGTAGACGTTTGAGGTATTCTGGTCCAGAACTGCAGACAGAGCAAATAAATGTATAAAACCTAAAGAAAGAGGGAAAAAAACAAAAACAAAGTTTACACTGAGTATTCAAACTAGTTACGATTACAGCCAATATTCAGAAAATAATATAAGGCTTTACAATGTAAGGACTGATACACAAATCAAAATGTAATTTCTATTATGACACTAATAACCAACAATACTTAAAATTCCTATCTGTGGTTAAGGGACAATGTCTTTAACTATTAAAGAATTCTTAAGTTATTCTTGCTAATAGGTTATATGTGCCAAATCTTTGATGGCTATTTTTATAAGCATTGTTTTGCTCAATGTTCAAAAGGAGCAAACCAAGGTCAGAAGGACAGTTATCCTTTCTTAAACCGAGATTTAACCTGAGAGATCAGTAAGCTAACTTTAATGATCTTAGTTTTCGTCCTAGAGCTCACTGTCCTGTCCTAACATCCTGGTATAGAAAGTGCATGGTGGCTGCTTTCACACATTTCCGAACTAAACATACAACTTGTTTTTAATAAGATCCTATGGTCTTTCAATTATCATGGTATTCCTTTGAGCTTCATGAGTGGAAGGAACCGAGGAGAATAGTTTGAGAACTATAGCATGATAGAAACAAATGTCAACACTGAGACAATACTTAAAAGCTCTCTGAAATAATAATACTCAAAGGCATAGATATATAGAAAGCATGTTTACTATTCAGTATTTTCTGTCTGAATTGGGCCCTTTAATACATCATTGTCAAAATTATTTTTGGAAATCTGAAACTGCAAAATAATCACAAATATAAAGCAGCCCCGACAAACCAGTCATTAAAGCTCAAATGCTCTTCTTACCTATCTCCAAATAGCATTGGCTTTTGAAGGCATTGGACACAAGCCTCATGAAACCACTGCTTACATTTGCAGCACTGCAGCATCTTTAAATACCAGCTACCACAAAAAGAAAAAGATGAAAAAAAAATTTTTTAAACAATACTTCATTATAATTCAAGACTGATCTCCAACTCACAATTAGTATTTTAAGTTAATAATTTCTTTGATCTCTCTCAAATCACAAGATTTAGGGGTTTTGCTTTTTGTAGTGAGATCTAATCCAGGTTGTTTTACACACTCTACCAATGAGCTACAAACCCATATATCACTTTTTATTTGGCATGTTGTTTTTTAATTCCTTTTTTTGTTTTGCTTTGTTTTGTTTTTTTGAAACACTGTATCACCTATTACAGGTTAGCCTCAAACTGAAAATAAACTCAAAAAAAAAAAAAATCTAGGGTTCTCCTACGTCCCTAGTACTGAGATTAATTACCACTTCACCCAGATCATGAGGTGCTGAGCTTCCGTCCTGCGAGACAGGGTGCTCTTGCAGCTGGGTTACATTCTCAGGCCTCTTTGCATTTCCTTTGAGTCTCATTCTGAGGTTGGCTTTGAATTCCTGATAACAACCACATCCAACGGTTTGAGAAGACTTTTTCTCAGCCTGGGTTCTTACTGCTGCACAGGTGAACCCTAAACTCCTAGACAAGCAGTTCTCATAACTATGAGTTATGACTCCTTTACCATCAAATGACCCTTTCACAAACAGAAAACACAGATATTTGTATTATGATTTATAACATTAGCAAATGTAGTAATGAAATAGCAACAAAAATACTTTTATGACTGGGGGTTACCACAACATGAGAAAGTGTATTGAAGGGTTGCTATACTATGAAGGATGAGAATGATTGTTCTAGGATGAAGCAATCACTCTTCTTCGCCTCCTGAGTAAACTACAACTACATATATGCACCACCAGGCCTGGCCCTAACCTGGCAATTAAAATATATATTATTTTATTTTATCTCTAAATGTGCATCGTGTGCATGCAGTGCTTTGCAGAGGTCAAAAGAGGAAAGGTGAGATACCAGTGTGGTGCCAGGAATGAGCCCAGTTCCTCTGAAGAGCAGCATGTACTCTTAATCACCAAGCCATCTCTCTAGCACCCCCACCCTTTATAAATCTGTGTGTGGGTACATGCATGTTGAGTGTAAATGCCCACAGAGCCCATAAAAGGGTGTGGATCCCTGGACGGCAGAGTTACAGTTGGTTATGAATCACCAATAAATATGGTTGCTGAGAACATAACTAAGATCCTCTAGAAGAGCTCTCAACCCCTGGAGCCATCTTTCCATTGCCTCTGAAACTTTATTGCTGTAGTTTATTTTGCTTTTTTGTATCAATTATCTGTACCTTACAAAAGATGGATTAAAAGGTACCAGT
This sequence comes from Micromys minutus, assembly GCF_963924665.1. Lineage (NCBI taxonomy): Eukaryota > Metazoa > Chordata > Mammalia > Rodentia > Muridae > Micromys > Micromys minutus. The sequence goes on from NC_137980.1 coordinate 23,709,285, forward strand.
GTTTAGCCCAAATGCCAAATGGCCATATAGATTTCTGTTTATGATCATTTTTTAAAAGATTTATTATATATACACCGAGCTGTCTTCAGACACACCAGAAGTGGGCATTAGATCTCATTACAGATGGTTGTGAGCCACCATGTGGTTGCTGGGAATTGAACTCAGGACCTCTAGGAAGAGCAGTCAGTGCTCTTAACCACTGAGCCATCCATTACTCCAGCACTGTTTATAAACATTTTATTGTATCTATTTACCTTTCTGTATAGTATAATAAAAAAAATCAAGTACAGCAATAAATTTAGTTAACATGATTAGAAATCAAAGCAATGTCCCTATTAAGCACAAAGGGTTTGTGATAGTTTGTTATAAACTCTATAGATCTGACTCAGATTGCTAAAAGCTGCCAAAGCTGAATCTACATCTCAGGTTATTTTCTCCTCACTAATTTTTTGACACAGTGATATCCTTATTTGAAAACAGTAAGACCTTTCCAGATGTCTTTTTGCCCAGCAACTAGTTGTACGATCAGAATCAAAACAGCGGCTGTGCCCATGATTAATGGTTATATTCTAGGCGTTCTTCTAAATGCAGAAGTTTAAAGTATCAGACATAGTTCATGCATGTACTTCTGATGTTTAAGAACTAATCATCTGCCTCAAAAAAATGACATAGGCAATTTTTTGGCAAGGGGCTAGGCATACTTTCAATCCCAATGAGGCAGAGGCAAGTGTATCTCTGTAAGTTAAATGCCAGCCTGTTCTACAGCCTTCTCCAGGCCAGCCAGATTTACACCTTGTGTCTCTATTTGTTTACTTTTATGACAGCAAGGACTCTCCCCAAACTCTCTCAACTACCCATCTTTCTCCAGTGAGAAATCTTGTGCAAAATTTCCCAAGTGTTTATTAGTAATATTTATTTGTATTAAAACTAATAGTGGATCTACAGACATCTTTGCTGACAAAACTCACAATTTGCTTAGAGGCACTGCTTTGATTTCTAATTGTGCTAAGCCAGTTTATTAAATTGCAACACTTCATCATAATATACAAAATAATAAAAAAGGCATCTATTGGCAAATATTTAAATAACAAAGATGGAGTCAGATGTTAGTGGTGCTCACCTTTAAGCACAGCACTGAGGAGGCAGAAACAGGCACATCTTTGTGAGTTCGAGGCCAGCTGGGCCTACAGCAAGAGTTAGAGGACAAGGCTACACAAAAAAAACCCTATCTTGAAAAACCCAAACAAACAAACAAACAGCTGGAGAGATGGCTCAGTGGATCTGATTCCTTCTTCTGGTGTGTTTCTTCTGAAAAGTATCTATAGATAAATAGATAGATAGATAGATATATACACACACACACAGACTAGTTCATCTGGACTCTATCATTTAATTAATCTATTAATTATTCAATTAAATAATATTAAATCTATACCAATTTTTAAATATATAATCACATTAAATATGATATCCAATGAACTGAGTCAACTTCACACTACAAAGTGGTAAAGCAGGCATTTTCCCCTAGCTTTAATGGCACATCTGGCATATGAGGGAGAGAGAAAAAGAGAAAGACCAGGGAATGGAAGAGGGGGAAGGGGAGAAAAGAAAGAACAGAAGTGGTATTTAACTGATTCTTTTAAACATTTGTAATTCTCTAGCATTCCCACACCAAAGTCAGTGATAAGACAAACCAAGCATCTGCAATCCAGTGCTCTTGAAAAGGTGTTAAGACTCTGGGGCCAGTTACACAGTGGTTACACAGTATATATAGATCATAACGTTTTTTCTTAAAAGGAAAAGGTAATGTATGTTAGTAAACATCCCATCAAAAGACACTAAATAACTGTGTACTTACTCTCCAGGGCCTCCACAGTAGCAGTAGCACTGCTGGACATTGGTTTTATGACCTGCATCCCATTCAAGGTCGGCCACACTGTAGGGTAATGTCTGCTTCATGACTTGCAATGCTTTGGCATTTGGTCCTTTCTTAAGCGCACCACCCCTCTACACATTAGAACATTTGAAAAAGTGAAGGTCATGTTTTTCAACCAATTTTCCTAATTTTTAATTCTATAGTTTAAAAATGCCGGATACTTCTAAAATAACTTCTATTTTGAATTTCTATAATATATTGTGATCTGTTACTAATAATGTATTTTATTTTATTCTTTCAATTTATTGTCCCAATCCCCACACCATTATCAGAAAGTCAAAATAAACAAAAACCCAAGCCATTTAACGATCATTAATAAAACAACAATTCTTCTAACCAATATCAGCTGCTAATAATGTCAAAGAACTTTCCAATGTACATAGTCACTTCAATAAGACCATACAAGCCCCGTTTAGTAATTTTTAGCCCAAAACACTTTTAGAAGATACCTTTGTTGTTGTTGCAAAAACACACTGTCGACAAAGCCACTTTTCATCCGAATCAATCACACTCGAGTCAATATGAGGTGTATGACACAGCTGATGATATCCTTGACCACACTTATCACATATAACCATTTCATTGGGAGCTTCTGAATACTCTTCTTGACATATTGTACAGACCATCTCCCCACTCCCAGTGGCTCCTGAAGTATGTAAGCAACATTAAACAGTCACGAGAAATTCCACAGTGTATATATTTTACAATTCATTGTAGCCATATGGACAATGTGTGTTAACTATGTCAGACTGTTCAACAAAGAGCAACTACACACATTCTCTGCTCAGTTCTCCAGCGATGTTCCTCCTGTCTACATGTTTCAATCTGCTTTTAGGCATAGGCATGACTGCTCTCATTTTAAATATCGTATAAATGGAGGAGGCTGAGTGTGGTGGTGTGAATGAGGACTGCCGCCATATACTCGAGGTGGCATTACTGGAAGTGTGGTCTTGTTGGAAAACATCAGTGGGGCTACGTTCTGAGGTTTCAGAAGCTCCAGCCAGACCCAATGTCACTGTCTCTTCCTGATGCCTTCAGATCCAGATGTAGAGCTCTCAGCTCCTCTCCAGTACCATGTCTGCCTATGTGCCACCACGCATGACAATTAACTGTAAGTAACCCCCAATAAAACTCAAGTTAACACACTGGGAGAAAATTATTAACACGAAAACTTCTCTACAGAACACTTCTACTCAGGTTCGGATACTAAACTTTTACATTAGTATCACAGAGACTAGCCAAGGAAGTTATGTGCTCCCTATCTGGACTTAAGAACAATTCTTTATATACTTACTAATTATGAAAGATAGCAATTATTTCATGACTTAACTCTAGAAATACACTGTCTTGTAATATATGCAAAGAGAATTCTACTGCAACAAAAGTTGAAGGTACCAATTATGTGTTACCTAAGCAAGAAATTACTGTTTCCTTAACATTTTTGTTCTTACAAAAAACTTCAATCCTAGCACCCGGTGGATCTTGTTGAGTTCGAGAACAGCTTGATCTATATAGTGAGTTCCAAGACCTACTACATACTGTGAGACCCTGACATAGTGAAACCATCTCAAAATAAACAAAAAGAAAAAGGAAAATGACCTTCAAAATTTGAATATATTACTATCTCAACACAATGATCAACTCTAGCACTGTTGCAGTAAATACTAAAAAATAAAAACGGTTTTATTTTATCTTTACTGGCCCTGAGGTCTCACTCCGCAGGCCTGACTCTGATAAGAAGCCCCATGCACCTCTGGAGCCCAGTCTGGGCTGCCAACATGGCCCAACTAGTCCGTGCAACTCCCTCTGTCCTGGGTTATTTCTGTACCCCAAAATCCCACACAAGCACAACTCTAAGGCCCGATAGCTTTTCATACAGGTTTATATATTTAACTCTCAATCCACAAATCCTCTACACAAAAGATTGAATTAAATAGACAAAGATACAAACTGCCCTTCTATAGGAGATATTAGACCTATAAAATCCTTAATGTTCATAGCTTTTTAGCACCAATAAATCCCACCTGCGTCCAGCTGGTCCTTGGGAAGCTCCAAGTTGCCAGGACCTCTAATCTCTGTCCTCTGACCTCTCAGGCCTCTCTACTTCCCTCACCCAGCCCAGTAACAGGCTTTCCTTTATCTTACTAATTAAAATGGGAAGGTTCCATGGAGTCACCTGACTTCCCAGCCCTTTTTGGGAAAGTAGAATTAACATTAAAATACAAACAGCTTCAGGACAATCTAGATAACACCTCCCACTTGCTTAGCAAAAATATAAACAATAAGTACTTATAATTTTATGCTATATATCAAGCATCATGTTACACTCTTTAAAAACTAATTTTATTTGATGATTTTTTTGTGGGGGGAGAACGGAGGTACTTCTCTGTACCCCAAGCTGGCCTGGAACTCCTGTTGCAAGGTTTCAGCCTCAGCCTCTGAGGTACTAGGATACTGAGTCACAGCAGCCTCCACAACCAACAGACTATAACTTCTAGCTGCATAATATTTCATCTAGTGGAAGAAAAAAATTTACCTTATTCTGTAACATATAGGTAACATAGAAATTATCTATTATTTTGACTGCTTTCTGTATTATTGACTATGTCTTCTTAGGTCATCCCTCTGTCCCTTCCAAAAAAGTGTTCCTAGTACTTTAACTGTGACTTGTTCCATAGCTTCTGGTCAATCTGAGTTGATCCTTCTCATGTTCAATGTGTTGTTTCAAAAGATAGGGTTGTATAGCCTCCATGGGAAGTAAATGCCTAATGACTCCCACCACTTCCATGTGGACTAGAAAGAAAGCAATTTTGCAAAAAAGGAAGTTATTAATCCAACAAACTGTACCTTCTCATCTCATGAAACAAGCCTAAAAAACCTGAAAATTTTTACAAGATTCCTAACCTACTGCCTATGGTCTTCCTTACTACAAATTACCCTATTTACAACGGTCTTAGCTTTTTCATCTTAATATCAAATGCTAGGCAGGAAAGATGGTTCAGTGGTTAAAAACTGGCTCTGCTCCTCAACCACAAATGTCAAGAGATCAGATCCCAGTAATCTTGGGCATTCCCTCAAATATTTAAAAACCCAACTCAGGTAGGGGTGAAATGTGCAGAGACAGGAAGATCTCACTAGCCTCTGACACACTAGCCTCAGGCTCAGGGAAGAGACCTTGCCTGAGTGGATAATACAAAGTTAGAGGATGAAATCCAACACATTTCTTTTAACCTCCATAAATAATCCCAACACACACACACACACACACACACACACACACACACACACACAAATAAATAATAATCTTAAAAGTACCTATCAAATATTTACTTCAAATAAAGTGATCATGGTACCAAACAGCTTTAATCCTAGCAATTGGGAGGCAAAGCCAACCTTACTTCCTGTTAAACATAGCAAGTTCCAAGCCAGTCAAGGGTACAATACCCTATCTCAAAAAAATAAAATAAAATGGCCAGAATTTGAGAAGCAGGCAGACCTGAGTTCCTAACCAGCCTGGTCTACAAACCAAGTTCCAGGCTGGCCAGCGCTACACAGAGAGTCTCTGTCTCCCAAAATAAACAAATAAAAACCTGGGAAGCACACCTTTAATCCTTGCCGGCCTGATCCTAGTGATTCAGGGCTAAAGAGAAACCATGGTGAAAAAACAGCAACTACCAAAAAAACAAATAAACAAAAAACTATTATATAGCTCAGTGGCTAAAATCAGATATTATTGTTATGACCACAGACCAGTTTCCTATACCTACAGCTGAGGCTCACAACTGCCTGTGTGCTCCATCTCCAGGTTATATGACACATCTGGCCTCTTCAGTCACCTACACGCACTTTGTTCCCCTATCTTTAAATTCAATTTTAATTCAAACACATAAAATAGGTATACCAAACATTTCCACCTAGCTTCTTTCTTTTCAATTATATTTTATTGATAAGCTTCTAGAAAGGTATATTTTTATTAATTGAAGAAATAGCCAAAACAGAAACTTACATTGTCAACGGCAATGCAGGAAAAATATATCATTCCACAGAAACAATAAATACAAGATATTTATATACTTCTGCTTAACATAATATAAGCCCATTATAATACATTTTTAATATATAATTTACTTTTAATTTATAACGTACTGGTGCTTTGCCTGCATTTGTCTTTGCAAGGGTGTCAGAGTACCCTGGAACTGGAGTTACTGACAGTTATGAGCAACCATGTGGGTGCTGGGAATTGAACTTGCCATCTTCTCTAGCCCATAATGTTCATTTCTTTAAACAACTAGCATGGCTATAATATTCTTTCTCAGATCTATGCAAACTTTTAGAACATACCTTATTAGATAAAAATCACATATTATATATATAGTTATAATCATAATTATAAACAGGTTTCTCTTTTTTATTGTTTTGTTTTGTTTGTTTTCAAGACGAGGTTTTTGTGTAGCCCTGGCTGTTCTGGAACAAGCTCTGTAGAACTAGAGATCTGCTGCCTTTCAAGTGCTGGGATTTCATGTACCACCCTCACAAGTCTCAACACAGAGCACCCACTGACCTGATCCACTAGCTAGATGCTTCATTGTACAGTATCATTAGTACCAAAAAAGGCAATGTTGAATGAAGAAAACTAAGTTTCAATATGTCATGTTCATAAAAAACATAGCACCTGCCTGTTTGGATGTCCTTCCAGAGAACCCAGGATTTAGAACTGTCCTCAAATATGATGAAGCAGCTCTGTTTCAATATGTTTATCTGCAACACAGAAGAAGAAATTATTAATCTAAAACTATAAGCATGAGGTTAGATTTTAAATTTAATGTAATTTAAAACAATGTAATGCAAGTGTAGCAAATATGTATTAATGTAACTTGCCTTTTTGATAGTTCCAAGATAAAACAAGCCATCTGACCATCTAGCTAAGACATCTTGACCCTCTTCAAATTTACAAGCTGGTTTTTTGGCTTTATGTCCATCCTGTAAAGACAGCTTGTTCAAGGATGCTGAGGTCTTTTGGTTTCGACGTGAAGGAGACCGCTTGTGGACCAGTGAATTACCTGCTCCTGTAGAGTCTCTGTTCAGGAAATAAAAAGACCAAATAGAAGATGTGTAAGGCAAGATTTTATACCAGATACATTTCATATGTTAACCAAACTTTTGGTATAAAAGCCTTAATTTATGAGAAAAACAACAAATAACTCAAATGTGAAACACTTTCTAAGTAGATGTTGCTTACCCTAAGGCAGGATTCACAAGTCATCTCTGTATCAGGGTGACTGCCTCCTAAGTGGCAGCTGAGAACAACTAAGCATGGTGACACGAGTTAGCATTTGAGAAGCTGAGCACAAGCTCCAGGCCAGCACAGGCAATTTAGAAATTCCAGGTCAACTTGAGCTACATATTTGGGACCCTAGCCTTTTAACAGTTCTCAATAGTAAGCTTTAACTTCCTAGCTTAGACCACAGCTAATTAAGGTACGTGACCTCTGGGGTGGATAACTGCTCACCTTCACTGGAAGGGCAGTAACAAACCCTCTCTAGAGCATCACTAAGTGAGGGGGGAAGAATATGCAGACTTAAATTCTTTTTAAGTTGACAACTGAACAGGTAACAAGCTCAGCAGATAAGGGCAAAGGCCATCAAGCCTGATAACTTGAATTTGATCCCTACAAGAAAGGAAAATAGATTCCTGTAAGCTGTCCCCATCTACACATGAATACAAAGACATGTGTACAGATAAATACACACAAAATAAATGTAATTAAAATTAAAAACTTCAGATTTCACAAAATTCCAATCAAGCTTGAAGTGTAAGATTTTACTTTTGAAGCAATGTTCCCAAATGATAATCTATAAAATCATTATAACTTACATATTAAAAACTATATATATATATAGCATGCCATCATTTTTTTTTAATTTTATGAGGATGTGTATTTTGCTGAATGCATGTGAGTGTTGGTGTCACAAGAGACCAGGAAAGGATATTGGATCTCTTAGCCACTCTATAGGTGCAAGAACCAAAATGAGTCATGTCTCCAGCCTCAACATCAACTTTCTTAACCAACAAAGCAGAGTTAGGTTTCATTATTCCAATTTCAGATATTTTACTGGCTAACATTAAAGGATATGTAAAACTATACAGACAAAAAGAGTCCATAAAATTTTAGGAAAAAAAAAAGAAAGTGAAAAGTAGGGATTAGCTCTCGTAGCTATAGCTAAGAACAAAGGAAACCTGTTTGCAATATCTAAAAATAACACAAATTCTGGGAAACTTGCCCAGGCTACAACATGGAACCTTCAAGGCCTTACCCTAAACAAAACAATCCAGATAAAACAGACAACTACTGTTTAATTCTGGTTATCTGAGATAGTTAAATTCGACTGGAAGTACAATCAAAGTACCTGGGTGGGTAGGATGAAGGATTATGTTTATGGGAACAGAATTTTTAAATAAAAAAAATATATTTTAAAGCTGTCCTAAAAAGAATTAAGAACTGATACCTTTCCCCTAAACTGGTGAAAAATATTAATTTATGTTCTAACAATCTCAAAACCCTATGAGTACAGTAACTGCAAACAGAATCACTGAACACCAGAAAGATAATCTTTAAAGCTACAGGACACCTGGGGATGTAGCTCAGTTGGTAGAATGCTTGCCTAGTCTGCACAAGGTCCTTGTTTCCATCCTCAACACCATAAGAAAAACACATACACATATACAAGTTACACACCTGTAATCCCAGTACTGGGAAGGTGAAAAGAAAAAAAATCGGAAGTTCAAGGTCATCATCAACTACACAGTTTGAAAAGTTCAAGACTAGCCTGGGACATGTCTAACCCTGTATAAATAAGCAAACACTCTAAGTCTAGTGATCTGTTAGGAAAAGCTAGTTAGAAAATACTGGACCAAAGCAAGACCAAAAACCTGCTGGGCAAACTCTAAACTCTGCATCTCCATGTCTGATGTCCAACTCCTTTTAGCTTTGTTAATTACAACACAATTCTTCTCCTGGGCTGATCCACTATTAGCAGCTTTCCTCAGTATGTATCCCACAGCTCTGGCATCTCGAACATCTTGAGGTCTCCACGGCAACTTCAACTTCACAGCTTCTTGTTCCAAGGTCTGTGATTCACAGATGATCTTCTGAGCTCCTCCAAAGGGCTTGGGTCAGTTCTGCTTTGCCCTTTGTAGCACAGGAGGCTCCACTCCACTGCTGCTGCTGTTCTTGGTGACCATCCCATGGTACTGATATTTCTAATACACTGGTGTCTGCTGCTACAACTAGGCTTTATCAGTAGGCTCTCTTCATGGTACCAAGCCTCAACTCCTTTGCATGGTCCCATCAGTCCCGGCTCTTCAAATGTCACTGAGACTGTACCTTCACCAATGGCCTAGCCTCCACTGTTCTCCATTACCCCTTCATAACTTCAAAACAAAACTAGTCTACCTGGGTGTCTCTTACACATTACCAAGCCCAGCTAAAAAACAATCTTGGCTATTACTGGAGCATAGCTTCTTTGTGTTCTCAGAAAACACTTTCAGATTCCACCTCAGTGATGCTGGTCTCTTCTTTATAAGCATGGCCACTATGCCTCAAGATTTGGATCAAAAAAAAAAAAAAAAAAAAAAAAAAACCTGAGTCTTCCAGCCTCAAGATCTGGATCACAGGATGTACCCTGCATTTCTGGACTGTGGTTTGTTCCAGATAGATTAAAGCTGACAATGGACAATTGCCATCATAAACTATCCCTAGTCAGTTTGATACAAAATCATATCTCCAAATGAAGACAATAGCCAGGTCAATGAAAGGTCTAACAAGATATAACTATCCCTTATTCAAATGCAAACCACTTAAAACAATAAGCTAGCTGGGTGGGATAATGAAACATCCTTGAACACAGGATTTAACTCCATTCTACTTCCTGGTGCCCCTTAACTCTTTGAACCATACACTTTGTATTTTTCCTTAGTTTGCTATATCTGATTAAAAGCTCTTCTTAAGAGTAAACCACAGATAGATCCTTCATCAATGCAATTAATCTAAATCTCTTCCCTTTAGCCTCAAGCAGACTCTTCAGACAAGGGCAAATAGCAGCTACATTCTTCAATAATATGCCTTAAGAACAGTTTCTAAAGCACACATGAAATTCTTCTCTAAAACCTCTTGAGCTAGGCCCTCAGTTCAAATTGCCCTCAGCACCACTGTCTCCCACGCTTCTACTAGTATAGCCCATTAAGTACTAAGTTCCAATTAAAAGCATTCCACTCTCTCCACAGTCCCAAAACCAACATTCCTCCAAACAAAAGCACTGTCAGGCCTATCACCAAAGATACCCCACATCCTGGTACCAACTTTCTGTCTCAGTTTGGGTTTCCACTGCTGTAAAGACGTGACCAAAGGCAAACATTTAAATGGGTCTGGCTTACACTTCCAGAGGTTTAGTCAATTATCATCAGGGTGGGAAGCATAGCAGCATGCAGGAAGATGCGGTACCTCAAAAGCCCACCTACATAGTGACTCACTTTCTCCAATATGGCTACGGCTCCTAATAATGCCATTCTCTATGGCCAAGTATTCCAAATATGAATCTATGGGGGCCAAACCTATTGAAACCACTATAATAACCCAAACCTGAATAGTGTAAGTAACTGAAAAAAAAAAATAAGCCAGCAGAGTACTTTCTAATCCTGGAATGGAAACCAAAGAGGCAGACATTCTCAGACAGTTATCTGCTTTGACTTACCCTCTCTTTTTTGTGATGGTTATGTACTTGTCTTACTCTCCACTGTATCCCTTCTACTACACAACAGACATTCTTAGACCAAACATTAAACTCTGTCACTTTTCATTTCCTAGTGTTCCTTCCCTTCTATTGAAATCGCTGATGTGCTGTTTTTGGGAACAAGAACCCATCTAGTAACAGTTTTACCCTTACACTTTGACCTTTTGGTTTTTTTAATTTAGCCCGCCACCAAATCCCTAGAAAAGCTATTAAGAAGCCCAGCATTTAGGATGCAAAGGCAGGCAGATCTTTCTGAGTTCAAGGCCCACTCTACATAGTGAGTTCCAGGTCAGCTAGTGAGACCGTCTCAAAAAGGAGTTGGGGGAGAAAATGGACTCAAGATGGCCCATCCGTGAAATAAGCACCTCAAACCTATATAACCTGACATATTGTCTCTAACCTCCATGTGCATGATGATCTCCATATTCAGTGAGTACTAAAATGTGGTACAGCAAGATGGCCTGTTGTCAAGAGAAATGACCTGTGCTCAATGCTGCTGTGCTCTGACACTGGATGCATGGCATGGTGTGCGTGCATGTGCATGTCCAGATCTACACATACACACATGGATGGATAGATTAAAGGGTTTCTTTTAAAAAATGGAAAGAAGCCAATTAAGGGTGCCAAAACATGTTTAACAAAAAAGTATTACATTTTTAACAATAAAATTTTATATGTAGAGCCAGAGTGGTGTTGTATACCTTTCATCTTGGGAGTCATGGGAGGCAGAAGCAGGTGGATCTGAGTTCAAGGCCAGCCTAGAACACAAAGCAAGTCCCTGGGCACCCAGAAAGAAACTATCTCAAAACAAATGAATTTAATAGAATTTCTAAAGTTTTAATTGTTTTTTATTATGTATATATATACCTATATAGGGAAATGTACACATTGGTGCAGGCACCCTTGGAGGTCAGTGGCACCAGATCCCCCTGTATAACCAAAATTACAGGTAGTTGGGGCCCACTCAATATAGGTGTTGGGAACCAAACTCAGTTCCTCTACAAAAGGAGTTTGCACTCTTAACTGCTGAGCCATTTTGACAGCCTCTGGATAATTTGATAGAAAATGCACTCCACTGAGAGCCAATGTCAACAAATTACTAAAAAAGTCTTTCTTTGTTAGTTTACTACCCTACAATAAATAAGGCCTTAACAACTTAGTAATCAGATGAATAGTTTAATGTAAATTAAGGAAAAAGGACTATTTTCTTAATCGTATCTTCCCAATTTATTCCCCTACTTATCTAGGAGAACATCTGAATTAATTGTTAGAGCCTAGATAACTTAATCTAAGTAATCTCTGGACCAGTAATAAGCTCAGCAAATAAGGGTATCTGCTGCCAAGGCTGACAACCAGAGTCTGATTCTCAGAAACCACAGACTAGAAAAATAACTGCACAAGTCATCCTCTGACCTCCACATGAATGCTAAGATACACAGGTGCCTGCACACACACCAACAATAAGTATTTTAAAATATAGGTGGGAAGTGATGGTGCACACTTTAATCCTGTCACTGGGGAGGCAGAGGCAGTTCCAGGACAGCCAGGGCTACACAGAGAAACTCTGTGTCCAAAACAAAACAAACAAAATGCATTTAAAGTACTTTCTGAGGCTACAATTTCAAGACACAGATGAAGTTTTAGAATATGGACTAGCCAGTACAATCTAGGCTTGGTGGGAGTTCAAAATCCCACTTACTTCGTGGGAGTAAGAAAATCAGGGATGAGGGATGAGGTGGTCTAAGAAGAGTTTTGGATAAATTTGATCAAAACACATTTTATCAGATGGATGGCAGTGGCCTACACTTTTAATCCCAACACTCAGGAGGCAGAGGCAGGTGGATCTCTTGAGTTTGAGGCCAGCCTGGTCTACAAAGTGAGTTCCAAGACAGCCAGGGCTACACAGAGAAACACTGTCTGTCTGTCTGTCTGTCTGTCTGTATCTATCTATCTATCTATCTATCTATCTATCTATCTATCTAGATATCTAGACATCTAGACATCTAGATAGATATCCAAATTTTCAACAGATTGTGAAAATACATTTAAGGACCTAGTATAGTACCATTTCTCACAAAGAAATCTGTAATTTCAACTACTTTTTTAAATTTAAAAAAAAAAAAACAAAACAAAACAGAAAACTGAGGCTGTACTCTTCACCCTGTATAGTCTGTTGGGCTTGCTTACCATATCCTCCTGGACACCTATCACACAATGCATACATAAACAATACAGTCAGTAAACTACTAGTTACAACTGGCTATTTAAATAAAAACTGGATTAAGAGTGATTTAATCTAAGGGCTGAAAGCTACGGCCCCCAAAATAGGACTCACCTCCCTAGTAGGAACTTTCATCCCTCTATTGTGCCGCTCCAATTTCCCTCCTCTTCTCTGGTAACAGCAATCAGCCATGACACCTCCACCACAATCACGTTTCCAGTACCCTTGCCACTACTCTAGTCCATGATGAACCACTCGGCAGCTAAGGGAAAAAAGGAAGGAAAATCTAATCCTACTTCACACGCCATCTTGCCCTCGATTCACCAATCTATAAAGCAAAAGGATCTTACAAAAGTGGGGGTGGGAAGGAATCAGAGCTAAGGGACAAAACAACAAAGCAAACAAGACAAAACCCACCTGTTCTAATCCTGACCCCAACCTCAGGAACAAGTCTCATCTTGGGTTTTTTTGTTTTGGTTTTAATGTTTTGAAAAAGGACAGGACGTCACACTTTAAAAGGGCTGGCATCACAGGCATGAGCCACCAATCAGAGCTCTTCTAGGCAGCACAAAACTGCCTCGGTTGCTATACTCATTCCCAGAATTTCTTCTGCTCCTAACACAAATGAGGGAGCCACTTTGGTGGCATCTTTTGGTGGACTCAGATACAGTCAAATCCACGGGACTTAGTAGAGCCAAAACAGGATTCAGATGCAATCCTGCACCAAACCTATGGGAAAGTAATTCTCTTACCTCTTGAGATAGAGTAAAATAAAATCTGAGCCTGGATACTTTCTTTTTAATTGAGGAATATATGAACATCTACCATAAGAGAGGTTCTACAGAGACCAGTGGGCATAACAGGCAGATTCAAGGCCAGCTCTAGGATTGGAAAGATGGTACAGTGGTTGTTAAGAGCAATGGCTGCTATTCCAGTGGGGCTAGGCTAGATTCAATACCTACACAACAGGTCTTCACAATCTGCAAGCTTAGTCTTAGGGGCTCCAATACCCATCCCTTTTTGGCTTTCACAGGCACCAGGCACACATAAAAGGATGTTCACACAGGCAAAACACATTTTTAAAAGTAATTTTTATTTTAGAAAAGTTACCTCTACTCTATTTTAGCTTTAGAAATTAAAACATTATCATACATTAAGATGTTTTTAATTAAATAGTAAGAAGTGGCCAGGTGCAGTTGTGTATGTCTTTAATCCCAGCACTCAAAGAGCAAATACAGGATCTGTGAGTTTAAAGGTAACCTCATCTAAAGACCCTGCCTCAAAAGAAAGAGAAAAAGGCAAAGGGGACTAGAGAAATGTTTATCAGTTAGAAGCATGCATTGCTCTTTCATCAATCCAGAGTTCATGCTGGGAGACTTACAACCTGTAGAAGATCTGACACCTCTTGCCTCTTTGGGGACTGCATTTACATGCACATACATGCCAGCACATAACCAAAAATAAAGTATTTTTACAATTTATGTTTCAGTGTTTTGCCTGCATGTATATGTATGACTTGCATGCAGTGCCCAGGAGACCAGAAGAGGGTACTAGATTCCCCTGGAACTGGAATTACAGTTGATTGTGAGCCACCATGTGGGAACTGGGACTAGAACCAGGGTCCTCTGGAGAAGCAGCCAGTGCTCTTAACTACTGAGCTTTCTCTTCAGCCTCATTCATATACATATACATACACATATATATAAAAGAAACAACAGGTCCCCAACCTATCCCATTATTTCTTTATTTCTAAAAGACTGTCAGTTTCAGACCTACATTCTTTTGTTTTTAGATTTATACATTTTATTCTGTGTTTTCCCTGCATGTATGCTTATGAACCACATGCATGCAACTTAGTGCCTTTGGAGGCCAGAGAAGAACTTGAATCCCTTGGAAATAAGAGTTGAGGATGGTTATGAACCACCACATGGGTGCTGGGAACCAAACCTAGGTCCTGTGCAAGAGCAATGTGTTCTTAACCCCAAGCCACCTCGAGCCCCTAGGCCTACTTTCTTGCCATAAAAGGTAGTTCACCCTTCTCTGTAGTGCAAAGCCCATTCATTGAGGCGTCACCACAAGCAAAGCCCACCTTCCTGAACTGAAGAAGTTATCATTGAAGTTAAACGGTGGCAGGCATGTATGAGGAGCACTGCAGGGCTTTGATCCCTTTAAGAACCTTGTGACTGATGGGTGTGGGGAGGCGGCAGCCAGTGGGCCACAGAACAACGCTGGGATGGTGGTCATCGAGGAAACAGCATCTTCACGTTAGAAGCCTTGGAAAGCAGAGTGTCCACATCCCTCCCGAAACGCCCCGTTTGATTGTGAATTAGGTCATGTATACTTTCATATGAAACTTTTTGCTGAATAAACTTTTGTGATGCTCAAAAAAAAAAAAAAAAGGTAGTTCACATATACCAACTCCTATTCCCTACCCCTTAAGTTTTCTAAAACTAAGTAGGAGCTGAAAAGATGGCTCAGTGGTTAAGAGCACTGACTGTTCTTCTACAGGTCCTGAGTTCAATTCGGTGGCTCACAACAACCTATGATCTGATGCCCTCTTCTGGTATGTCTGAAGACAGTGACAGTATACTCATAATAAATAAATCTTAAAAACAAAAACTTACTGAGCTACTACTCTACTTCATTAAAACTCCATAGAGAAACTAAAGAGATGGTTTAGCAGTTCAGGGTACTTAGTGCTCTTGGAAGTTTTGTTTACCAGCACCCACATGGCAGCTAATAACTAACACAGTTCTAGGGGACCCAATATCCTGTTCTGGCCTCCATGGACACCAAGCAAGTACATGGTGAGCAACATACATGTAGGCGTAACATTTATACACATAAGATAAAAACAAGTACATCTAAACAATCAAGAGCCAGTGAAACAGCTCAACAGGTAAAGATGCTTGTCACCAAGCCTGATGAGCTAAAAGTTCTATCCCTGAGAACCATAATAGAACCAACTCCCTGAAAATTGTGATTTCCACGTGTATGCTGTAGCAACCACATACACAAAAGTATTATGTCCATAAGTATACCTGTAAGTTATGTGTACACACACACACACACACACACACACAAACACACACACACACACACACACACACGTTTTAAATGAATTTTTTCATCTGGGCTGACAATGCTTCCTCTAAGAGCCCAAAACTAACAAAATTCCCAATACCACACATGAGAAACCTACTTTTCAGCTGTTGGTCAGAATTGTCCAAGAGACCCTAAAACACTACAGGCTATTGCTATTGCCTTTGGTTACCCAATCCCAAGTGGTAGAAGATCAGTCCTTAATGCTGAAAATACCATCAACTTCAGACAGTGGGCCCAGAGACGCCTAAGCTAAAACTGACCTGAAAGCCTCCCTAAGCACTAGCTTTACAGTACCAGAAGGTGCCATGCAAGTTACCAAATGAAGGAAGCAACAGTCCTACTCAGCTATGACAGATGGCACAATAACTTTTATGGGGGGAGTAGTGGCATGCGGGGCTGGAGAGATGGCTCAGTGGATAAGAGCACTGACTGCTCTTCTAGAGGTCCTGAGTTCAATTCCGCCAAGCAACCGCTTGGCAGCTCACAACCATCTGAGTTCTGATGCCCTCTTCTAGTGTGTCTGAAGACCTTGTACTCATATACACAAAATAAACAATTCTAAAAAAAAAAAAAAAAAAGTCACAAAATAAACAATTCTAAAAAAAAAAAAAAAAAGTAGTGGCATGCATACCTTGGTGGTAACCAGTAACACTCTAATTAGAGTTAAGACCCACTGATCAGAAAGAAAAATCCTGCATGTTACTGGTAACCTAACTAACTACCTAGGGCTAGGAGAACCTACAACTACCATTCACTAAACCAGCACAATCCCTAACTATATCCTAAATATTTTTACTTATGCCCACAGTTAAGTGTAGTTCTCATTCCTCATCAATAAACTCCCCTTTGCAACAGATGGGAGACCATTATATAAAACCACAATCAATGAAGAGTTGTGGAGCACAGTCACAAGAGATGCATCTATAACACAACTAAGTACCTAAGGCCTGGGGAACAATGAGCAAGAGAAGAGCAGAAAGACTGTAGGGGTGTGTGTGAAAGTGAGGCTGCTAGTAATGTCAAAAGCCACACCCATTTACCCTCACCAATATGACTGCCTACATATGAGCTAAACAAGATGACAAACGCTTTAATCCTAGCACTCAAGAGGTAAAGGCAGGCAGGTAGGTCTGTGCGCTCAAGGCCAGTCTAATCTACACAGTGAGTTCCACGTCAGCTAAGGCTACAAAGTGAAACTCTGTTTCAAAAGAGACAGAGACATCAACATGGGCAGGGAAAAGCCCAGGAATGTTCAACCCTATTCCAATTAAAAAAAAAAAAAAAACTACAGGCAATTAAGAAATGCTAATTAACGGGGAAAATAGTCTTACCCAGGGAAGAGCACACTAGTTGATTATCCCTTAAAACATACACAAGTAACATTATACAGACTAAGAATATTTAAGTATTTAAGAATATGTATATACATATGTGACAATAAAAGAGGCCACAAAATTTGAAAGAAAGCAGGGAGATGAATAAGGGAAGGGCTTGAAGAATGGAAAGGGAAGGGGAGAATGATGTAATTATATTATAATCTCAATAAAGTATATTTTTAATTTCATAAAAATTAGTTACTGAAAATTAAGTAGGGGC
This sequence comes from Micromys minutus, assembly GCF_963924665.1. NCBI lineage: Eukaryota > Metazoa > Chordata > Mammalia > Rodentia > Muridae > Micromys > Micromys minutus. Next base: position 23,726,932 of record NC_137980.1, read on the forward strand.
TGGAGAAATGGCTCAGTGGTTAAGAGCACTTGACTGCTCTTCCAGAGGTCCTGAGTTCAAATCCCAGCAACCATATTGTGGCTCACAACCATCTGTCATGAGATCTGATGCCCTCTTCTGGTGTGTTTGAAGACAGTTATAGTGTGCTTATATATAATAAATAAATTTTAAAAGAGTTAATCAATAAAACATTATTTAAAAAAAATTAAGTAGTAGTATTAACTGGCACACAATCACTAGAATCAGGAGTTCATTGCCAAGCTAAGCTATCAGACTCTGTCTTAAAAACACCAAAGTACACTTACTGTATTTCTATTCACTATGGGTTTGTTTTTTAACTATAACTAATTTTTCCCCATACAGTATATTCTGATTACGATTTCACCTGCCCTTTAGGTCCTCCCTACTACCAAAATTCATACCCTTTCTCTTTCTCGAGATTACAGGCTTCATACCAAAGGAAAAAAAGATAAACCAGAATAGAACAAACTGTTTGCTCAGAATCCTTAATATATCCTATAACCACTTCAAGTTGCCAAAGATAATTTAAAATTTTTCCGTTTCCACAAGTAACCATTGCTTCTATAGCTCACAATGTTTCTGCATCAATCTGGAATTGCTAGGCCTTGCTCATTTATCTTCTAAGTTCATATCATGGGCTGGAGAGATGGCTCAGCAGTTAAGAGCACTGACTGCTCTTCCAGATGTCCTGAGTTCAATTCCCAGCAACCTCATTGTGACTCACAACCATCTGTAATGAGATTTGATGCCCTCTTCTGTTGTGTCTGAAGACAGCTACAGTGTACTCACACATAAGTAAATCTTTAAAAAAAGAAGTTCATGTCATGGCAGAACTTGCTGGACCACATATTTTTTGACTAGAGAAGTGGCATACAATAAAAGGAGTATGTGCATAAAGCTTCTCTAAGGTCTTCTTCTAGACCTAAAAATATCTGGGTCATCATTACAACTTACTGGTAATGTGGCTGGAGGGAAGGAGTGCCAGGTGAGACTGAGCAAACAACTTACTCATTCAATTCCTACACACAGAACTTTACATTGTAAAGAATTTTCCCAAGAATTTTCCTGGTGCTGTTCATTTACTATACTCAGCACTATGATGAAAAATCTTACTCTACTGAGCCACAGTCCTTCTTCCTTTGTTCTTCATGACTTGAAATTTTATTAATATATGCATTCAGTATTTTTGTCCTTGCTGTGTAAAAAAAATCTGACAAAACAACATAAGAAAGTGTATATTTTGGCTCACAGTTTCAGAGTACAGTCCATCATGAAGGGGGGGCATAGTAGAAGCAGGAGGCAGCTATCGCACTGTTATCTGCAGTCAGGAAGATCAATGTTCATGCTCAGCTTGCTTCCTTCATTTGATTCAATCCAGGACCCCAGCCCAAGGGTATGGTGCCTCACATAGTCAGAGTGGGTCTTCCCTCCTCAGTTAAACCTTTCTGAAAACAATCATAGGCATATCCAGAGGTATATTTCCACCGTGATTCTGAATCTTATCAAATTGACAATGAAGCTCAATCATCATTTTATATCTAAGTATAAGGCCTACTTTTATGATTATATGAATTATATCATGATTATACTGCTTAGCCCTTGGTAATCATTTCTACTTTTTTTTTCAACAGGTATCATGTATCCCAGGCTATCTGTAAACTCCTATATAGCTAAGAATAGCCTCCTGCCCCTATCTGCAGTCAAGAAATGCATTCTTGGACAATAGAGATGGCTCAGCAGTTAAGAGTACTGCTGTCCTTCCAGAGGACCTGAGTTCAATTCCCAGGGTCTTTGATTCCCAGCATTAACATGGCGACTTACAACCATTTCTAACTCCAGTTTCAAAGGGATAAACCACCTTTTTTTGGCCTCTGTGGGCACTGCTCCCATGTGATGGGCAAATGTACATGCAGGCAAACCATCCATACACATAAAAGAAATAAGTCTTAAAAAAAAAGAAAAAGAAAAAAAGCATTCATTATAGCAGGTTAAATTTTAGAACCACTATAACAGGTAAAAAAAATATATTTTATGGGGGCTAGAAATATGTCTCCGCAATTAAAAACACATATTGCTCTTGGAGAAGAGTTTGGTTTTCAGCACCTATATTAGGCAGGTCACAACCACCTACAACTCTAGTTTGAGGGGATCTCATGTCTCTAGCTTCCATGGTAGCACATACCCCCCACCCCCACATATTCATTTTAAATTTTTTTTAATGTTTTATACATTTCCCCAAAATTCAGGGTGTATTCATTCAAGAGAATGATTCCTTTGTCTTCTCTTATCTCAGCTGTGCTGTTTTTCTGACACTTGATAGTTTTTCTGGTAGTTTTGTACTCAGCTATCAATAGCATACTCCATTCATACTGTACTATTAATCTATTCTGTACTTTCATTATCACTACCATCAAAAGTCATCCACTGTATAGCTTGAAGGTGCTAAATAGTGCGTGCATGTGTGCCTGTGTTTGTGTGTGTTCATTCTACCATTTCTCATTACTAAAAATCAAACTGCATACTCCACATGTCTACTGTTCAACAACAGTATTTCTAATATTTAAGTCTACACTTAACACAGAAAGTCCAATAGATACTTTTTAAACAAATAAGGAAAAAATGTTCCACAGTACACATTTAAGTATAGTTGTAAACCCAATGATGGTTGCTGATGTTAACTCAATACCAGCAGAGCATCAGGTAGTACAGCACACCTCCATCATCATTCAGTGTGCAGATGCAGACAGATCTGTCTGTTCAAGGCCAGTCTGTGATACAAAGTGAGTTCCAGGCTGGCCAGGGTTACATAAGGGGACCCTGGCTTCAAAACTTTAAAAAAAAAAAAAAAAAAGGCTCCATTTAAAGCATTGTCCAGCATCCTAAAAAGAATCATTTTACCCACAATTACCTTTACGTTTACTCTCTCCCAAAAAAGAAATTCCCAAAAGAAAAATTAAAACAGGTTGAAAACAGTCTGCAGACAACTGCAGAAAAGTTAATATGAAGATTACATTGAATCTATTTGAAGGAGAAAGTTACTTACTGCTAAAGAAAATGGAGTCAAATCAACCACTACTTACATATTTCTAGCTCTCCTTTGATCTCATGAGGTACTTTTCTATGTCAATTACAGGCATGTCTGGGTTTTCAAATTCTAATTACTGTTACATGGTAATATCTTCAACCAAAGTTAAATGTTTTATTTAAAGAAAAAAACAGCATCCCATACCCCTTTTCCTATTGTTCGAAATCCCTCATATCACTTAATAAATCTATCTCTGCCAAAGAAAAATCCTAACAACCAAGGGTAGCAGATTGTAAATCACAGTTAAAGAGTTTTTGCACTACGGAAATGTACTAAGAAATCGTGGAAATTTTAATGAAATCCTTTAAAGTCCTAATGATGAATACAAATATCTGAGCAAGAAAATTTAATTGAACAGAAGAAATGTCTCCAAGTAAAAGCTATCTTCCCCATTCCGATCCACCTATCACTTCTTCCTTTTAAGCTTCCAGGGCTTGCTTTCCAGGATGTTTTCCTCATCCTCCTACTCTATGCAGCCCGTGCACTAGATCCCCCTACCACAATTCCAGCACCCTCTGGTTCCAAACTGCTACTTCCCTCAGCACCCCTTAAAGTGCCAGGCAACCCCTCTACTAGGCTCCCCACATTCTGACGGCTCCTCCCCTCGGCTCCCCATTCCCTCATCCGCCCCCAGGTTCCTTCCTGCCCTCCAAACACAGCTTCCCTGTCTCAACGTTTTATCTAATTCCACCAACTGACTCCCCGAACGCCCCACTCATTCCTCTGGTCCCTATTTTTACTAACATTTCACTGACTACTCCTTTCGAAACATTCTTTCAACATATGCATCAATGCAAAAACACCCCCACACAGGACTCCCTTGTCCAAAGCAGATCCTCCATCTTTCCCCTTTCTTTTGCTTCCTTTCTTTCGTCTCTCCTCATCCCAACCTCCTCCCAAAGAGTCGGTTCCCAGGCCAAGGTCTCTCACCTCATTCGGTCACTTAAGTGGTGCCAACCGCTTCATACAGGAAAATAGAAGCAATCACGTTCCCGTGGGCGCTTCCCTGCAAGTCCGGGCACTCACCGGGCACCCGCCCCGGCGGGAACCCTGCGCACACGCTCACACACACCGAATTCCTGGGGGACAAGGATTGGGCAGGAGAATGTGCGTTCGCACACCGGCCTCAAACACAGACCACTTCGCTACAGCCCTTCGCCATTTTGGTTTCCCGCGGACTACCGGTGCATTCTGGGAGCGCGGAGCTACTCCGGGGCCGAATGGCAGCTCTCCAGAGCCGCAGAGGGGCGGGGCCTGCGCGGCGAGCGCGGAGGAACACCGCGCCCTGCGTCCCGGGCCAGCTCTGAACAAAGAGGGACTCTTTAATGTCGCGGTGGGACTAAGTCCTTCTCCTGCCTGTGCAGACACAATAGTGAGGGCTGCGCTTCCAGACGCTTATGCTTGCTGTGCTATGGTTGTTAAAAAGAGAGATGGTGCCCAACCTATCGTGCGGGTCTTTTTTTTAATGGCCTCACAAATGGCTCTCAGTACATCTTCCTGGGGTGACTTTCTTTCCGTGAAGAATGGAAATGAACTAAAAAATTACTTTCCTTTTACCTTCCCCTCGAGGCCTCCTGCTATTAGAAGTGGGGAGGAGACCCTGGATGGCAAATTTCGTTCAATGATTACTCTCCAAATCAAAACTTACCTGGAATCTGTATGAGAGATTTTCACACTTTTTTTTCCCCTCTGACAATGAAGGGGAATTTTTTTTTTCCTGTTTACCTGCTTTGCAACCTTTCCTAATTGTAGTAAAATTGGAGCGTACTCTCCGGCAAATCAGTTGATTGAAGGAACACACAACTTCCATACTATTGCAGGCTCTTTTATGAGGCCCAGCTGATAAATTGGATACATTCTTATCTCATTGACTTACATTTAAATACAACCCAGCACCTGTAATACCTTCATATTTTGGAAAACATCTTCATACTCATTTTTATCACAGATTATGTCACAGAGACAGTGCTGTTTTTTCTCTCTGAAGTACCTCTTACGGTCTAAATTCCTTTCACTCATATTTCAAGAGTTCCCTTTACCTATTCTCTAAACTGAAAAAATAAGCATATTCATATTATGCTACACATTTTTTTCTTTTTTTGAAGACATGATCTATCATGTATCTCTGGCTTCCTAGAATCCACTGTGTAGACCAGGCTGGCCTCAAACTCAAAAGGATTTTCCTATCTCTGCCTCCTCAGTACTGGGGTCAAAGGCCTGAGTTACCATGCCTAGCTTTCTATTAGTCAATATTTTATTCAGTACATTTTAATCTCTCTGGGTCTCTCTCTGTGTGTCTCTGTGTGCCTCTCTGTCTCTGTGTGTATGTCTCTCTATCGATCTCTCTCTCTCCTTTGCTCTATTAACCTTTCCTTTCCACTACCTCTGGTTGGTGATGGGCTAGAAGGGAGGTTAACGCATTTAAGAACCCTTATTAAAAGTAGGTTTTGAAAAAAATCTAAGCCTACAAAGATGTATTTAAAATTCTAGGTTGTTAAATAAATTACTTCTCTCATTTTTTTAGGTCAAAGTTACAGGCCAACTCTCCAGCCCCATCTTTCAGATGTGAAAATCTCTCATACAGATTCCAGTGTACTCATATACATAAAATAAATATGTCTCTTTAAAAATGCCTTCCTCATAGGAAATACACTGAAGATCTATAAGGATGCATATGAAAATGAGCCAGGTATGGTAGTATATATCTGAAATACCAGGTGAAGGCAGAAAGATTCAGGGGTTCAAGATCACCCTAGGATACATAAGAACTGTCTCAAAACATTAACAACTGAACTATGAAATACTGGAGTTGTAGGAAAGTGAGACTGGAAACTTGGATATAGTGAAGCTGCAGAAGAAAAAAAAACAGAAGATTGGAAAAAATAGTGAACACATTTAAAAATATTGAAGTCGGGTGTGATGGTTTATACTTACAATAACAGAAATCACAGAGGCTGGAGGATCAGGAGCTCTGGGTCAGTTGCATAAGACCCAGAGAGACAGGGAGAGAGAGGGAGGAGAGAGTCTGACCACTCTAGCTTTGAAATCTTGCTTGGCTAACCTTAAGTGAGTCAGTCAGTCCCCTTAAGCTTCTAGCTCCTTCCTCCAGTGGATAATGGAGAAACCATTTGACTCTAGTCTAGGACTGTAAGTCTAGGTGGTAGGTACCACTAAGTGGTAAGTTTACATTTATCACTTAAATGATTTGGAAAATTGTTCCTCCCCAACCTGCTTCTTGGTTATGATGTTTTCTTCAGGAATAGAAACACCTTGACTAAGAAAACATGTTTTAGCCACATGCAGATTGTCTTTGTGATTGTATATAACTTGGACACATAAAAAGTCACCCATGTGACTCCTCTGAACTTTCAAGAAACTACCTTCTGATTTGAGAAAGTTCAATTTTACTCAACTGCTTTGCAGGGTTTTTGGTTATATGTATTTGTTTGTTTTTAATCCAGGGCTTCACAGAATGGTTTTGGCTAGTTTGAAACTTGAATATTTACATGTTTTTAAAATGTCAAGTAGTTGCCACCCAGGGCAAGAGTGAAAGAGAGGGGTAGGGGAGAGGCAGTGTGAGGAAGGTACTGGGAGGAGGGGGGCTGTGATCGGGATATAAAGTAAATAAATTAATTAATGGGAAAATGTTAAAGTAGCATAATTATTCAAGCCTATGATTTTGCCACTTCATAGGCTGAGGCAAGAGAATTGTCTAATATTTAAGGACAGTGTGGACTACTGAGGTAGTTTTCATATTATGTCTACTTTTTAAAAAATGGTTTTATTTTGTTTGGATTTTTGAGACAGAGTCCAAGCTGGCCTAGACCTTCTTATCCTTCTGCCTCTGCCTCACCAACTCCCTCAGTGAAGATTACACGTGTAGGCTACTGAGGTGGCTTGAGAAATGCCCCCCCCCCAAGTTCAGGCATTTGAATACTTGGTACCAGTTGATGGCATTGTTTGGGAAGGTTATAGGAGGTACACTCTTCCTGAACAAAGTATGAGAGTGAGGGCAGGTTTTGAGAGTATACAGCTTCACCTTACTTCCAACTCATTCCCTCTGCCTTAGTTTTGAGATCTCTCAGCTTCCTGCTCTGAACATCATGCTTACCACTTGCTGGCATGCCTCCTTGTCAAGGACTTGCATCCCTCAGCAACCATAAGCTCAAATAAACTTCTTCCCCACATTGCCATATCACAACCACAAAAAACTACAACAGAACAGTAACTTTATGTGGTGCTGAACATCCCATTACAAGCATTGTACATGCTAGCCTGAGCTCACCTTTAGCCTCTAGAATGAGATGATTTATATATCACTCCATTTTATTTTCATTTGATGCCAAGTAAAATATAGAGCCACAGAACTTATGAATAGTCTCTATATAGCAAGGTATTTGTTGGTAACTTACAGTCTGTAGTCAGATTCCTTAACAATGGCTGGCAGCAGCTGTGAGATCCAAGGATCTAGCAGATGCTCAGTCCCACAAGGCAAGTGGGCAAAGGCCCACAAGGCAGACAGGCCGAGAGAGAGAGTCTTCCTTGTTCCAATGTCCTTATGTAGGTCTCCAACTGAAGGTGTGTCCCAGATTAAAGGTATATGCGCCACACCTGGATCTGGGACTTGCTTGTCCCAGATGACCTTGAGCTAATTGATCTCCTTGCCTTAGTTTCCTAAGATTCCTTAGCCTCTGTGCCTCAAGATCAAGGTCAAAGGTGGGCCTCCCAATTCTGGATTGTGGTTCATTCCAGATATGGTCAAGTTGACAACCAGAAATAGCCACTATAGTCATTTTATTTAAAAAGTTATCCTACAATATGCTTAGGCATGTTCACCAGCTATTTTAGCTACAACAAATAAATGAGGAATGGGGAAATAAAAGACTTGAGTAGTATCTTAAGACACCATGACCAAGGTACTAAAGAAAGCATTTATTGGGTGAGTCTATAACCATTAGGCAGGCGGTATGGTAACAGGCAGTGTGGTACAGATATGCCCCCCCCCCCAGAGAGTGGCAATATTAGGAGGTGTAGCCTTGTTGAAGGAAGTGTGTCACTGTGTAGGGATAGGCTTTGAGGTCTCCTATGCTCAAGCTATGTCCAGACACAGTTGCCTTCTGTTGCACAATACCATGCTTTCCGCCATGATGATAATGGACTAAACTTCTGAAATGGTAAGCCAGCCCCAATCAAATGCTTTTCTTCATAAGAGTTGCGGTATCTCTTCAAAGCAATAAACCCTAACCAAGACAGGAAGGTTGTCATGGTACTGAAGCAGTAGTTGAGCATTAATTCCCCCCCCCCCCCCCCAGTTCACAGACATGAGGCAAAGACAAAGCTGAATGGCTTGGGCTTTGGAAACCTCGAAGTTGCTTTTTCTAAATGGGTTTGCCACCAGAACACAGGTGTCCACTAATTCAAAGCAAAAATGGGAAAGGAAAAGACTCACCACAACATCATCGTAATTGGACACATAGATTCCGGCAAGTCCACCACAGATGGCCACCTGATCTATCTATATATGTGGTGGAATCCACAAACGAAACATCAAAAAGTTTGAAAAGGAGGCTGCCGAGATGGGAAAAGGCTCCTTCAAGTATGCCTGGATCTTGGACAAACTGAAAGCTGATCATGAACATGGTATATGACTATTGGTAGCTCCCTGTGGAAATTTGAGAACAGCAAATACTATGTGACTATCATTGATGTCCCAGGACACAGAGGCTTCATCAAAAACATGATTATTAAAAGGAGGATATGAAAATTTTAAGGCTACATAAACCATGTCTCAAAAAAGCAAAAGTAAAGGTTCCTAAAAAATTGTGCTGGATAGCTTTTTGTCAATTTGGTACAGCTAAAGTCATCAGTGAGGAACCTTAATTAAGACAATACCTCCATAATATTGGCTGGTCTGCTGGTTCTGGGTTCTATAAGAGAGCAGACTGACCAAGCCATTGGGAGCAAGCCAGTAAGTAGCATCCCTCCATCACCTCTGCATCAGCTCCTGCATTCAAGTTTACCCTCACTTTTAGCCTATCATCCACCAGAGGTAGTAGAAAAGAAAGGTTATTAGGATACCAAGGAAGTGGACTAATTTAGAAGTTGTTCTTTGGAGCAAATTCTAACTGCTTTGTCAGGAAACCAGCACTTCAGTTCATAGGAGTCAGCAGTGGTAGCTCCATCCACACAAAAACATTTCATGGCTATTCCAACAGTCCAGTTCAGTAGTGTCCAGATAGCAGTAGCAACAAGACCCAGCAGGAACAACCGGGCCCCAGCCAAGTCAGCGGAAGTCAGCAGGAGGAATGAGGACTACCAGGGATGTCAGGAGTTCTCAGCTGTCTCTGTCTCTGTCTCTGTCTCTCTCTCTCTCTCTCTCTCTCTCTCTCTCTCTCTCTCTCTCTCTCTCTCTCAACGAAGTGAAGATCAGCGAAGATGCTAGCTCTATAAACTACAAACTTCGAGTCCTATTTAAACAACCTGGAAACATAATGTGTCCTCCTCGGGTCTTGCCTCTGCATGTGACTCTGACTGAGTATGTATCAGCTGACATCATTCTGTCAATCGGCCAGAGTCAGAAGAAATGGCAAGAAGCTGCCAGCACGTCATATTAGTTTTTTGGTGCATGTTTCTCTCTATGGAGTCATGGCAAATGGAGTTCAATTATGCAATGTAAGGCGGACCAATACGTGTGTGTCATTACAAAGAATCTTTTCATGTGTTTGCTTTAGCAAACCGTCCTTTTACCAATGTCTGCTTCAGTGAAACGTTCTTTCCTGCCTATGCTATAGCTAAACATCCTTTCATTAGTGTCCGCTTCAGGAAAATACTTCTTCAGCTATTTGCCCTAGCAAAACATCATCCGACACAATTGATTTTCCAAAGAAACCGCAAGTTTCCCTTTCATGGTTGTGTACATAAGAGCGGCCTCAGATCTATCTCTCTCCTCCTGACTCAGTGTCCCTAATGCCAGCATTACATCCTGCTCCAAACTGCACATTTATGACTGAAAATGTTTGTAGTATGTAGGTGCAGAATTAAGGAGTGAAACAGCATGTTCTTCTTTAACTGATACCTACTGTCTGTTGCTAGAATACATCAACCGAGTCTTCATCCTTCATTGCTAATTCTGTGTCTGTTTCCTTAACATTGAGTTAAGTTCCTATAGGGCTTTTAAGCCTAAAATCCACAAACATCTGTGCCAAGTTATAATGAAGAACCCTAGGAGCTTTCACCAACCTTACACCCACCACCTCAGGTCAAGGCTAGGCCAAGTTCCATTCTCCACCCATAGTTCAGAGGAGGAGCAGGAACATTCTTGAAAAGCCGCAGAATGTTCTGACTGATAGTCACCTGACTGATAGTCCCAGATAGAGTTTGAATGTGTGTCATACTCTGCCCATGCTTGCTAGCCAATAGATTCAAAGGTCAATATGCTTAGCCAATACATTTGAATTGTAACCTTGCTGATGTAACCTGCACTCCTAGAAAGTGTAAAAACTTCTTGCTATAGCTATTCGGGGTCGCCTTCTAGTCACTCGCCACAAGGGGCTGTTTGAGGGTCGACCCCAATGTGCCGGAAAATAAGCCTCTTGCGTTTGCATCAAACTCTGTTTTTGTATCTCACTTGGGGTAGTGGGGTCTCCAGGTAGTCAAGACTCACTTCTAGTCTTACAAGTCCACCAATCAGGATTTAGGGATAAGTGGTTTCCTTGAGAACATGACTTTGTTGAACACTTATCATGTTCTCTGTGGGCTTTCTGTGACATTTAGCTAATAGTTATACCCATAAAATGACATGTGAGGCGGGAGCTGTGTGAAAACCTGATAGCTCAGTTAATTTTATTTTCTTAACTGTATGCAAAATACCTATTTATGAGCCTGATTTTATAATTGCTAGGTCTTCAAAAATCTTTTTCTATCTGTCATACTACCTAGCTGGTCTACCTTCTTCTTGAAATCCTCCAACCCTAGGAGGGCACTATAACTCTCTTTCCTAAAATCCTTAAGTCCTGCCAGGTGCTTCTCTGTGGTTCCTACAAAAATAGAGTCCCTGTCTCCTACCTGGAGCTTCTTCCATGAAGCTTTTCCAAGCCAAAAAAGGCACCCAAAGCCAGCTCCAAAGAGAAAACCTTTCAAAAGTCCATTTGGTATAAAAGAAGTCTCTAGCTCTTCATCTGCACATGAGACAGTATCACCTTCATGAAGGAGAACTTCAAATCAGTGAAGCCCAAACAATGTCACCTTTATGGTGGGGAAGTTTAAGGTCAACCAGTTGACCTTGTCTCTGGTTGAGCCAGAGTATAAGACCTCTCCCAAGCAATTTGCCTTAAAATAGGCAGGAGTGTCCCACTCTTAGCATTCTTATGAGACTTTTAGAGGCACACCCTTTCAGAGGACCCACCTAAGGACATCTGACAAATGCCATAGCTTCCTAGGCGTCCATGCTTTGATACCAGTCAGGTTTTCTATGAACACTAATCAAATATCCCATAACAATTTTCCATCCCACAGTATCATGAACAGAGAAAGTTCGAAAACCTGTGTCCACTAAAATTGCTGGCAGAGCGAAAGGGTTTCTTGATGTTTATTTCTCCAGGTCACAGGGCAACAGCTTCAAGGGCATCTTATCTCTTAGGGATTCTCAGGACAGTTTGGGTCTGTTTTCATTCGGTAGTAAACATTTTGAAGGTAGGAATTTATGGTTGCTGCAGTTAAGATTCAGTTAAGGCAGGACTGGAGCGGCGGTGTAACTATGGCAGGTGAGATGGCTGCAAATGCCAGCCAGGCCAGTCAGCCTTCTGGTATTTGTTCCAGGACATAGTTAAGCTGTTCTAAAGCAGATCCCTCAAACCGTTGGCCAGTCTTATATCTTTTTTTTTCCCCTTTCTGTACTTATACACCCATCCATTTCAATCTTCTTACAACTTGATTAAACTTTTTATCTTTCTTTATCATTTGGACATATCCATCCATTTTTTACATGAAATAAAATATACTTTTTACTTCATATAACTAATATATATATGTTAATATTTTTCATTAATACTCTGTTTGCTTTTTATCCATTTAACCTTTTTAAAATTTATTTTTATTTTATGTGCATTGGTGTTTTGCCTGCATATGTCTGTGTCAGGGTGTCAGATCGTGAAGCTAAGTTGCAATGTTACAGTTGTGAGCTACAATGTGGTTGCTGGGATCTAAACCCAGGTCTACTGGAAGAGCATTTAGTACTTTTAACCAGTGGTCTCTCTCTCTCTGCCCCACCCCCCATTTAACTTTTAATTTATTGATTTACTTTTCTTAATATCTTGAGACATAGGTACTTGATTACTGAGAGTAGACACTGAGAAGTAGGTCTATTTCTTAATCATCATCAGAGAATAAAGAAACGGTAAAAATCAGTTTTAAGCTGGTAGCTACAGCGTGGAAGTTTGCTTTTCCGCTGAAATCTACCTGTGAGTTTAACTTACACAGCAGGAAGCCTGTTAGCTCTATGAAAAGGCAAAGCCTGACTCTTTACATGGGAAACATTTAGTGACCTGATCAGAATTTGTGTTTCCATAAGTCAAAGAAAGAAAGAAGGTGGCAGCAATCTCTCTACCAGCTTTTTATCTCTCTACTAGCTCTACTAGTCTTTTTATAGCTCGAAGATTAACCAAGTCTACTAAGGTCTTAGTATCTTTTGTCTGTTAATGGAAGAAGTCCTGGAGTGTGTCAAGATCAGGAACTTTATTCATTATTTATTTACTTACTTACTTTAAGTCCTGTGGCAGAATCTATGAGCCTGTTGGGATGTTTCTTTGATTTGTTAATTAAACATTTGGGACTTAGAAGTTGTCAATGACTGTGTCTTTAAACAGAGGACAGATAAAACAGGGCTGAAAAACACAACAGGATCTTTGAGAAAGGGCTACTTCAGATGACAGCAAAGGAATCAAATACCTTAAATAAAAATGTATTGACTTAATAAAGAATTCTATACATTAAAGAAAAAATTAAGGGGCTGGAGAGATGGCTCAGAGGTTAAGAGCACTAACTGTTCTTCCAGAGGTCCTGAGTTCAAATCCCAACAACCACATGGTGGCTCACAACCATCTGTAATGGGGTCTGATGCTCATATATAATACATAAATAAATCTTTTTAAAAAATTAAACATTTGGGGAGCTGGCTGTTAATTGAGCCTCAGTTTCAAGACTGACTTTATTTCAGAGAATACAGTAATTAAACCTTTATTCTAAAGCTTTTTATTTTGTAGCTGCAGCAGCCGCGTCCTTTGTTGTCTAAAGTCATTATTGTAAGACTAGAACTTTTTTAAAGTAAAATCAGAATTTTTAAGCTATGCGTTAGTCCGACCAGGCAGCCTCCTGGGAGGAACTGGTTGAGGCCTGGCTGCTGCTGCTATAGTAGCAGGTGGCAAGGCTGCCGATTTGTTTGCCTAAGCTAGGACAGGTGACACAGAGGCCCCGCAGGAATTGTGTATTCATGGCGTGCTCAAAGCTTGTTTTAATGATGTCTTAGTTCTAACTGCTTTAAGTAAGTGCCTCTCCACCCCACCCCACCTGAGACAGGGTTTCTCTGTGTAGTCCTGGCTGTCCTGGAACTCAACTCTGACCTCAAACTCAGAGATGAGCTTGCCTCTAAAGACATGCATCAGCACCGCCCTGGTTAGGTAAAGTCCTTAACTGCTGTGCATGTCCATGAGACATAAGAGGCAAAGAATTTCCCATAGCAAAAGCAGATAGAGCAAAGCAGAAAGACATGTACTTGTGTCGGCGTGCTTAAAGGACATGTGCTGTGTCAGCGTGTTTACGGGAACCATATTCTTTTCTTGTAACAAAGTTAAAGTAGAATCAAACTGGTTATTAAAAAGAGAGAAACAAGGAAATAAAAAGAGTAGGGGAGAGGAAGAACAGGGCTCGAACCCTTGCTCCTGAGATCTGAGTTGTCCAAACTTTAACCCCAGCACTCCTCAGGCAAAGCAAGGCAGATCTCTGTGAGCTGGAGGTTAGCCAGTGCTACACAATGAGACCCTCTCACCCCCAAGAAGCCAATAAATAAGTAAGCACATAAAAAGTTTGAAAGGGGACAGAGCAGTTATTGCTCTTGCAGAGGACTTGAATTTGGTTCCCTTTACCTACATAGGGATCAGGGGGCATCACAACCACCTGCAACTCCCGTTCCAAGGGACCCAACGGCCTCTTCTGTGTTTCTTGGTCACCTGCACTAATGTGCAAAGATCCACACACGGGCGTACACACATATACACATCTTAAAAATAAGAAAAAAGATGTTAGGTAACTCAGTGTGGTGGTACATTCCTGTAACTCCAGCATTTGGGAGGCTAAGCCAAGAGGATTGCTCTTAATCCTTTTCTTAAACAGCAAGGAAGCAAGCAAAACTAATTTCAACAGTGTTCTCCTAACAGCCAAGGGGGATTGTGATTGAGTGAGCAGTTTGCGACTGTGGTTCTTCTGGGCTGCCTTTGATCATATCTGCATCAGATAAACCAGGAGAGAGTGATGTCATGTCATTTCTACTTTCCAGCCTCTCAGACTCACAAAAAAACATCAAAAGAAGTTATGAGAATGGGGGTTTCTAAGCAAAGATCATCAGATAGCTGCAAAGATGGCCAACAGTTAGGAGCACCTGTTCTTCCAGAGGACCGGAGATCATTTCCTACCCCACCTGCGGCAGCCCTGTGACCTGAGGTCACCCACTCCAGGCTATTCACAGTCACTACAGCACTAGTTCTGTGGGAACAATTTTTCTAAGAAATGCGGTTTGAAGATTTGCTTTACGTGACAAACTTTCACCCAGACTGTAACCAATTTGCTAATGTGTTTTGAGGTCATTTATGACTATGTATTCATTCTGCTGTATATTCAACCTGCTCACAATAACTGAGTTCTAAAAAAAAAAAAGCATTGTAACCAATGTGACTATGTTCTGGACTTCCAATGTAATTCATCCCTAAAAGCTCAGCTTTGACTGTACTATGTTCTTTATTTTCCCTTAGTGCCTCTTTCTTTCATTGCCCTGACCCAGAACTCTGTGTGTGTGTGTGTGTGTCAGAGAGAGACAGAGATAGAGAGACAGAAACAGACAGCAGACAGAGAAAGAGAGAGAGAGAGACAGAGAGAGAGACATAGAAAGAGAAAGACAGAGAGACAGACAGAGACAGGGAGAAACAGAGAGAGAGAAACAGCAGACAGAGTACAGAGAGACAGGGAGAAACAGAGACAGACAAACAGCAGACAGTACAGAGAGAAACAGGGAGAAACAAAGACAGATATAAAGAGAGAGACGGAGACGGAGAGAGACAGAGAGAGTAAGTCCAAGTATAAGACTCATGTAGATACAAGGAGATCATATCTGACTGGCTTTGTGTGCTGCTGGGAGTTAGTCAGGACACTAAGACATTATTCTCCCTTAAGAGACTGCTGTTAGAGGCTGATGAAGACAAAGTTTCTGTATTCCTTCCCATTACCTTATCTGCAGGCTGCTCAGTATATAGAGAGGATGCCTTTGTTCAAGTATACTTTTTAGATTGGGCTTCTCTTCAATTAGACTGCTTTCAAATTAGAACAGGAGAGACCAAAACTCTTCTGGAAAAATCAGGCACGATCTTGGGTAAATGACACTAAGAATTAGTCTTCATTTATGTGGCTTTGCCACAGATCCATGGACTGGACCTAACATTCTCTACTCATTTCAGAAGGCAGCTGCACACATGTACCAGTTACTCACAAAAACCCATGAATGTACACAAAAATATAAACAAAACTTCAAGACTTTAGAGCACAGGTATTTAATAATATTCTAAATAGTGTTTTAAATCCATGTATTATTGAATGGCCTTAATAAATAAAGATTATCTGCACTGGTTATCTAAGAGAAGTATTTAAATATAATTTTATTTTATTATTTTATCTTTGGAGACAAGGTCTTACTCTGTGGTCCTGGCCAGCCTGAAAATCTTAAACAGACCAGGCTTGCCTTGAACTTGTAGGGAGGCTGTGTCTGTCTCCCGAGTGCTGGGCTCACAGACATATACTATCATGCCCAGCTCAATAACGAGTTAATTCTAATGCTATCTAACCAGAAAAGACTTCCATTATGTTCATTTAAATAAAGCAGAGAACAAGCTGAAAGATTCTATATAACTGTTAGACGGCAGCAAAGAGATTTCGTAGGGCTTTACAAATGGTTCGGTGGACAGAAGCAGACCAGACAACCTGAGGACAATGCCCCAAACCCATAAAAAGCAGGCCATGACGGCTTTCATCTATCGCTCTGCCATGTCTCCTGTAAGATGGCACAGGAGAGTTACCTTTAAGTTTAAGCGACAGACTGCTTGGAGCACTCAGCACAGAGAAACCTCCAATAGGTAGAAGGTGAAAGCAACTCCTAAAAGTTGTCCTCTAACCACATGTGTGCCTTGGTGTGAGTGTAAATACATACATACATACATACATACATATATGCATACATGCATACATGCATACATACATACATATACACACATGATTTAGAATAAATAACTGATATAATTTAATAAAATGTTTACTGGATTTGGGATTAGCATTGTTGTGATTAGAACGTGACATGCCCCTAAAGACTCCCTGTATTTGAATACTTGGTTCCCGGCTAGTGCTGCTAGTTTGGAAGTTTGTAGAACCTTTAGAAGATAGAGTTTTACTGACCAAAGTGGGTCCCAGTGGAAAGGACCCATGAACAGTCCCGTTTTTTTTTTTTTTTTTTTTTTTTTTTTTTTTTTCAGTTCTCTGTATCCTGTCTATAGGCACAATGTAACTATCCTCTTTGCCTCCTATCGCCATGTTTTCCCAGCTGAAATAAACCTTTTTACTTGTCAAGTTTATCATTACACCAATGACAGAACTAATTGACAGAAATATCACTGCTTATTACTGGTTGATCGGTTCCTTATATTTGTGGCACAGAGGTCAGAGAACACTAGTAGATCATCAAATTTGGCAGCAAGTACCCTCACTTGATGAGCCATTTTGCAAGCCCTGATTTTTCCTTTTTAGACCCTTTCTCTTTTGTGATTATAAAGTAAACTTTTACTGTCTTTCTATGCCATAAGCCTTTCTCTGACAACAGCCTAATCTTTTGATAGCCACTGGGTACAAGTGTAAATTTTATCCCTGTGCAGATGGTTGACACACTAGTGATTACAAAAGGGGTGGGAGCAAGGGAAATATGATCTCAGACCAACTTTTACCACATTGTTCAAGCCCAGACCAGAGCAGCCAGCTCACCTGGGATCTTCTATACTGGGACCATTCACTGCGGAGATGATGGTTTGATGTCTGAAATCAAGATTTTAAATGTATCTCTCAAATAAACTATCTCTCAAATAAAATATACGTTCTCCTACACTTACTTTGCCATTTCCTTTATTGGAGTTGTATGAATTCTCAGAACAGCTTCCCTACACATATTATTAATTCAAACCTAATTACGGTTTCTTTAAATAATTTAAAATTTACACTTACGTAATCGTTTGTGGGTATATGCATACATGTGGAGGTTGGTACAGACAAGTTCTTTCTTTTCACGATTTGGGTCTCAAGAATCAAACTCAGTTGCAGGCTTGCTGAAGCACCTTTACTCTCTGAGCTATCTTGTTAGCCCCAGTGACATATTTATTTCTAAGATGGAGTACTCGGCCTCAACAGGTAGAAGGCATCTTATGTATAAGATGCTTTCAGAGTAAGAGTTAAGGCTAGCTGATCATATGGTGACCCCTGTAATCCTAGCACTTGGGAGACAGAGGCAGGAAGATCAGAATTACAAGGTCACACTCAGCCACATTGTGAGTTCCAGGTCAGTCTGGGGTACATAAGACCCTGTATCAAAAAAAAAAAAAAAAAAAAAAAAAAAAAAAAAAAAAAAAAAGAAGGAAGAAAAGAAAAAACAAAGGAAGAAAGAAAACAAAATGAAGAAAACATCAGAAGTGCCTCTTTCTCTCTCTCTCTCTCTCTCTCTCTCTCTCTCTCTCTCTCTCTCTCTCTCGCGCGCGCGCGCACGCGCGCACACACACACACACACACACACACACACAGAGAGAGAGAGAGAGAGAGAGAGAGAGAGAGAATAAAAGTTTCGAGAAGAAAGAAAAACGACAAGAAAAAAAATGGATAGGGCTCTGGTTAAAATAAAAGTGGGATTTGAATAAAGGTGTTTATACATGTCTCTGGGACTTCCCAGAGCTAGATAAGCTCCTGACCGGGACTAACTATATTAGCTAACATTTTAACATTTATTAGTGTAGTTGGTGGAGGGAAAGGCTCACATGTAGACAACTTAAGGGAGTTGGGTCTCTCATTCCCATAGTCAGCAGTCTCGGTGGCTGGCCTCTGCCTTTACCGGGTGACCTTTTCCTCTTGCTCCCTGGCTGACCGTCGGCGCTTACTGTTGCCAATCACTGTGCTTCGAGCTCTACAGCTGTCAGCATCACACAGCCATACCCTTATTTTTCTATGAGCAACAAGTCCTTATCACCATCAGTCTGTGGATAAACTGAACTTCACAGTTCACGATCACACGGCAGTAAATATGGTAGCCCGAGCACTGAGGTTTCCTGGCTCCAAAATGCAGGCTTGGAAACGCTTCAGCATTTGGCCTTTTATGAGAGAATTCCAGCCACTGGAACGGGATGTTGGTAGTGCCCTGGGTGAATGAAGACACCCGACTCCCAATGATCCCACCTAGACAAGGTGCTCCGGGCTGCTCTTGACCTGCTTTCCCACCTCCAGTCTCTATCTCCTCTCCTCCTACACCTCCTCCTTTCCCAGCCACATCTGTGGCTTCTCCTTTTCAGGGTAAGTCCTTTGATCAAACTTGACACCTTGTTGTTAAAACACAAGCTTTTCCTCTCTGTTGGAATTGGATACTTTTACTCCCCCCCCCCATCTTTTTTTTTCCTCTTCAGTTTGAAGATGCCCCAGGTGTAGCCACCAGAAAGCCAGGTGTTAGACAACAGTTGGTACTATGAAATTAAGAGTGACCATCAATTTTTTTTTTCAAGACACAGCTCTTTGGCATAACCCTGGCTATCCTGGAGCTCACTCTGTAGACCAAGCTGGCCTCAAACTCTGTCTGCCTCTGCTTTTCTTTTCTTTTCCTTTTGTAAGGTTTATTTCTTTATTTATGTATTATAAGTACACTGTAGCTGTCTTCAGACACACACAAAAAGGGCATTAGATCTTATTACAGGTGGTTGTGAGCCACCATGTGGTTGCTGGGATTTGAACTCAGGACTTTTGGAAGAGCAGTCAGTGCTCTTAACCACTGAGCCATCTCTCTAGCCTGCCTCTGTTTTTCAAGTGCTGGGATTAAAAGCTAAATGTATTTTTCTTCTCCTCCCCCCACCCAGTCTTCCTCCTTCTTCTTCACAGAATCTTACAGTGGCCCGGATTACCTGGAACTACTTACAATAGCCCAGAACTTCCTGTCTCCACCTCCCAAGTCATGGAAGCACAGGCATGTGTCACCATTCCTGGTTTCAGTGGTGCTAGGGTTTTGTGCTCCTTAGCATCTGCACCCCAATAGATAAGCCAGAACTACAGCACCATATTTTTAAATTATTTTATCGTATGTGTACTCATGTTGTTTTAAGTTTAGTTTTTTTCCCTTTAGTTTTATTTTATATGTATGGGGTTTTTTTTGTTGTTGTTGTTGTTGTTTTTTTTTTGTTTGTTTGTTTGTTTTGCCTGCATGTATGTCTGTGCATCTGTGTACCAGACTCCTGGAATACCCGAGGATGACAGGTTCCCCGGAACTGGATTTACAGACAGCTGTGAGCCCTTTTGTGGATGTTGGGAATTGAACCTGGGTCTTCTGGAAGAGCAGCCAATGACCTCACTAACTGAGTCCCTAAGCAGTCTCTTCAGCTCCTGTGTATGAGTATTTTCCCGACATATATGTTTGTGCACTACATGTGTGCCCGGTGCCCGTGGAACCCACCAAAAGGGAGCATCAGAGTCCCTGGAACAGAAGTTACAGATGGTTGTGAGCTGCCACGTAGATGCTGGAAATCAAACCCAGGTCCTCTGCAAGAACAGCAGGTATTGTTTTTTTTTGTTTTTTTGTTTTTTTTTAACCACTGAGTCGCCTCTGTACCTCCTGTTTTGTTTTGAGACAATGACTTATTTTTTTTCCCCAAGTCTTAATTTAAAAAAAAAAAAAAAGCTGCTATTTATTTTGCCTTCTGACTCTGCTTGTGCCTTCAACACTTTGGCAACGGTCCTCTGCTCCTCAATAAGGAAAGGCCGCTTGAACCTGTCACTGACACAGGTGGCACACATGGAACCGACATAGGTGCGGCTGACGACATGCTTCTTCGTCTCTGGGTCCCTTTTTTTTTTTTTTTTTTTTTTGTTTTGTTTTGTTTTTTGACTTTGCGTCTCATAGCTCGAACCCCTAGCAGTCCACCTGGGCACACGCCACATGTGGATTCCGATGCTTTCTCAACCTTCTAGATATAAAGGTAAACAATCCTGTTGCCAGGGGTTCGAGACAGCCTAGTTTTGTTAGCGGCTGTATTGTAGGAAAGCCTATGATGGTATGTCAAACGCCGGACTATCCCAAGTGCAACTTCGTAAGCTCTGGCTCGGTTCTGAAACTATGAGCAGAGAATGCGCCCGGTACGCACCTTTCCTTGTCCCCAGATATAGCACTGTCCTCGAAGGTGTCCCACCCGCTTAACTCCTCCTAAACAGGATAAACACAGAGCAGAAGCAGGCCACCATACCTTTCTTTTATTTTTTAAATATACTTATTTATTTATTATAAAATATACAAGTATATTTATTTATTTATTATATATAATATATAAGTATATTTATTTTTTATATATAAGTACACTGTAGCTGTGTTCGGACACACTAGAAGAGGGCATCAGATCTCATTACAGATGGTTGTGAGCTACCATGTGGGTGCTGGGAATTGAACTCAGGACCTCTGGAAGAGCAGTCAGTGCTCTTAACCACTTAGCCATCTCTCCAGCCCCCCCACATGCTGTTCTAGGCAGTGCCTTACATAAAATAACCCAGACTGGCCTAAAACTGGCTATGATGCTTCCATTTGCTTTGACAAGCCTCTGCTTTACCCTTTCTGCTAGGGTTTCAGGTTGTGTAACAATAGCATTTCCAGAACTTAGAGCTAGTGAAGAGAAAAATGGAAGAATCAGGTAGGAACAAAGCTAGATATGACCTTAGTTATGGCAGAGGTTGGTTGGACGATGCGGTTTAGCACACAGCTGTACAGACTGGTACAGCTGCTCATAGGCAGGCCTGGGTAATCCTGGGGCTAATGGGTAAACTTTAAGATTCACAGTACTGGGCTGGAGAGATGGCTCAGTGGTTAAGAGCACCGAGTGCTCTTCCAGAGGTCCTGAGTTCAATTCCCAGTAACCACATGGTGGCTCACAACCATTTGTAATAGGATTGATGCCCTCTTCTGGTGTGTCTGAAGACTGCTACAGTGTACTCATACACATGAAATAAATAAACCTTCTTTAAAAGAAAAAAGTCACAGTACTGGGGGGAGCAACTAAGGATGTGCACCCTCTGTGTAATAAACATTTTGATTTTATTTATTAATTATCAATTCTTTATTAGTTACCAATCAGGTAATTAACTTTGTCTCCTCTAGAGAAGGAACAGGATAGGAGGTCAGAATCTATACAGACTTTTGGAGCCTGTCCAGGAACTTGGAGACACAAGAACAGGGGCACAGGGAAGGATGGAAAGGAGGCACCAAATGTGAGCATTTTCTTGTCAAGTGTTAATAGCTACTAGAAGTACCTACCATAAAAGTACTGAAAATGGTTGGCAAAAGTTCCCAACTACTCGATGTTAGCCTGCCTTAGCCAATGTCAGTGCCAGGCTAGACCTGATAGTCACAGACACAGACCAAAACACAGACTCCGTATTCCCAGGGCCAGGCTACACTGTCACCATCTAGGCCAACACCAGGGTCTCAGGTAAAGTGTCTCTGTCCTGCAGGGCTCAGTGGTCTAATCTCACAAAGATAGACATTCATTTCAGACAGGAGCTTGCATCTCCTGACCTGAATTAAACCTGAAACTCATCCAGTGCAGCCTCTGGCCAGGGAATTCAGTACTTAAGGGTAGACGTTGGAGTGTAGTCTGTGACTTTGTTCCTGTTTGGATGGAATGGTCAAAAAATGATGTGAATTTTTCATTTTTCACTGGGCATTGCCATACCAGACATTGCAGAGTTTCTACATTTTGGTTTTCTTCTTGTAAACTAAAACTCTTAGGGGGAAAGAAGTGTGCCTATGTTAAATATTTTAGGAAATCAGTTGATTGTTTAGAGCTTTATGATTGTGGGGAGTTGAAATGTTGTGTTAGAAGGCAGCTCATATCCGGACAGACCACGCCAGGCTAACAGTTCCACGAGAAGAGATTTATTAGGGGGAGGAGAGAATGAGAAGAGGAAGAGGCGAGGAGTCTGGGTCTCTGCTTTTTATTCAGGCCATAATGTAATCATATGCCCCATGGTACACAGGTGAGGCACAGGCAGGATGTGTGTGTGTGTGTGTGTGTGTGTGTGTGTGTGTGTGTGTGTGTGCCATGGCAACTGCCACCTGGGGTGATGTTATCGCTGGATTCCAAGGCTGACCTTAAAGACACTTCTAATGCCCTGCAGACCCAAAGCCGAATTGTCTTAGACTATCCTTAGCTTCCTTCATTGCCACCTCTGTCCAACCTTAACCTTCTTATGACTATCATTCAGAATCTTCTGGAATGTTGCAAACCTTGCCTATCCCAGCATCCGCCTACCCCAAAGCTAAGGATGCCAGATATAGATAGCATCCAAGGCCTATACTAAAGATTCAGCCTCACAGTGAATCTGATTTATGACTTTCTTTTGTTATGTAACTATTAAAAACTTAAGCCATCCCCATTTTGGAACATGTTATTCAGGACAACCTGAATCCATATCCCTTGGCATGAACACTCACTCTTGGCCGAAGAATAAACTATCTAATACTGTCTTAGAGATGACAGCTGTGTTTTATGTTGACATCATATGCTATTGTAAGCTGTTTATTCCTCAAAATACATTATGTTGAATTCTTCACCCTACTTTCTTGGAACCCTTATCTTCAGAGGTTAGGCTTCAAAAGGCTCAAAGTAAAATAAAGTCATATAGGTAGTTTCTAATTTAATGTCAGCTGTTTTTTTCCTAAATTATACTTATTATTTGTAGGTGGGAGAGTCAGAGAACAACTTTTGGGGATTGGTTCTTGCCTATTGATACATCATCTGACTTAATGACAAAGTGCCCTTACCTACTGAGCCATTCCACTGGCCCAGGTGTCTTTCTAAGAAGCACAGGATTAAAACACAGACAGATAGAAGAGGCCATTTTCAGACTGATGGAGAGTCCCACAAGAAAGAGAATCTGCTGGTAACATCTCAGTCTCAGCCTTCTAGACTAGGAACTTTGAGAAAATACATTTCTGGTGCTTAGGCCACCCAGGCAGTGGTGTCTGTAATGGAAGTCCCAGCAGACTGAAAGAGATGCAAACATAATAGTAATTAGCACTAATGGTTAGCTCTATACTTCAGACTTAACTTCTAGCTACTGACTCTTAAGGATGCTC
This sequence comes from Micromys minutus, assembly GCF_963924665.1. Classification (NCBI taxonomy): domain Eukaryota; kingdom Metazoa; phylum Chordata; class Mammalia; order Rodentia; family Muridae; genus Micromys; species Micromys minutus. Next base: position 23,750,703 of record NC_137980.1, read on the forward strand.
TGAGGTGATTGATAGGGTGAGTGAAATGAGGTCTTTAAGGAAAACCAAAACAATCTTAAACATTCTACAGTGCTGACTGGCTGATTAGAAATGCCGGGTGTGCCGAGTTAGAATGTCACAAGTCCAGAGACAAATAACCTTGTGCTATTTCAGCTTCTTCAAGAGTCAGCTATTGCCTATCTTGAACTTTTACCTAACATTCTGGAATGTACAAATAGACCAACCCTAAGAAGGCCATCGGATAACACCTGAGGCTCCAGCAATGGTTTCTCCTCTTTGCTGCAACCTGCTTACCTGATGCTTCCACTATTGTATCTGAAAAGCATCTTGGTTTGTGATTTACTTTGGTCTGTTAGTATGAAAAACTTCATGAATTGCCGGGTGGTGGCGGCCCATGCCTTTAGTCCTAGCATTCAGGAGGCAGGGGCAGGTGGATCTTTATAAGTCTGAGGCCAGCCTGGTCTACAGAGCGAATTCCAGAACAGCCAAAGAAGGCTACAAGGAGAAACCCTGTCTTGGAAAGAAATCCAAAACCAAAACAAAGGATTTCATGAAATTCTTACTACATCAGAACATGGCGTTTGTAGCAATTTGAATGTGTTCATGATTTATGGCCACTCATTTTTCTGGCTTCAGAATAAATAATTTTGTGTTTCTCTCTTCTGCCTCTATCTGACTTTTACTCTCCCTGTCTCTCCCTCTCTCTTCTCTCGTTCTCAGCATTTTGGACAAGGAATGACTTTGTGACCTGGATTGCCTTGAACTGATAGAGACCCACCTGTCTCTGCCTCCAATGTGCTTGGATTAAAGGCATCACCACTATCTTGTATCTTGGTTGTAGCTTTCATTTAGAAAACGAAGAGCACAAGAATCCCTAATGTCACACAATCACATACCAATGGCAAAAAGTCTTAAAGTCAGGCTTGATGGCGAAGGCCTTTAATTCCAGCACTGGGAGACAGAGGCAGGCAAGTCTCAGTGAGTTCAGAGCAAGCCTGGTCTATATAGAGAATTCTAGGCCAGACAGAACTACATAAGACTCTGTCTTAGGAAATAAAATTTAAAAAACAGGCATTGAACTGACATCTTCTGTTTCCAGTTCTTTCTATCAAAGTGAGGAATCTCTCTTTAAAAGCTGTTAATAGATTTCCATCACCCCAACTGCTTAACTTCAAATACTGTACAAGGTTCTTACATTTTGCTGTACCATAGCTTTCTGGATATATTATCACTAATTCCCTTCAACCTATGTTTTAAGGCAGAATTACGCACCAGTCCTGATAAATCAAACACAAGTTGATCTTTCACTCAGTGTGGTCAGTTGCTTCTCACTGTCCCTTCAATCCTTTCTCGAACTGACAAATTACAAAACTATCACTGAAATCCAGCCAAAATATCACCTTCCCTGTGAGTCTTCTCCCGACTTTCTCTTGTTTGGGCTCTTACAGTGAGTATCTCTGTAATTATTGTACCTGTAAGATCAGGCAAACAACATGTGAAGCAGAACACACAAGGTCCTAGAAAGGCAGAAATACTGTAGCTCAAACCATCACAAGCAAATGGAGTAGAGACATAAAATATAAACAAAAAAGATGTTTTAAAACATTTGTTTTATGGCTTGATGTGCTCCTTCAAGCATACAAAATTAAAACAAATTTCTTCACAAAAAGAAAGACTAAACAAAAACATTCTCTCTTGTGTATGGTGTGTGTGTGTATGCATCAGCGTTCATGAATTGGTTCTCTGCCTCCACCAAGTAGATCCCAGGGACCAGACTCACATCATCAGGCTTGGGAACAAGTGTCTTCACCTGTTGAGTTGTCTTCCAGGCTGGGAAAATTCATTTTTAAGTTGAGTTTTATTGACAGGGTCAGCAGTCTAGGAATGTAGTGGATAATCACACCAAAGGCCATGCCTTAAGTCTCATCTCTAGCCAGCAGGGGTCGGGTGGTCAGGTGGGCAGCTTTGCCCCTGGTGTTGGTGCTGCGTGCGATCTGTGTAAACCCTCCACGATTCTGAAGCACTGATGATGTAGACAGCTGCTTGAGCTCTCCAGGGACACCTACCCTGTAGAATGAACTCCAAACAAGTAAACCATCAACCATGTATATGAGCTCATCTGTCAAAACATTGACAATGGGCCGCTGAGATGGCTCATCGGGTAAGTACCTACCACCAACCCTGAGGGTCCTCACGGTTGAAAGGAAAACCAACTACTAACAAGTTGAACACTGCACATTCCCCTCAACACACACACACACACACACACACACACACACACACACACACACTGTTAGCATTATATCTAAACTCCACCCCATAATCACAGTTACCTGGCACTATAAAAGGAGCTGCTTGCTCCCTCCTCACTCTTTCTCTTGCTTCTCTTGCTCCTTTGTCCCTCCTCTCCCCATTCCCTTCCCCCCTCTCTCCATGTGCTCATGGACAGCCTCTTCTCTATTTCTCTTCTTTATTACTCCTCGCCTCTCTTCTTCTCTCCTCTTCTCTCCTCTCCTCTCCTCTCCTCTTCCCTCCCCTCCCCTCCCCTCCTCTCCTCTCCTTTCTCTCTCTCTCTCTCTCTTTTTCTCTCCCCCCTTCTCTTCCCCTACTACCCTCTTAACTCCCCTCCCCAAGCCCTGAATAAACTCTATACTATACCATCATGTGCCTGGTACCTCAGGGGGAAGGGATGCCCAACATGGGCCCACTAGAGGTTCCCCTTCCCCCACACCTCACCACACCTCCATAGAACATACTCTCCAATCTCTTTATCTTTTTCATAACACACACAAATAAATAAATCTAATAACTAAAAGAACTTTAACAATATGTGGGTGCAGAATTCTTTTCACAGTATGGCCTGCGAATGTGCTCCCACAGTGGGAAGTATCAAGTTCCATCTGAATTCTGATACATTTTATTTAATCAAGTAGCTTTCCCTGGCCATGAGTTACACAAAAGGAACAGTACCATGCTCTCAGAGTGATAAAGCTACAACCTCCCTCTCTGTTATAATCCTAGTGCAATTTTAGTTGAAGATGCAGACAAACAGGAAATTAAAATTTAGAAGTGCACGAATGTAAATACCCCAAGGGAGAGTGACAGAAAGGCAAAGCCACCCCTAAAGCTCGGCTTGCCCATTTGCAAAGGGCAGGTGTGCACCTGTCTCTGGAGACTGGTGGTGGAATTAAATAGGGTGGCGTATGGAAATTGTCTAGAGTGTCTGACATTAAGTTTCCAAATATCCAGTTCTTGCTGTTAGGTTAAAGTTATTTCTGCCACACAGCACTGACCCCCTAATGTTATTTCTGTTTCTTTCTTGCTTGACTATAGAACTCCAGTTCTAGGGGGTCTGATATCCAGACCTCCCTTTGTCTTATTCGTATCTGTGGTGTAATCTAAGAGATGAGAATGTGTTTCCAGCTCCCCTGTACTCTAAGATGGAACTAAAAGGGTAAAAATGGAAGCAAGAAGCTGCAACACCTCTAAAAATGTCTTCAAACATCTCAGAATTCTCTTTTCTACATTCATAGATCACACAAGAATTCTGCAGAAGGGAGTTATGATTTTAATATGAAAAAAGGAATACTTAGAAGGCTGGGGAGATAGCTCAGTGCTCAAAACCCATGTAAAAGTAGGGGGTTTATCCTGCCTGTCAGCCCAGAACTTGGGATTGGAGACAGGTGTCTGGGACAAGCTGGCTCTCAAGACTACTCTATTCAGTGAGAGACCCTGCCTCAAAACATAAGATGGAGAGTAATGGAGAAAGACTCCTGACAATAACCTCTGACCTCCACAATATGTGTACTCACACATATGTCAACATGCATTCATACATTCACATGCAATGTGTACCAAAACAGGAGAGACAGACAGACAGACAGACAGACACACACAGAGAGAGAGAGAGAGAGAGAGAGAGAGAGAGAGAGAGTGAAAGAGAGAGAGAGAGAGAGAGAGAGAGAGAGAGAGAGAGAGAGAGAGAGAGAGAACATCATACGGAGGAATCTATAGAGATGGGTTATCAATTAAGAGAACTCATGTTCTTCCAAAGGACCCAGGGTCAATTCCCAGCACCCACATGGTGGCTTACAATCTTCTGTGACTCCCGTTCTAGGGGATCTGACATCCTCTTCTGTCCTCTGAGGCCACCACATGTGCATTGTGCACAGACATATGTACATGCAGGCAAAACACCCATCCTCATAAATAATATGAGTAAATAAAACTAGAAGATAATATCAATAATTTTTTTTACAATTTAAAAATCAATAAAAATACATTTTCTTTTTCAATTGAGGCAGGGTCTTACTACATAGCCCTGTCTGTCCTGAAACTTAGTATGTAAGCCAGGCTGGCCTTGAACTCACAGAGCTCTGCTGCTTCTGCCTACCAAGTGCTGGTATTAAAGGCATGTTCAGATAAAAACAAAATCTTTTTTTAAAAGATTTGTTTATTTATTTTATGTATATGAACACACTGTAGCTGTCTTCTGATAGCATCAGATCCCATTACAGATGCTTGTGAGCCACCATGTGGTTGCTGGGAATTGAACTCAGGACCTCTGGAAGAGCAGTCAGTGCTCTTAACCACGGAGCCATCTCTCCAGCTCCTAAAAACAAAATCTTAAAACAAAATACATTCTGAGCAGAGGAATTGGTCAATCATTGTCAGCTACAAGACCGGTCAGTACCTGAAACATCCCCTTCTTTCCCCTTATGACCATCTCTAAGGGAAAGTCTAGAAATGTTTACCTGAGAACAAGACTGTGTTTGTCAGGCATGGTGGTGAAGGTCTTTAATCTCAGTACTCTAGAGACAGACACAAACTGCCCTCTGTGAGTTCTAGGCCACCCAGAGCTACATGGAGAATCTCTCTAAAAACAAAACAAAACAAAACAAAACAAAAAAGAAACAAGATATATAGATACCATGTATTTAAATATAAACTTCTAGGTTTCTTGTTACAATCTCTGGGCTTTGTTGTTGCTTTGAGACAAGACTGGTGTAGACCAGGTGGGCTTTGAATTCCTCCCCTTAAAGGTTCCGCAGCTGTAGGTGTAATCTGAATTTATGCTCTAAATTACCAAATTCAGCTTTGACTCTCAGGCATCCAATCTATTTTCCTCTGTGTGCGTGCGAGTGTGCGTGAGTGTGTGTGTGCAGATCCTGCTAAGCAAGTGGTTCGAAGCTTGGGAATGACAACACGTACCAGCTGTTAAATTTACCCAGGCTCTAATTCAAATGTTTAATTGCTCTGAGCACTCAATTTGCAGCTCACAAACCCCTCCCAGATGGCAAAAGTGAGGCTTTTCTTTGAATTAACATTGGAGAGAAGTAATCGCTTAGGTTAACGATTGGTCCCCTAACACACTTCAGTGGAACTCGGAGCACCAGAGCAGGACATACCCTGTATCTAGTGTCCAGGATAACCAGCAACAACAAATGATTACATTGTCACTACAAACCACCCCCTTGTCCTCAGAATCTTTCTGTGTCAAGAAAGATTAAATACTTACTCTGTCAGCAGCAGGGGGAGATGGTAGCCCTGTGTTACAGCTGCCAGGAATTTTTTCAAAGACCTCTATTCAGTAAAGCTGGGATTTTGCTTTTGTTGAAATCAGGTGTTGTATATGTTGGCCTCCTCAAACTCAAAACTTCATAGGTAGCAGAAAATGAACCTCCACCTTCTGAGTGCTGAAGTTACAAGAGTAAATCCTCTTCAAGAGCTTATCAGAGCCTTCTTTCAAATGTATTGAGTTATGTTCTATGTTATGTGCACGAGTGTTTTGCTGGAATATGTATTTGTACACCACGTGTAAGTCTGGTACCGAGGAGGTCAGAAGAGAGCATCAAACCCCCAGAACTGGAGTTATACATTGTAAGACACCACATGAATGACTGGGATTCAAACCCTGTCCTCCAAAAACCAAATGCTCTTAACCACTTAGCCACCTCGCCAACCGCAGGATTCTTTTAAAATTTATTCATGTGCATATGGGTCTGTGTATACACACACTGAAACAACTCAGAGGATTTCATGTGGATCTTGGAAATCAAATTCAAGTCATTAGGTTTGGCAGAAAGTACCTTTAATGGCTGAACCATCTTTCTAGTCCCAGGATTCTAGATTTACCCTTAAGAAAAGAATGTCAAGCCATATATGATGGCCCATGTCTGTCATCCTAGTGCTTGGGAGTTGGAAACAGGAGAATTCTGGTGATTCAAGGACCATGTTAGCCTGCAGAAGCTAGTTTGAGGCCAGTCCAGACCCTGTCTCATAAAATATGGCAACCTGCCTCGCTCACCCACCTCTTGAAAGGAAAGAAAAAGTTTAAAACCAGGAATAATGGTTCAGATGCATAATGCCAACATTGGGAATAAAAATCAATTAAAAAAAAAAAACTTATTTGTAAGGCAACCTTTGTAAGGGTTTGCCGCCCTCTAGTGGCTAGTAAGTTTTATCAGCTCAGTTTTTGTTTCGATGCCCATAACAGACGGCAAGATTTTTACTTAAAGCTACTTTTCAAAGTTTTCATTGAGTAAGAGAAGTTGTACAATCTAGTGGTCAGATTCCCGAAATACAAACACTGAGTGGCTGTTTGAACCCGCACAAGCAAGTGTTGTGTGACTAGTCTTAGATCTCTGTCCACAAAAAAGCAACAACCTGGCTAGGGGCATGACTCAGTGGTCCAGTTCTTGCTAGCACGTACCAGGTCCTGATGTCGTGCCCAGTACTGAGAAAAAAGGGAATAAGAAAATTGACTCAGTTAATCTGTATGGGACATTTATAACAGTACCTATCACACAGTAAACATATAAATGTCTATCTAATTAATTAGAACAAATTACAATAAAGGCAATATAATTTTAGCATTTGAGAGGCTGAGGAGGAAGATCCCTGAGACTTTGATGTCAGTCTGGGGCTACTTCTTAGTGAGTTCTAGGAGAGCCTGGACAATAGAGTGAGAATTGTTTTGTAATGAGATTGAGTGAAGGGTGTGCCTTTTGGGAGGTGGGAAGGTGGGGTGAATCTGAACTGAGTTGGGAGGGGAAACCATGATTAGAATCTATTGAATGAACAAAATCTATTTTCAATTAAAAATATCTTAAATAACTTACAATATGGGCTGGGGAGGGTGACTTGGATGTAAGATTATTGGCTTCTCAAGAATTCTTTGTGCTTGTACATGGGAATCTTGTGTTGAACTTGCGTTTATTTTGTAGCAAAAACAAAATAAATCTTTACGTCATAGACTGACTTCTTTTGTTCTATGTAGACACAAGTGTTTTGCTTGCATATATATTTGAGCACCATGGCTGTGCCTACGGAGGTCTGGAGATAGTGTCGGATCCCTTGAAGCTGCAGTTACTACTAATGGTTGTGAAACATCATGTGGATGCTGGGAGTCAAGTCTGGGTCCTCTGGAGGAGCAGCCAAGTGTTCTTAATCTCAAGATTTCTCTCTAGACTGGAGTGAGAATTTTGGTTTCTTTGAAAACCCAGTTATCCTATATGAACATGTTTTTGTTTTGATCCCAAGTGTGGGATATGGGCTGCTTCAGTTTGTCCACGGCAGCTATGACAGTCTTTAGGTGGGGTGAGTGAGATCTTTGCCAGCTGCAGGTAGTTTAATTCTGGGGGACTCTGAAGAGGACTTAAATGCCAGAGCCCCAGAGAGCCTCTCTGAAGGAGGCGGCTGCTGCCGGTCCTTGCTGCTCCTGGTAGCTGTTGTTGCTTATCAAGTGTTTGTTGGCAACGAGAAGTGAGGAGACTTTGGAGATATTCTGAAAATGAAGAACGGACGTGCTCCAAGGAACCCACTACCCATAAGCAGCAGGAAGTAGTCAAAGGAGATCTATGTTCCCTTCCCCTCTAACCTTCTTTTTCCCTACTTAGTGTTGGGGAGAGGGGTTGGAAGGATTTAGGGTGGAATAAAGGTTGGAGGGAAGGTAAACCTCTAAGAATCCAATAAAATAGTAAAACAAATATTCCAACATTACCCACCTCCTAGTTTTTAAGGTACAATAAAGATCATTATTATATTTACATTATATTGACAAAAATGTACACATTTTTACTAACTTAGAAGTTAAACTTCTTTAGGATCCATATCATCTAATTGTAAATTATGTGATGGATGTTTAAAAGATTTTTTTTTTTATAGAACAGATTAGTATAAGAAAATTGAGACGGCAGAATTTCTACACTGTACAAACTCAGCTCTCTATTGCTGTTTTTATTAGTAGGGCATAGCAGTTGGACCAATAATAAAACGTTGCTAACTGAAGTCTATAATTAATGTTGCACTAATTAGTACTCAGATTTTATTAGCTACAATCTAATGTCCTTTTATTATGCAAAGATCTCATGTGGGGCTAGGGATGTATTTTAGTAGATTGAGCGTTTGCCTAGCACCCACAAACCACTCGGTTCAGTTTCCAGCACCACCACTGCTGAGTTCAGTAACACAGTCTGTAATCCCAACACTAAGGAGGCAGAAGCAGAAAGATCAAGGAAAAGACAGAAGATCCCAAAATCCCATAGAACATTTAGCAGGCCTCTTCACTCTGGTCTTGGCTGTGAAAGTGGAGCCTTGCCCTGTTCTTGTGACACCGAAGTGACACCACAATGACATCGCAGTTAGGGGAAATACTTGTCAGGTGTCTTGCTGACTGTCCTTTGGCTGTCATCCCCATGTTAAAGGGGAGTTATGGGATTTGGAAAGAAAGATGAGAATGACAAAGGGCCATTTTCCTTCCATCAAAAGCAATCAAGTCGTCACCACCATTTTATGACTTCTGCTGCTGACTTTGACCCCTGGCTGGGTAGTTTGTGTCTGATTTCTCCCTTTCTTCCTCTTTTTATTTATTTATTTTTTTATATTTCTAGAAGTCACAATACATAGTCTGACTTCAGAGCTGGATCTGTACAAGGGGAAGGACGTGGCAGCTTCAGTCTACATCTGGAGAGACTAGCACAGCTCTCATGAGCGCCTACGGCTGTCACTCCGGTACTGGGTTCACACAGTTTCCCTTTCAGGAGGAGAATGATCTGGGAGTGCATAAAGCTGTGGATGGTACATCAGCTGTCACTGGGTTGGCAGCTGCCACTGCTGATAGGGTGGGGGAGGGGCTGATTGAACAGACAAGCTGTCTGTTTCTGCTCTTCTCATTTCAGCTCCTAGTCTCAATCCCAAAGCTTTACAAATGCTATTATAGGATGAGATATATGAACATATACACATATATACACACACATATATATACATATATATACACACATATACACACACACATATATATATACATATATACACATATATACACACACATATATATACATATATACACAAATACACACACATATATATACATATATATATATACAAATATATACACACATATATATGCATATACATGTATATATACGTACACACACATATATATGTACACACACACACTAAACAAATATTGAGCAGCAGAGGATTTCCAGTACCTTGCTCCACCATTTTCTGACTTACTTCCTAGAGACAGAATCGCTCAGAAACAAGAGCCAGGCTGCCAGCTGAGCAGATTCAACCAGCCAGCCAGGTGTGGTGGCACATGCCTTTAATCCCAACACTCGGCAGGTGAAGGCTGGCAGAGATCCAAGTTCTTGGCCACTCAGGTCTATGCAGCTGAGTTTCAGGCCAGCCAGGGTTGCATCAAACAAAAACCTGCTGGGCTGCCTCAGAGAGTGCCCAGCTGCAGGAACTTGATGGGTTTTATATGGACAGAGATGGGAACCGCTGGGTGGGTTAGCTTGGGAACCTTTCCAGAAAGAGGATGGGCTGACAGCTGCAGTCAGGAGGGTTCATCAGTCTTTAAGGGCTTCTGAGAAACACTTAAGGTTTCTATTTCCTAACAGGACCCAGCCCAAGTGTGGGTTGAGGCCTTATCCTAAAACATTGCCATCGGCACTGCCATTCGGGGGCCACTTTGTGATCTAACAGTCAGTATGCTTGCTGAGCAACTGTCTGTACCCACATACCCATCCTCTTAGCTCTGGAGAGGTTTTTAGTTGTTCCCAGTGTTTTTTGGCTCAGAGTGTTGCTATGGGAATCTAGTCGGGGAGAGGCCAAGGATGCTGCTAAAATTCCCAGCATGCACAAAGAAGCCCTCCTAACTCTCTGGCCTCCACACGCTCAGGTGTAGAAAGTATGGTGTAGCTGACTGTAGTCATTTGTTTAAACTGGGAACTCCACCTTTGCACACTGAGAGTTTAGGCCAGACGTAAAAAACGGATCATTTAGCCAGCTTAGATTTTGCTTGGAAATACACAATCCAGACTTTCACGTTCAGCATCATTTAGCAGACTTCATGATTAGTCTGGTACCTTTGAATAGCCCCGTGAATATGAGATAACTTATTTTCCAGAGTTTCTCCCACATGATGAAGATAGTTGTGTCCTACCTAAGGCTCTCGAGGATGTGATACATTCATAGCCCAACTGAGTCTCAGTTGGAACAGGCTCTCAGTCTGGAAGTGTGAGGGGTGGTTGACACATAGCCTCTCTTTCCTCGTTTCATCCAAGTTCTGATATGGGAATCACCCCCACTTTTCCAAGTCTGCGACTTGCACAGAAGGGCAAAATCTAGTCTTGATTCTGCAACAGTTCAATTTGAACTGGAGTCACTCTCTGGTTGCCAGGCATCAGCTTTTCTTCCATTGAAAGTAAAAAAATTACCATTAGCTGGAAGGAAGAACTGTGGTCGCTAAACCCCTTCAGCTACCTCAGCAAGCTTCAGCCTCAATACCCCTGTCAGCTCCAGGCTGACAGTTCTGTGAAAATGAAGACATGCATCCTCCCAATCATATCTGTATTGATTTCTTATCAATTAGATCACAAATATCACTTTCATGCAGGTTATAGACAAAGTACTATGCCTGTTGTTCCGAGGCTACTATGCTTTCATTTCAGTGAGGACAAAGTCACACACACACACACACACACACACACACACACACACGCACACACACACACACACACACACACCCCATACAAGGTAGAGATAACATTACAAGGTAACGTTATTTAAGGGAAGGGTGGTGGTAGCAGAGATAGTAGTCCCTTTTTATTTTAAGCTGGTTTCAGGTATTCTAGGCTGGCCTCAAGTTTACCAGGTAGCCAAAGGTGACTTTGAACTTCTGATTCTGCTCCTTGTCACCACATTTGGTTTCTGCAGTGCTGGAGACAGAACTGAACTATGTCCCCCAATCACACCATTCACTGATTTTGATTTTTAATTATTGTGGAGCTCAGGGGCTCCCATTTGTAACCCCAGAGGCTGGGGAGGAAGATTACATTAAGTTTTAAGGGCAACTTGGGCAATGAAGAAAGACCCTTTCTGAAAAAGAGGAAGAAAAATTACTGCAATTCTGCTCTACGAGAGTTTACTGAACAGGGGCCAAAAGCACTCGTGAGAGTGGGATGTGGGAGGATTGGCTTGGCAGTTAAGAGCACTGGCTGCTCTTCAGAGGATCCAGGTTTGATTGCTGGGACCATGGGGTAGCTCACAGCCATCTGTAGCTTCAGTTCCAGGGAATCCAAAGTGCTCTTCTTACCTTCCCAGGCACACATATAGAGCACATACAAGACAAACAAGAACCATTCATACACATAAATCTAAAAAAATAGGAGGCAAGGGCTGGAGTGATGGCTCAGTGGTTAAGAGCACTGATTGCTCTTCCAGAGGTCCTGAGTTCAATTCCCAGCAACCACATGGTGGCTCACAACCATCTGTAATGGGATCCGATGCCCTCTCCTGGTGTGTCTGAAGACAGCAGCAACATTGTAGTCACATACATAGAAAAGAGGCAACATGAGACCAAAGAGCTTTAGGGCATCAGGGAGGGCAGACCCATAAGAGGATGCCTCAAAGCAATGTAGCCTCAAAGAAAGTATTGCTGGGCACGGCGTTATGTGCTGTAATCCCAGCACAGGGAAGGTCGGTGCAGGGAGATTGGAAGTTCAAACTATGGCTCCAAAGTGAATTTAAGGTTGACATGAGACCCTGTCTCAAAGTAAATGAATAAAACTCACAAAGCCAAATTGAGTTGTAATATTCTTAAAGGTCAAACATGGGGTCGGGGCAGATGGGAAGGGTGGGATGGGAAAAGGAAACGCAGGGGAAAATGCTCCCATATCAGACTAACCTGGACCTCATTAGTCTCAACTCTGTTCTCCGCCTGCTCTTATGTTTCAGTCTCAGTAATTTTTCTACTTATCCATTATAGTGTGCACTTGTATGTGAATATGGGCACACGAGCCATCACATGTGTGTGGAAGTCCAAAGACAACACTCAGGAGTCTCAGTCCCCTGAGTTCTGAGAATTTAACTCAGCATTTACTTGCTCAGCCATCTTGTTTCCCTAGATATTAAAGGCAAGGAGATGACTCCTTCCAACCACGCTATGTAGTGCAAACCCTATGTGCTTTTATAATTTTTAAAAATATTATTCTATTAGCACTGGTACAGGGTTTAGTTGTTTACATGTTCCCCTGGATTTGTGGTTCTGTTTTTTTTTTTTTTTTTTTTTTTTTTTTAATAGAGGTTTCTCTATGTAGCTCTGGGTGTGCTGGAGCTTGCTCTGTAGACCAGGATGGCCTCAAACACAGAGATCTGCCTGCCTCTGCCTCTTGAGTGCTGGGATTAAAGGCATACACCATTAAGCCTATGTTTCTAGTTTTAATGAGTATATATGTGTGGGCCTATACATTTATGAATGTGGGTACCCAAGAAATCCAAAAGACATTATTGGATCTTCTGAAGCTATAGTTACGGGTGGTTGTGAGTTGCTCCACATGGTTACTGGTAACTGAACTTGAGTCTTCGACAAGTGTTTGTAACCATTTATCCCTCTTTCTAGCACCCACTCCCTGCTTTGATTTGTCAGTATTCTATAGTTCAGATGGTCTTTGAATTCATTATGTAGTTTAGGTTAACCTTGAATTCCTGATCCTTCTACCTCTACCTCCTGAACACTGAGGTAACTAGCACATCATGTGTGCTGTCACAAAACATACTGTCTCTCAACATCACTGCAGATGAAGTCTTAGACACACTCAAGCCACACCCAACCTGCATCACAGACACAAACAAAAAAGATTGTTGTCTCCATCTTTTTCCTACTATGAATAACGTGTAAAGCCATACCCAACTCTTTTATCATTCAAGCAGAAGCAGAGCCGATTGGCCATAAATGGAGCAATTACAAAGCCAAGGCCCTTGTTAGCTACAGATCAAAATAATACCATCACTGACCAAGATGTTGCTGGGGATCTCCAGAGAGTGGCCACTGGATAGCATGCTGTGTATAGCAGTAATACCCAGGTAGTCCCAATGACTTGTCCAAGAACACACAACTCTTCAGAGATGGGCCTCCTGACTCCAGGCAGATGGAATGGTGTGAGGTATTGTTCATGGCACTCTATTGCACTAATTGTGATAATGGTTATTGTGATGGTTTGTACAAGCTTGGCCCAGAAAGTGGCACTGTTTGGAGGTGTGGCCTTGTCGGAGCAGGTGTGTCATTGTGTGTGGGCTTTAAGAACCTCATCCTAGCTACCTGAGGATGCTCAGTCTGTTTCTGGCTTCCTTTGGATAAAGATGTAGAACTCTCAGCACCTCCAGCACCATGCCAGCTTGCATATTGCCATGCTCCCCACCATGATGATAACGGACTAAACCTCTGAAACTGTAAGCCAGCCCCAATTAAGTGTTGTCCTTATAGGAGTTGTCTTGGTCATGGTGTCTGTTCACAACAATAAAACCCTAACACAGTTTAAAACAAATAGAGCCAGGGCCCCAGAGAGCCTGTTTTTGTTTCCTTGTGAGTTTGCTTTGGCAATTTTTTTTCTGTGCTTTGGTGTTTTATTATGTCCAGATCTTAGGCTTACGTACAGCATACAGGAAGTAAGAGCACTGATTAAAAAAAGGGGGGGAGGAGTGTCCCACGCTACCGTCTCACCAGCAAGAACGCACTCGGAACACCAGGATCCTTCTGCAGCAAAACCTTTATTGCATCTTGAAGAGGAAGACACTGGGCAGGAAAAGGCACCCTAATTTATACCTGCAAGGGTGGCGTGTCGCTGTGTGATTGGCTGCCCATTAGTGGTCTGATCGTGACGCCCCGGGATGGGCGGTGACTTGGCTCGCACCACTCTTTGCACATGTGTCCAGTGGTTATTGACCACACTTTAGCTGATTCATGGCACCTGAAACCAGCGCCATCTTGTAAGGCGCAGCCTTCGGCCCTCAACAGGAGGGAGCTAAAGTGGCTTGGCAGGCAATGCCTCACCCCACAAGAGTCCCTGGGCTGGGGCCTTCCAACACTACCAGCAACCTTGTGTGACGCTCTGAGGAACATTCCCCCTCCTGCTAGACACCCCAAGCTCTTTCCTTGTCCAGCTGGTTTCACAGGTGTCCTGAAGAACTTGGGGCAGAAGCCAATTCACAGCTGTATCAGATGTGCCAAAGTGTCTCTGTGTATCTGTCCCATGATGGTCTAGCTCGGAGCTGCCTGGAGTCCATTGCTGCCTTCAGATGATCTGCTCTGTGCTGGAGGCTAAGACGTCCTGAAGGCGCCAGGCACCGTAAGGGTTGAACTCCTCCTGGTCTCTGCAGAGTGCCCACATGTACAACATTCACAGCACTTTGTCCGGGTCCCCTTCATACACCTCACCTTTGGGGCTCTTGATCACCATCACCAACTGGGCCTGAAAGGTAACGATCAGCAGCGGGTCCTGCTCCATCATCTTGCCCTTGGCCAGGTCTTCATTGCTGATGTCCAGGATTCGGGAGTGGAACTGGAGGCCCAGAACCTTGGTCTACTGAATAGGGCCAGCTGGCTGAAGGTAGCTTCACAGCACCAGTCCTTGAGAATGTCAAGCTCTCCAGAAACCATGGCCTCTAGGATGTTAGGGATAATGTCACTCTCGTACTGATGAAGAAAGCGGTCCTTGTCAGGATCTCCGTTAGTACCTCTGATGTTTCTGTCTTTGAGAAAAGACCTCCCAGCAAGTCAGTGACCTTGTTGGTTAAGGCCCGGATGAGAACATTGTCTGGTTCACCATACTTCATCTTCATCTCAAAGAAGCGGTTGAACACAATGTTATCTTTGAAGTCCCTGTGTAGCACAACCCTTAAGGCTTCCTCATTAGCCTCAAACACTTTGCTTTCTTTGGACTTTGCTCCAGCAAACTCTGTCCTTTTCCGGAGCTGCTCAGACCGAGGACGCGCTCATCCATCTCCTTTACTGACTGCATCCTGGGAGATAGCTTTGGAGGCTGGTCTTGCCCAGCTTCTGCCCGCCCTTGGACACTGACTCTGCTGACTGCTCAGCTGTCCTGGCGACCTCCTTTACCCCCTTCTTGATCTTCCTGCCGAGGTCACTCTTACTGCATGGAGACTCTCCTTCACCGAGCCTGTCAATTCTCCAAGAGGCTCCTCTATTGCTTCAGTGGTGGCGCACAGTTTCTTTTTTTTTTTCTTTCTTTCTTTTTTTTTTTTTTTTTAATAGTCAAATTTTTCTTGGTGTGTAAAGATTTTTTTTTTTTTTTTTTTTTTTTTTTTTTACAATGAGCAAACAGTACATGTAATACAGGGTATAACCTGGAATTTGTCAATGTGTTCTTGGTGGGTAAGGATTGAGCATGACTTTTTTTTTTTTTTTTTTCTTTTTTCTTGGACTTCACACAGTCTGTGAGTTGTTTCTGGGGCAGTGCGAGCCTCTGGGGTTAGCATCCCACTATCAGTGACTGCATATTATGTCTGTTCTTTTGTGACTGGGTTATCTCACTCAGGATGATATTCTCTAGATGCAGCCATTTTCTTAAGAATTTGGTTAAGTCGTTGTTTCTGGTGGCTGAATAGTATTCCGTTGTGTATATGTACCACAATTTTTGTATCCATTCATCTACTGAAGAACATCTGGGTTCTTTCCAGCTTCTGGCTATTATAAATAGAGCTGCTATGAACATTGTGGTGCATGTATCTTTGTTGTGTATTAAAGTGTCTCTGGGGTATATGCCCAGAAGTGGAATAGCTGGATGTTCAGGTAGTACTGTGTCCAATTTTCTGAGGAACCACCAGACTGATTTCCAGAGTGGTTGTATCAGTTTACAACCCCACCAACAGTGGAGAAGTGTTCCTCTTTCTCCGCAACTTCGTCAGCATCTGTTGTCATCTGTGTTTTGGATCTTAGCCAATCTGACTGGTGTGAGGTGGAATCTCAGGGTTGTTTTGATTTGTATTTCCCTGATGGCTAAGGATGTCAAGCACTTCCTTAGATGTTTCTCAGCCATTCGATATTCCTCAATTGAGAACGTTTTGTTTAGCTCTGTACCCCATTTTTTAATAGGGTTGTTTGATTCTCTGGTGTCTAGCTTTTTGAGTTCTTTGTATACCTTGGATATTAGGCCTCTATCTGATGTGGAGTTGGTAAAGATCTTTTTCCATTCTGTTGGTTGTCGTTTTGTTTTCTTGACAATGTCCTTAGCCTTACAGAAACTTTGCAATCTCATTAAGTCCCATTTGTTAATCTTTGACCTTAGAGCTTGAGCCATTGGTGTTTTCTTCAGAAAATGTTCTCCTGTGCCTATGTGTTCTAAGGTTTTCCCTACGTTCTCCTCTAATAGTTTCATTGTATCTGGTTTAATGAGGAGATCTTTGATCCACTTACACTTGAGCTTTGTACAAGAAGATAAGAAAGGGTCTATTTTCATTCTTCTGCATGCTGAGTGCCAGTTGGACCAGCACCATTTGTTGAATAGGCTGTCCTTTTTCCATTGAATGTTTACTGCTCCTTTGTCAAAAATCAGGTGACCATATACATGAGGGCTCATTTCTGGATCTTCTATTCTATTCCATTGATCCACGTGCCTATTTCTGTACCAGTACCATGCAGTTTTCAGCACTATTGCCTTGTAATATAGGTTGAGGTCAGGGATAGTGATTCCCGCAGATGTTTTCTTGTTGTTGAGGATGGATTTAGCTATTCTAGGTCTTTTGTTGTTCCATATGAAATTGCACATTGATCTTTCCAACTCAATGAAGAACTGGGTTAGAATTTTGATGGGGATTACATTGAATCTGTAGATTGCTTTTGGTAGGATGGCCATTTTTAAAATGTTGATCTTTCCAATCCATGAGCATGGGAGATCTTTCCATTTTCTGAAGTCTTCCTCGATTTCCTTCTTTAGAGGTTTGAAGTTCTTGTCATATAGGTCCTTCACTTGCTTAGTTAGAGTCACACCAAGGTATTTCATAGTTTTTGTGACTATTGTGAAGGGTACCTTTTCCCTAATTTCTTTCTCCACATGTTTGTCCTTTGAGTATAGGAAGGCTACTGATTTTTTTGAGTTAATTTTGTATCCAGCCACTTTGCTGAACTTGTTTATCAGCTGTAGGAGTTCTCTGGTGGAATTTTTGGGGTCACTTAAGTACACTATCATGTCATCTGCAAAGAGTGATGTTTTTACCTCTTCCTTTCTGATTTGTATCCCCTTGATCTCCTTTTGCTGTCTAATTGCTCCAGCCAGGACTTCCAGTACTATGTTGAATAGGTAGGGGGAGAATGGGCAGCCTTGTCGAGTCCCTGATTTTAGTGGGATTGCTTCAAGTTTCCCACCGTTAAGTTTGATGTTGGCTGTTGGTTTGCTGTATATTGCTTTTATTATGTTTAGGTATGGACCTTGGATTCCTGTTCTTTCCAGGACTTTTAACATGAAGGGGTGTTGAATTTTGTCAAATGCTTTCTCAGCATCTAGTGAGATGACCATGTGATTTTGTTCTTTGAGTTTGTTTATATGGTGGATTACATTGATGGATTTCCTTATATTAAACCATCCCTGCATCCCAGGGATGAAGCCTACTTGGTCATGGTGAATGATGTTTTTGATGTGTTCTTGGATTCGGTTTGCAAGGATTTTGTTGAGTATTTTTGCATCAATGTTCATAAGTGAGATTGGTCTGAAGTTCTCTTTCCTTGTAGGGTCTTTGTGTGGTTTAGGTACGAGGGTTATTGTAGCCTCAAAAAATGAGTTAGGTAGTATTCCATCTGATTCTATCTTGTGGAATAGTTTGGAGAGTATTGGTGTTATGTCCGCAATAAATGTCTGATAAAATTCTGCACTGAACCCATCTGGACCTGGGCTTTTTTTGGTTAGGAGGCTTTTGATGACTTCTATTTCTTTAGGTGTTATGGGATTATTTAGATGGTTTACTTGGTCTTGGTTTAACTTTAGGATCTTGTATCTGTCTAGGAATTTGTCCATTTTCTCCAGATTTTCCAACTTTCTGGAGTATAGGTTTTTGTAGTAGGATCTGATGATTTCTTGAATTTCCTCAGTTTCTGTTGTTATTTCTCCACTTTCCTTTCTGATTTTGTTAATTTGTATACTCTCTTTGCCCTCTAGTTAGTCTGGCTAGGGGTTTATCAATCTTGTTGATTTTATCAAAGAACCAGCTCTTGGTTTGGTTTATTTTTTTCAATGGTTCTTTTTGTTTTTATTTGGTCTATTTCTGCCCTAATTTTGATTATTTCTTGCCGTCTACTCTTCTTGGGTGTATCTGCTTCCTTTTGTTCTAGGGCTTTTAGCTGTGCTGTCAAGTTGCTGATGTATGCTCTCTCCAGTTTCTTTTTGGAAGCACTTAGGGCTATGAGTTTTCCTCTCAGTACTGCTTTCATTGCATCCCATAGGTTTGGGTATGTTGTGTTTTTGTTTTCGTTGAATTCTAGAAAATCCTTAATTTCTTTCTTTATTTCTTTTTTGACCCTGCTATTGTATAACAGAGCGTTGTTTAGTTTCCATGTGTATGTGGGCTTTTTGTTGTCTTTGTTGTTGTTAAAGACCAGCCTTAGACCATGGTGATCTGAGAGGATGCATGGGAGTATTTCAATCTTCTTATATCGATTGAGGCTCGTTCTGTGTCCAATTATGTGGTCAATTTTTGAAAAGGTGCCATGGGGTGATGAGAAGAAGGTGTATTCTTTTACTTTAGGATGATATGTTCTGTAGATATCTATTAATTCTGGTTGGTTCAAAGTCTCTGCTAGCTTTACAGTGTCCTTGTTCAGTTTCTGTTTCCATGATTTGTCCATTGGAGAGAGTGGGGTATTAAAGTCTCCCACTATTATTGTGTGATCTGAAATGTATTTTTTGAGCTTTAGTAGGGTTTCTTTTATGAATGTGGGTGCTTTTTTATTTGGAGCATATATGTTAAGGATTGAGAGTTCTTCCTGACAGATTTCCCCAGTAATGAGTAAAAAGTGTCCTTCCTTATCTTTTTTGATAACTTTTGGTTGGAAATTTACTTTATTGGATATTAGAATAGCCACTCCAGCTTGCTTCTTGGGGCTGTTTGCTTGGAAGTTTTTTTCCCACCCTTTTACTCTGAGATAGTGTCTGTCTTTGTCTCTGAGATGAGTTTCCTGTATGCAGCAAAATGCTGGATTTTGTTTATGTATCCAGTCTGATAGCCTATGTCTCTTTATTGGGGAGTTGAGTCTATTTATGTTAATAGATATCAAGGAATAGTTGTTTCTGTTTCCTGCTATTATTGCTTTAGTGGGTTGAGTTGTGTCTGTGTCTTTTTCTTCTTTTGGTTTTCTTGCTTAGGAGTTTTCTTGTTTTTACTAGGATGTATTTCCCCTCATTGTATTGGGTTTTCCACCTATAATTCGTTGTAGTGCTGGGTTTGTGGTCAGATATTGTGTAAATTTTGATTTGTCTTGAAATATCTTCATCTCTCCATCTATGGTGATTGATAGTTTTGCTGGGTATAGCAGCTTGGGCTGGCACTTGTGCTCTCTTAGGGTGTGCATGATCTCTGTCCAGGCTCTTCTAGCTTTCATAGTCTCTGTTGAGAAATCGGGTGTGATTCTGATTGGTCTGCCTTTATATGTTACCTGACCTTTTTCCCTTACTGCTTTTAGTATTCTTTATTTGTTTTGGGTACTTGGTGTTTTGACTATTATGTGTCGGGAGGTATTTCTTTTCTGGTCCAACCTATTTGGAGTTCTGAAGGCTTCTTTTATGCTCGGTGCGCACAGTTTCTGACTCAATGGTTTTGTATTTTCTTCTGGCTTCCTGCAGGGCATCCGGCTCTTCTAGCTTCTTGGCCTCATCTCCCAACTTTTTTTTTTTTATGCTTTCTTTCATCTCTTTGTTTTGGCTAATTCTTGTTTGACATTATCTAGCAAGCCTGATTTAAAACAAAACAAAACCCTTTCTGCTCCCAAAAGAATAAGATTAGGTCAGTGTCTGCTCCCCTCCTGGCCGGCTTATCTGGTAGCTTGAACCATGCGGTAGGTTGCGATTGGAAAAATTGGATTCCACTGCCTAGGCACCTCCTCGGACAGCAGCACCAGCCAACCCGCAGAGCTGCTGCCGCCATGTTGGAAGAGCCCGTGTTGGCATTTTTTTTAACTTTTTAAAAATTACACCTTCTCTGTGCATGTGGGCACAGTGCCTCAGAGGTCAGAAGAGTACAATGGATTCTCTGTGTCCCCTGGAGGTGAAGGTACAGGCAGTTGTGAACTATGGGATGTAGGTGCTGGGAGCTGAACTTAGGTCTTCTGCAAGATCAAGATGTATTCCTAACTACTGAGCCATCCTATCCAGACCCCTTGCTGTTCTTTTTTCTATACCTTCTTATTTGGAACAGTTGACGCTCACAGCAGGATTCAGGAGGTATCTGCTCCCTGTCTCTGCAAGTGCTTAGCTCTCCTTTATCTGCAAAGACAAGCTTAAAGAGTTGCCTGCATCTCAGTGTGAATTATTCCAAGCATCCAGTTGGATTCATTTCTCCTAGGACTTTAGAGAGGAATTTTATTTAGCAAGGGAAGGGAGGTGGGGTATAATTTTATAGCTTGGGTCAATGCTGAAGAAGATATGGCACCAGGACACTTTTCTCAGGACAGAAATGCAATTGGATTAGGCATAGGTAAGGATTTGGCAGTTTCTCAGAAACCCTCCCTGTCCTTAGACTCTTTCTGTGTATTCAGTTTATTCTTTTAGGTAGCTTCACTGCGAGGTGGGACAGCCTACAACACTGTCAGCACTCCCCTGCCTTGGGGCTTGCAGCCTTGCCTCCTTGGAAGAATGGTTTTACTTTCTACATTCCAAAGTTTAAATAAAATAAAATAAAAAAAAAAAACAACCCTGGGGGTAAATGCTGAGCTTGTGGTTAGACCTTGCCTTGACAAGTCTGTCCTGTGTTGGAGTCAGGGCAAGAAGCAGTCAGGTTGGCCTGCTTGGCTTATGTTTCCAGCTGAAGCGTGGTCAAAGAGTAGAGTTTGTAACAGGAAAAAAACATGCTCTAGAAGACAAGGTCATCTTTCCCTGAAGAGGAAAGGGGTCCTGGGACTACATCTGTGAGGTATCCACCAGAATAGCCCGAGCTACACCAACAAATCTATAAAAAAATAGATGCACATTTTTCCTCCCCAGCCCCTGCTCCTGGAATGATGACTGAAAGTAATTATCAATAAATGCCCAGGCTGTAAGCTTTGCCTTGTTCTCTGATATAAATGACTCATTCTTAATATAAATGTTGAAAGGAAAAGATGACGGGGCACCAATGAAAGGAAAAGTCACGGGGCACCAATGTTGTGAAAAGATGACGTCCCGGGTTTTGGCACCAATGTTAGAGGAAGGATGAAGAGAGTGAGGGGCATATGGAGGTGTGGCGAGGCCTGGGGGCAAGAGAGATGCCTCTGGGGGGTTCCAGTTTATTCAGGTCATGGGAGAGTTAAGAGGGTGGTAGAGGAGGGGGGGAGAGAGAGAGAGAGAGAGGAATAGAGAAGTAGAGGCTGGCCATGAGGGAGGGGGGAAGGGAAGGGGAAGAGGAGGGGTAGGGTTGGGAGAGCAAAAGAGCCAGGAGGCAAGTGAGAGAGGAGGGGGCAAGCAGCCCCTTTTATAGTGTCAGGTCATTGGGGTGGAGCATACCTGACTACTGCTGGGTAGCTGAGGGGTGGGGTATACAGAATCCCAACAAATGTAATCAGTGAAAGAGTCACTACTATATATAGTCCTCAATAATCAGTTCATTTTATATGTGTGTCCCGCAGAGTCTCATTCCCCCAAAACAGGGTCTCGGAGAGCCAAGGCTAGTTCCTTTATTTTATTTAAAAAATGTTTAATGATGAAGACAAAACATATCTAAGAGCTAAGCTTCTGGAAAAACCACTTGCTCTTCCCTGTCTTGTGTCTCTCCTCAGACTTGACCTTGGCCTCCCACCGGGTCTCTGAACATCCTTGTTGACAGTTTGGTCCAAGGGGATATTTACAGAGTACCTTGTGGGCATGAGGTGATTATAGTTATGAACTTTCACAAAGGACTTGATCTTGGATTGCTTGGCGGCTTTCTTCTTGCCGATGGCAGCTGTCACTTTTCGGGGATATTGGTCAATTCCAGCCACCAGGGCACAGCCGTAAGGATGGTCTGGGGTGCCATCATCAATGTTCTTCACAATGGTGGCTTTGCACCCAGAGTAGCATCCAGCCAGGGCCAGCACCACTTTCCCGGGTTTCATGAACTTGCCCATTTAGACAGCAAGCAGCTGGCACCCAGTGGAAAGAAAAGGAGGACATGTCCCCAAGGCTAGTTCTTAAACTTTTACTTTTGCCCTCTCTAGTCCTCCAGTTACTGCCACGCCCCCTACACCTGAAGTTCATTTGCTTGTATCTTTTAAATTTTCTAGTTACACTCTGTGTGTATGTGTGTGTGTATGTGTATGCGCGCACACACACACACACACACACACACACACACACACGCGTGCACACTTCTTTGTACCAATGGGGACATGTTTGTACCATAGTGCATGTATGGGAGTCAGAGAAACTGGCAGAAGCTGGTTCTATCCTTCTACCCTGTGGGTCCCAGGGATTGAGCTCACTTGGCAGCAGGTGCTTTTACCTGGCCCATTTCTGGGTTTGGATAAACTGGTTGATCTTGTTTTGTTGAAAATAGGTCTCACTATGTGGACACGGTTGTCCTTTAAGTGATCTTCCTCCTGCTTCCTAAGTGCTGGGATTACATCATGTACCATACCTAAATTTTTCTATTTATTATTATTATTATATTATTGCACAGAGGTTTAAACCTAGGATCTTATGAATTGAAGACAAGCACTTTGCCATTGGACTATATTGATTTTCAGTATCTTTGGGTTTTGCCTGCGTGTTTGTCTGTGCACCACTTTTTGCCTAGTTCCTGTGGAGGAAGAGGCCAGAAGAGGGCACCGGATCCTTTGGAAGCAGAGATACAGATGGTTCTGAGCAGCTGTATGGGTGCTGGGAATCACACTCGGGTCTTTCGGAGGAGGAGCTGGTGCTTTTAAGTTCTGAGCCATCTCTCCAGCCCTTACTTTAATATTTTCTAAGGGACAGGAGTCAGATGGAGGAAGAGAGGGGGCCAAACAGGAGACAGAGAAATATATTTAGAAGTGGTACAATTGTGAGAAGAGCCTGAAGGCAAATAGGACAAAATAGAAATAGGAATTATATTTTCTGGGCAGTGGTGGTGCACACCTTTAATCTTATCACTTGGGAGTCAGAAGCAGGTGGATCTCTGATTTTGAGACCAGCGTGATCTACAGAGTGAGCTCTAGGCCAGCCAGGGCTACTTAGACCTTATCTTAAAAGAAAAAAAAAGGGGGGGAATTAATTTTGAATAGTAGGAATATGATTATTTTTTTATTTTTCATCTCTTTCATCAGATAGAATACAATATGAAAACAAAATTAATTATAAAGCAGAAGATCTAAACTGTTGCTAAGAGCTTTAGTTGTGCTAAACTAATAGGAGCCATTGGGGTGGAGCAGTAGGAAAAGGTGCTTCTCAAAGCCTGGCAACCTGCGCTGAATCTCCTGGACTCACATGGAGAACGAGATAACTGACTAAGGAAAGTTGTCCCGACTCCATGTGCACACTTCAGCAGATATCAATAAAATAAACTATCTTTTTCTGCAATTCCAAACTCATATCTGTTTACCTTCTGTTCCTAAACCGGAAATATTTTTGCTTTCACTTTCTAGACCATTTGATTTTTTTTTTAAAGATTTTTTTAAGGTTTATTTATTTATTATATGTGAGTACACTGTCTCTGTCTTCACACACACCAGAAGAGGGCATCAGATTCCATTACAAATGGTTGTGAGCCACCATGTGGTTGCTGAGATTTGAACTCTGGACCTCTGGAAGAGCAGTCGGTGCTCTTAACCTCTGAGCCATCTCTTCCGCCCTATTTCATTTTAATAGCGCTCTAACATTTTGAAAACTATCTGGAGAGGAATGATGTGAATGTGACTTAAGCCATAGCTGCAGCTTCCAGAGTCAGTTCAGACTCTGATCTGTTTCTATACTGTCTCTAACCAGCAAGGTGATTCAGCTCTTAGAAAGAACAGAATTTAATGTCTCTGTTAGTATAGCATATTTATATGCTATATTTAGCCTTTTTAATATGCCTTGTAGAGTAAGTTAGCTTCAGAATGCACAAAAGTTTTGGTAAAACTTGCTTGATCACAGAAGTCTCTCTTTTTTTTCCTTTTTTTAAAGATTTATTTATTATATATAAGTACACTGTCGCTGTCTCCAGACATACAAGAAGAGGGGATCAGATCCCATTACAGATGGTTGTGAACTACCATGTGGCTGCTGGGATTTGAACTCAGGACCACCTGGAAGAGCAGAGCAGTCAGTGCTTTTAACCATGGAGCCATCTCTCCAGCCCCATAGAAGTCTTTCATGGAACTAGTAGATGCTTGTACCTCTTCTTTTTTGTTTTTGCTTTTGTTTCTGAGACAAGGTTTCTCTGTGTAGTTCTGACTGTCCTGGAACTGTCTGTGGACCAGGTTGGCCTCAAAGTGACAGAGATCCTCTGCTTCCTAAGTTCTGGGATTAAAGGTACTTGCCACCACTGCCTGGCTGCTTGTACTGCCTTTTAGGTTGTTCTTTGTTCTGTGGCACTGGATAGAACATAGGGCCTGTGCATGTAAGTCGTGTTGTTTCGGGGCCACACTGCTACCCCTGTACCTTCCTAGCACTTGAACTTGAGCAATCACCAAGGCGGACAATGTCTGAGCCACAGACAAGGCAGGCGCTTTCTCAGTTTTGTCTAGGACTATATGATTCTTTCAGTCCACCGTAGTGGATAAGAAGCATAAAAATGTGTTGTCAAAAAAGCTAAATGTACTTCAAGAAGTCCCTCACAGATGTGTTTTATGGTACTTAGTATTTACCTAGCACATACAAAGCCCCGGGCTTCATGGCGAACACCAGAAGGAAGGGAAAGAAAGAAGGCAAGGAGAGGCAGGAAGGGAGGAGAGAGAGGAGGGAGATGGGAGAGATAGCAGGGTTAGAGATCATGGTACAGGAGGGCTACAGAAAACAGCAGAGGTTCACTGAGCAGTGATGAGCAGGACCAGTCAGCAGACCAAGTAGGAGAAAGTCGAAGGTGACCTTAGGAGAAGCTGTAGTGTTGGATCAACAGTCTCCCCTTTGGCCTGCTGTGGGGTCGGATTGCAAGCATCGAGGTTGGGAAGCAGCATTCCACAGCTCTCGTCTCAGCACAAGAAGGCAGAAGGGGCTCAAAGTCACGCCATAATCATCTCAAGGTCAACCTGGGTTACGGAGGACCTGACTCAAAACGCAAAAAGATTATAAAATGGAAGGAGAGAAATCTGGGAACAGCGGAAGGAAATTTTCTGAACCTTCAGAAGTAGTCTGTCTTGTCATCGGCACTGTTGGTTGGTTTTGAGAGGCAGAGTCTCATGTAGTTATGAGGTCTTGAGTTTACTATGTGGAAGAGGCTGACCTTGAACCTGTGACCCTTTTGTCTTTCCAGTGTGTTTTTGTTGAGAAAGGATCCTGTTGCCTAGAACTCACTTCGAGTTGTTCTCAGACTTGTATCAGCTGATTTATCTCAGTCTCCCCTTGCTGGGATTACATGAGTCCCATCATGCCCAGCTGAAGATGACCTTGAACTTCTGATCTTCCTGCTTCTGGGTACAAAGGGCTAGAACCTTATAGGTTTGTTTTTGTTTCTGTTTTATTTTGTTTTTAAATTAAAGTGAAACTTGACTGTTCTTGGTGATCTAGTGATTAGGATTCTATCCTTTCTACTGTATGGTCCACATTGGATTTTGATCAGGGAAGCCTCTCTTCTCTCTGAATCTCAGGCACCTTCTGACCGCTCACGCACAAATAAATACATAAGAAAAAAAAATCTACAAGGGGATGGAGAGATGGTTCAGCAGTGGAGAACACCTGACATTTTATTAAAAATATTTAATATATATGGGTACTTTGTCTGAATGTTTATCTGTGTACCACATGAGTGCTTGCTGTCTGTAGAGGCCAAAAAAGGGTTTCAGATCCCCTAGGAATGAAGTTACAAATGTCTGTGAGCTGTTGTGTGGGTGCTGGGAATCTAACCCCAGTCCTCTGGAAGAAGAGCAAGTTCTCTTAACAGCTAAACCATCTCTTCAGCATTATAAATACTTTCTGTTCTTGCAGAGATCCTGAACACCCACATCAGGTAGCTCACAACTACCTGTAATTTCAGTGACTGACACCTTCTGTCTTCTGAGGGAGTCTGCACACATGTGCATGCAAAAACACAAATAATAAAATAAATCTTTTAAAATTTCAGTAAAGTGCATCTGACAAATGAAAATTACATACACTAATATTTGTAGGGCACAGCATGATGTTTTTGCCTCTTGCATGCTGGGGTTATGAACATGGGCCATCACATCCAGCTCAAGGTGACGTCATCACATCCAGCCCAAGGTGATATTTTTCACTGTGAGCTCATCACCTATCCTTCGGTGTTATTCTGAAAATTTGGTCATAAATTCTGATGAACGCTTGAACAACAGCCTTTTTGGATCTGTATCTCTCTCCAAACATACAGTTTACAGCGTACAAAGGTGTGAGTTGTTGCTTGCACAGACAACTGAGGAATCTCCTTGTGGCTCTGAGGGTGGGAACCTAGTGAAATCACATGATTGTGGCATATCGTTAGTCTGGATCACCTTGACTCTCCGCCTCTGCTTGCTGAGTTATCCTAGTTATGGTAATATGTTTTTCTAGGCACATTGTCTTTTTAAAAGAATATCCATGATGAACCATATGAAAAAATGGTTATCTTTGCTTAAAATTCAGTGGGTCCTAAAATCTTCTGCCTAATGTCTCTGTCCGAGTGAAACAGGCTACACAGGTCTTGTATTTCTTTGGCCTCGAAAGTTTTAGGACCCTGTAACAGGCTTTTAATGGTTTCCTAAATAGCCCTCCCTTCCACAGTAAGTTAACAATGATCACCTGTGGGCAGACAGTCCCCTTGGCACCACAACAAACACAGAAGCAAGAAACTAAATTCTTAGGAGAGACCAAGAATCTAAATTACCTTCTCTTCTGTCCCCTTCCCTCGAGAAAATAATGTTTCTCTGGCAGGTTCAATGGTTCCTTACTCCAGAGAAGTCATTTGAGCCTAGTAATTCCCAAAATTGTCTCTGCTCTTTCAAGTCAGTATAAATGTCAATCTATTTTCTCTAGTAGAATATTTGTCTTCCAATTAAAAATCCTCTAGAAAATTGAGGCTGGGAGCATAGCTCCATGGTAGGACACTTGCCTAGCATATACAAAGTCATGGGTTCAAAGCCAAGAGGAAGAGGAGGAAGAGGAGGAGACACAAAAACAGGAAGTAGTGGCACACACTTTTAATCTAGTTCTCATGGCTGGACAGTGGTTAAGAGCATGGAGTGCTCTGGAGGACTGTGGTTTGATTCCAAACATCCACATGGCAGCTCACAGTGGTGCTCCAGTTCCAGGGGATACGACATCCTCCTCAGGCACCACTGCATGTGGTAAGGAGACACACAAGCAGGCAAGACACCCAAACACACTTAAAACCAAAACCAAAGGAACCAACAAACCCCTTCACACATGGAATCACTCTGTGGTG
The DNA here is from genome assembly GCF_963924665.1 of Micromys minutus. Taxonomy (NCBI): domain Eukaryota; kingdom Metazoa; phylum Chordata; class Mammalia; order Rodentia; family Muridae; genus Micromys; species Micromys minutus. The sequence goes on from NC_137980.1 coordinate 23,778,717, forward strand.
ACATTAAACTCAAACACAGGGCCTATTCCTCTTGCATGAAGTCACTGTCAATGCTAAGAAAGCTTGTAAACATCTTTAGTTTCTTTCATGAAATCTGAATGTTCTCCAGCTCTAGCCTGTAAGTACAGATGAGGTCACATTCTTACGTACTGTCATGAGCCCCACCTACCCATGACTTTATCGACCTATAATGTCTTCCCTCTGAATCTCACACAAGAGTTTCTAGAGGTTTCCAAACAGTGTGGCATGTGTACTCAGGGGTGAGTTCCTAGTTCTGACCCATTAGATTTCTCTGGGACTTTCCCTGTCATTTGTAGGCACAAAGGGCTTCATGTGGGCTCTTATTTGCTAGTAGATGACCTCAAATCACTCTTCCCTCTTCAAGAATGTAGTAGGGCTGGAGCGACAGCTAGGTGGTTAGGAACACTAGCTTCTCTTCCAGAGGACCCGAGTTCAATTCCCAGCACCCTTATGGCGGTTCATATGTGCCAGTTATCTCAGTCCTAGAGGATCTTAATACCCTCTTCTGGCACCAGGCACACACATGATGCGCAGACATACACAAAGACAAAATATCTATACGTGTCATAAATTTTAATAAATGATCTAGGTGACATGTTGTCCTGAACGCTGCCATTTTCTGCCCTTGGAAGGCCCAGGAGTAAGATTAGGGTCATGGTGGGGATGGAGACTAGGTTAAGACCCAGCTGAGAGGAGCCCTGCAGGAAGGGCTGGGTCTGACTCTATTATGACAGAATAAAGGAAACGTTTGTATTTTCCTTGGCTTCTAACACAGCTCATGAGAGTAAAAGACAAAGTAGATGGGGTATTAAGTTCTGGATCAAAGCCAGGGCTTGTTGGCTTGGCTTCATCCCCTGGGTAAAGCTATTTCAAGGTCTTATCAGGGCCATGTAGTTAGACAGTGGGCCTCATAGATTATACTCAACACAGCTGACTTTGTATGACTTGTGCGAGAAATTCCCTTGGGAGAAAGTTTACCTTTTCTATTATTTTACTTAAAATTTCTAACATTAACCTCAGAAAGTTTCTCTGGACAGTCGAACACATCGATTATAATTCCTCCCACCATGAGGCTGGTAAGCCAAGGATATGAAAATGAGTTTTATTTAAAAACAAAACCAAACATGGGAGACATGGTCTTGTGTATCTGAGGCTAGCCTGAGAACTGCGGTGGGGCAGTCAGCAGTCATACATTCCTGACTCTTCTCCTTCCTCTTCCTGAGTGCTGAGATTACAATGTGCTACTGTGCCATGTTTTGTTTGGTGCTAGGGATGAACCCAGAGCTTTGTGAATGCTATCCAAGCATTCTGCCCATTTCTTGATTCTTTGTTTTGTTTGTTGATGGTTTTTATTGTTTTTAAGACAGGGCTGCAAAGAGTCAACTTGACCTCCCAGGGGGTAAACTGAGGAAGGCAGTGAGGTGTGGTGTTAGGGGGAGCAAAATGCAGGATGACTTTTGGCTATTAAAATCTCTCCTGGTATTCTAGGGCTGTGAGCTGATGGCTTGTGGCTATTGGCTCCTGCTTACAGCAGCAGGGAATTAAGAGAAGAAACCTAACGTATTTACTTGAACTCTGATTTAGAAGCTCTTGCTGGACAAGTGAGAGGCTCTGACTTCATTAACTCTTTGTAAGCTTGAGAGAAAAGAAAAAGGGAATGGGCACAGACACATGCACACTGGACGAAGCAGAAAAGGGCTATACTACCACTTTATTGTTCTTAGTTTTTATACCTTCTCAGGATAATTGGTTTTTCTAAGCACTTTTGCATTCCATAAGTTCACAGTAAGTTTAAGGTAATATTTCATGTCATAGGCGAGTAAGGTTTAAGGAATTACAGCAGATTGTTTACATGTCTTTCCATTAAGACTAGTACCTGACTGAACATTTCTTATTTTCTGACTCCATAAGTTCATTATAAGCTTAAAGCAATAGTTTTTTTATGCCACAAGTTAGCATGGTTTTGTCAAAAGACAAATCATCTGTCTTGTGTCTTTTTTTTTTAATTTTTGAAGTCTTGTATACACTAGTCGTTTATTTATTTCTGTCCTTACATCTACAATAAACTGTCCATTCCCAGTTATGAGAAACAATCCTGGGATGAAGTCTCTGGGGACCTTGCCTCCCAGAGCATATCCATGCCAGCCATGCAAAATGGTGGGTTGTCTCCAGGTAACTCACTTGCTTGTCGTAGTCTTTCCTGGATGGCTTCTGTCACTGGGCATCTTGTATTATAAGCTGGTCTAGAACTCACTGTGTAGCCCAGGCTGACTTTGAACTTTCAGCAGTCCTCTTGCCTCAGCCTTCTGAATGCTGGGTTTATAGGTGCAAGCCATCATATGAAGCTCGTGTCCTGCTTTTGCAACATGTTTTTCTAGCTCCCACTTGCTTACCTGACTTCACTGTGACACCTGGGTCAGACGTTTAATGATCCAATTCCACAGACCAGTCAATGGATAATAGAGGTGAATGACTTTCTTTATTAGGTCTAGAAGCCAAAGAGCAGAAAGCAAATTACAGAACTGAGAGACAGTTTGAACCAGAGATGTGAGCTGGATTGAATAAGGGGAGGGAGTTGAGAGTAGTAAGGTTGAATGGGGCCATGAAAGAGATAAGAATGTTAGAGGGATGCTTAAGGGATGTTCACATGCTTTGCAAAATTGTGAACCAGCAGGCACAACCATGTAAAAGAATTGATGTGGGAGAAGCAGTTTCCTGGCTCTCCTTCTCTGCCCACATAATTTACCAATCAGTTCCGGTGTTTTTTGTTATTCTCTAGCTCCATTACCCTCAGTTTTCCCCACTGTCAAAGGTGGACAATGAAGTCATTGTGGGGATTATTTGAGACCCGATTCATAAGACACACAGCATAGTACTTAGCACAGTAGATATGTTTTCCCTCTTTCTGTCTGTCTATCCTCCGTAGAGACGTGAAGGGTGGTGTGTGCTTTTCTTGGATGACTACAGCTCTGCTTAATATCTCAACAGGAAGAGAAATGGGATTCCCTCCGTTGATAAGGCATCTAGTAACTGAAGTTCCTGGCAACCGATGAGTCTCCAGTGTCTCCATCTCTAGACAGAATCATAAGAAAAGCAGTATCTATCTCTGAGGTTACTCAACACCACTGAGACCTTCAGTCAGATCTTAGTCATGATGGTTATGCAGAACCTCCCCCCCCCCTTTTTTTTCCCTTTTGGCAAGCTGTCATGGCCTATTTTTTTCTTTTCTTTCTTTCTTTTTTTTTTTTTTTTTAAGAAAGAGACGTTAAACAAGAAAAAAGCTGAACATTAATCAATTCCTAAACTTATAAATAGTAAGCAGAATTAAAATTGTCTGATGTGAAACTAATTTATTGATTCACTTTAAGCTGGGCTGGATGATGAGAGTCTGCAACTGCAGTTATGTTGAGGCAAGAGAATCAAGAGTTAAAGGGCCATCCTGGACAACTTAATAACACCCTGTCTTCAAGTAAAAAGGGCTGGGGAAGTGTGCAGCACTTGCCTAGCATTCGAGGAGTTCCATTATACCTCCACCAACACCAATGATACAAAACAAAACCAAGCAACCAAACAAGAACAATGGTAACAACAATAACAAAACCCCTAAAACCTGGCAGCCTTTAATCCCAGCACTCAGAAGGCAAAGGCAGGTAGATTTCTGAGTTTGGGACCAGCAGGGTCTACAGAGCAAGCTCCAGGACACCCAGGGCTACACAGAGAAACCTGTTTTAAAAAAAAAAAGCCAAAAAAAAAAAAAAAAAAACCTGAAACAAACAAAAAGCATCTCCCCCCAAAGGCCAACAACCTAAAACATACATTCTTAAGAAACATCAATTTTGGGCCAGGGAAAGGATTCATCCATAAACCTGACAACCTGAGTTCAATCCTGGAGATCAAGAGTATAAGAAGAGTACCAACTCCTGAAAGTTGTCCTCTGTCCTGCAAATGCATACCATGGCACTTGTGTACACACACACACACCCCATCATCATACACATACACACCCCATCATCACACACACACACCCCATCACACACACACACACACACACACACACACACACACACACACACACCCCATCATCACACACACACACCCCATCATCACACACACACACACACACCCCATCATCACACACACACATACACCCCATCATCACACACATACACACCATCATCACACACACACCCCATCATCACACACACACCCCATCATCACACACACCTCATCATCATTTTAAAAATAAATGTCAAATCTGCTGAACACCAATCAAACCAACCAAACAACCAAAAGCCCTCTTTTAGAATCCAGCACAAAATTCAGACTAGGGAAGATAGAGGCAAGAGAGTCATAAGTTCAAGATCACCAAACAAAAGTCACCTATACACACTCCTAAAACTCAACCCCCCCACACATATACACACATAAGAGGAGGAGAAAGGAAGGAAAACTATTTTGGAAATTGAGGGAAAGGTTTTTGAGAGTTCTAGACCATGTTTTGACTCTTAAAAAAATAATAAAAATAAAACCAAGCCCCAGGCAGTGGTGGCACACACCTTTAATCCCTCCCAGCCCCCAGGAGGCAGAGACAGGAAGATCTCTGTGAGTTCGAGGCCAGCCTGACCTATGAAGGGACAGCCAGAGCTATACAAACCAGAACAAAGAGCAAAAAAACAAACAAACAAAAAAAAAAAACAAACAAAAAAAAAAAACAAAAAAAAAAAAATAAAAATAAAAAAAAGGAAAGTGTCTTAGTTGGAGTTTCTATTTCTACACAAACATCATGTCCTAGAGGCAAGTTGGGGAGGAAAGGGTTTACTCAGCTTACACTTCCACATTGCTGTTCATCACCAGAGGAAGTCAGGACTGGAACTCAAGCAGGTCAGGAAGCAGGAGCTGATGCAGAGGCCATGGAGGGATGTTGCTTACTGGCTTTCTTCCCCTGGCTTGCTCAGTCTGCTTTCTTATAGAACCCAGGTCTACCAGCCCAGGGATGGCACCACCCACAATGGGCTGGGCCCTCCCCCCTTGATCACTAATTGAGAAAATTCTTTACAGCTGGATCTCATAGAGGCATTTCCTCAACTGAGGCTCCTTTTTCTGTGCTAACTCCAGCTTGTATCAAGTTGACACAAAACCAGCCAATACAGAAAGGAATCCTGATTACTTAGTTTAAACCACCACAACAAAATGTTGTGTTTGTTAGACACAGGGGCACTTATGTAGCTCAGGTTGGCCTTGAACTCAATATCCAGCAGGGGATGCCTTGAAGTTCTTATCTGTAACTGGACTTTTGGCTACTTTACTGGGTTTTTTTTTTTTACCTCCCAACCACCTCCAGCCCATCCCTTCCAAACCCCCAACACTAGATAGGAAAGAAGGTTAGAGGGGAAAGGAGACATCAATATTGTCAGAATACTTCCTGCATATAAGGGGCATCCAGTTCCAATCAAAGGTCCAATCTTCGTTGTCAGGATATCTCCAACCATCAATCCAGCAACCAGCAATCCTCAAACAGCAGTTCAAAAGCAGCAATCAGCAAGCAGCAGGGACCTTCTAAAGAGTCCCCAGAATTCCAAATGTAAACTATCTGCAGCTGACAAAATCCTGCTCCTGCCAGAGCACGAGACAAATAATAGTCAGCTGCTGTGGAACATCTGAAGCAGCTCCATATTCTCCTCCTCCTTCTTCTCCTCCCTCCCCCTCCCCCTCCTTCTTCTTCAAAACCAAAATGCTGGCATCATAGGCATGTACCACCAAGCTCAACTCCTATTTTATTCCAAGCACAGGCTCTAGAGTGACCAGGTTAGGTTTTGTTAATATTTAAATACTGATCTGAGGCATAGGAGAGCTAGGTCAGTATGTACCCCTTTCCTTCCACAAAAACCACTGCCTCATTTTCCTCGCATACAAGAAAAGACTGGCATAGCAGAATCAGGGCATTATATAGGTCCTGGTGCAGCAGGGTCAAGAAATTGTACAAGATCTGGGTTTACTTAAATTGCATCATAGAATGACGTAGATTTTTACATTGTCTTGGACCAACACAAGCACTTTAGGCAAATGTGTGCAGTAAGGAAGATTTTTTGTACATTTTGGGTATGAGTAGTCCGAAAAATAAAAGAAGGGTCTGTCAAAACTACACAGGTACAAAGACCTGCATTGAGGTATTTTAGGCCAGGTATAGTGGTACATATCTTTAATCTCAGGACTTTTAAGGCAGGGGTAGGTGGATCTCTTTCTTCCATGATCTATGTAGATGGTCCCAGGCCAGCTAGGACCCTACATCAAAATAACAAACAACAACAACAAAAGAAAACATGTATGCTAAAGGCAGGTGAGGGTAGCTTATATCTATAATCCCAGAACTCAGAAAACCGAGTCAGGAAGATTGCCAAGAGTTTGAGGCTTGGTCTATATGAGCTCCAAGCCAGCCAGGATTACACAGTGATCCTGACTCAGAAACTACTGGCTGGCTTTGTGTGTCAGCTTGACACAAGATAGAGTCAACACAGAGAAAGGAGCCTCAGTGGAGGAAATGCCCCCATGAGATCCAACTGTAAGGCATTTTCTCAACTAGTGATCAAGGGGGGAGGGCTCAGCCCATTGTGGGTGGTGCCATCCCTGGGCTGGTAGACCTGGGTTCTATAAGAAAGAAAGCTGAGCAAGCCAGGGGAAGCAAGCCAGTTAGCAACATCCCTCCATGGCCTCTGCATCAGTTCCAGCCCTGTGTGAGTTCCAGTCCTGACTTCCTTTGGTGATGAACAGCAATGTGGAAGTGTAAGCCGAATAAACCCTTTTCTCCCTAGCTTTCTTCTTAGTCATGTTTTATTGCAGCAATAGAAACCTAGACTAAGACAAGAAACAAACACAAATCCAAACAACTAAAAAAAAAAGTTTTGTTTTGTTTAGGAAGAATCTCACATAGCCCAGGCTGGCCTCAACTCACTACTTTGTTTAGGATAACCTTGAATTTTGATTCTCTAGTCTCTACCTCCCAAGAGTTGAGATTTCAGGTATGCGCCACCATGCCTTCTTTCATGAGCTGCTGGGAATTAAACCCAGGGCTTCACGAATGCTAGGCAAACACTTTACAAACCAAGCCACATCCCCAAACTAAAGAAATTGTGTTGATGACAAAACCGGTTTAGGCGCTTCAGGTCTAATCTGAGCAGAGGCTTCCTAAATGCCCCTGCAGAGGCAGCTCCTCTTCTGCTCTCCTTGGCTGGTCTCATGGCAGAGGACAGTATGCGAATAGATTTCCTTGAATGCCCCTATTCTGCCTACACTATCTGGGGCAGGAAATGCAGGTTAAGATCAGCGAGTCCTTTAAACACAGTCTCTTTTCTTTTACTACAAGAAAGGTTTCTCACCTGAGTGAGCTGGTGAGTTTTAACTATCAACTTAGGAACAATCTAGTATCATTTTGGAAGAGAGTCTGAGAAATTATCTAGTTAAGACAGACATGAGGATATGATTATGGGGAGTTGTCTTGATTGTTTATTGTTGTAGAAGAGCTAACCCATTCTGTGGAGTGCCACTTAGTAACAGGCACTGAACTGTGTAAGCGTGAAGAAAGTTAGGCGGGCATAAGAAGTAATAAAGGAACTGGAGATATGGCTCTAATTAAGAGCACTTGCTGCTCTTGCAGAGGACCTAAAGTCAGTTCCCAGCACCCACAGGGTAGTTTGTAACCATCTGAACTCTACTTCCGGGGGATCCGATGCCCTCTTCTGACCTCCACACGAACCAAGCACAGATGTCCTGCACAGGAATGCATAAAATGAAAAGAATAAATCTAAAACAAAAATAAATAAATAAAAAGCAATCAAGGAAGGACCCATTCATTTTTCTTTCTACTAATCTGTGGATGTCGTGCACTGAGTTTCTGTCTGGCTTTTCCCCCAATCATGAACTGTGACCTAGGATTGTAAGTCAAACAAGCTCTCTCTGCCCCTTGTGCTGCTTTTCATAGCAACAGAGATGAAATTAGGATACGGGGTGAAGGGTGGCACATGCCTGCAATGTCAGTATTTAAGGGTTGGAGGCAGGAGGATTGGGAGTTCAAAGCCACCCTGAGTTTCATAGAAAATACAGTGCCGCCCTGGGCTACATGAGAACCTTTATTTTTTAAAAATAGTAAGTTCTGTAATATTTAACAGCATGGTTTGCTATCACATATTAGTAAATGAAGATTAGTAATTCCATGAGTAACATATCTGGCAGATGTGTGGAGGGCAAGAACTTCAGATTAGACAGAATAACTTTTGATTATGATTGTAATGAGAACAAGCTATCAAGTTACAAATTACCAGGGGCTGGGGAGATGGCCCAGTGGTTAAGAGAACTTGCTACTGTTCTTCCTGGGAACCTGAGCTCAGCTCACAGCACCCACATCAGTTGACTTGCAACCCTCTTTAACTCCAGCTCCTGAGTAATCTGACACCTCTAAGGGCACCTCACTCCCGTGCCCACATACACATATGCATAACTAAGAATAATAAAAACAAATTGACAAATAACCTCTTAAATTACAGATTACTAAGTAAAGGGGGACAACACTACCAGCCCGCCACATGGTGGCAGCCTTTTCCTGGTGGACATGGCTCTGAACTGAGGGCACAAGTCAGATGACCTTGAGGGTTCAAGGTCAAGCTGAGGTTTAACAGTGTCTGTGAGATAAGTTTTGTGAAAGGATGACTGCACTAAGCTCATGGGTAATTAAGTGTGCAAGTCACTGGGAAAGAACTCTCAGATGGGTAATCTTGACCATTGTTTACTCAGAACACCTCAGCCTCTAAGATGTGTGTGTGTCGCGCACACGACACCCCCACTGCCATCCTCAGTTGCTCCCTATTCGTTGTGGCTGGGCCAGAAAGCACATGCGGCGGTCAGAGGACAGCTTTGTGGAAGTGGTTCTCTACTTCAACAGTTATAGGGCCCAGAGACCAGACTCGGGTGTCCAGACATGTGCTGCAAGCTCCTTTACCAGTGTGGGTCCTTTCTTCTCTTGGAACCTGGAGATCCCTGGTTCCACTACGCTAGTTGGCCAGTAAGCCCCAAAGATCCTCCTGTTTCTACCCCCCACCCCAGCTCTAGGGTTACAGGCATATGCTGCTGACCCCAGCCTTTCAGGTAGATGCTGGGAAACATGCCCACGTCATCACGCTCGCACACTGAGTGCTACACCAATGGCGCTGGAGCCATCCTCCCGGCCCTTCTTGCGGGGGAGGGGGAGCATCCAGTGTAGCCATCCTCCCAGCCCTTCTGGGGGAGGGCATCCTCCCGGCTCTTCAAAGATTCTTCTTGACAGTGATTCACACAGGAGACAAATGCTCTCACATTCCGGGGGCACTTCCATATACTAGAACATTTCCGCTAACTCTCCAGCTTCCCTTTCTTCAGTGTTTCTGTTCTTCGTTTAAATTCTGCACATGCAACCGTGCGCACAGCTTCTTTGTTGTCTGTCGGGACACATCCGAGTTAGATCACTGTGATAATTCCATTCTCACTGGGTAACATTGCGGAAACATATCCAAAACCCAGGATTGAACTTTGTGATCTTCTGTCAACTGGTTCAAAAAAGAACTTTCCTCAGATGAAGAAAAGGCACAAAGTAGGCATGCGGTGAAACGCGCCTGCACGTGCACTCTCTTGCGTTTCCAGAAATTTCTTACCCTGGTTACCCGTGCCGCTTTACCTAGACGATTAAATGAACCGAATTTTTGATTCAGTGTCTCAGGCAACTCTGTTAAGATGAGAAACTCACATGGTCCTATCGATGTGGATGAAAGTTATGACAGGACAGAGATATTCCAACCTCTGCTTCATCTCTGTCAAACCAAGTAAGCAAATATTCCAAGGCAGGAAGATGTTCCAACACCTCCTACTAACTTTCTTGCAATGGTGTAAATTTTGATCTTATGTTGATGTTAGTACTGGCTTAATATTTCATTTGGACCTTGAGAGACAGACGATTTCTCCCTGACTGTCTTATAAAAACATCAAAAGAAGCAAGCAGAGCTTTCTAAACCATGTAACTTAAAATATAGGTTTTGTTTAGATACAAGCTCTTGCCATGTAGCCCAGGCTATCCTCAAACTTGTGATCCTTCTATGTCAGCCTTGAAAATGCTGGTGTTACACATACATGCTGTCCCGCCCAGCTTAAGGTGGGATATTTATGGATATTTGAGAAATGCTCCTCTTTTACTGTTCAGGTTTCAGTGCCAGAATAGGCTTCATGAAACCATGACTCAAAAGCAAAACAAACAAAATACCATATAATAGTTACAATTTGCTTACCTCATCTGTTCCTCTATAGTAATGAATCACTGTGTAACAGTGTTGGGAATACCGGGTCCCTCCTCAGCCCACTGGACTTAAAGACACACTGGCAAAGGTCTGAGAGAAGCGGTTGATGAGCTGGCTCAGTTGCCACAAAATCCTGAGAATCTGAAAGGCGATTGTTATCAGAGGAGTTCTTAGGATCAAAGGCGAAGTAAGCCCTAGCAGTCCTGTGGCCAACCAGTCTCAACTGGGTAATAACAGAAACGAGTAATACCCAAAACAGAAAAAGGATGTTTACTCAACATGGCCACACTGTGAAAAGGAACAGAATCCATCTTCAGGGTCCTGACATGAGGAAGGGGTAGAAGTAAGCAGGCTGGTCAAAGTGCTGTCCCAACGATCACCAGTGTCCCAGCTCCATTCTCCCTGTCTACCTGGCACCAGACTGCAGCCTTTTCCTTTTCCCAGCGTGACATTCCTGGGGAAATTCCAACTTCTTGGGGTCCATTGTTTCAATAGTCCAATAGCCAAAGGGAGGGGCACATGTCTTTGTAGAGTATCTTTACTGCTGCCGGGACAGCTACAGGACTCAGGGTCAGCGTCGGCCAAGACTCAGACTGATTAAATGTCCGATTGAGACGGGTTTCGTGTAGCCCTGGATGACCGAGTTCTCCCCACTCCACCTCCTGAGTGCTGGTATTGTGTGCCACCACACCCATTTTATGTGATGCTGGGAATGGATTCCAGGGCTTCTTGCATTTTGTTGAGTATATGCCCCAGCCTTGGAATAGATTTCTAAATATTAACTGTGGTCAGTAGTTCCTTAGTCTTTGTCTACTCCTCCTGTCTTTCTGTTTGAAACCTTACCTTTTTTTTTTTTTTTTGTTGTTGTTGTTGTTGTTTCAAATATCACAAAAGTTTATTTTACAAAAAGTTTCATATGAAAGTGTACATGACCCAATTCTACGGGCACAATCGAACAGGCCCTTTGGGGAGGGGTATGGGCGCTCCTGCTGGACAGTGTTTTGGACTCTTTCCAAGGCTTCTGACATGCAGTTTATGATGACCGTTTCAATGTTATTTTGTTGCCCACGATTTGCCGCCTCTACACACCCATCAGTCACAAGATTTATAAAGGGATCAAAGGCCTGCAGCGTTCCTTGTACATGCCTGCCACCGTTTAACTTCAATGATAATTTGTCCATACATTTCTTCAGTTCGTTAGGGTGGGCTTTGCTCATGGCGACTCCTTAGTAGGCTCAGAGCAATGGTGAAGGAGTGAGCTCGGCCTCACAGCTCATGAAGCAGTCTTGGCACCGATTGAAGTACTCTCTTCATCTAGGTGTTTTTGGCCTCTTAGGGGACATCAGGGGCTTCTTGTCACCTTTTCAGCCACACACAGCACCTGCTGCTCTTTCCCAGATCCTGATTCTTGGGTCTCCTATATTTTCTGGACAATATGAATCTTGTAATAGATTTGTTTTTTTCCTCCCGGAAAAATGAGTCACAGTTGTTTAATCACATATTCAGTCGTTTAGAAGTAAATTTTAGATACCCAGGTATTAGTGTACTACATTCAATGTTTTGTTTATATTTATTATGTGCGGTCCCATGCGCCACCATGTGCATGTGGATCTCAGGGACAGCTTGTGGGAGTCAGTTCTTTCCTTCAACCATGTAGATCCCAGGGACTGAATTCTCAGATCATGAGCGTGAGATTTCTGATGTTGGGGTTTTGGTTTTGTTTTTAAGATAGGGTTTCACTGTATAGCTCAGGCTGGCCTGTAATTCACTCTGTAGATCAGGCTGCCTCGAACTTACAGAGATACTCCTGCCTCTGCCTTCCAAGTACTAGTATTAAAGAAGATGCGCACCTCTACCGCCCGGCTTCTGATGCATCTTTAAGAAAAGCACATCTGACCTTAGACAGACCGGACCATATTTATTGACCACACAGCGAGGGAGCATAGTCTCACCTACAGGAAATTGAGTCATATATCAAAAACCACACAGGTGAAGGAGAGAATACCTAAAAGGGGACAGAGAAGCAACTACCTTCATAAGGGAGTAAAATTAATTACATCACATTTCCTCCCATGGTTCCACCCTTCCGGCCGCAAGGGAAGCTGGAAAGTGTAGTCTTTTTTTTTTTTTTTTTTAAACAGGAACCTATCAATCAGACTTGACAGCAAGCACTTTAACCACTGAGGTATCATTCTAGCCTAAGATGATATATTCTTATCCCTAGGTATTACTATCGGCACTGAGGGCATAAGGTGCAGCCCTACACTGTCATCCTTAGCATCCTGAGGAGTTCCCGATTATTTTGGAATTTCGAGTTCAGCCAAACAGAGCTTTACGGTGACGATGTAAATATCAATTTCAGGACTAGTGTGCATGACAGAGTTGGGGTTTTTATTAAAGTTAGAAAGGCAGCCCTGAAAAAGATATAAGTACACCTAAGGGCGAGGGCATAGTCCTCTTAAAGAAAAGTTGTAGAAAGTACGACATACCCAAGTGTGGCTCTGCAAAGGAGCGTTCTAGCCCAGTGTGCCGAACTATCCATATGTACCATGTAATGGTTTTTAGTGAGGAGCCACTGGGGCTGCAGGAGCTGTAAATGGAGTTTTCAGTGAGATTCCCACAACATGGCAGGTTTATGTCTGGGAAGGGAGGAAGGCCTTAAGCCATTTGTTAACTGTGCAGAGAATTCTTGCTTGTTGGGTGCTAAAAGGAAGCTTCAGCTACACTCTGGGGTCAAGGGCTCCTTTCCATTCACATGTTCCAATAATTTTCTTTCTCTATGTGTCTTAGTTAGGGTTTTATTGCTGTGAACAGACACCATGACCAATGCAAGTTTTATAATGGACAATATTTAATTGGGGCTGCCTTACAGGTTCAGAGGTGCAGTCCATTATCATCAAGGCAGAAGCATGGCAGCACCCAGGCAGGCATGGTGCAGGAGGTACTGAGAGTTCTACATCTTCATCCAAAGGAAGCCAGGAACAGACTGAGCATCCTCAGGCAGCTAGGAGGAGGGTCTCCAAGCCCACCCCCATAGTGACACACTTCCTCCAACAAGGCCACACCTTCTAATAGAGCCACTCCCTGGGATTAGCATATGCAAACTCTCACACCAAGCCTCATTATTTTTCCTATCTTTGAACTTTTCTCTTTGCCAAATGTCTTAATTTCTCCTTTCTCCTCCCCCTCCCATGCTCTTCCCTCTCCCTCTATTACTAATATGCCTGTGTATACATACATGTCTGTAGATGAAGAACAACTTTTGGAAGTCATGTCTCTCCTTCCATTTTAATATAGGGTCCAGGGATTGAACTCATGCAATCAGGCTTGCTTGGTGAGTGCTTTTACTAGATGGGCCATTGTACCATTCCCAGTTTAACTTTTAGGATTTTGTTTTATTAACTTAACACATTAATTATGCATATCAAATAGATGTAGCTTGATATTCCCCTGCTTCTCCCTCCCAGGTGCTAAGGTCACAGCTCTACACGGTGGTGTTTCCCCCCCCCCCTCTCTGTATAGATAAAGTGTCACATTATAGACCAGGCCAGCCTTTAACTTGCACCAATCCTCCCACCTCAGCCTCCCAAGGGCTGGGAGTACAAGTGTAAATAAATCACTACATACAAGTAACATTTTTTTTAAAGCCAGGGATGAAACATAAAGCTTAGCTGTGTAGTAGCATTTATAAGACCATGATTATTTCCCAAACACCCAAGATCACAAGTCAAATTGTATATTATGACCAGACAATCTCAGGTGCAACAAGTTCTGTGATCAAAAACCTCATGAGAACGATGTCTCAGCCTCAGAACAGTTGGTGGAACATCTGCAGTATGTGAGACACTCTATATATAATAGAAATAGAATCCAGAATTGTACATGCTAGGAAGTCCTCCTCCACTAAAATTAACCCCCAGCTCCTCAGACACTTTCAGGGATCTAAATATCAAACTAGTTTAGAAAAACTAGAAACCATGTAACTTAACCTAAGATTACCTAGTCAGGACCTCTAGAGCTAGGCTCCAAGCAGAAGTAACGGGATCCAAATCTATTTAAAGAACCCTTGGGCTGGAGAGATGGATCGGGGTTAAAAGTACTGGCTGCTCTTCCAGAGGTCCTGAGTTCAATTCCCAATACCCACATGGTGACTCACAGCCATCTGTGATATGACATAATCCCCTATGCTGGCAGGCAGCTGTACATGGAGATATTATACTCAAATGGTAAAATAAATAAAATAAATAAATCTCAGGAAAAAATATCCCTCACCACAGAAGACCTCAGGGACACTGTTGCTTGGCCAGAGCTGTCAGAGTTCACAGCAGAGAAAAGGTTAGGAGGGAAAGATAGGCTCCACCAATCTTCATTAATCCAATGGCAAAGGAATGTTACCTTGTAAAGAAATGTCCCCACTTTCGCTATCTTTTCTTGCAGGTAAACAAGAGTAGAATGCCTATCAAATAGTGTACCTATAAAATAGTGCTAAGCTTTTGAGACAGGTATGATGACTCCCATCTGTAATCCCAACATTGCAGAGGCAGGGGGATTACTGAAAGTTTTGATGACACTGGCTATATAGTAAGTCCCAGGCCAGCCTGAGATTCAGCCTAAGACATTGTTCCAAAGGCCAAACAAATGGAATATAGACCCTTACCCTTGGGTAGATAAAGTGGCAAGCTCTCCAACTTAAAGGAAGTAAATTAGGAGCTCCTCTACTTTGGGAGACAAGAGATTGCTTCCCCAGATGGCCTGGATAGGGGTAGTGTTCTGTGAAATTCCTGCTTCACAGAAGGAGGAATGTTGACAGGCTTTCAGAACTACATGACTTTGTTAGTTTTCAAGAGGGAGGATAAAACACCGTACCAGCTGTCCCTACTTCTGTTTCAATGTGAAAGTCACCTCTGGAACAAAACCAGACCCCGAGAGGGAGCGAATAGTATTTCTTCTCCACTGACAAGTCCTTACTTGGTGTGGGATTAAGAAGCAAGCCTTCCTGTCAGGCTGAGTCAATGGGCAGGATCTATTTCCAGTTCTCAACATGTCCCCAGATGCTCGGAGTCTCTTGCCAGACAGAATCAGCGCAGAAGCATCTGCTGGTCCTGATTAAGAACTTTATAGTACCCAGGGAGAGCACAGCAGACACTGCCCAAAAGTGGAGGAAACTGGCAGCTCTCATGTTGTGCAGCCAAAACATTTGTTAGCAGTAGGAAAGGGAAAGGCTGGTCCTGAGCAACCCATGTTCCTTACGAAAGAATGAACATTATTTCCAGACACTGTTTAGCCTGAGAAGGAGGACTTCCTTGGGGAATTCTCTGCCTGGTACTTGACCTCCCCACCACCTCCCCTGTTCTGACCTCTTGCTCAGACTACTCTCAGACAGGATAGAAAGGGGAAACTGGGAGCAAAAGGAGCTTCCGACCCCAAAGCCTGGCTGAAGCCTCCTCCATCTGAGAGGCAAAAAAGAAAATTACAGCACAATTAACAAATGTGTGAGGCCTTCCCCCTTCCTATCTACAAACGTGCTGTTTTCTAAAACTCTCACCAGAAAACCCTTTTCAAGGGAAGGACATGTACTGAGCCCTTGTATAGCCCTATAGGGTTCTGGTTTTACTTTATCAGATATAATCCATCGGGTTGGGGATTTAACTCAGTGGTAGAGCACTTTCTTAGCAAGCACAAGGCCATGGGTTTGGTCGGTCCTCAGCTACAGAAAAAAAAAAGATCAAAACAGATATAATTCATCCATGGAGATATCTATAATCTCACACATCAAAAAATAAAAAGAGAGCCCTGGAAGTAAAGACCTCTTTTCAGCAAGCCTGATGACCCAGGTGTGATTCCTGGGTCCCAAAGGGTGGAAGGAGAGAACAGATTTTCTCTAGGTATCTTCTGGCACATGAGTGTGCCCTGGTGCATGTGTGCATACATACATACAAAACAAAGACATTAAATGCAAAGAAAAAAATAACTTTTAAAAGTGTTTTTAAAAAGAAAAAGAAGGGCTGGAGAGATGGCTCAGTGGTTAAGAGCACTGACTGTACTTCCAGAGGTCTTGAGTTCAATTCCCAGCAACCACATGGTGGTTCACAACCATCTGTAATGAGATCTGATGTCCTCTTCTGGTGTGTCTCAAGACAGCTACAGTGTATGAGCATATATAAAATAAATAAATATTTAAAAATTAAAAAAAAGAAAGAAAAAGTGAAGGTGGGGAGGTTCAAAACCCTTCTGAGATGTAATTTGAGAAGTGCCAACCACAGAGGGGCGTATGGCTAACACCGACATTTGACTGGGGTTACCTGTCTTATTTCCCCGAGTGTTTCTTTTTCTCTTAACTCCCATATTTAAAAACAAAAACAAAACAAACTATGTTAGCTGGGTGGAGGTAGTGTACTCATTTAATCCCATTACTTAGGAGGTGGGGGCGGGAGATCTTTGAGTTCAGGGCCAGCTTGATCAAGTTTCAGGACAGCCAGGGCTGTACATCGAAACCCTGTCTCAAAAACCAAAACCAAAAAAAGAAAAAAAAAAATCTACGTTTACAAAAGCCTTTTGATAACTACTCCTCTTTGAGGGTTCACACCCATGCTTTTGGGTGTGGTTCATGTCTTGGTGCCTTTTTTTCTATTAAAAAAAGACTTTTTATTTATTTAAGATTTATTTTATTTATTTCATGTATATGAGTACACTGTTGCTGTCTTCAGACACACCAGAAGGGAACGTCCGATCTCAGTACAGATGTTTCTGAGCCACCATGTGGTTGCTGAGATTTGAACTCAGGTCCTATGGAAAAGCAGTCACTGCTCTTAACTGCTGAGCCATCTCTCTAGCCCAATTAATTTTATTATTTTAAAGATGACTTTTATTTATTTTTATGCATCTGTGTGAGTGAATGCCACAATTTGGTGTGTGCCTCCAGAGGCCAGAAGAAGGTATCAGATCCTCTGGAGCTGGAGTTAATAGACAGTTGTGAACTCAGTGTGGATGCTGGAGACTTAACTGGTTCTACAGAAGAGCACCAAGCACTCTTACCTACGGATCCATCTCTCAAGCCTATTGTTTCTATTCTGTTTCTTTGTTGAGACAGGGCCTCCCTATGTAGCTCTGGCTGGACTGGAACTTTCTATGTAGACCAGGTAGCATCAGGCTCAGAGATTTGTGCTTCATGACTGCTGGGATTAAAGGCCTCTGGCCTTAGTCTCTTTGGTCACTGTTTTGTGCCTAACTTATACATGTGCAGCATTCGGTAGGTCATTTGTTTCTGGAGGAGTCGTCCTGTCCTTGACTCTTGAGTGCCCCTTGCTATGATGTAAGCAGCACTGAAGATTGAACGAGGGTCTCATGCATGACAGGCAAGGCTCTGTCCGCACTGAGTCACATCCTCGGAGGGATGTGTCCTCTTGGCTCCTAATTTACCAGGCTGGTCCAATGCCTAGCCAAGACTATTAGAGATAAAACTTTGCTTCCTTGGTTTTTGTTTTCTATGTGTTTGTTTAGTTTGTTTTTAGTTAGTTTGTTTGTTGTGTTTTGGGTTTTTTTTTTTTTTTTTTTTTTTTTTTGCCACAAAGTTTCTCAGTGTAGCCCTGACTGTCCTGAGACTTGCTCTGTAGATCAAACTAGCCTCAAACTCTAAGATCCACCTGCCTCTGCCTCCAAAGTGCTGGGATCAAAGGTGTGCACTACCACCACCTGACTACATAAGTTGTTCAAAAGGATCCAAAGAGGACTCCCTGCTTTTATTTTTCCAGGAAATGAGATTATATAGTCTGATAAGACCTCGAGGGTCAAAGAAATCCTGGCTACACTGAGCCATATGGAGGCTAAACATTTTTTATTATTTTCTGATTGTATTATTCTCCATTCTATATATGTATATACTGTATCATTATCTGTTTCTATACTGTATTGTTCTCTGACCATTTCATAGATGTATATATACTGTATCATTCTCTATTTCATATATGTATATATTGTATTATCCTCTATTTCATATATGTACATATTGCATTATCCTCTATTTCATATATGTACATATTATATTCTCTATCTCATATTTGTATATACTGTATTTTTGTCATTGCACCCCATTACTACCTCATCACTCTGCCTTTTGCCCTGAATACCTTCTTGCTTCCCAAGTTACCCTCCTAATTTCATATCTTTCATTTGTGACCCACTGGTTTTATTTGGGATGTTCAAATGTACACGGCGGAAGTTATTTGCTGGCACACAGGCAACTTAAAAGTGGCTATGCTATTGAAGAAAATGACTTGGGGTGCTGCTGAAGAGATAACAGGATGGTCAAGAATGCTTGCTGTCAAATACAAGCACCCAGGTGAACTCTTGTGGTATGATTGTGTACCCACTGTAACTCTAAAGCTATGGGAAACAGTCAAGAGCAGCACTGGGGCTGGCTGCCCATGTACCAGGAGTTGGTTTTCTCCTACTACCTTATGGGTTCTAGGGATCAAACTCAGGTAAGTAGGCTTGTTTGGCAAGAGCTTTTCTCTACTGTGTAGCCCTGCCAGCCAAAGACCCTATTTCAAAAATCTGTCCTATTGTGTCATCCCATCATTCAAAGACCCTATTTCAGAGAAAAGTTTTCCCCTGTCTTTTTTATCCTACCTCAGAATTAGTGCTGAACACACTCATTAGCATGAGGCTATGTCTCGGAAGTTCTGGCTGTGAGCAGGCACATTTGAAATATTCCATAATGTCAGGCTGAAGTCGTGGAGCTGTTGTCAATGAATGGTACAAGGGAAGCAGCTAGCCAGACTCAAACCGACACAGAACCAACAAGTTCAGGGGGAGACGCTCTGGAATTCAAACTGGTGGGCTAGAGGTGGTAATTGGAGATTGTTGGGGTTTTTAACCTGACAGGTCAGGGCCCCATCTAGAGATCAAATGAGCTGTCTAGGTCATTGGAACTGAAATTCTAAAAATAGAGACCAGAACAAAAGTCTAGTTATGAAGCAAGGTGTGCTGGCACATGCCTTTAATCCTAATACTGAGAGGCAATTCTCTGTGAGTTTAAAGCCAGCCTGCTCTACACAGCAATTTCTAGGCTAGCCACAGATACATAGGAAGTCCCAGTCTCAAAACAAAACAACAACAAAAAAATCTACAAGAATAGAGGTTCATGGGGGCAACTAACATTTAGAATTTCATCAAGGTGAGACCATTGGAAGGATGGCTTGATCCTAGGTCACAGACTGGAACTAAGTTCCCGGGGATAACTTACCCAAGTTTATGTTGTGAAGGTGTGCTGTTAGAATTCTACCAAGAATTTTTCTTGTTGTGATAAAAAAAAAAAAAACCCTGACAAAGCAACTTGGGGAAGGGGATTTATTGTAGCTTGCCACTCCAGGTTACAGAAATGACTAATTTTGGCTATTACCAAAATGGACCCCACTGAGCTAGCTACAGCCAGAAGAGCTATGGAAGCCAATTCTGACCTTAAGGGAACTGACTATAATACTAACCAGGTGGCATTTGTGCCAATTTCTGACTGCAATGGTGATGAAGGTGCTGGAGCTAAATGCTGACATGCCTCTGTTCCACAGAGGGAGAGGTGGTGTTAATGGGAACACACTGCTCAAAGATGTGGCTATGTCTTCACACTAACTAGTCCCAAGGATAAACCTTTGCATCGCTCTGGGGTGTCCATGAAATTGATGGTGTTGCTCATGTGTTTGTGGAGCCCACAGAAGGTTCGTATTCTCAGAGCTAACATTGCCATAACATTTGTTCCAGTCAATTCAATAACCAAAGTACGCATTGTCTCAGAAATAGGATTTTGCTTCGTTGCTTTGGATGCCTGAAACGTGCCCTGTAGACCAGGCTGACTTTACTCACAGAGATCCACCTGCGTCGGTGAGTCCACGTGTGTTTCACGTTTCTCCCACTGTCTTCTTCCTGCTTGTCATAAAGAACAGACAGTTACTGTGTCATTAAAGCAGTATGCCAGATGGCTGCTGGAGTTGTCACATGAATAAGTCTGCCCAGTACACTCAGAGGAGCCGAGGAAGGTCATCTTTAATTCTTGCCCACTCTAGTAATGGAAGCATGTTCTCAGAACTACTACATTCAGTTGGGTATTCAAGTTCTACAGGAAAAGGCTGGATAATGAAGAGGCTCTTCAGTAGAGAAGGAAAGAGGAAAGTTTTCATGGATCTTTTTTTTTTTTACTGTGTGGAAAAATGTGATGATTTGAATAAAAATGGCCTCTATAGGCTTCCATACTTGCATGCTTAGTTCCTAGTTGACGAACTGTTTGGAAAGGATTAGGAGGTGTGGCCCTGTTGAAGGTGTGGCACTGGAAGTGGGTTTCGAGATTTCAAAATCCAAGCCCAGCATCTCTCTTTCTCACCTGTACCTGAGGATCAGGATGTAGCTCTCAGCTACTTCTTCTGCTTCATATCTTCCTGCAGTTGTGCTCCCTGCCCTGATGACGATAATTAACTCTCTGAAGCTTGTAAGCAAGCCCTCAACTAAATGCTTTCTCTTATAAGCATTGCCTTAGTCATTGGGCCTCCCTCCTCCCAGCAACAGAACAGTAACTGAGACAGCAACTTGCTAGCTACATGTTTATTATTTATATTTTTGGGGGTAGGCTTTCACTATATAGCTCTGGCTAGTCTGTAACTCTCAATGTAGATCAGGCTGGCCTCAGACTCACAGAGGTCCACCTGCCTTTGCCTCCTTAGAGCTAAGATAATTAGACAAGTTTGATCAGCAAAATTGTTTACTGTCTGTCTGCCTATCATGCACATGCCTGTCTCCTATCAATCATCTACCTACTGTCTATCTATGTGATGTGTGTGCTTATGCGTGGGTGTGGATTTGAGAGCTTCAACTCAGATTGATCCCTGCCTTGCACCTTGTTGAGTCTTTGTTTTCTTCCTGCCTCCTTTACCACCATGACTTTCTGGAGATTCTCTGCCTTTAACTCCCTTTATGAGTGCTGGATTAAAGACATGTACCACCACTGTCTGGTGACGCCTTGCCGTAAAGACAGACAGACAAACAAGACAAACTGGGCCACTGGGATGGCTAATTGGGTAAAAGTGCTTGTTGCACTAGCCCAATGACCTGAATTCAAGTCCTTGAATCCACGCAAAGGTCAAAGGAGAGAACCCACTTCTTTGACCATCACATTCATACCATGTGGCACATACAGGAATGCCCATAAAAAATAACAAATAAAAGCCAGGCGTGGTGGCACACAGCTTTAATCCCAGCACAAGGGAGGCAGAGGTAGGTGGTTCTCTTTGAGTCTGAGGCCAACCTCGGGTCTACAGAGCAAGTTGCAGGAGGGCTATGGCTGTTACACAGTAAAATCCTGTCACAGAAAACCAAAAATAAATAAATAAATATAATAATAATAATTTTAAAGAGAGCGGTTGAGAGCTGGGGAAATGGTTCAGTGTCTGAGCAGGCACGGTGGTCCTTTTGAAATCCCAGGCCTAGACAGCTAACAGAGACTGCCTTTCTGAGGGTTTGCCGGAGAGATTCAGCCTCAAAGAATATGGTGGAAGAGCCCTTAAGGAAGAGTCTCAATATCAACTTTGGGCCTCCACCTGCACAGGCACACACGTGTTCCCATACAGTGTGGCCATGTACGTCTGTCTGAGCATAAATATGCTCACATGCATCATGTGCATGCACACTTGTAAAGAAAGAAGTAAAATTAACTTGTGTCAGAAGCTGATATTTTACAAGGACTAGTTGAAGACACTGGCTGTCCATGGATTTCCAGTATAAACAGATTAGACCTGGCATTACAGGAGGTGTGATGGTTTGCATATGCTTGTCCTAGGAAGCGGGACTATTAGAAGGTGTGGCCTTGTTGGAGGAAGTGTGCCACTCTGGGGCTGGGCTTGGAGACACTTCTCCTAGCTGCCTGAGGATGCTCAGTCTGTTCCTTTGGATGAAGATGTAGAACTCTCAACTCTTCCTGTACCATGCCTACCTGGATGCTGCCATGTTCTTGCCTTGATGATAATAGACTGAACCACTGAAGCTGTAAGCCAGCCCCAATTAAATGTCATTTATAAGACTTGCCTTGGTCATGGTGTCTGTTCACAGCAATAAAATCCTAACAGAAGTATTGTACTGGCTGGTTATGTGTCAACTTGACACAAGCTGGAGTTGTCACAGAGAAAGGAGCCTTAGTTAAGGAAATGCCTCCATGAGGTCCAGCTGTAAGGCATTTTCTCAACTAGTGGCCAAGGAGGGAGGAACTAGCCCATTGTGGGTGGTGCCATCCTTGGGCTGGTAGTCCTGGGTTCTATAAGAAAGCAAGCTGAGCAAGCCAGGGGAAGCAAGCCAGTTAGTAACATCCCTCCATGGCCCCTCCATCAGCTCCTGCTTCCTGACCTGCTTGAGTTCCAGTTCTGACTTCCTTTGGTGATGAACAGCAATGTGGAAGTGTAAGCTGAATAAACCCTTTCCTCCCAACTTGCTTCTTGGTCATGATGTTTGTGCAGGAAAAGAAACCCTGACTAAGACAAGAGGTATTACAGACATGTGTTTGATCAATCCTCCCACCTGCCCACCCAAACAACCAAGAAAACAACAAAAGAGAACGGTGATCTAAGGGTATTTTCAGGCTACCACTTGTTTCCTTATGTCTGTCTCGGCAGAGTTCCTGTAGAGAATGTGGCTAAACCTGCTACATAGAATGATAATGACAGTATTCTACCACCCCCCCCCCCAAATAGGGAATCTTGACTGAGGCTGACATATTCTCAGCCTCAGGACAAGTTCGCTGTCCTCCTAAGACAAGGCACCATAATAGGTGATCTTTTCAGTAACTTCCGTGTGACAGGTTTCCTGTCAGTTTAAGCTCAGACCTTTGTAACAATCACTGTGAATTACCAATACAGATTTTCATTAGGGTATTTCCAGAGTTTCATATTATTATTCTTCAAGCCAGACCAAATCGTAGTGCTAAATCATACGGGCTGCTTGTTTTCTTAAAGAACTATCAAAAACATCATTTCTCTAGGGAATACATCAATATGAATAATGAATAGAGGAAAGGTTGATGTTTGAGATTCTGCTTCAGATTTTGCGTGCTACCTTTAATTTTAAAGCATCTTTAAAGCCAAAGGGTCTATTTTAAATTTTTTATGTTCACTGGTGTTCTCCATGCAGTCACCAGTGTGTGTCAGACTGATCCCCTGGAACTGGAGTTACAGGCAGCTGTGAGCTTCCATGTGGATGCTGGGAATTGAACCTGGGTCTTCTGGAAGAGCAGCTAGTATTCTGAATTGTGGATCCATCTCTCCAGCCCCCAAACATTTATCTTAGTATTATTTATCCTTGTCTTAGGGTTTCCACTGCTATGAACAGACACCGTGAGCAATTCAACTTTTATAAAGGCGGACATTTAATTGGTGCTGGCTGGTTCAGTCCACGGCACACCTCTATCTCTAGAATGCTGGGATTGAAGGTGTATACCACTACGCCTAGACCTAAGCCTTTCTTTATCTTTTCACAAGACCTTTATAAGTTCTAGCTTGTACTTCATTTCAGATATAATCAAGTTGACAACTGAGAATAGCCACCACAATCCACCACTTGTCAATTTAACACATAATCTCATCCTCTCGAGTCCAAATGAAAATAACAAGGTCATAATCGTGCCTAACATGATGTAACTTTCAACTACAAATGAATAAACAAGGAGCAATAAGCTTAGGTGGGTGGGAACTTGCCCGGAGGTTCCCACTCCCTTAATTCCATTTAATATCCTTGAACACAGGATTTGACTTCATTCCTGTGTTCATCCTGGTGCCCCTTTACTCTTTTTCCTTTTTCAGCTTGCTTCACTTGACCAAAATGATTCTCATTTTTAAAAAAGGATTTATTAATTTATTTGATGTAATGAGTACACTGAAGCTGTCTTCAGACGCACCAGAAGGCAACAGGTCCTATTATAGATGGTTGTGAGCCACCATGTGGTTGCTGGGAATTGAACTCAGGACCCTAGGAAGAACAGTCAGTGCTCTTAACTGCTGAGCCATCTCTCCATCCCCTAAATTATTCTCATAAGAGTGAACCACAGGATAAAATCTAACTTAGGCTTTTTTTGAGACTTCGTCAATAAAGTTAATTTCAATCTCTTTACCTTAACTCTAGGCAGAGTCTCCAGACAAGGGCAAAAAGCAGCCACACTCTTCACCAAAACATCACAAGGATGATCTCTAGACAACATTAAAATTCTTTTCTCCTGAAGCCCGAGCCAGATCCCCAGAGTTTAAATCATCCTCAGTACAACCATCTCCCATATTCCTACTAGGGTAGCCTATCAAGTCCCACTTAAAGCATTCTACTGATTTCCAATTCCAAAGCCCCCAAATCTACATTTCTCCAAACAAAAGCATGGTCAGGCCCATCACAGCAATACCACAGTGCCTGGTACCATCTCTGTCTTAGGGTTTCCATTGCTGTGAAGAGACACCATGACCAAAGCAACTCTCATAAAGGCAAACATTTAATTGGGGCTGGCTTAGGCTTTCAGAGGCTTTCTGCCCATTATCATTATGGTGGGAAGCATGGCGGCATGCAGGTGCTGGATGTGCAGACATGACTTAGTGCTGAAGGAGCCAGGAGTTCTACATCTTGATCCAAAGGCATCCAGGAGGAGACTGTTTTCCACAGGCAGCCAGAAGCAGGGTCTTTTTCACCCTGGGTAGAGCTTAATAGGACCTCAAAGCACCCTCACAGTGACACTTCCTCTAACAAGGTCACACTTCTTAATAGTGCCATTCCCAGGGGCAAGCATAGTCAAACCGCCACAGTCCTCCTGACAGCAGAATGTACTCACCCTTTTAACAAGCTTGAACAGCTTACCTCCTATATAGATCAGTACTGTGCTATGCTAGTTATGAGAAATACGACAATGAATTAGAATTATTTTTAATTCTTATTTGTAAGCACTGCTCCACATATTGATACCAGGTGTCCAAAATGTTTTCCCTACTTTGTAATACGTTTCTTTTGATCATATCCTCAACAGCAGTTTTTCTGTGTACTGGATACAATGTGTTTCTTCATATTTGATGGTTGTAGTAGAAAAAATGGAATTTATTTTTTATGTTTTATTTGTGTATGTGTACACTGGTTCTTGCCTTCCATCTTTGTGCTGGCTAAATTTATGCCAATTTGACCTAAGCTACAGTCATCTGAGAGTGGGGAAGCTCATTGAGAAAATGCCTCCTTAAGACTGGACAGTAGGCAATACTGTAGAGAGCTTTTTCTTAAATTGATGGAAGGGCCCAGCCCATTATGGGTGGTTCCATCCCTAGGCTGGTGCTTCTGGGTTCTACAAGAAAGAGGACTGAGCAAGCCACGAGGAGCAAGCCAATAAGCAGCACTTTTTCATGAATTCTGCGTAAGCTCCTGCTTCCAGGTCCCTGCCTTGGCTTCCCTCAGTGGACTGTGATTCAGGATATGTAAGGCAAATAAACTCTTCCTCCTCAAGTTACGTTTGCTCATGGTGTTTCATCCGGGCAAAATAGCTCTAAGACAACAGTGTTGAGGGTCTCTTGTTAAGTCTGCTTCTGTGTTCTTAATATAGGGCTAGCAAGCCTATGAGGTTGTGGGTGGTCCTTCAGTCTCTGCCTCCCATCTTACTGTAGGGATACTGGGATTACAATGTGTACCACTGCATCTGTTGTTTGTTTGAGACAGTGTTTCTCTGTATGGTCCTGGATGCCCTGGAACTTGCTCTGTAGACCAGGCTGTCCTTGAATTTACAGAGATCCTACTGCCGCTGCCTCCCAGTGCTGAGATCAAGGGCGTGGCTACCAGTACCTGGCCTCTTGTTTGTTTTTTCACATTCGTTCCTGGACTAGAACACAGGCTGCCAGCTTTGCATGGCTAGAACACAGGCTGCCAGCTTTGCATGGCTAACGGTTTGACCTGCTGTGTTGGCCTGATTCATGTTTGTGTTTATGCCTATGTCCAATAAGCCATTTCATGGAAGGATTTTTTTTTAATTTCTCTTTACAGCCTCATGATTAAATTGTAGGATATTTCACATGTTTAAGTTTTCTTGGGGTGTAAATTCACTGACCCTCTTGAATTATGAATACTCTACACCACGTTGACAAAAGAGGTAAATACAAGCCAGGCAGCTTACAGAAAGGACTTATTTGTAACAGTATTACCTGGGGAGTTTCAGGTAAAGATTACCCCCCTCCACCTGCACTCATTCGTCTCCTGCTCCTTTGCTGTTGGCAATCAAAACCAGGGCTTCGTGCACTGTATCACTGAGCTGCAACCACAGCCTAATTTCCCTCCCCACCTCCTTCACTTGTGCCTTTCTTGCTTTCCATTCTGAAGTTTCCAAGAAGCTCCTGTCAGAGTCTACCTTCCCTAATCACTTCCATGACTTTAACCCAGAAGTCATGACTTCAAAAGGAACCAGACAGTAAAGGTAAATAAACTATGGAGGATAGAGCGGGAAAGCGAGAGGAGAAGGATCATGGCAAGATGGGGGCTGGCAGAGCCCAGGCACTATACAGGGGTGACTGAGCCACCTGGCTTATGAATTAAAGGCATGGTCATATTCCCCCTATGCTCTCCAATATAGCTGAGACAGCCTTGAACTCTTGATCTTTTGTTTCTGGTGCCTCCCCTCCAAGTGCTGGGATTCTAGTTTGTGCCACCACACCCAGCTCTTGTGATCACACACTCTGACCTGCATTTACATCCTCAGGATCTGTGGATCCCATCACAGTCTAGATGTGAGGCACAAAAAGGAAGGGTAGAGGTCGAAACTTTTCCACCAAGAGAACAGACAGAGCTAGGCCATTTGCACTGCCTCTGTCCAGATGGTTCTCTTTTGCCTTGACCCAGAACCCTCAGAACCACAGACTTCCAGCTCTTCGATCCCAGGGTTCAGTGACGTAGTGCTTGCCAGTTGCCTATCCTACCAGCCTTTGGCCATCCTTGACCTCTGGGTCCCCACTCCGTCTCTTTACAAACTCAGTCTCCTGTCCACACACCCTTTTCCTCACTGCCCTATCTTTACCCTTATCCCTTGTACATTTTGATGGCAGAATTCTCAGCAGCTGAACCTGCATCCTCAGTCGAGATTATGTTAGGGAAAACACCAGGATCACATCAACTTATCACACTTAAACTCATGAACTCTGGGCAGCGGGCACACTCTGCAAGTTCGTATTTTTTCTAGCCCATCCATCTTCCCATTTGAGGACTGTGTGAAACCTTCTCCTTCTTCAAACTCCCACTGACCTTTCCCACTTCTCATCCCGGAAACATTACTTCCTATGCCTCTAGCAAACCTGAAACTATCAGAATAGGAGACCTGAAGGTTCCACTACCACCTCTACCCAACTGCGTGCCTAGATATATAGTGTGTGCTCCCACAGAGACCACCAGAACCAGATTCCAAGACAAAACCTCTCCAGAATACTGTCCAGCAGGTCTCATTTCCTATTCTTTTTTTTTTCTAATTTTTTGGTGTCATATGCATCACGATATGTCTCTGCAATTTTTTAAATCTTTTATAAAATAATTTCTTTAGACATTCACAAGTATATGTGACACATACCGACCACTCTTACCCCCATCTATTTCCTGTCTTCCTCTTACCTATTTATTTCCCTTTCTCCTATAAATCTCTCCTGCCCCTTGCTTCTTCAAGACAGGGTTTCTCTGGGTAGCCCTGGTTGTCCTGGAGCTCTCTCTGTAGACCAGGCTGGCATAAGACATTGCTTGGCATAAGACATAGTTTATGCAAGACTTTCTGAACCCACACTCTGCCTTTATCTCTAATCTTCTGACCCTTCCTCCCCAGGTACCTGCCACTGAAGAACAACCTGTTGGTCCAGGTCACTGACTTACTGCGTTTAACCAGAGCTGTGCATAGGTTTGGAGCCCAGTGGGTTACTGAAGAAAACGACTCTCATCCTCCCCTATCCTCCTCCCTCTCCCCTCCCTACCTCTGAGTTTACCAACAGCCAATAGTTCATCAGTAACAGTAAGGGCCCAAGGGTGCCTTCTCCATCTACAGATTCCATCTACAGATGGTGTTTTTCAGGACGGGTCTTGTGTTAGGCAGTTGCTGTACATTGATGATTGTCATAGTTGTGCTGAGTCTAGCGGATGGTATTCTACATCCCTCTGCACCATCTTCCAGTTCTTACACACTTTCTGTCCCTCTTCTAAAACGCTTCCTGACATCTAGAGAAGGTACTGTAAGTATGTTGTTTAGCTGAGCGCTGATGGTTGGGTATTCTCACCATCTTGTGCGGCCGTGATGTCTGCATTCAGGTATTCACTGTCATTAAGGGGACCCAGTGACCTAAATCTCCTTCTGATTCCACTTCAACTGCTCCAATGTGGGGCTCTGGTTTTTAGGAAAACACCATCTTCAATCACTCTCCTCCCTTTGTTTTCTTTCTTCCCCTTCTCCTCCCTCCCTGTTCCCCGTCCCCTCCTCCTCCGATTTCTTTTCCTCCTCTTCCTCACCCCTCTTCTTCTCTCCCCTCCTTCCCCTCCTTCTCTTAGAGGCAGGTCTCTGTTACATGAGGCTGATCTCAGATTCACTATGACGTTGAGAATAACCTCGACCCTCCTACCTCCACTTCTGAAGTTCTGGATACCTCCAGTTTATGTGGTGCTGGGACTCAAACCCAGGCCTTTGTGCTTATTAGGCAAACATTCTAACTGAGCCACACCCCCACTTCGCCAAATGCTTTTTTTTCCTCCTCATTCTTAAGGAAAAAAAAAAAAAAAAAAAAAAAAAACTTCATTTTTATTGTATCTTGTATGAGTGTTTTGCCTGCACACACACACACACACACAGAGATACACACACACACACACTACTTGCATGCCTGGTGCCCTCAAAGACCAGAGACAGCACTGGATCTCCTGGGATTGGATTAAGGTGGTTTGTGAGCTGCCATGTAGGCGCTGTCACTGTTCTTTAACAGACTAAATCCAGTGGTCAGTTCCTTACCAGGGTACTCACTCTTCCTTGACACACTAGCCTCACCTGCCTAGAAGGCCACCTTAATCCTTAATTGGCTGCTCCGGAGACTCCGCCCCTTGCTCGCCTCCCTTGATTTTGTATTATACCCAGGGCTCCATCCTTGATTCTCTCCTATTTACACACTCCCCTTTACAAAACTATCTAGTTTGTAAAAACTGGCTTTAATGCCATCTGAAAATGCCAGTAATTCCTGTGTATCTCTAGTGTGGAATATTTTCCTTTACCTTATACTCTCATGCACACAATCACCTACTCGAGGTTGCCATGACAGCGGGATATGGTGGTATACAGCTGCAATCCTAGCACTTGGGAGTAGAGGCAGGAGGATTAGGAGTTCAAGGCCAGCCTGGACTATATACAATCTTGGTTAAAAAAAAAAAAAATCAACCCAAAACCCCAAACCCAGACTCTAGTTGAATTCCAAATACACACTTAAATGTAACCTGAACAAATAAACTCTTGGTGTTTTCTGTCTAGCCAACTGTCTGCAGTTTTCTCTACACCCCCCCCCCCCCGCCCACTACCCCATTACTGTTAAGGTCCCACTATGTAGCATTGGCTGGCATGAAACAAACTATATAAAACAGGCAGGTCTTGAACTCACACAGATCTGCTTGCTACTACCTCACCTGGCCTTGACCAGTTTTATTTTATTTTATTTTGAGATAGGGTTTCCAAATTGCTCAGGCTAGCTGGGCTGAGGCTGGCCTTGAATTCCCGATCTTTTTACACCTCCCAAGCACTATAACTGTAGGCATATGTTAACTGGCTCTTACCAGACTATTTTCTATAGTCATGGTGTTTATTATTTATTGCCTGTCTTCCCATCTCCAAAATGTAATATCCATAAAGGTAGGGATTCTACCGGCTTTGTCTTTTTTTGTGTATACAGAAAAAAAATTAAACAGTATCTGAGTGCTAAGGAAAATACTTGAGGGGCTGGAGAGATTGCTCCCCGGTTAAGAGGGCTTCCTGCTGTTCCAGAGAACTTGAGTTTGGTTCCCAGCACCCAAGTTGGGCAGCTTAAAACCAACTGAAATTCCAGCCCCAGGTGTTCTGATGCCCTCATTTGGCTTTTATGAGCAATCACTCAAATATGGCAAACATACACATATAAATAATAAAATCTTAAAAAGTTAAACAAAGCCAGTAGGGTCCGTTCTTTTCTCCTTTCTTTTTCCCCCCCTCTTTCTGTCTCTGTCTTAAGCATCTCAGGTTGGCCCTGAATACCTGATCCTGTTTACATCTCTGCATGTTAGAATGACAGGTAAGAGTCACCATGCCCTGCTCATATTTATCTTTATCTTAGAAATTACTGAAGCCCTTTAATTAAAAAAAAAAAAAAAAAGTCAGTGGCTAATGCAACTTGTTTGCAAGTAACAAAATATTATCCAGGTTAAAAACCTGTCTCCAGAAACTGAAAGCACTAGAAACACAAACTTAGTGGGTATCGCGTGAAAGTATGGTAAATGGAGGGGGGTGAAATAGGACCTGCATCTCCCTGCTTTCAAGCCATTCAGATCAATAGCTGTCCTTCTTGAGTGGCTCTTTCCAGTTATTTGGCATCGGTGTCAAAAGAAGGAAGTCACCGCCTTGAGCTGTAAAGCCTTAAATGAGTTGCTCTGCCATGTCTTAGGGGAAGTCCCCTGACTTTAGAACTGTATTTATTGGGCATTTGTTTATTTAACCTTTGAATCAGGATTCTATGGTAGAGGCAAGAAAACTCTGAAGTTGTTTTGCAAACAATGCAAACTTCAAAATTGTTAAAAAAAAAAAAATTGAAGGTACTCAAAGTGGCTTAGTGTCTGAAAGGCCGCGCAGAACTGAGCGGGAAGGAGTCTCTTCCTCCAAGAGATACCGGTGCTCGGGTCTCCCGAGCGCCTCCTCTCCCTGGAGAGGATCTAGGAGTTGGTCGCCTAGGAAGCAGCACCAAGCATCCACAGAATTTCGGTGCAACCGGCTCGCACAGGTCCTGACTCGAAACGGAGTCCAGAGCGCAGACGGCGAGGCTCCGCACCGGGAGCCGCACGCCTGTCACGGAGAAGTGGGCGCTCCACAGAGCCCACGCTTCGCGCATCCCGCGGCTGCTCCCGCCCGCCTCGGCCGCACCCCTCCCCCGTCCGCGCCTCCCCTTTAAGCACCGAGGCGCAGGCGGATTTGTGTCGGCGGACGCGAGGCTCGACTCGCCTTTATGGCGGAGCCCCGCGCCCGCGCCTTGACAACCGCGGCGGCTGGCGGTGGGGGTGGGGCTGTGCGCGCCGAGCCGGCCTCCGCCACCCGCCGCAGCGCGGCCGGGGATTGCGCGCGCCGGGGGCGGGCCGTGGGCGGGCCGGCGGGGCAGGGGCGGGGAGGCCGGCGGGCGGCCGCGCTCGGGTCCGCCTCCGACTGCGGCGCGGCGGGGCGATGTGAGTGCCATGGCGAGGAGTCTCTGCGCGGGGGCCTGGCTGAGGAAACCCCATTACCTCCAGGTAGGCCGGCCGCGGCCCCGCCACGCGCCCTCCGCTCCGCGCCACGCGGGACTCCGCGCCCCGTCCTCCCTCCGTGCGCGCCCCGCCGCCTCCTGCGGACCGGCACCTGGCGGCGCGCCCTCCCCAGCCCCGGTCCGCCCGGCGTCCCGCTTCCCCGGGCGCCGCCCCAGCCCTGCGCCCCTCGGAGTCCCGGCCCCGGACGCTCTGCGGTTCCTCCTCTGCGAGCTCTACCGCTTTCCCCAAGGGCCCCGGCGACCTGCCATTCCTGACTCTGTCTGGGGTAGGAAAGGGGTGGTGTGTCATTCCTCCATGTTTCACAGAATCGTGACCGATTGTCATGCCAGTGGGTCCCCCAAGTCCCAGCCAGCCGCTGTGCCTCGTGCAGATCCCCTGGTTTTGGTGTTCTCATCACATCTCTGGTTTAAATGGGAGGGAGGAATCTGC
This sequence comes from Micromys minutus, assembly GCF_963924665.1. NCBI lineage: Eukaryota > Metazoa > Chordata > Mammalia > Rodentia > Muridae > Micromys > Micromys minutus. The sequence goes on from NC_137980.1 coordinate 23,810,999, forward strand.
AAGCCCGATCGTGGCGATGGGCGTTCGCTTTGCAAAAAAGAGGATGGTGACTGTGGTGCGGCTCTGCACTCAGCCCGCCAGCAATGCGAACGCAATTCTCAGTCACGTCGTGTGTACTGTTGGCGTGTTAATTTTTCATGATTTTCTGTTGCGCTGTCAGTAGACTTTAGAACCCTCCTGCTGCCTTCGTGCACTGTTTGGTCACCAGGGGGACCTAGTGGACGTCGTGAGTAGCTGAGAACAAATACATAGCTCGGATGGAAAAACAACTACAAATCAATGCCTCACACATTGATAGTTAGGTCTCTAGAGGACACTGCTTACATTAAAAGGCCTGACAACCTGGGACGGGTGTGTGTTTTAGGTCAGCTGATGGTGTGATTCTTAGGAGTATCAAAGAAAAGTTGAGGAGAAACCATCACAGTCCAAATAGATCTTAACATTTTAATTTGAAATCTGCATGTGTAGGTCATTACATTGAAACGAGTGATACCCAGATTGAGAAGACTCGTGGTATTAAGGGTGTGAGACTAAACGTTTGTAGCATCACGGCCAGAAATAGTTGTGCCTTCAGTACCAGTATTAGAACCCAGTGTAGCATTCTACTCCGCCAGGATAAAGCATTTGGCACATTCTTTGAACTTAAACTACTTAGCTTACTATTATTGATTTTTTTTAAGGGTTGGTAGAGTTTTAGGCTCTAGTTTTGGCTTTAAATGTTCTCCACAGATTCGATTGCAATCTTTGGCACTATAACTGCACATGGGTTTTCTGATTTGGTTAAGGTTGGAAACTTAATTAAGGGTTCTGGGTTCAATCCCCAAAACCACACACACAAAATTAGTTTTACAAATGGTTGTGCTTATGTTAATGATAAACAGCGTGTTTCTTTCTGAATTTGCATCATTATCAGTGATCAAATGAGGGTAAGCTTGCTAGTAGGCAGATATTAAGATTACTACATTTCCTTGAATGTTTAAACTTATTAAAATACCAGCACTTGGGAGGCAGGTCTCTGTAAGTTTGAGGCCACATAGATAAATTTTGTGTCAAAAACTTTTAAAGGTAAACTTAAGATTTCTTTTAAAAGACAAGTTCTCCTGTGACCCAGATTGGCTTAGAACTAGCTAGGTAGCTAAGAATGACCTTGAATTTCTGATTTTGTGACTGCAAGGGTATATAGGTATGGCACAATTCATATTCCACTGTTGTTCCTGAGGAGCCACCAAACTCTCCACATAGACCAGTGAGTCCCAGGAATCCTCCTGTCTCCACTTATTCGGGTTCTCAGTTGTTTTTATTTTTTCTTTAGTACTTCAAAGTTGTACCTCATGCTTAGCATTAACTTAGTATTAGCCAAATTTGACTAGTCATAAAGAGGGTTTCTGGTACACTGTCTTTTGGCAAAAGAAAATAAAAAACTTTCCTGTGTATGTTAGAACACATAGAACACACACACACACTTACCTTTTGAGACCCAAGTCTCAGTAGCACAGGCTAGCCTTGAATTCCCGCAGGGATTACAAGTGTGCCCACTATATCACTTCAGGGGAACTAGTTCTTATGTTTTGAGAGAATATCTTATAGCACAGATACCTGTTTTGAGGGATTTTTGTTTTTCCATTTGTGCTTTTCTAGCTAAGGCCTTGTGCTGGCTGACTTGTACCCAAGTATGTGTTCAGGCTGACCTCAGACTCACAGTGGTTCTTCTGCAATAACCTCTCAGGTACTGGGAAATGGTCCAGTCACACCTGCCAGATATCTGACTTCAGTAGCAGTTCTGTGCAGGGATATTTTTGTTGTTGATTTTTCAAGACAGGGTTTCTCTGTGTAGCCCTGGCTGTCCTGGAACTCACTCTGGTCTTGAACTCAGAGATCCACCTGCTTCTGCCTCTCAATTGCTGGGATTAAAGGCATGTGCCACCTGCCCCTCCAGATACATTTTAGTTACAGGGAGGCTGTAATCATTCTGCAGGTACAGGAGGTACTCTTGTCTTTGTAGATAAGGAAACAGCAAGATAGATTTATTTCCAAGAGGAGGGAAGGGTAAAGGGCCTGGAAAGATTTTGAAACCAGTTTTATATACTTGGCAGTTTCTCTTGTTTGTCTCAACTGGGTGGGGTCAAAGATCACTTATGTCCCCATTTAGGCCTTAGAGAGTTTAAGTTCCTTTTTCTATATTTTTTTCTTAGTAAATTTTTTTCTCTAAATCTTTTCATATTTTGATTATATTTCCTCTCCCCCAGCTTCTCCCTGCCTCTTTGCCCACCCAACTTAATGTTCTCTCTCTTTCAAAAAACCCTCAGAAAACAAAGATTCAAACAAACAAAAATAGCAGGTGGATCTCTATGAGTTCAAGGCCAGCCTAGTCTACAAAGAGAGTTCCAGGACAACTAGGGCTACACAGAGAAACCCTCAAAAACCTGAACAAAACAAACAAACAAACAAAAAACCAGTAAGTCACCTCTCCTCCCCACCAAAACCTAGTATTTTGTGATTAATATTATAATTTCTGCTGTAACCTAACGGGACTTTGTGAGTACCTAACAACTATGATCACCTCAGTTGATACGGCCAAGAGATTCCACTGCTTGTGAAGAAAAGAACTTAAGTGCTGTATCCATATAGTAAAATATTATTTACCAGTAAAGACTGAGATAGATGAGTGGGTGCTTAGAGTTGGGTGGTAAGAAAGAGTGGCTGTGGGTAGGATTTGAGGGGAAAGAGATGAGAAGTACCTGCATGACTGCATGTTACCTAACAATACTCAAAGGCATATTTCTGTAGTATGTAGATTATAGTTCAGTAAAACAGTAAAGAGTGGGGGAGGCAGAAGGGGAAGTGACTATAGTCGAGCTGACTATGGACATAGACCTTGTTCTCCGACCCACTACCCCATTACAGCTTTCACCAGTGCCAGCTCTTTGGTGTGGGGAATTCTTGCTTCCGGGCAGTAATGCAAGAACACTGCACCCTCTCAGAATAAGTCAGCTGAGCCCCAGTTTCCCCGTGTCAAGGCATCATTTCTCAGAGAAAGCTAATGTACCCAACATCCTTTGGCACCGTTTTCTTGAAAATTAACACTGGAAATAACACTTTCTGTGTGTGCCAAGTGTTGAGGCAGAGTGAACCAAGTTAGACTCTTGACTTGGTTCATTGCTCTGTCAGCCAGCTTAAATAAAGAACTTATACTTACAGTCAGAGCAGGAATGTTTCAGGACTCTGCATTGAACCTGCGTGCGTTTTTAACAATGTGTTATGTACAAATTGGGATCTGTTTTTGTTTGGGGTTCACTACAGTTCAGTGAGGATGACAGACAACACAGTAGCCTGTAATCTGTTGGCTTTAGTGTGAAACATCTGCTTTCTTCTATCAGTAAGCCCTGGAAGAAGGAAAGTTAAGACTTTGCGGTCTTTTTATATGCTTAGATTATGCACATTCCAGCCATTCCACACATACTGTGTGACACAGGAAAAGATTGTACAATTCTAAGAAAATTTGAGGTCTAAGACATCTTTCTTTGGAAGTTTTCAAGCTTTTTAGGTAGAATTTTTTTGTTTTGTTTCTCAGACAGGGTTTCTCTCTGAAGACTTGGCTGCCCTACAGCTTGCCTTGTAGACCAGGCTGGCCTTAAACTCAGAGATCTGCCTGCCTCTGCCTCTCAGTACTGGGATTAAAGGCGTGCACCACCACAACCCAGGGGTAGAAGTTTTAAATTTGGGGATGTTCTCTCCAAAATAACTGCTCTGGCATTTTTAATGTGTTCAGTCGGGCTGTTATGAATGGATGGATAGACATTTTTTTTTGTTCTTGACTCTTTGAGAGAGTCCCCTATGTAACCCTGGCTGGCCTGGAGCTCCCCATGTGTATCAGGGTAGCTTTGTACTTGTGGAGCCTTCCTGCTGCTAAGATTGCAGGAATGTGCTATCACATCTATCAATGACTGGCTTTACACTGTTAGCACTTAGTAAACATTTCTTTTGTTGTTGTTGTTTGTATTTTAAGACAGAACAGTATTTTGGTTGTCTTTGTTTTTTTGTCCCCCCCCCCCCCCCCGCCCTAGTTCCTAAGTGCTGGTATTATAATCATATTACCTATTATTTAAAATTTCTAATTCCTGGAATTTTGACTTTTGGTTCTTTGTGCTTTATATGGATATTTTATAGGATTTAGTTCCAGGGAGTTATTGATAGATCAGTGGTAGCTCTTACAATGTTGACAAATGCTAAAGGAAAAAAAGTAAGATGGCCGCTGAATCTTAGAGTAGGTGGTTCTGTATTCCCAAATGGTGGCAGAGGGAGAAGCCCATGCATTGACCCTGTCTGAAATGAACTTTCTAGAGCTATAATTAGCTCTCTGAAGTTGTGAGTGCACAGAGAATGTGCATGACTGATAGTGCTTTAAATTTAAGTGTATGCCTGCAGTCCCAGGATTTAGGAGGTTGAGGAAGGAAGATTGAGAATTGTAACCTATTCTAGGCTACCCAGTGTAACATTGTCTCAAAAAAATTAAAAGGAAGAAAGAAAGGAAGGAAGGAAGAGAGAGAAACAAGTGAATTAAAAAGAAACAAAATTTAAACATAGAATTAGCACAATACTATGCTTCTTGAGAAACATAAATAATTAATTTTCTAGCAAGTTTTTCAAACTTACCTGAAAATTGTTTTTATATACATGAGTGTTTTGTGCCAAGTGCCTATGGAGGCCAGAAGAGGTGTTGGATTTCCTGGAACTGGAGTTACAGATGGTTGTTAGCCACCAATTGTGTGCTGGAAATTGAAGTTGGGTCTTCTAAAAAAGCAGTCGGTATTCCTAGCCTTCATAGTACTTTAGTGTTTTGTTTTTTGATAAAGGGTCTCAATATTTAGCTCTGGCTGTTTGAAACTCACTGTAGACTAGGCTGATCTTGAATTTACAGAGATCTCCCTGTCTCTGCCTCTGGTATTGGAATAATACCAGACCTATAAAAGACCTATAAAACCTTTTCATCTTGCAAAGTTGAAACTCCACCCATTGAAATACTCCCAATTTCCTTCTAGTCCCTCCCCCACCCTAGTCCTTGGTAACCACATCCTATTTTCTGTTTCTATTAGTTTGACTCTCCTAAAATAACTTGTGTAAATAGAACCCTGCAGTATTTTTCCACCCATAATCTCCTCTCCTGTCCTTCCCTCCTTTCCTTTGCTCTTCTCTACTTCTCCTCTCCTCTCCCTTGTCCTCCTGCCTCTTCCCCTCACTCCTTTCTTGAAAAACAAAACAAGCAAAAATACTAATAACCCCCCCCCCCCGTGTTTAATCCCTCTCCTAAAACAGGGTTTCTTCACTGTGTATCCCTGGCTGTCCTGGAACTCAGTCTGTAGACCAGGCTGGCCTTGAACTTAGAGATCTGCCTGCCTCTGCCTCCCAAGTGCTGGGACTAAAGATGTTCTCTACCACCATACAGTGAAGTGTCTTTTTATGTTATTAGAATAACTAATATATTAGTTAGTATGAAGAATAGTTGGTTCGTTGTGACATTTTCATTTTTGTCATGTGTATAATTGTGCTTTGTTCATATCTTTCCCTCCAAAACCCATGTCTACTCTCTCCTCATTTTCCTTTTCTGCCTCTTAAATATTAGTATGTGTTTCTATAATCTGGAAATGAGGAAAAATGTGCAATACTCGATCTTTTCTCTTTCGTTCCCCTCTCCTTCCTTCCAACCCCTTCTTCCCTCTTAATATATCCACATCCCATATGTATTTAAATACTTAAAGCTAGGCCTACATGTAAGAGAAACTTCTCTTTCTGGTTTCTCAGTGAATCTTCATACTATTCTTCACAGTGGGCATACTTCCCTCCACATTCCTGCCAACCGTGTGCAAGGATTCCAGCTCTTTCAGACTCTGCTTAGCACTTGTTTTCTGTTTTGACTGTAGTGGCCATCCTCTGGGAGCAGGATGATAGTTCATTGTGGTTCTGATTTTGTTTCCCTAATGGCTGGCGATTGAGCCATCTTCTCATAGGTTTGCTGACCATTTGTAGGTCTTTTTAAAGGAAAGTTTCTTTTTGGTTTATTGTTTTGGTTTGACTCTTTTTTTTTTTTTCAGTGAGATTATGGGTTATTGTAAACACATTCCTGTTTCTTTCCAAACAGTAGAATGACTATGTCTGAGGACATTCTTGAAAGATTTTGCATGTACTGACAACCTTCTGAACAAGTTAGTGTACAGACATCACAGATCAGTTATTGGGTTATTTAGACTGTTCGGTTTTTTGTTTTGTTTTTGCTTTTCAAGATAGGGTTTTTTTCCGTGTAGTCCTGGCTGTTTTGGAACTCACTCAGTAGACTAGGCTAGCCTCAAACTAAGAGATTCATGTGCCTCTGCCTCCTGAACAGTAACAAAGACAGTCCTGTTATACTGTTTACTTCCACTCTAAGAATGTGTTCAGGGGGCAAAAAGCACATACATACTTTATACATATCAAACATATTTTGTGGCCACTCTTGAAGTGGATGGAATTGTACTTACTGGGTGCTCAGTGCCATGGCTCACAGTCTTTACCTGTCAGTCACTTTATTGATACTATCTTTTTTTTGTTTTGTTTAGACTTACTTTTTAGAGGTAGGGTCTCATATAGTCCAGGTTTAGCTTGAACTCCTGGATTAGTCAGGGTTGGTCTTGAACTTCTAATCCTCCTCCTGCTGCTACCTCCAGGGTGCTGGGAGTTCGTGTGTGTGTGTGTGTGTGTGTGTGTGTGTGTGTGTGTGTGTGTGTGTGTGTGTGTGGTGTGTGTGTGTGTGACACCTGGTTTTTGCAGTTCAAGGGATGAGACCCATGGCCTGCCAACAAACTAGGCAAGTGTTTTACCAAGTGAGGGACATCATCCTCAGGGTAGAGGGTCTTGTCAGCTCACTCCTTCCAGTCCTCTCTGAGGGTATTCCTTCCCTTCTAGTCCACATTCTTGGGTCCATTTCTTCACCCACCTGCCTTTGTTCTACCACCACCTCCTCATTTCTCTGACTCACCTTCCCTCTAGTCTGGAGCCCCACAGTTGTCTCCCCTTCCCTTCCTCAGTATCCTTAGGATTTTAACCTAATTCTCATTTCGAATAGGCTCTGAGTGAATGTGTCTCCTTATATGGCTTCCACAACAATGGGCCTTATCTTAGTGTTCCTAGCCTGCCCCTTACCCCAGCACTTGAGTTTTGTGTTTTCAACAGTTACTTGATATTTACCTCTGGATTGTCACCTACCTTGAATCTTTCCCCATTTCTTTTAGGGGTCATCTCCGATTATACGCGAGAGTGGTATGCCCAAATTCTAAAGATGCATCTCCTAACTAACACATGAATGCACCATAACCTTTTGTTGTGCTGGCTGTCCTAGTAGAATAGCCTGCTCTACCAGTACAGAGGCACCCCCACCTTCAGCAATACCCCCAAGGTGCAAGTCTGTCTGGGCTTCCTTCCTTTGTACTTGTCCTTTAACGGAGTCATGTGACCCTTTGCTCCAGCAGTTCTAAAAAGTTGACTTTTCCAAACCCACTAGCACGCCACTCACTCGCCATGTCTGCCTCAGCCTTTCCCCTTTGCTTTAAGTTAGTTTTTATTTCTCTTCTTTAGTGCTGTGGATTGCACAGGTGTATGTGCATGCTAGACAAGTGCTCTGCCTTTAACCGCTTCCCCGTCCTACCATTTCCTCTTTGTAGAGCCGTTCCTCCGCTGAGCCTTCACATCTGCTTGCCTGGTTTAGTCTTAACTCAAACAGGATGTGACCTTTGAACACTCCTCTCTAGTACCTTCAGATGTCAGCTGCCTCTCTTGCTTGTTTCAGACTCTGAGTAAATGATAGCCAGCAAGATACTGAAGCATCATGGTGTTTTCCTGTCTTTTCTCAAAGCTGGGAGCTCCTTGAGAGCTGAAATGTCAGTTTCCTTTCTTTGCCTCCTATGTCTAGCTCAGAGTAGGTGGCCAGTTGTACAGTGAATGTGCTTAAACATTTATAGAGATAGGGAGGGCTTTTTCCTGGGGAGTTGGGACAGGAGTGTCTTATTTGTCCATTTGCTTATTTGAGAAGGGTCTTGCTGTATGTACACCAGGCTGGTTTGAACTCCTGCTTCAGACTTTTGTTGCTGGGCTCTCACACGGGCACCTCTACAGCTGGTTCATGATACAGAGTCTATGGAACTGATTAATTCCTTATGTGAAAGAATGTGTACACAGTAACTAAAAGCACATAGCTGATAATATCCTACAAGCCTTAAGCGCCTCCTTCCACTCTATCTGACCTGCTTTACTCCCAAAACCTGTCTGGTAGCTGTACCTCTAACTGCTAACTGTGTCTATTGCTGTGAAGAGACAATATGACCAGAGCAACGCTTATAAAGGAAAACATTTAATTGGTTCATTATCATGGCAGCAAGCATGGCAGCAAGCATGGCAGCACACAGGCAGACATAGTGCTGGAGAGTTAGCTAAGATTTCTACATCCAGATCAGTAAGCAACAGGAGCAGAGGGAGAGAGACATTTGAGCATTTGAAACCTCAAAGCTTTGCCCAGTGGCACACTTCCTCCAAAAAGGCTATACCAACTCCAATAAGGCCATACCTCCTAATAGTGCCATTCCTTAGGAGGCTGTGGGAGCCATTTTTATTCAAACCACTATATTGGTCTTTAACTCCCAGAGTTTCACCTGAGTCCCCCATGGTCATATAAACAATACACTTGATTTTAACTTTTCATTATATTTTTATTCAGTTATAGTTGTATGTATGTGTGTGTGTGTGGTTGCATACATGCCATAGCATGTATATGTAGGTCAGGTTGTTGCAGGAGTTGTTTTTCTCCTTCCACTTTTTCCATGAAATAAACATGAGATCTATAGACTAAAGCTTGTACTGATCACCTGCGGGAGCAGACTGAAGCAGTTCCTTCCCAGAAAACACCACATATTTGCAACTTGGGAAGAAAATGTGACATTTGCAGATTGTCTAGGTTTGGTTGCTTTTCCACATTTATGTTAAAGAATAATGATTTAAAGCTAGCCCTAGTAAAAGTTGAGAGCATTATGAACCTCGTTCCCAAGGTTCTGACTGATTTCTCAGCTTTCGGTGCAGATGTCTTTCCTGTTATCTGCTTCTCAAGTCCCTGTGACCTGGGCTGGTTGAAGAGCATCAAGCCGTTTGAATAATGAAAATGACTCTCACCTCCAGAAGAAGAGTATAGAAAGGTGGAGCTGGGAGTCAGCTGATATTATGTGTCTTTTTAAAAGGCAGAGTTGATGGCCCTAGCATCCTGCAATTTATGACTTGAGACCCAACATAGTCATTGTTAGTTGTGGCCTAAGATGAAAGTAATCTTTAATTTTAGTATTCCCTAAAATGCGATTCTATAAATACTACTCAGTGCAGGCCTAGTTTGTATGCTAAGATTACTTTTTCTCTAGGATAATGACCCTTGGGTTCCCAGGCTTCCAGCATTAATCATTGGGTTTTTCTTATATGCCATCAGTTCTTCATGCCCAGGGCACTGGCTGCCTGTGTAGTCTGTTTCCTTTGGGGGGTGGGATGGGGTTTTGGCTCTTTTTAAAACAAACAAACAAACAAGGTATCACTTTGTTAGTTCAGGCTGGCCTGAAAGTCATGAATGCAGCTTTGGCTGGTTTCAGATTCATGACAGTCCTGCCTCAGTCTCCTGAATGAGATGAAAGGTCTGCGCCACCATACCTGACTTTTCTTTGATTAAAAACAAATCCCTGGCCTTGTGCTGCAGACTGTTACTGCCCAGCTCTCCTGTCCTCTTTCAGTGAATGCAGTAAGTAACATTTTTTAGGTATTTTCTACTCAGACCCCATGGATCTTCTGGGCTTACAACAGTTGCCCAGGTTCCTTTTTTCTCTGGGTTGGACTCACAGCCTTCAGGATCCTGAGTTTCTTCTATCCTGGTTTATGTTGTCATCTTACTGGGACAGTCATCCTAAAATAAGTTCTAAAGGAAGCATGTGAGGGAAGTGAACCTTCTGAGTGCTTTCATGTCTAAAACTGGATTTCTTATATTCTACTTCCTATTTATCACTGAGCTGAATGTAGAATTTAGAGCCGAAAGTAATTTTTTTTCCTGAAAATTCAAAAACATGGATCTTTTAATAGCACTTTGTTGCCAAAGGGCCAGTTTGAGTCTCAGTCCTTTGTATGTGATCTCTTTCTTTCCTTTTCTTTCTTTTTTTTTTTAATAAGAATTTTTTCTTTTTTTAAAAGATTATTTATTATATGTAAGTACACTGTCTTCAGACACACCAGAAGAGGGCATCAGATCTCATTACAGATGGTTGTGAGCCACCATGTGATGGCTGGGAATTGAACTCAGGACCTCTGGAAGAGCAGTCAGTGCTCTTAACTGCTGAGCCATCTCTCCAGCCCTTCTTTTCTTTTCTTTTTTTAAATAGTTGTTTCGAAATTCCCTGAGGACTGGTGCAGTCTCTGTATCAGCTGTACTGGGCTCTGCCTGAGCCCTTCTGATAGTCTTTGTTTTCTTTGGATAGGGTCTTACTGTGTACTTTGGCTGACCTAGGACATATATCAGGCTGGCCTAAATCACAGAGACTTGTCTACTTCTGCCTCCCAAGTACTGAGATTGAAAGCATATGCCACCATGCTTATCAGCCCTTTGGGTATTAAACGCTAAAACTTTCTTACCTCAGCTTTAGGATATGCTGATGTAACAGTTTGTTATACTCTTTGCTTCCACTCTCTAGGACTTTGTCTTTGTCAGATCATGTGTCTCTTGGATTGGTTCCTTGTGTCTCATGTTATTGTGTCCATCTTTGTATCATTTCCTGTAAGCTGTCAAAAAATAACCCAGAGAGGAAAGGGTTAAAGACCTCTGTGAGGGGGAGCCAAGGCCTGAGGAGAGGGAAGCACTGAAGCCTGGAGGAACCTGCTTCCTGGATTGCCCTCCTGGCCTGCTCAGCTTCCTTCTTATACAGTCCAGGCCCCCTCTGTTTAGGGATGACCCTGCCCACATGGGCTGTACCCTCTGCATCAGTTAGCAATTAAGAAAATGCTCCACAAATACCACAGGCTAATTTCATGGAGGCAGTTCCACACCTGAGCCTCCCTCTGTTTAGGTATGTCAAGGTGATATCTGTGAACTGCTTCACAAAAGTTCTCAAGAACCCCAGGCTGGCCTTGAACTTGTCATTATATAGGTAATGACCACAAGTCATTTCCTTAAAATAAAAAGCTTTTGTGTATACACAAGTACACACATACACACACACACACACACACACACACACACACACACACACACGCATACACCATCACATTCAAGTGGAGGTCAGAGGACAGTTTTCAGAAGCTGGGTCTTTCCTTCTACTCTAGGGATCAAACTTAGGTCATCAGGCTTGCATGGCAATGCAAGCTATTTCCACAGCTAGACTTTGAACCGTCTTATTTCTCTGCTACATCTGGAATGCTGTGTGTGTGTGTGTGTGTGTGTGTGTGTGTGTGTGTGTGTGTGTGTGTGTGTGTGAGCATGTCTGGCTTATGCCCAGCCCTTACTCTTTTTTGTGGATTTTCCTCTCTGGTATTTGGACTGTAGATGTTCCCTCCCTCACTCCACCACTCAGTTGCCAGGCCTCTGCTGAAGACCAAGTCTGAGGCCTCCTCAGTAAGTGTTCTACTGCTGAATGTGTTCACAGCTTTCATAGGAGTTATGAAGAATATTTTATTTCCCTTTATCTTTGTTCCCTTCAGCTGTTTTTTCCCCCATTTGTTTTCTTAGCTCTTCTTTTTCATGCCCCTGGATTTCCTATGTACTTGCTCATCTTTGATTATCTGTTTCAGAAAGGACTGAGTATATCTCGTGTGGTAGATTGTTCTGTTTTATCAGTAAACTCCTGACTAGTATGATAACTGGCTGAGCCCCTCTAGAGCCAGAATGTAGTGGCTGTTGCTTTGCCCTATGGCCCCAGGCCCCTTGTGCCTCTGGAGTACTTCCTGTGGTCCTGATCCTGCACCTACACAGAAGCTTTGGCCATCTCTGATTCTTCTTTTCTTCAGAAATCCTATCTTTCTGTTTTCCTTCTTGATTTTTAGATGTGTTTTCACACTGCAGGCCAGAATGCCCAGGTATTCACGGTGTAGCCCAGGCTGATCTCAGCCTCCTAGAAACTGCCTGCCGAGAGCTGGAGCTACAAGAATGCATTTCCAGGTCCAGACGTCTGTGTTTTGTTTTTAGTTTTTGGCTGACCTGTGTTGAGTGGGGGAAGCAGTCAAGCTGCCAACCAGCAAGATGCAGCTTCTCAAATGTCACCTCCACCCTCCCACCCTCACCTACCCAGCCCCACCCCACCCCACCCCCAGTCTCACTGCCCTTTTCCATCCCTTTCCTCCTGGCTGACTCCAAGCCCAAAGCCCTTAGGTGTGCTAAGGGGCTAGGCTGGCTTTCTGGATTCAAGAGTTCTGCTTCCAGGTTATTTAGGAATGTTCTGGTCTGTGTCTTTCTCTGCCTCCCTCTTCCTTCTATCAGAATTACATTTGCCTTTTTAATTCTACAATTTTGTTAGCCCTTCTATATACTATGGATTGTCCAACTTTCTCTTTAATGTTAGCAATTATTGATCTTTTGTTTATTTGGATAAAGTGTGGCGTGGCAAGCTGCGTAATAGCAAACATGTATCTTCAGTTTAACATCTTGAAGTCCTGATATGAATTTTGACCTTCCAGTGTTTAGTTGTCACAGAATTAGCAAGTTATTTCAATATTTCAATTAAATAAGGCAAGAGAATTAGAGTTACCAGCCTTAAAGGGAGACAAGAAGGGAAGCAAAGGTGAGAATGGACAGGCGGAATTGCATCAGATGGGACGCTTCTGCAGAGCATAGGGAGCAGCTGCTTGGATGAAGTGACAACCTAGAGACCAAGAGCAAATATTCTCCAAGCGATGCATCCGACAAGGGATTAAGGCTCAGCCGTACAAGGGCCTGAGAAACTTGGTAGCTAAGGGACTAGGGATATGGCTCAGTTGTGCAAAGTGCTTGCTAGTGTGATGGCCCGAGTTCACATCCCCAGCAATGACATTAAAGGCAGGGATGGCAGAGTTTATTTTTAACCAGTGCTGTGGGGTGGAGACAGATGAGATCCCGGGCCTCACTGTCAGATAAATCTAGCTGCAACTACGGGCTTCAGGCTCAGTGAAAGACCTGACTCCAAAAGTTAAGGTAGAAAAAGATAGAAGACTCCAGATGTCACATCACCTTCTGTTCCAAATGTGTACTGAGTGCACACATGTTCTCCTCCCCCCACTCTCTCCCTTTCTTCCTCCCCTTCTCCCTGATTACAACTATATTACTGAAGATACCATGTGCTTATGTTCCCGAACATTGAGAAACACAGCTTCACCTCTGCTCACTAGTACACACATTAGAGGAGAAAATTCATTAATATCACCCATCTGTACACTCCAGAAGCTATAACAGCAACTTCTCTGCATTTCCCACTCCTTCCCTCCCCTTCCTTCCCCTCCCCTCCCCTCCCTCTCTGCCCTGCCTCACCTTTCCTTGCTCGCTCTCCTTGACAAGCCTCTCCTCTCTCAATGGCCCAAATTTTAAAAAACTCAACAAACCTAAATGGATATTTCTCAAAAGAATATTTACAAATGCCCATCAGGTATAGGAAAATGCTCCTCATAATTAAATGGAATGGTTAATACTGATATCAACTTGACAGGATCTAGACAGACTTCTGTGCATGTCGGCGAGGAATTTTCTAGATGGGTTCATTGAGGTGAGGGTAATTTAAGTGAGGGCAGCACCATTCCATGCAGAGGGACCAAATACCAAGTTGAAAGGTGTGTGCAGACTCAGTACCAGTCTTCCCTTTCCTCTGCTTTCTTATTGTGTGCACAAAGTGGTTGACTTCATTCAGCCTTCTGGGCCATGCTGGACTCTTTCCTGAAGCCTGGTATTTGATTACAGCAATGAGAAAAGTAGCTAATACACTATCAGAGAAATGCAAAATCCATGGGATATGACTTCAGGGTTCAAGACCTGGAAAAGCCACACAGCATGGATAACCAAGTTTGATTCCTAGGGCCTGTGTATGGAGTTGGACATGATGCTGAATACTGTGATCCAGCAAGTGTGGAGCTGGAGACAGCAGGAGCCTTAGAGTTCGCAGACTAGCCATTTTGGTTTAATCTGTGAGCCTTATGCCCAGTCAGACCCTATTCCAGAAAACAAGATGGACATTTAAGGAGCAACACCCAAGGTTGACCTTTGACTTACATACGTACACTCACACATCCTCCCTACAAACATGCACAGTCCTACCATGCACAAAAGTAGTGCACTTCAGTGAGGAAGCCTTGTGGGGTGACCACAGAGATGGCTCCATGAGTAAAAAGCAGTTGCCACCAAGCCTACCAACCTGAGTTTGATCCTTGTTCTCTGACCTCCATACATATTCTATGTCATGTTTCACCAACCGCTAAATAAATGTCAAAACAATACAAATTAAAAAGTGGCTATTACCAGAAAGAATGCAGGTAACAAGTTCTAGCAAGGATATGAAAAAACCCTTCATATATGGTGGGTTTGTAAATTAGTGTTGCCAATTTAGAAACAATATGGAAGGTCCTAAAAAAACTGAAAATGGGACTCCCATAATCTAGAAATCCCACAATGGTTGGTTATCTATCCAAAGGAAATAAAATCAGTATGTTGGAAGGGGTTCCCATATTTTGTGTTCCTTAAGAAATGGGAACAACCAATATGTCTAGTGTCTCTTGAATAGATGAAAAGAAATGTGACACGCTACACCTCAGGAAACTATTCAGACATAAAAAATGAAGTCCTGCCATTCATAACATGTTAACGGAACTAATTGTTTGGTGAAATAAGCCAGGCCCCCAAATGACAACACAAAATAAGTGAGAACTGGAAAAAAAATTCCATTGAGGGGAAGGTAGTCAATAGAGTTTGAATGGTTTCACTGTAAAGAAAAGGTATGTGTAAATAGGTATGTTTAAGCCTGACTTAAATGTTATACAGTGGAAGTTTTTTGAAATGGCAACTGCTAACAATTTTTATGTTTTTGTTTTGATTCTTTCAAGACAGAGTTTCTCTGCATAGCTTTGGCAGCAACTTTTATATTTAATGTATCAATTTAAAATTGCTGGTCACATGCCTTTAGTTCTAGCACTTAGGAGGCAGAGGCAGGCAGGTCTCTGAGTTCAAAGCCATTCTGGGCTATAGAGTGAGTTCCAGGACAGCCAGGGTTACACAGAGAGACCTTGTCTTAAAAAACAAATAAGCAAACAACAGCAATAAAACAAAAAATTAAATGAAACAAAAATGTCTTGTGTAGCAAGTTTATTTTGGTTAAAACAGAACAACCTAGGCCTGGCAGTGGTGGGTCATGCCTTTAATCCCAGCTCCTGAGAGGCAGAAGTGGGTGAATCTCTGAGCTAGCCTGGTCTACATAGTTGCAGGATAGCCAGGGTTATACAGAGAACCCTTGTCTCAAAACTAAACAAATAAGTATACATACATATATACATACATACATACATACATACATACATACATACATACATACATACATGCATACATGCATACATTTTAAAAAAAGGACAACCTAGAGATTAGAGTTCTGTGCTGGAGAGGCAGCTCAGTGGGTAAGAGTGGGTGGCATTTCACTGCATGAGTGAAAAGGCCCATGTTTGATTCCCAGGAACCCACATAAAGTCAGATGCTATAGCACTAGTGTCTAGTCCCAACACTCCTAGGGGAAGATGGAAGCAGGTGGAAGAGTTGGTGGGAGCTCATGGGCCAACTGGCTTGGCACACATGGGAACACAGCAAAGAAACCCTGTATGAATAAAGTGGAAGGCAAGGATCATGCTTAAGGTTGCCCTCCGCCCGACATTCACACTGTGGCACTCGAGTCCTTGTACATACACACTCATTCACGCACACACTCACACACACTCATACACATACAGGAATGTTTGTGGCTTATTTCTGAGGACTATCAAGTACAGAAATACTTCCCACTTTACTGAGTTTGATTATATTTATGTTCTATAAAGGATTTTTATGTTAATAGAATGACTTGTCTAAGCATTTCTTCAGCTTTTAAGTAGCACTGGATGAAATGAACTCATGACATCATTTATTCCCCTAGGACAGAGAAGGGATAAACAAACCTACTTAGTTCACGATAGTTACTTGGTGAATTTATAGTCCTTCATTATTATTGTTTAAGCAGTAGTCTAATTTGCTTCAGTATGATTCTTAGCTTTCAAATTATAGCTTTTGATGGGTATTATGCTACTATTTTGGTGTATTTGGTTTTGCAGTTGTCCTTATCCTTATGAAAAAATGCTCATTTTTCAGCTGCTCCCTTACATGGGGTCCCTTGCTTGCCCTGATACAGGTGCACTCTGACTCCTGTATTTTAAGACGAAATCTACAACCTAGGCTGGCCTCAAACTTAAAATGTACCAGAGGATGACCTTGAACTTCTGATCCTCCTGCCTCTAACCTCAGGCTACAGGATTACTGGTGGTGTTACCGCACATGGTTTATGTCACTGTACCGGCTGGCTTGTGTTGTACTAGAGACCTAAGATAGGCCTTGCTGCATGTCTGAATCCTGCCAGTTGATCTGTTTTCTCAGCTCTGCTTTGACTGTTTGTATGCTTTAGACCAGGTCTCACTATGAATACCTGCCAGGCCTGGACCTCACTGTATAGACAGGCTGGCCTTGAACTCACAGAGATCTTCCTACCTCTATCTGGACGCAGAGGCAGGCAGATCTCTTGAGTTCAAAGTCAGTCTGGTCTACAGAGTGAGTTCCAGGACAGCTAGGGCTACACAGAGAAACCCTGTCTGGGGGAATGTTAGAGGAGCTCTATGTATTATATTTCCCTCTATTTAAATAATGAGATTTAAGTTGGCTATGGTGCCACATACCTATAATCCCAGCACGCAGGAGGTTGTCCTGTGTGAACATAGCTAAACTTACTCATTCTACTATTAATAAGGGTGGGTTGTTTTCAGTTTTAAGCTGTTGAAGTTGCAAATATGTAAACATGTGGGTTGAAATGGTATAGCTAGGTCATAGAAATATATGTGTATGCTTTTGGTTTAATGAACCTCTTGTCTACACTTTCAAGTCATCAAGACAGATATTCCAAGACCCATAAGCCTCCTTAGCCCGTCTGCTGCACTAAATTTCAGTGAACTTCCTTAAACTTCAGTAGCCTGCTAGCACTGAGTCAGTCAGTGATGGGGGAGGGTAGCCTCAAGCTGGTTTTCTTCCAGAGTAACCTGAGTGATACAGTTCAAAATGGGCACTGTGATGATCCATGCCAAGGCATTACCTTATCCTCCTGGGTGTTTCTGGTTCTTGTCAGTGTGGGAATGGATTTGGCTCATATAGAAGTGAAATTTCTGGGTCTTCTTCAGTGTGGAAGGCATGCCAATGGCTGAGATGAAAGAACAGTCTTGGGGGAAGAGAAATGACTCAACAGTTAAGAAAGAGCATTTGCTGTTCAATGCTGAGGACCAGTGTGCCAATCCTAACACTCGTATGAGAGGGTTCACAAATGCCCATGATGCTAGTTCCAGGTGTTCCAGCTTTTTCTGGACTCCACAGATGTGTACACACACACACACACACACACACACACACACACACACACGTCAATGCATGCACATTAATAATAAAACTAAACATTTTAAAGTGGTGAGAACATTTAAAGTTCTACTTTCACCAGTTTTTTAAGTGTACAATACATTGTGGATTTTAGAGTATATTTGTTTTGAGACAGGATTTTATTATAATCCCCCAAATTGGCAGTCCTCTGCCCTAGCCTCCTGAATTCTGGGATTATAGGCCATCACTGTTATTAATTATGCATGTTATACAGTGTTACACACTAGATCTCTTCTACTTACACCTCTTAGCTAACTCAAATCTTGTATCCTTTGACCTATCTAGACAAAACTGTATCCTCTGAGGAACAGTTTCCCCTTGTGCTGTCTTTTTTTTTTTTAATAATTGTTTTTTTCTTTTTAAAGATTTATTTTGTGTATGAGTACACTGTAGCTGTTTTCAGACACACCAGAAAAGAACATCGGATCCCATTACAGATGGTTGTGAGCCACCATGTGGTTGCTGGGAATTGAACTCAGGACCTTGGGAAGAAAAGTTAGTGCTCTTAACCACTGAGCCATCTCTCTAACCTTAATAAATACTTAAAATGAATTCTCCAAAAGATTCTACTATGTTTTGTTTTCTCAAACTCAGAGACGTTCTTGCTAATATGGGTCAGGGAGAGAAAGACCTCAGTAAGGATGGAGATACAGGAAGAATGAAGTGTGGCGGTGCCACATGCGGTGCAGAGTGTGGATACATGCTGAATTTTGGCTGAGGACGAACCTGGGCATCAGGCAGTGATGAGAACAAGAGGCTCCCCGGGCTTCATAAATGCCACAAACAACAAACAGTGCTGTAGCACATTTGCGTTGCTTTAACAGATGCCCAAATAATGAAGTTTATTTTTAATTACTGGATTCATTATTACTTACTGGAATACGTTTACTTTATAGTTCTATAGTTTTGGGAAGTTCAGAATCAAAGGACCTCGGGTTCCCTGGTGAGGCTTGGTTCCATTGCTACTACCACTTCCTGTGGGCAATCCCGCAGGGCAGAAAGAGCAGAAGGGTAATAACTCACTGTGAGCTCCCATGTTTATATTGCTATTGGAGAATCAATCTCGCTGTCTCTGTCTGTCTGTCTGTCTGTCTGTCCCTCCAGGATCTCATGTAGCTCACAGGTTGTCCTCTAGATTGCTGTATAACTGAGGGTGTAATTGCGTTAGGGAGATAGATAGCTCAGACAGTAAAATGCTTGCCTGAAGACCAGAAGCCATAGAAAAATGCTGGGCATGGTGGTGCACACTTGTCTTCCCAGCTCTGGTGAGGCAGAGACAGGTAGATTTCTGAGGCTTCCAGGCCAAATGAGAGAGCCTGCCTCAGATAAAGCAAGGGGGATGGCACCCGAGTAATAGCTAGCATTCAGTTTGACTTTTGGGTTTCCCATACACGTTACACACCCTCCCTGAGAACATACACAATTTAAAAATATTTTTATTTGTGTATGTTTTAATTTTTAATCAGCCTTACCTATGTATGTGTAAGGCATGTAGGCATGAATGCCTAAGGAAGCCAGGCCACTTCCCCCTGAGCTCGGGTTACAGGTTGTTGTGAGCATTCTGACATGAACTGCCAGAAGTTTAGAAGTTTAGAACTGCCAGAATTTAGAAGGAATTCTGTGGCAATGTTGAGTCACTCATGTCTAGAATAAGTTTCAGTTCTGGCTCCAAGAGAGGCCTAAAGTCATCTCGAACCTCTTTTTCTTTCCTGATTTGCTGTTTGGCCTCCACCAAGAAAAGCAGGTGGGAGTTTCCTTTCTGCACACCGAAAGTCCCATGAATTAAATAGAAATTCAGCTTACCGTCCCCAGTCAAGTAATACTAACAAGTTATTTCTAAGCGACCAGTTAATTTGCTAAAAGAAAGCTGGAGTGGTCTGTTTACCTTCCTCACTTAGCTTCAATAGACAGTTCTAGGCAAACTGACCCAAAGGAACAAAGATCCTCAAAATATGGTTTATTCTAAGAAAAGATATAAAGCTTTATTTAATGTTTATTTAAAAACCCTTTCGGTCTGACAAATGAGCTGGAGATTATTGGCAGCTCTTGCCTGTGTTTTGGCTCATGGGGCAGGATAATCACACTTTACTGCTGCCTTTCTGTTACTGGTGTACCCACAATCTAACAGACAAGCAGTTACAGAAAGAGCCAATCATACCTTAAAAGGGATACTGATTAACAGAAAGGGAGAGTAAAAGCCCCCAGGGACAGTCTACACAATCATTTGACTCTCAGTTTTCTTTATGTTGGTAAAAAAGGAACAGCAGCAGTGAGAGACCCTGGGTTATCAAAACACAAAAACTTGAGGACCTAGGCAAACCAGTATTTTATAAGGATGTGTTGACATTAGAATGGAATCCTGCAATAGTTTTAAGAAGGGGATGTGGTTATGCTCACATATCTAGAGGGAATAAAAAAATATGGTTATCAACAACATTTATAAATGTTAGATCTGATCAGGAAAAACCTCTTATCAGCTGAGACGTGGAAGTCAAAGCAAATAGCCCAAATGATTCACAGACTGTTTCAGTTACTGGTTTCTCAAAGAGCATGCAGATCAGCTTCAATAGGGCTAGCCTCAGAGACTGGCCATGAGGAGACTGGACAGATGCAGAGAGACTGGGGCAGGCATGCTTATAGAGCGAGCTGTGCTGTGCTTTGCATCCTCATTGATCTTTGCTTCACCGAGAAAGGCACCACTGAGAGCTTCTCTCCTGGCCTCCTTCCTCATCCCTCCTGCTAACTTGTGCCTAAACTGAGGCCTCCCTGTCTCTGCTAGGTCCTGCCACTGCTGCTGTCCCAACTCTACCGCACGGGACTGCTAGTGTATCCATACAGTGCTTGGGATCGTGCTGCCACTGCTGAGTCCTGTGAAATGAACTGCTCATTTCCCGACAACACAGATAAGATTTACTCCAAAGGACCTTTCTAAACAGGTCCACTTCCTCTGTATCCTTTCTTTTCCACTACCTCTGGTGGGTGGTGGGTTAAAAGAGAGGTTAAAGCATTTAAGAACCACCATTAAAAATAGGTCTTGAAAAAAATAAAAGTTACAACAGAGTGTAACAAAATATAATGTATAAAAAAGTCACAGTGAAACCCATCACATGTTAACCAAAATTATTATTATTGTTGTTGTTGTTAATGATTCAGTGCTTGGGATATAGTAGGTAAAACACTAACTGAACAAGCTTTACAACCTGAGTTCAGAACCTGGCCATGTGGTGACATAATCCCAGCATTCCTGTAGTGTGACAGCAGTGGAGACAGAGTAATTGTCAGGGATCTTGGCCAATAGCTAGTTTGGCGTATGGGGTACAGAAGAAATTAGAGACCCTGTCTTGGAGTGTAATAAGAAACTGTTCCCAAAAGTGTCCTCTCCCCCTCCATATGTGTGCACACTTACGAGTACATCAAGCACACATACACAAAGATCTGAGTGACTTATTGACTAGATAGAATCAAATGTAAGCCGTCCAGGTCCTGCACGCAATGATACTAAACAGAGCAGTGCACAGAGGCTGCTGATACTTGATCCCAAGCCACGGCTGGTCCTTGATGTGATTGGACTCAGACAGCTGATCTGATCTTTATGCTTTTCTGTTTCCCCTTGAGCCATACTTAGGGTTTAAAAACCATCTGTATAGATAAATGAATGCAAAGAGATGAGATTCAAGTCTTCTGAACACTGACTGTATATTATACTTTTTTGTTAACATTTTCTCTCTGACTATGCAGAGCCGAGCCTGCAACCTTTTTTTTTTTTTTTAAATAATAGAGATGGTATTTCCTGATCAGATGTGGAGCAAGGCTACAAGGTGATAAGAATACAGTAAAGATCTTATCCTTGAGTTGTCTGTAATAAATTTCAGATAATGGTATTTACTTATTGTTTTGATGAGAAGGAAATGGGCTCAAATTACACTGGTCAGTTGCATAAGTTTAAAGCTATACCAGCTAATTTCTCATCACATGACTAACAGCGAAGCTGAGTGAGCAGTTCAGTAAGAAAAGATGGTTAGTTCATGGTTTCAGAGAGCTCCATCCATGGTCATCAGCTTCGTTATTTCTGGGCCTTGGTGACAAACAAGGTATAAGACAGACGCAAAACTATCGATCTGTGTGGTCAGGAAGAAGAGACGGGTACAGGAAGGACAAGGGGCAGACGCAGGTCCCCGGAATTCCCTCCTACTTATCACTGTGCCTCACCTCCCAAAGCCTTAAGGACCAACCACAAATCGTGACACATGCAGAAGACCAAGGCTTCAACACAAGATCTTGTGGGGAACATTTACATCCAAACCACAGTAGTCTCAGTCTTGTGGCTTTGATTGCCATGTCCTTCCTCTTAAACTTCATAGACCACAAGTTTTAAAGAATCATCCAGGGTTACAAATGAAGATTTTCTTTGTCATTACATATAGATTGTTGTTTTTATGCCAGGAGGGCTGGCACAGGCCTGTGCTGGGACAGTTTGTCTTATCTGGGCAGCCACAAAGTTTTAGAAAGGAAGAGAGACGCCAGAGGGAGGAGGCAGGATGGAGGAAGGTGAGGATGAAAGTCTCTGCGCTGCTCCGCATAGCTACAGGTTGCTATGAATATTCTATAAGGAATGGGTTTGTATAGGATGATCTGTCTTGTCTAGGTGGGCAAATTGTATCATATCATTTGGCTCTGAGTTTATGGTTTGGATGTTTTGTGAAGTGTAAAATTTGCTGAGAAAATCTGAGATAAAACCATTGTTAAATTAAAAATAAATAAAACCATTGTTAAATTACAAGTTTCTGGAGTTTTGAATTTATCGGTCTGCTTGGGGTGTTGCCAGAGTTCACGGTTAGCAGAGGGCGGCCGCTGATGAGATGAATATAATGTTAGTTCTGTATGGCCCACTGTGCCAGAAGTAATGTGGGAGAGACCGCCGGGGTCAGGGAGTAACGGGGGTAGCGTGGTGTGGAGCCACGCTGGAACCAGTCACCTTCTTTTTAATATTTAGCCCAACAACTATATTTTTGTTTATTTTAAGACAGGGTTTCTTGTGTATCCCTGGCTGTCCTAGAACTTGCTAATGGACCAGGCTGACCTTGAACTCAGAGATCTGCCAGCTTCTGCTTCTGGAGTGCTGGGGTCAAAGGCACGCACTACCATTGCTTGGTAGATTTTCATACTTTTAAATCAGTTCTATTTTTTTTTTTAGTGACTCTAGAACTTAAATACATTGTCTGTTTGTCTATCTATCTATCTATCTATCTATCTATCTATCTATTAGGTTATTTTGAGATATGGTTTTGCTATACAGCCTAGGCAGGCTATGAACTTATAATCCTAACACAGTCTGTTTGAAAGCTATTATGAGGGTCAGCTGGGGTGGGTGAGCAGATAAAGGCACTTTCTAAGCAACACTGGCAAGCTAAGGCTTAATCCCCAGGACCAATGCAAAGGTGGAAGAAGTAAACAAGCCACCAAATTGTCCTCTGACCTTCATGTGTGCACGGTGGCATGCATGCCCAAGCACACACATTATGTACACACACATACACACAACCATTATCACTAGATAAAATAAATCTAGTATGAGCCAGGCACGGTGTTTATGCCTGTAATTCCAGTACTGGAAAAGCTGAGACAGGAGACTTGCCACAAGTTCAAATTCAGCCAGAGCAGCAGAGTGAATCCCAGTCTCACTTGAGTAAAATTCTGCCTTAAATAAACTGAAACAAAACCCAAACCAAACAAAAATCTGCTATATACAAGTTCTTGCAAAAGTTATACTAAATAGGGAAGAGTCTGTGGCTCATATTTTTTAGATGACTAAGATGAAAAGTGTTTATTAAAGATGTGAACATTCTTTTCTTTTTGGCTACATAAATTAACCCATTTATTGCAGGCTAGGCAAGTCTCAAATGAAGCACTTTTACTGGTCTTTGGTCCCTTCAGTCTTCTGATGGCAGACTCCAGTTTGACAGAACAGAGATTATGGTCTAGCCCCTCAGCCCTTGTTTTCTATCACAGAGCCACAGTGCCAGATGCTAGTGATTTGTCTCTTCATCTTGGTCTTGCCATAGACAGGACAAGTGTACTTGGTGTACTAGCTGATTTCACTTTTCTTCACCCTCTCCCTGAGAGAGACACCATAGCAGGTCTCTAAACCCAAGAAAACAGAGCTCCTGTTTTGTTTTTGTTGTTGTTTTGTTTTTTTAATAATCATTTGGCATGCAGTACTGCTTGGTAGAGAGGTTTAGCAATCATTGAGCTGACACCAGTCATCTGTGTGATTCAGGGCAAATGGCCTGGGCTTTCTGGCTTTAGTTTACTTGTCAGTAACATACAGGAACAGGGCACGCCATCTCTTTGGTAAATAATCCTCATTAATGGCGAGTGTGAGAAGGTAGGCAGAGCAAGTTTGTTGGTAGAAGTCTTTGGGCATGAGATGGTCTGTACCTGATATCTTTCATCTTGCCACTGCTAAGGAACCACAGTCAGCCAGCAATCAATTTCCATCTGCAGCACAGCCGCCATGGTCCATGCACAGCAGGCTGGAGGAGAGCCAGGATTTATTTTTGCCACAAACTGTCTTGGCAAATGGGTTTCCCTAGAGACGCCTGTTTAATTTTGTGGTGTGGTGCATGGTTTGGTGGGAAGAGGAGGAATGCAGAATGTTTGTTTGTTCTGTAGTTACCTGTGTCTCAAGACGCTGGGGGGAGGGGAGCCGAGGTGGAAAGAACTGTGCATATGCACTTATACAAACCAGAGACTTAGCCTGTGCTGCACCTGACACATCGTACAGTCTGGACTAGTTTCTCTGTCCTGGAGTTTCTTTCAAAACTTCCGCATCCACATCTAGATTGATTTTAAATAGCAGTTTGACCAGGCTGTGTGCATTCATTTGTGGATTTACTTAGGAATCTTACAGCTTCTTTATTTTCATTATTGTCAAACATCTAAAGTTTTACATATGCAATTATTTCTTTTCCATCCAACTTAATGAATTAAGCAAACATTACTGTGTAATAATTGGATCTAACTTCTGAAGATATATAATGTCAGCTTTATTGTTACCCTACCCAGGACCTTTTCCATTTGAAAGTTCGTTCTGCCTCACCGCATCCTGCTTAAGCGTGCTGAGGTTATGCTGAGGTTACCTCTGCACCACCAGGCTCCTCGGGCAGTTCTCAGTCCTAACAGCACTTTACTTTGTTATGGTTTTGTATATTGCTGACTGTGGTAGCTTATATGAAAATGTCTTCTGAAGGATCAGGCATTGGGACACATGGTCCCCAGTTGGGATGCTGTGTGGGAAGGTTTAAGAAGTGTGGCCTGGCTGGAGGAAGTTTGTCACGGCATTGCCCTGCTTCCAGTCCACTTTCTGTTTCTTGCTTGTGGTCAGGATGTGATCTGTCAGCTTCCTGCCCCTGTCCCCTTGCCTGCCACCTGCTGCCATGTCTCCCCACCATGGTGGAGTCATATCCATGTGGAACCATAAGCCCAAATAAACTTCTGTCAATTGTTGTGGTTATCACAGCGATAGGAAGATAAATAATACATTATCCATGCCTGTCTCCAGAAGTTTTAGGTAAAGAAATTATTCACACTTTCCATTTGTTCTTGGAATTTTTAAAGGAACAATGTCTTGGTTTTGTCAGTCTTTATTTATGGTCCCTCCTGTATCCTAAATTGGATCCCATCTTACTATAAGGCCATGGATGGCCTTGAACTCCTAACCTTTCTGCCTCTACCACACAATTCTTGGAATCACAAAAGTGTGTCGCCCTACTGGATGTTTTAGGTTGTTTTCTGGTTTATTAGTTTCTGTCTTTATTCTTCTCATTTTACTTTGTTTTGTTTTTTTGACTTGCTAAGCTCTATGAACTCTTTAATCTTAAATATTTATTTTTATTTTATGCATAGAAGTATTTTGCCTGGATCTATACATGCAGTGACCATGGAGGCCAGCCGAGGGTGTTGGGTCCCTATAACTGGAGTTATAGATGCTTGTGAGCCACATGTGGGTGCTGGGACAGAACTTTCAGAAGGTCCTTTTGCAAGAGCAGCCAGTGCTCTTAAGCTCCAGGCTATGTCTCCTGAGCTTTTAATTTTTTGAAAAAGATTTTTATTTATGTGTATGTCTCCTATACACGTACAGGTAGCCATGGTGGCCTGAGGAGAGTGCTGGATCCATGGGACGGACATTATAGGGAACCTTGGGCTGTCTGACAGAGATGCTGGGGATTGAACTCTAGCCCTCTGAAAGAGCACTGAGGGCTTTTAAAGCTGGGCCATCTCTCTAGCACTAATCTCTTTAAATTAAAATTTAAAAAAAGAATATTTGCAGCAGTTTGAGATTTACAACAGAGCTGAGTAACCTGCAGAGTCTGTTATTCTGTATCCTCACAGACTGAGCCTCTCTCGCTGTCAGCATGTAGCACGGTAGTGGTTACAGTCGTCATCCTGCATTGACACCAGGCCACCGTCCCCTTCCCTCCCTCTCATGTTACCTGTCTGTCTCTTTATCACCTCCACATTTCTGCTTTCCTAGATGTCCTGCCGAGACCAGCACAGTGTGTCACATGTACGCTCCTGACACTCTCATAGGGGTTTTATTTGGAACAAGCTGTTTGTTTTGTTTTAGAGACATGGTTTCTCTATATACTCCTGGCTGTCTTGGAGTTCACTCTGTAGGCCAGGCTGGCCTCAAACCCAAGAGATCTGCCTGCCTTGGCCTCCCCAGTACTGGGATTAAAGGTATGAATCACCACTCAGCCTTTTTTTAAAACATGATTTATTTATTTTTATTTTATGTACATTGGTGTTTTGCCTGTATGTATGTCTGTGTGAGGGTGTTGGATCCTCTAGAACTGGAGTTAGAGACAGCTGTAAGCCACAGTGTGGGTGTTCAGAACTGAACCTGGGTTTCTTAGTTAGGCCAGTGCTCCTAACTAAGCTATCTCTCTAACCCCTAGGCTAAGTTCTTATGTAATACAAGCTAGCTCAAACTTGAGATCCTCTTGCTATAGCCTCCTGAATGCTGGGGTTTTTTTTTAACAAACAATTTTTAATCTTCTCAGAGTTTCTTTAAGACTAATAGCTAGATTTTCTTTGAAGGTACAGCAGCTTGTCTTCACAGTCCCCGTCCCAGACTCCTCTGCCCCTCTTAGGCCGTGTGCAACACCCTATCTCACTTCAAGGTTTTGGTTTAGCTTTTGCACATTACACTTTGAGTGTGTGCTAGATTTAATCTGACACACCCCTCTTTGGAAATGCCATTGCTTTTCAGTTCCTTTTCAAGGAAGTCTGTCACAATATGTCTGCCTAAAGTGTTTTTCTGTAGCCCTTAAAAACTAGAACAAAGAACTGCTTTCTCAACACAATCGTCAAGTTCATGAGAACTGGAGTAGTGCCTCCTTCTATTCATATACAGTTTAAGACAAGCAGCTTGGGATTTAAAAATATCATCTTTACAAAGTATCAGTAGCAACAGCACATAATCATTACTGTCCAGTAGTGGATATCTGGCTTCCTCCAGACCCTGCGAGAAGTACCTCAGGTCCGCCTTCAGTTCTACCCAGTGCTCTGTGTGGTTACTTCCCGAGCCTGTGTTCCATGAATGCTCTTCTCTCAGCCACCATGCCCTACACCCCTTCCTTCCTCTCAAAGGCTGACTACTGTGCTAGAAGCTGCCACTCCCTTGCTCAGACACTCAGTGTGTCCTGAGGCCTGGGTGCTCCGCTGGGCTCTTCAGCTGGTCAACACCAACCAGCCATCTTTATTCCTGGCAGTACGCGAGGGTTTACTCCCTTCGAACATGCTCTTTTCCTGGGAGGACACTCATCTCATACCACAAATAGTCCCTTTCAATGTTCAAACATACTGTAACCATCTAAGACTGAATTCAGTGACCATTTCCTCTAGGGCATTATTCTTAAAATCCTTTACCCTTTGTCACCTCCAGCTACACAAATCTCTGTAGAGATCCTGTCTGGAACCTGGTTTTTATTATGTGTTGCTCTAAGTATGTTTTTACATCCTATCTGGAATGTAGCTCTTTGAAGGAAAGACTATGTCTCATGCAGAGTCTCAGACTGAGCCCCTAGTGCTATTTGTACCCTAATAGATTTGGCTCAAATAATACATTCTTTTGATTGACATCATTCTTCCTTTCCTTCATATGAGAATTTTGTGCTGAATTGTTTAATACTTTTTTTATTTTGAAGGTTGGTGTTAAATCAATTTATTAAACTTTTGGTGAGTTCCTATTGGACCTATGTAAATGAATGGCTCCCCTTCAGAGGCCTTCCTCTGAACTGGGTAATTTTAACTACCTGCTTGATACAATCTAGGATTAACTATGAGGAGGAGGATTGTCCTGGTTACTTGATGTGGTGGTCGCAGTTCATGGGCTAGTTCCATGCTGCATTAATGATAAAGAAAGGTGCCTGA
The DNA here is from genome assembly GCF_963924665.1 of Micromys minutus. Lineage (NCBI taxonomy): Eukaryota > Metazoa > Chordata > Mammalia > Rodentia > Muridae > Micromys > Micromys minutus. The sequence goes on from NC_137980.1 coordinate 23,839,137, forward strand.
ACAGAAGCAGAAGCAAGCAGCATGGCTCTCTTCTCTTGCCTTGGACGCAGCTGTGATGTGCCGACCTGGCATTCCTCTCTGTTCCTCTGCGCCCTCTCTTCCCTTTCAGCTTCCAAGCCGTCCTTTCCCTTTTCATGGCTCCCTTGTCGTGTGCTCACCGTGAGGTTTAGTAGGGTTGTTTAGGAGTTAACTTACCAGTGGTTATAACAGGGAAGAAAATGTCTCTCCCTACATTGAGGAACTATTAACTGCCTATAGATTCACAAGGGAAGGTAGAACTTTATGAGCTCCACCACATGACAGAGCTGAGAGACCCAACCGTGGGCATCTTGTTCAGGTCATTGCTACCACTGACAGTGGAGAGCTCAGTGGCCATCTCTGCTGAGAGGACAGGTGTCTATAAAGCCCACCTCTTCCTCTGCTCCTGCGTTCCTTTCTGTCTCCTCTCTGTGCAGTTGTCTGAACCTTGGAGGGGGTGATGGAATTTTCCTACATAGGACTAAGCATTACTTTTCAAAACTTGGACTAATTTTGAATCTCTGATGTGGGTATAAGCATAAACATTTAGGAGTCAATTATATGTCTACTTAATAAAGCAACAGTATCTTCCCTACTGCAGCCTATGGCCTTCCCAGACATAGCCTTTGACCAGGTTTACAGTACCAGACGTAAATTCCTTCCTGTGAAATGTGTGTCAAGTGCAAACATAAGTGATTAATTATCCCTGCAGTAGCCATGCCACCTTTGCACACGGGGGCGTGTCTTGCCTGAAGCTGGCACACGGGACCTATTGTTGACACTGTTGCTGGTGATCCTCCTCCAACACACTGCATGTCACCTCCTAGAGCTATGGGAGATGCAGCTAAGATTTTTGCATTATTATTGTTTGCATAAAACGAGTTCCTAGATGGAATGCTGGGATATTCTTTGCACTAGGACACCTGGGAAACTGGTGTTCAAGAATTGCCAGTTCATGTTGGGCAGTGGTAGCTCACTCCTTAAACCTAGCACTTCAGAGGTGAGACGCAGAGGCAGGCGGATCTCTATAAGTTCTAGACCAGCCTGGTCTACACAAAGAAACCCTGTTTCAAAAAACAAAACAAAAATGAAATTGCCAGTTCAAGACTAGTTGGATTAGGTAATTCTAACCCTAACCTCATCTTAAAGAAAAGGAAGGGAGGCTTTCCTGAATCTCTGCTGAGCTACTCAGTCAGAGCGACTAGGACTGTTATCCCTGGCATCTCTTCCTCAGAGAAGCACATGTGTGCTCTTCTCTTGGAGCACTCTGCATTATCTCCTAGTCCTTGCATTCCCAGAATCCTCTGTGTTCCATCAGCTATGCATAACTTCCATGTGGTCATCCCCAGAGCCTTTGATCATCAAATGCATTTTATACTTAGATAACATCAAATTTAGGAGAAGTGTGCTTCAACAGCCCTCTCACACAGGAAGACTTACCTTTTACCCTTTCCCTTTCTGTTTGCTTTATAAACTGCCCCCCCCATGCCCAGGGTTTCTCTGTGTAGCCCTGGCTGGCCTTGAACTCACAAAGATCTGCCTGCTTCTGTCTCTTGAGTGCCAGGTTTAAAGGTATGCACACCACTGCCCAGCAACTGTTCATTTTTTTGTAGAGAACCTTTGTAATTTTTATAATTAAAAGGCATATATAGATCTGTTTGGACAAATAAAATTCAGTAATAAGATTTTAATGTTATTTAATCTGTTAAATTAGTTATCTGTAAGCATGCCCCCACAACACTGTGCAAAACAGTGTGGAAACTTGTTTGGAGAACAAGAGTCACAAAAATGTTCATGTTCCATGACTTGTAAACTGCTGTTAAAAGACAACCTGAAGAAAGTAATTGAAAGAGTGAAACTCAAAGTCTGTCTTTTGCTTGTACACAGCAGAGTAGAGGAACTAAAACAAAAGCCGAGAAAGAAAAGGTAAATAATGATCATTCGTCTGGGTGGAGCATCCCTGCAACACTGGAAACATTGTTAAACAAGGCTAACAGTGTTTACAGTGCAGAAAGAATGCATACTGATTATAGCTGTCTATAAAGTAAATTGCATCTGGATTGCTAGGAAAGCAAACAGATAATTAAAGCTGTTCTTCTAGTATAATGGGATTATAGACACATTTACAAATATAACCAGGAAAATATGAAGAGTTTCAGGTTGTCCGTTAATTCAGATTATTGTTGTCTTGGGAGATTTGAGTTAAAAGAAGACCCTGGATTCTGATCCCTTTTTCTTTTCTACATAGGCCTAAATATTATGCCCTACGAATGAGGAAACCTCTGCTTTCTTAGTTATTAAAACAGATGTGCTGGAAACTTGTGATACTAGAATGGCCTCCTGGGGATGTCACAGACTCCATTCTCAGAAGCCATTAAGACAACTACACGTTTGTCTCCACTCCAGCTCCTGACAACCACTAATCTATTTTGTGTCTCCCATGTGGCTGTTTTAATCTGGTTTCCTTTACATGTATAAAGCTTTCGAGGTTCACACTTGTGGTATACACCAGGGCTCCACAGCCCAGGCTGATCTTGAACTTACAATGTAGCTGAGGAGGATGACCCTAAATTTTGATCCCTTTGCCTTCGATTTTTGAGTACTGGGATTAAAGGCATGGGCCTCCTAGTCAGTTTTCGTGGCTCTAGGAATTGAATCTAGGGCCTGTGTGTGCTAGGCAGACATGCTACTAAAGCTCCGTCCCCCACCCTTCATTTTTTTATGATCAAGTAATAGCCTGTTGTACAGGACAGCACACACCATTATCTGCTCACCAGATGATAGTTATTTGGATTTTTTCCACTTTTTACTATTACAAGTAATGTTGCTATGAACACTTAGAACAGGTCCGAATTCTAATGTGGACATTTGTTTTCAGTTCTTTTGACTGCATACGTAGAAATGGAACTGTCGGGTCATATGCTCAGTTTTTCCTTAACCTTTTGAAGAACTGCCAAATTGCTTTCCAAAGCAGCTGCTTCATCCCACCTCCATCCCTGCCAGGGTACGAGAGCCTGATCCCTTTGGCTTCATTTCCAGCTCTTAATGCAGGGCTTGCTTTAAACATCGATCGAGTTGATGCCAAATTTCTTACTGATGTTCTCACATCAGGGGAACTGGAGTAAGTAAAATGAAGAGTGATAGCTGCTAAGGGCTCCAGCAGATGACAGGAGCCTCGGGTAGTGTCAGAGCTCTCTGAACATGGCCACAGCCTGGGTATGGCATGCCCGCTAAGGTCCATGTCCTGGAAACTCAGTCCCCACTACCAGCATGGAGGCAGGAGAATGACAGTGTTGTCATATTCTTCATTTTCTGTTCATCAGGGTTGGAAGAATGATGTAGCTCAGAGAAAATAAGCCATGAGGAGCAGTAAAAGGCTGTGTCAGGAGGGCTGTGAGGCATGGTTAAGGCCTCTGGAATGTTGTGTTCTACTGGTGACAGCTTCTTACACTCTGGGGCTCCCTCTGTTGCTTGTGACGCCTGAAGGAATTTAAGAGATTATCGTCTCATTCTCTGTGGAACAGAGAACTCTGTGCAGTTTTTGCAAAAGAGACTGGTAATAGGAAAAAGAAAACGGTGTTTCTGGTGTGTTCTGCTTAAGGATTCAGTATCTATCTTTGTAGTATTCTAAAAGCAGAAATGTCCCCAAATATAGATAAAAGTGGGCAGACCACTTTGTCTCCTTTTTTTCACATTGTGACTTAAAGACAGTATTCTTTAAGAATTGGGAGCACACAGGGCTACTGATAGGTATCAATAACTCATCTGAGGTCTGTTGTAGCTCAGGCTGATCTTGAACTTAAGGCAATCCATCTGGGCTCACTCTGAATTCTCTCATATATCATTTCATGAGCTCAGGAATAGAGTGCATAAATGACTGAATTATAGTGAGTCAGTATTCATTTTGCCTTAGTTAGAAAGTTGGCATGTTTTGGCATGAATGTGGTGGACAGAAATAGCAGCTCAGCTAATGCTGTTTCCCGTGTGTCTGTGTATAGATACCATGACTGTTATGTTCAGCCGAGCTGTACCAGAGTAGCAACAGAAAGATTATACATATTTTAAATTACTAGGCCTGCCCTGTGACCTTTGCTTTCTCTGAACTCAGATTGTGAACAAAATTCAAGCAACTGTTGAACTCAGAAGACGGCAAGCACAGCGCTGTACACTTGTCCAGCCTTTGAGAGGAGGGTAGGGTGGGCTTGAAGGTTCAAGCAACTGAAACCCTCTTTAGGTACCTAATACACTGTAATGCTTTAAAAATACTTTGAGGAGTTAGTGAGATTGCCTAGTGTTTAAGAGTACTTGATGCTTTTGCCGAGGACCAGGGTTTGGTTCCCAGCACCCACATAGTGGTTCACAATGATCTGTAACTCTAGCTCCAGGGAATCTGATACCTTCTGGCATCCATGGGCACCAAGCATACAAATGGTGCACAGTTATGCCTGCAGGCAAAACACTCATGCACATAAAATAAAAAATCCCAAACAACTTAAGAACCTTCGCTCTTTATATAAAATTTCTTGCAAATCTTCATGTAATATTTTTGTACTCCACCTGTCTTCCCTACCAGCTAAGAGAATCCTTTGTCTTTTTACTGACGCAGATTTTAAAAAAATATATTAATATAATTCTGTTGTAATACTATTCTGAGTTACGAATCATAATTTAAAGGACAAACTACCACTTATATCAACAAGTGTGTATGAGTTGTTAGGCCAGCTGATGCACAGCTGCAAGCCCAGCTACTCAGGAGGCCAAGGCAAGAGAAGATTGAAAGCCCACGGTCAGCCTGGGCAATACAGATGAGACCTGTCTCAAAACAGTGTTCAGGGTCTAGAAAGATGGCTCAACAATTAAGATCACTAACTGTTCTTTTAGAAGACCCAGGTTTCATTCTTAGCACCCACACGTTGACTCACCATCTGTCATCCCAAATCTGATGCCCTCTGCTAGTCTCCATAGGCACTAGATACACACATGGTTCACACATACATGCAGGCAAAACACCTGTACATATAAAGAAAAAAATTGGCAAGGTTTCTTTGTATAACCCTGGAACTTGCTCTGTAGACCAGCCTGGTAACTCAGAGAGCCACCTGTCTCTGCCTCCCAAGAGCTGGGATTAAAGGCATGCACCACCATGCCCAGCAGCATTTTAAAGTTTTGAGTTCAGCCCATGGGGTCTCACAGAGACTGAACAGCCAACCAAAGAGCATTCAGGGTCTGGATCTAGGCCCCCTACACACTTGTAGCAGATGTGCAGTTTGGTCTTCATGTGAGCCCCCTAACAATTGGGGCTGTCTCTGATTCTGTTGCCTGATACTGAACCCCCTTCCTCTACCTGGACTGTCTTGTCTGGCCTCAGTGGGAGAGAATGCACTTAGTCCTGCTGCAACTTGATGGCCCACAGTGGTGTGGTACCCAAATAGGGCATTCCCTCCGCTGAAAAGAAGGGGAGGAGGTAATTGTGGGAGGGATTGTAAGGGTGGGACTGGGAGGAGAGGGGAGAGAGGGGGCTGTGATTGGAATATGAAGTAAATAAATAAATACATTTTTAAAAGTTTTGAGTTCAAGTTTGCCTGTATTTACTAAGTGCCAAAGTCAAAACACGATCCTAAATTCCTCCCCCTCAAGTCCAGACTCCTTCCTCATTTAACTGTGTAGTGTTGTGATTCCAAGTGGAATCAGGGATAGCACCAAATTCTGCTGAGGATATGGAAAGACTGGATCACTCCCACATTGCTAGTAGGCATATTAACTGTAAAACACTTTGTAAATAATTGGGAAATCACTTGGAAGCTAAATATGTGATGTCACATGACCCGGCAGACGTGCTCCTGCTCGTTGGTTCTGGGGAAATAAAACCTTGCTTTGACACAGGAATTCATATAAAGGCCAGAAGCAGCCCATGTGTCACCTCGGTGTCTCTGAGTAGGAAGGCTTAACCAAGTTCCAGCACAAATAGATGTGGGACACTACGGAACAGTAGAATGGAACGTATCGATGCACATGGTCTCCTAATCATTCAGACTTTATAAAGGCTATTTCTCAGAGCCCAAGGTGAAGGTAGCAGCCAGCAGATGCATTATTTAGTGAAGTCCGGCTTTCTGGACTGTGGAATGTTGCCTTCTAGCTACGTCCCTCCACAGAGAGAACTAAACAAAATAACAACAAACAGAAACAAAAAACCAGGGCCTCTTATGAGGTTATCAGTCCCATAAATGAAGACAGTAACCTCATGGCTTAGCTGCTGTCCAAAAACTCTTTCTCCTGGTGCCATCAGCTTGGTTGAAGAATTTGGAGGAGGAGGTGTTCTGTGTTGCTGCTGGGGTATGGAACTCCACCACCACTCCGGAGGTAGGAAACTGAGTGGAAAACAACACAAGCTGAAGCTAAAGTTGGGGTTCCCTAACTCCTGGGCATCTAGTCACTTCTGGAAACCAAGTGGAGTTTGAAACAAAGGGGGTTCCTAGGCCTGCGATGAGGCCAGGAGAGATAGGGAACTCTGGCTTAGCTCAGGGGGTGAGTGTCCGGGAGTATGGAGGACCCTTCTGGAGACTGGGGTGGCGGCTCTATACAAGGAAGGCTCCCCAGCTCCCCCTGCCCCCATGTTGGGGGCAGGGGGAGCTGGGGAACAATCAATAAACAGTGTGGAGCCGATACAGTCCTCGGCTCCACACTGTTTATTGATTGTTCATTCTGGAGAATAGGTGCCTACAACTCCTCAGAGATTAAATACCTTTTGCAGGATGAAATGTCTGCAAAGGAAAGGCGTGGAGAACTCTGTGTTTTGTGCTATGTGGGCAGCTCGAACATTCAAACCAGCATAACCTGGATGAGTCTCCAGACAATTAGGCTCAGTGGAAACAAAAACAAAAACAAAAACAAACAAAAAAACAACTTAGAGGTTGAAGAGAAGGCTCAGTGGTTAATAGCACTAGATGCTCTTCCTCTTCCTCCCATGACAGCACATGACTTACCTCAATTCCCGGAAGTTCAGCACTCACTCGGGCCCTCCGTGGGCATGAGGCATGCACACGATACACTCACACACATAAAACATTACAATTTCAAACACTTGTCAACTGTATGAAGCCTTTTATATGGCAGTCATGAAATAGTATCGATGAAAACGGATTAATGTTGCCAGAGCGGGAGGGGGAATAGAGGTGACTGTGATTATAAAAAGAGTGTTAACTTCTAATGACAGAACTCTTTTGTATGATCATAAAATCATATAGAAATATAGCCACCTATACCATCCACACACACATGACCTGTGTATGTTAAACAGGAAGTCTGGGGCTGGCAAAATGGTTCAGTGGGTAAGAGTGCTTGCCCTAAGCCCAATGACCTGAATTCACTCTCTGGAACCCACATGGAGGAAATGTGTCCCACACATGCAAATAAAATAAGTAAAAGTAAAGGTAGACCTTTAGTCCCAGCACTCGGGGCAGAGGCAGGAGGTGTAGATCTCTGTCTCTGTGAGTTCAAGGCCAGCCTGGTCTACATGGAGCTCCAGAATGACCAGGGCGACATTGTGAGACCTTGTCTATAAAAACAAAAATAAGTGAAAGAAATTAAAGTAGGAAATCTGAATAAAATCAGTGGATTGTATCAGTATTGTAATTGTAGTATTATGATTTCCAAAATGTTATCATTGGAGAAAACTGAGAAAAGGATTTTTACATTATTTCTCAGCTGCTACACAAGATCCTATAGTTATGTATGAAATTTAAAACCCAAGTTTTAATAAATTATTCAAACTTATAGCTGAGTGATGGTGGTGTGTGCCTTTAATCCCAGCACTTGGGAGGCAGAGGCAGGCAGATCTTTGAGTTAAAAGCCAGCCTGGCTACAGAGAGAAGCCCTGTCTCAAAAGAATATTATCCAAACTCATTTTAAAAATCATTTACTTATATGGGGACATATGGCAGCAGGTGTCAGAGGATGGATGACCTGTGAGAGTTAGGACTCTCCTAGATGTGGGTCCTCAGGGCTGAACTCAGTGGATGCATTTGCTGGCAACCCCTTCCCCATGGATTTTCTCACCTCCCAGGAGCTGCAGCATTGTCTCTTCATGTTGTTATCAGCAGTGACATCACTCAAAGTCCTTTACTAAATGGAACCTTGGAATGGACAGGACTGAGGCTTCCATAATCCTACTGTTGCTGACTGAATAGGTGTCCTCCCACAGGTCCTCATCTACTTGGCTTTTACCGCAACCATTTTCTCCTAGGCATGGGAATTTTTAAGGAGAATATTTCTGGCTCGGATGGCTCAGCAGATAATTCCTTGCCATGAATGTCTGGTGATCTGAGTTTTGAGCCTTGGTACCCTTAAACTCCAGAGTTGTCCTCTGAGCTCCACACACATGCATTAGCACATATGCATATCATTCAAGCAGACACACAACACACCTACATCCACACACACTGATAAGCAAATAAACAATAAATATGGCTCCCAGGCCTAATCCCAAAGATTCAGATTCAGCAGGTCTTAGGGTGAATCCTTGAAACTCTTAGTTAAAGAATTTTATCAGGTGAGGTCAATCAAGTTCTCATGGAGTAAATCAACAGCCATGATTAATGGGCTGTGAGTTTATTATGAGCACATAAGAACCTTTTTAAGTCCTTTTGTGGTATAGCGGAATTACAATTAGGTGAGAATTTTAAAGTCAACTTACTGATAAAATGTTTCAAGCACCCGTGTGTTGAAAAGAATGCTTGACCAAACTCACTGTGCACTTTCTCTGAGCACTTAGAGCAGAAGTGGCTTGGCTTTGGTTCTTAAAACTTCTTTTGAAGAGGCCCCGCCCTGCTTAACTATTCTGCCTGATTCCTCATGATTTCTGTATCACGAGGTGAGCAGAAACTCCTGCTTTGTTACCTCTGCTCTGTCCAGCTTAGAAAACAGAAGCTCTTTTATAACCTCTGAAACAACATACCCATTCAGTGCTGTGTAGTACAGTTTAGTAGATTTTTGTTCTTGTTAATAATTGTCACCTCCTCTCCATCACTACCTCCTCCATCACTACCTCCTCCTCCCCCATCACTACCTCCTCCTCCTTCATCACTACCTCCTCCTCCTTCATCACTACCTCCTCCATCACTACCTCCTCCTCCATCACTACCTCCTCCTCCCCCATCACTACCTCCTCCTCCTCCATCACTACCTCCTCCTCCATCACTACTTCCTCCTCCTCCATCACTACCTCCTCCTCCTCCATCACTACCTCCTCCTCCTCCATCACTACCTCCTCCTCCTCCATCACTACCTCCTCCTCCTCCATCACTACCTCCTCCTCCTCCATCACTACCTCCTCCTCCATCACTACTTCCTCCTCCTCCATCACTACCTCCTCCTCCTCCATCACTACCTCCTCCTCCTCCATCACTACCTCCTCCTCCTCCATCACTACCTCCTCCTCCTCCATCACTACCTCCTCCTCCTCCATCACTACCTCCTCCTCCTCCATCACTACCTCCTCCTCCTCCATCACTACCTCCTCCTCCTCCATCACTACCTCCTCCTCCTTCATCACTACCTCCTCCTCCTCCATCACTACCTCCTCCTCCTTCATCACTACCTCCTCCTCCACTTCAAACTCCTTATTTCTATCCACCCCCCACAAGACTAGTACTTTCCTGGGGTTGTTTGTCTGTTGTCCAATCTGGCTCATAATCATATATTTCTGATCACTCTGTTTTCTAATTTTCACCTGTTCCCTTTTCTTCCCTTTCTTACTTCCAAACTCTGATGTAATAACTTTCCAACTGGCCCTGCTTTCTTAACTCCAAAGACAGACATTATTTAGAATTTGAAATGTAGATATGTTTAAATCTAAAAGCATTTCAATACCTGGTCTATTTCTAACATGTATAGCAAGTAGCCTGTCTTACTGAGGTATAACAAGAAAAGAACTGTTTTAGTTTTCAGCTGTATAATCCGAACTAGTGAGGACAAATGTATTCATAGGATAACCAACACATGACTTATATTGACACTTCTATCTTCTTAAAATTTTCTCATGTGACCCTGTCAGTCACTTATCCCATAAAGCAACCACTCAGATGATTTTATGAAGTGTTTGATATAATTTTAAAATTAATAACACCCTAGAATAAAACACAAAGTAGTCTTTTAAAGCTTAAAAAATACAGGGAGATTGCTGGGATGGCCCATTCAGTTAAGTGCTTCAAAGAGCTACTTACCCAAAATCAAATAAACAACACAACACAACAAAAATAAGAGGCTGGGTATGTAGCTGTTGGTAGATTACTAACAAAAATAAGGCCTAAATTCAGTCCCCAGCATTTCACAAACAGTTTGGTAGTGTCCACCTGTTGTGGTATCTTTTATTTGCCTGATAATTGTAAAGGTTTACTGCCCCCATCTGCTGACCTAGGCCTAGTCCTGGAAGCTTCCAGCCTCCATACAATCCTATCCAGACCTAGAATGTTTTCAGCCTCTGAGCCTTACTGCTGAATAAGCTCACTTTCTAGTTCTTTCTGGACTCTGGCTGGTTGGTTCATCTCAGCTGTTCTGGCTCAAACTCCTCTGTGCACTAACTGATTTAATCTGGCTTTTTTCAGTTTCTCCTGAATTGCACTGCTTGACCTGATGCTAACTTTGGCCATCCGTTCTAGTCTTCTGGCTCCTCATTCTCTGGCTTGTTCTGTCTTTACCTGTGCCTGTCTTCCCTCTGCAGCATGTCTCTATACAACCAGTAAAACGGCCTTTTTCTCTTTTCTTTCTTCTCTGCGCTCCTCATCTCTCCGTTTTTCTCCTCCTTTCCCTCTTCCCACCTCTCTCTGTCTGCACTGCTCTCTTAAGTAGCTTCCCTTTCCTCTCTCTTCTAGTGAGAGCTGGGCATAGCCTGTTTTTTCAAATCTTTCTCTGATTTGTCATTTTGTCTGCCAGTCAATTAGACATCCCTTCCAAACATGGCTGCTTCTTTCTATAATCTAACTCTACCTTCATTGTTTGGGATTAAAGGCGTGTAATAAAGGCACGACTGTAGGCATTGCAGCCAAAGGGATTAAAGGTGTGTGCTAAGGCTAAGCCACACCACAGCTAGAAACAAGCTTTTTTCAATAAAAAACACAATGTTGGGGTTCACAGTGTGATCAAATATTCTATAACGCACACCTCTAATTTCTGAAGGCTAGCAGAGGATTCATCATCTCTTGCTGTGTCCTATTCTGCCTTGTGACAAGGTCTCACACCAAATGTGAAACTCGCTGACCTGGCTAGGCTAGCTGGTCAACACACTCCTGGCGTCCCTGTCTCCAGCACTCAGACCTCAGGTTACATGTACACACAACCATGTCCAGCTTTTATATGGGTACTGGCAGTTTGAACATACGTCCAACTGCAAAATCTTTCCAAACTTTTGAGGTCCATGAGTCGCTACACAAACACCGATCTCAGTTAGAAGGGATGGTTTATTGAATGCACGCCCTAATACTGATTAGATCAGGAGCATAATTTGGATTTGAGTAGCTGAAGTTATCTATACCTCTGAACATCTTTCTCTGTCAGTCTGCAAAGTATAAAAACCACAACGAGCTCATGCACAGGTGCAGGAAGTGCTGTTCAGTGGTCAGCTCTGACTCAAACCACTTTAGACATAACAGTTCATAATGACCTTTAAGTTGATGGGTCTGATGTAAAACTTTGTGGATTTTTTTTTTAAGATTAACTAACCTCATATAGAAGACACAGAACATAACAGGGTATGTTCTGAGTCAAGTTATTTTTCTGCATGTTACAGCAGCAATATGAAATAGCTGGCAGGCATGGAACAAAATGACAACAGCTGTGCTGGGGAGCCACCGCTCACACACACTCTTGGTAAATTTTAAAGCCATTCATGTCTTTTGCCTATGAGACACACGCACACATTTAAGGAATTTGTTGCAGTTCAGATTTCATTTGTGTGCTATCCCTTACTTCAGTTAAGCATTGTGTTTTCATGAAGGCTTCTGGGTCGTTGCTTTTCAGCATCCTTGTTAGGGCAGAGCAAAGCCTGTTACTACCTTGGCTTGAGTGTTATGATAAGAAATTACCAGTGTGGAAGTGGCCACAGCTCTTAGAATATCTTCCTGCACTTTCATTATAAGTTTATTCCTAAGTAAACATTGTTGTGATCAAGACAGCTGTTATTTTTCTTGAAGAACTTTCTCTAGGTTTTGTTTTTAGCTTTCTTTACAATTTGAGAACTGAGAAGGTAATTTTAGATTAACACCTGTTGGAGAAATTCCAAAATTAGAGCCATCTGTTTGCATACTATGAAATATTTTTAAAATCAGATTGTTTATTTTGTTGCAGAGTCTCACTGTATAGTTCTGGCTGTCCTAGAACTCTGTCCTCTAGGCTGGCCTCCAACTCACACCAGGCCACTTCCCAAGTGGTGTGATTTAAGGTGTCTAAGCCTCGCTAAAAACATTTTATCATTATAGACTGTTTTGTTGTTTTGTTTTCTCTGTGCAGTCCTGATAGTCCTGAGATTAGCTCTGTAGACCAGGCTATCCTCAAACTCGGAGAACCTCCTGCCTCTGCCTCCTGATTGCTGGAATTAGTGTGTGCTACCACACCCAGCTTACAAACTGATTTTTTAAAAAAAATATTTGTTTAGTGTGTGTGTGTGTGTGTGTCCATGTGTCCAAGTATCCACAGAGGTCAGAAGAGGGAATTGGATGGATCTCCTGGAACAGGAGTTATAGACAGTTGTGAGCTGCTATATGAGTTCTGGGAATTGGATCCAAGTGCCCTGGAAAGCAGCCAGCTCTAGACCCCCCCAAACTGTTTTTTTAAGATTCATTTTTGTTATTTCTAATTATATATATATGTGTCTGTGTGCAGTTGCCAACTGAGGCCATCAGTATCAGATGCCCTGGAACTGGTGTTTAAGGCAGTTGTGAGCCCCTCTAAAACGACAGTATATGCTCTTAAACCGCTGAGCCATCTTGGTAGCCCTATCAACTGACTTTTTATTTTCTTTTTTTCCTCAGTCTGTTCTGAAAACCACTGCCACTATGACCATTATTCTACAGATGTGCCTGCAAATCTTCAAGACCTTTGAAGAGAGTGCATATAGGCAAGATTATAATCCTAGTCCAATCCTATAACCTGAATTTTCATTATTCTAGGTCAGACACAAAGAGTTCAGCCTTGGTAGATCTTACGATATGTGATGTTGACCCAGGTCATCCTCCTCTGAGAGTGCTTTAGAAACGGGCTCCATCTGTTCCATCTCTGCAGTGCTTTTCTGGTTGCAGCCCTGGCATACTCTGCATTGTAAAAGGCTGTCATGTGTAAGTTTAGTCTGTTTAGTGTCCACCTAGCCTCAGTGTCCCTGGACTTTTGTCAGGCCTCATGGTAAAAATTCAAAGAGTATATTTTAAAATATGCTACTGTTGGACTGAAGAGATGACTCAGCGGTTAAGAGCACTGACTGCTCTTCCAGAGGTCCTGAGTTCAAATCCCAGCAACCAACTCACAACCAACTGTAATGGGATCCGATGCCCTCTTCTGGTGTGTCTGAAGACAGCTACAGTGTACTCATAAATAAAATAAATAAAATCTTTTAAAGAAATAAAATAAAATATGCCACTGTCAAAGAAATGAGCCTTTGTTGATGTCTGCAGAAGTGGATTCTGGGTAAAGTAAGTGCATTTGAGAAAACAGTGAGTGTTAATTTTTACAAGTTTTTGGGAAAACATTGTAACATTATGTTTTCTTAAACCTCTTAAAACTGCAAAGCTTTTGACCTAGAAATGTCAGTCACTGAAATCCTCTCTGAAAAAATAATCAAATACTTAGGCAAAGATTTATGTATTTATTACAATAGGCTGTGGAGCAGAGCAATTATAAATCCTGAAGCCAGGCTGCCTCGATTCAAATTCAGGCTGTCTTACTTAGAACCATTATGGCTTTGCTTAATCCTTATGTGTTTCAGGTGTGTGTGTCTGTGCTGTGAAGACTAGTCCCACCCTGAGTTCTTGTGAGAATAATGGTCATCCCTTCAGGTCAGTCAGCTACGGCAGTGTGTTTAACAATTTCCCCCAAGCGTACAACAAGCATGTGTTTCTCCCCCACACACCAGATATGCTCTGCTGTGCTTGCAGAGACACGGGTGTGGTTCATGTGGACTGTGGCGTCACTTGTTCTCCAGGGGTCAGTAAATGACCAGGGATGTGTTCCTGTAGACAAATCATGCCACACACTCACTTAGCACCGAGTTGACTCCATGAGGCAGAGGAGAGAATGAATCTTCCAGACAGTTTAGAGGTTAGCAGATTCTGTAATGATCCAAATGATTTTTAAACATTGGCTTTGATAGCTGTATGGTCCCTGCAACCATTGAACGTCACTGTTGTAGGATGGAAGCTGGATTAGTTAATACATAGATTTTTGGGGTTATGGTTGTAATTTAAATAAAATCAGAGAGCATCTTGGCTTATGGGCCAGAGCTTTCTAACCTTGACTATCTTACTCTAATTGGTCAGAAATTTTAAGAGGATTAAATAAATCAACATACCTAAAGTACATAACCCTAACCCTAACCCATCTGTGGAACATCACTAGCTCATGCTGATCTTCATTAATAGTATTGTTTTTGTTACTTTAGCAAATATTGGAAACAATCAGTGTTCAACAGTCCACATAGGGTCAAGTATATGACAGCACACCGCACTTTAAAATGTTAGGTCTCCATTTAGACACCATTTAAAAATAACTAAGGGGAGGGGCTGGCTTGATAAGAGTATTTTCTGTGCAGCCATGAAAACCTGAGTTCACATTCCTGGGACCCATACAAGAAGCCGAGCATGGCTGCACACATGCCTGGAAACCCAGCTCTGTGGTGGGGGAACAGAGACAAGAGGGTTATTAGAGCTTGCTGGCTGCTAGCCTATCTCCAGGCTCAGTGAGAGGCCCTGACTGAAGGGTACAAGGCAGAAAGTGACAGTGAGACACGTTAATGGGTTCCTCTGGCCTCTGCAGAGGCAGACATGAGTACACACACACATGAATACACATATACTACATGTATATACACACAGACACACTTTAAAAAGCATTTTTTAATGTAAGGGAGGGTTGGACCGATGGCTCAGTGGTTCAGCATGCCTCCTGGGCCTCTAGAGGACCTGCTCTGCTTCATGCTCTTCATATCATTAGAGGGCTCAAAATCATTTATTACTTCAGCTCCAGGGGACCCAATACCCTTTTCTGGCTCATATTGGCACACAGACATACGTATCTTACACTTACACAGACATATACACACACATAAACATACAACTAATGACTTAATATAAAAACCTAATGGGAAAGGAATATGTTTGTATTAAGTAAAAAGATAACTTCTGTTATGACGTGAGTCTACTTTTTTAAAGAAAATAATGTATTTTGTGTACAGGTTTATTTTCCGGGTTGGCTGAGAGAGTAAACTAGATGGACACTTTTCAAGGCACAGTAGGAAAAAGCAGTTCTGTTCTAGGACTCAGGAAGTGGTCAGAGTACCAGCCCATGGGGTAGCATCCCCCCGACTGACTCTGGTTGTGAGGACCATACTCCATGAGCATCCAACTGTCCTGGACAGACTGGTTTACAGAGATCAGCCTCTCGTGCCTCTGGCTGTCTGAATATCCAGAAGTACACACTGGCTTCTCTTAGAAAGATTATGCTGCAATGTCTGCTGTGGGTCTAGACATCACATGAAGAGTAGCAAAAGAACCTTCAGACTCTCCCACATTCTTTTTTTTTTTTAAGTCTTACAAAAAATACTGACAATTATGTGTATTTTCATGTGTGGAAGGATTGCTCATTGTACATGTGTATATGTAGAGGCCAGAGGTAACCTTGGTAGTCATTCCTCGTGAGCAGTTTACCTTGTCTTTTGAGATGAGGTGTCTCACTGGGGCCTAGTCCTCAGTAATTAGGCCAGCCTGATTGGCCAGCTAAGCCCAGGATCCTTGAGTGTCTGCCTCCCAGAGCTGATTTTACAGACATGCCATTCTTCTCACCCCTAGGTCCTGCCTCTCAGTCATCTTCTGGTCTACACAGCTGGCCCTCAGTGAGCCACACCTCACTGAGCCCAGTTGTCCTGTGTGTGACTCTCTTCTTCATTTTCCCTCAGCTGGTCTTGTGTAAGAACGCTGCAGACATGGTGTGGCTTCCATCTGTGCCACAGACTACCCCAGCGAATATGGGGGTCCCTGGGATAAGGGTCCTCGAAAGCTGGGTGGGTAAGGATTTGGCAGTGACAAACAGAAACATTCACAGGTAGTTTGAATCTGAGTGTATTTTGCAGTTCTCAAGCAAGGAATTTTATACATAATGAAACAGGTATTAAAATTCCTAGATGTGTTTAGTGAAGCAGTCACAGACAGGCCATCATTGTCATTGGCACAGTAAAGCACAAAATCATCCAAAGCTAACGGTGTATTTCCAGGATCAGGTTAATAAATTTTTATGGTCAATATTGTTTAGCATCTGGTACCTAATTTTTGTGAATCTCTGGAGGTGTAAATTTAAACTATTTTAATTATTTTCATTTAAGGCTTTCTTTACCTAAGCCCATTTCCAGTGACACATGTACAGCCATATGAAACTTTAATGTTGGGAAAGTTTTGATCATAATACTATCTTGTAATTTTGTAAATGATTATGAAGAAAAGTGCTGGTTTTCCTGGAGATAAGGTCATGGCTGGTGACACCATCCCAAGGAAAGGTTTCTTAACCATTTTTTAAAATCAGGAATATCTCATAAATATGGAAAGGGAATAGAAGAAGATAGAACAGACATACTGCCATGAGAATTATAGCTTAGTATTTTGCTCCAGCCAAGAGTTCCACAACCGGTTCCAGGAGACCTCTTCCTTTTGAAGCTTTCACCTCAGTCTGTGGAACTTGTCACACAAAATATACTGGGGTTGGGGTGGCACATCTGGACATTTTAGAACACTTGTTTCAGGAAAAATCAATCTCATGTAAGATTCCTTTAATCCCCGCACTCTGGAGGCAAAGGCAGGCAGATCTCTTGAGTATGTAGCCGGGTCTACAGTCAGTTCAGGACAGGGAGCTATGAAGACCCTATCTCGAAAATAAAACCCACAAACAGAAAATCTTCAGATTTGTTTTTAAAAATAATCACAATAATGTCAGCAATATTAAAAGAAGCAAAGTTGCTGCTTTTTGTTTGTCTTAAGACAGGACTTCTCTGTGTAATAACCCTGGCTGTCCTGGACTTTACTTTGTAGACCAGGCTGGCCTTGAACTCACAGAGATCTGCCTGCCTCTGCCTCACTGTGCTGGAATTAAAGGCATGTGCCACCGCTGGCACCACAATCACTCTGGGTTTTGTGGGGTTTTCTATTTTGCCTTAAATGTATTTGGGAGGTTGGTTATGTGCATATGTGTAGCACCCTCCCACAGCGCATGCCTCTGTGTGGAGGACTTGCAGGAGGTGTACGTTTTCTCTTTCTGTCATGAGGGTTTTAGGACTTGAACTCAGGTCAATGGCAGGCTTAATGGCAAGCCCCCTTTCCCACTGAGCCAAGTCACCAGCCTTATGCCTTAGTTCCCCTTCATTGTTCCAAGTCTCGCTCACACGTGTCAATGCACCGCTTGTATACTTGTCTGTGAAGGTCAGAAAAGGGTGTCAGTCCCCTAGACAACTAGAGTCACAGATGGTTATTACCCACCATGGAGGTGCTAGGTCACCTGAACGGGGGTCACCTGGAGAACAGTCAGTTTGTTTCATCTCTCTGTCCTGTGCCTTTGCTTTTGAGACAGGATCTAATGTTACCCAGGCTGGCCCCCAAACTTGCTGCATGGCTGAGTTTTACCCTGAGCTTTGGTCCTCCTACCTTTATCACCCCAGTGCTGGGACTACAGACGTGAAACAGGCCCAGTTTATACTGTGCTGGGGATGGCCCCGGGCTTTGTGCCCAACTGCACCCTGCTCCTGAATGTGGAACCCACAGTGAAGATTTGTTTATTATGTGCATATTTTCCATTTCCAGTGACTTTTCTTTATTTACAATAAAAGATTAATGTTGATTCTTACCAATGGGTCTGTCATTTTCAGACAGATGTCACATACCTTTTAAATTAGTAATAATTTATGCATTAAAGGCTAATTGAAAATAAAATGATAATGTCGTATAAATTTGACATGTTGGATTGGGCGATGCTTGGGGGAGGGAACACAGGGAACATTGGAATGTGTTTATCTGCCTTTCTAGGCGTTACCCGTGGCAGTCCATGGTGAGCCACAGCTTGAGGCTGAAAATGTCACTAGATGTAGGCAAGTGCCTCACTAGAGGACGAGTAGCACCGCTGAGGATCGCTGTCCTGTGCTTCCTAAATGGTTGTCTTGCTCTACAGGAGTGTAATTTGGAATAAAGCAACATTCCATTAGGAGCTAAGCACAAAATCAACACACACACACACACACAAAACCTGCTAGGCAGCAATTTTAAGTTGTTCAGCATGAACAAAAGTTTCATACTGTATTTCTTAATCAAAGGCTAGATTGTCTTGGTAATTGTTAAAAAAAAACAAAACAAAACAGATCACTAGAAGCATTTTAGCAAATGCCACATGGAAACAATAAAATTAGTTAGTAGAGCTCTAATTTATAGTCATTTCTTCAGTCACTTTAAGCTGTAAGACATTTAGGATCTGTGGGTACTAAGGGATACGGAAAGGCCATTGCACTAGTTCTCAGACTTGAGTCCCAGCAGGTTTCTGTAGCTCGATGGATAAGAATGTGTTTGGCTTCTTTGGCCATGACACCTACAACAGTGATGCCCAGCACCCTGCTGAAGACCTCATTATCCTGACTTCCTCTGCCTTCTGTGGAGCCCCTCAGCTCTCAGGGTGTTCTTCAGCTTGCTCATTTGCCAAGGGAAGTGGGAAAAACAGCTCATGCAGAGAGAAGAGCAAACCGTACCCCAGTACCATCTTCTCACATCATCGACTGTTCTGTCATCCTTCAGTGCCAATCACCAGCTTTGTGGGTAAACTGAGGCAGGCAGCCAGTGGGGTTCAATACTTAGAGTCGCTGATGGGGGTTGGTTCAGGTACTGGTGGGGGCTGCTGCTTATAGCAGCCAGTGATTAAGGAAATTACTCAGCAGACTTGTCTCTAAGGAAACATGCACATATACACATATGCACATATATACATGTGTGCACACATGCACATATGTAAATATGTACACCTGATGGACTAATGGAACAAAGTTCCAACAAGCAGGCTTTGAGCATTTCATACATACATACACACACAATTGGTGGATGCAGCAAGCTAAAACACATACTCAGACATATATATACTACATACATACATACACATAGTTGATGGATGGAAGAACAAGGGTCCAACAACTTCGTTTTTTCCTCCATCGCTTATATGTACCAGCAAAATCTTTCAGGCAGTAGAAAGTTACAATGTGGCTGCGAACTATTTTTCTTTTAGTGAGTGATTATGAAAAGCAGTGTGTTCTCCAATTGCTTTATAGGAAATGACATGATGCAGTGCAGGTGAAGGAAACAAGTTGTTCCCAAGAATCCGAATACATTCATAGCTAAGCAACTTGTTATAGATTGACCAAGTCAGCAAGCAGGGTAGTTTTCTCAGCTTCTCTTACCGGCCGGCAGCAACTGTGGTTACAAAGAAAGGATTACTTATTTTATTCTCTATCTTTAAGAGTAATCTTGTAAGAATCTTAATCACAGATCAAAACTCTAAGTCAGTCATACTTATTTTAACTCCTCAGAATGCATATCTACACATCAGCAATTCTATTAAATCATATCAGGAAGCTGAGGGCCAAAATGGGCATAAAAGGGGCTGGAGCCATGGCTCAGAGGTTAAGAGCACTGACTGCCCTTCCAGAGGCTCTGAGTTCAAATCCCAGCAACTACATGGTGGCTCACAACCATCTGTAATGGGATCTGATGCCCTCTTCTGGTGTGTCTGGAGATAGCTACAGTATATGAGCATACATAAGATAAATAAATAGTTAAAAAATGGGTCTAAGAAATAATTACAACCAGTCCAGCCTCAGCGAGTCACGTCAGCCGGCGCTGCCATTGTTCTTGTCCCTTGACCATAAAAGGTCCCTGGCTTGACTAATAAGAGTGTGTCTTCCTGAACTTCAGATTGTTCCCTAAGATTTTCTACATCAGAGTTAGTAGTGAAAACATCTCAACCCAGCTTCACTGACAGCTTCATTTTTCCAAACGCTTTGTAAGGGTGGTGCTCCCTGCTCTCAGTTCTTCCCTAGGGTGGTGACTGAATCATTAATCTGCTCTGGCATCGCTGCCGAGCTCCAGCACTGTACTTGTGAGTGCCAGAGACACTGCCCAGTGAGGGGCTGGAAGCCACTCAGAGTTTTCACAGTTCTTAGATTAAGGGGGCTGTGAGGGCAGCAAGCAGAGCAGAAATCCACAACAGCACGAAGCCCTCAGGACAAGTGTTCCTCAGGGCTCACCCATGTGGCTGTGGTGACCCTTGGGCTGAATCTGTGAGTTCTAAAGCCATTTGTCCTTCCTCCTGCATGGTTCTCAGTACTTCAGATTATTGGTTGTCTCCCAAGTATTCGCGGTACTTTGTGGGGTGTGGGGATTAGTTCAGTGGTAGTGTGCCTGTACAGAACCTTGAGTCTGGTCCCCAGCACTGAAGACAATTAGAATGAAGGAAGGATGGACGGAGAAAGGGAGGAAGGGAAGGAGGTCAGACAAGCATGTGTGTGGCATGGCTTAGCTAGTACAGGCATCTGTTGCCAAACTGGACACTGAATCCAACCTCTGGTACCACATGATGGTTGTACAGAATTAATTCCCACAAATTGTTCCCTGATCACCACAAATGTCTTATGGCACTTGAAAACACACACACACACACACACACACACACACACACACACAGTTACTTAGTAGGGAAAAATATAGGAAAAAAAACCTTTTGGCCTGACTCACAGATTTTGTTTTCTCTTTGTTTCCTTCTGTTTTGTTTTGAGACAGTCTCACTATGTAGCCCTGGCTGGTCTAGAGCTCAGAGATCAGACTGCCTCTGCCTCCTAAGTGCTGGGATTAAATTGTATTTCATCACTCCTGGCTTTCAAACTTTCTTTCTTTCTTTTTGGAAACAGCCAGATTTATTATTAATGTGCCATCTGTAGACATAAGACCCAACAGCCCTCTGTCCCAAAAGTTGAAAAAAAAACATTAACAGAAAGAGCACATGCTGGGCATGCCAGGGGGTCAGAAATCCTGTGAGCTGCCACCCCTGCTTTGGTACCCGGAAGAGAGCATGAAATTCCTCAGGGTTTCCAGATCCTTGGGCACTCCTTGGGGTTCTTCAAGGGTGACCCAAAGCCTTTGGAGTAATTTTCAGGAAATGTACTGTATATCGCATAAACCACGCCATACTTTGACACATCCCTTCTGGCAGAATCACAGGAACACATCCCAGAGCGGGGCTTGGACAACTCCTTAGAATTCATCTCTTGATGTTGATATTGGAACCAAATCTTGATCTGTTGTATTGTCAGTTCGAGTGCATCAGCCAAGGCCTCCAGAGTCTCCGGGTTAGGGGAGGGGTCTTTCTCGAATTCCTTTCTTAGTGCCTCTAACTGGTCACAGGTGAACTCAAAGATGATATCCCTGGAGGTTAAATGTCGAGTTGTCTTCTCCTTGGTAGCTTCGGTAGCTTCCATCACGACCGCAGATCACTTGAGCTCCCTTCCTTAGTTCCTACATTTTTCTTTAAATTAAAATATTATTCTCCTTTTTTCTTTCCTTTCTCCATTCCCCACCCACACACTTCAAATGCATGGCCTCTTTTCCTTTAATTGTACATGCATATATAATATGTTTCTAAATACACAAACACAACCTGATCAGTCTGTATAATGTTACATTTATGTAACTGATTTCAAGGTTGACTGTATGGTGTGACTATCCCTGGAAAGGCTGTCTGCCCCACTCACCTTTCTTTAGGTGCTTATAGTTCTGCCTCTGGGTTGGGGCCCTAATAGCTCTCCCCCCCCACCCCCTGTACTCCTCCCATGTGCCTTTTGGTTCCCTGTTCTGGTCTTTTCTCTTTGGTTTTGTTCTGTTGATGGTTTTTGTGGGTTTTTTTAAAAATAGTTGTTGGATTTTTTTTTTTAATTTTGAGTCAGAACTCTAAAAAGATTTCTATGTTGTAATTATTTGCTGTGTTTCTTAAATATTTTCCAGTCTTAAATTTCTCCTTGTCTAGACTTACCCCTTGTGACTTAATTGTTAAAGAAATGGTCTCTTTGAATAGCATGTTTCCCACAGCTTTGCCTCAAATTGTCCTTTGCTTCACGGTTTTCAGTGCTAAAGGCTGTCTCATTATTTCCTGTGTGCAGGTGGTTACAGCTAGAGGTTCAAGATCTTCCTTCCTTTTTGGAGGTAGCCAAAGGCAACATTGTTGGTCTCTTGCAGGATGACTTGAAATAGATTTTACCTTTTTTTTTTTTTGTTTTTTTTGTTTTTTTTGTTTGCTCAGTGTACACCTTGCTTGGCAGGCATTTGTCTTGAATCTTAGTGGAGTCTCATAATGTTAGCACCTGCCAATTTATAGCTGTTGATCAGACTTCTTGTTAGGGCCAAGTAATCTCAAATGATTTTTAGACAGACGGCTTGGTTCCATTGTATTGCATGTGATTTAACTTTGTGGTGTGTGTGTGCATGTGATTTAATTTTGTGCGGTGTGTGTGTGCATGTGATTTAATTTTGTGTGGTGTATGTTTGTGCATGTGATTTAATTTTGTGTGGTGTGTGTGTGCATGTGATTTAATTTTGTGTGGTGTGTGTGTGCATGTGATTTAATTTTGTGTGGTGTGTGTGTATGTGTGTGTGTGAATTCATTTAGTGCTATATAAAATGTTTTATATTAAAAGCTCTTTTACATTTAGTAATAAAGCTCAGACTTATCTACATACTGTTTAACTGAATTATTTGTACTAGGATTTATATTTCTGTGAAACCCCTTTAGGACAGATGTCTGAACTGCAGATAGGACCATTTCCCTTTGAGCTCGCCACGCTGGGCACAGTTTCCCTTTGAACTCATGTCTTCTGCTTGTGCACCACGGCTCTTTAGTCTCTTTCTGCTTTCTCTGCATGCTCAGCCCTCTCACAGTATCTACTGTTTCCAAGTGTGAGAAGCTGGCTGGGGAATATAAAAGCAAAACTAGCTTTCATTGTGTGTGTGCATCTTTAATTTATTCTTCTCAGTTCTATCTGTAGACCTCAGTTCTACAAACCACTGGAACTCTAGATCCAAAAAGTAAATATCAGGCTGTGTTGACCAATGGCCATGTTTGGATACTGAAAGGCTTGACCTGTGGCTGATGTAGAAAGGCATCAATAGCTGAGATCATATATCAGTATTGACGTGCAAGGAATAATTTATGCTTTACTTCCTTTCTGTTGTTGTTTTTCTTTGTTTTTCTTCTATTGAGACAGAATCTTATATAGCCTTGGCTGGCAACTCAGTGTAACTAACGATAACCTTGAACTTTTGATTCTCCTACCTCCATCTCCCAAATGCTAGAGTACAGGCTTGCAAAACACACACACACACACACACACACACACACACACACACACACACACACACCAGGCAAGGTTTCTTTGTGTAGTCCTGGCTGTTTGGGAACTCGGGCTTAGGGTTAAGAACTTGCTCTGTAGACCAGGCTGGCCTTGAACTCACAGAGATCCACCTGTCTCTGCCTCCAAGTGCTGGGATTAAGAAGTGTGCCAGCACTGCCCCGCTAAAATATTCAGTGTTACTACGTTTATTCGTTAAGACCTTTAACGCTATAACTTGGAACAGTGTTTCCCCAGTTTCCTGGTCCTGGAGTGGCCTCTCTGAGCAAAGCTGCCTGAGAGAGGCTAATTGTGCATCCTGGAGGTGTTAATTGTGCATCCTGAGGGACGGGTGTGTGTTCCCTTTCCTCTCTTACTTTCCTGAGACCCATGCTATAGGGCTTCTTGAAAATGCACTCTGTTCTAGAATTGCCATATAAAAGCTTGGATTATATACTGTGCTTCTCCAAGCAAGGAGGATGCCCGTCCCAGGGCAGTGAGTGCTGGCTTGCTGCTGAATGACTGTCATGTGTCCTTCTTTGCAGGCTCGTTTGTCCTACATGCGGGTGAAGTATCTTTTCTTTTCCTGGCTGGTGGTTTTTGTTGGAAGCTGGATCATATATGTGCAGTATTCAACCTATACAGAGCTATGCAGAGGGAAGGACTGTAAGAAAATCATCGTAAGTATTTTAAACATTTTAGTTTTGTTTTTTTTTAAACCTCCTATAACAGACTACAGTTACTACATAGGGACTAATTATTAAATGTCTTCAACAGTAAAGGCAATCTGATATTACAGTTGTGCTGAACTTCCTAACTTTTTAATATAATCAATACTCAGAAATCTATAGTACAGGTAAATCAGTGTGGAAGCAATCTCACTATGAAAAGGTATTTTTATTTTCAAATATATTTGAAATTTGGTTTATTATATATCATATTTTTAAATGTTTAGGGTATAAGTATGCGAATGTATAGATTTTCTAGAGTACATATTTTTAATAAATGAAGTCATAGCAAACACTAAACTTTAAAGGGTTTAAATTTATCACTTATTTTTCTCTCCCAGTAATAAGTTTATTTTATAAAATGACCTTACCAGTTCAAGATTAATAGCCATATTTACTGGCTGTGACTGTTGTAGAAAATTTATTTTAAATACTTGAGTTTCTTAATTAAGTTAACTTCATATTTTCTACTAAGATCTTTCAATATATGTCAAAACACCTATTTCAGGACCATATATTTATTTCTGTATTCTTTTTTTGTTTGTTTGTTTTGTTTTTATGGGACTCTGGTTCAGACAAGGACCTCAGCATCCAAGCAGGAGCTTGCTCCATGTTAACATGTGAGTGTGTGCGTGTGGTGCAAGCATGTGCCTTTGAGTGTCAGGACAACTTTTAGTTCTCTGTTTCCTCCATGTTTCTGCCGATGCTCTTTGCTGTGCTGTCTGTGTGAGTTTCTGGCTAATTCTCCTTGTCCCTTCCTAGCTCACCTTAGGAGTGCAAGATAACAGGTGTGTGATCTGCCGCATCTGGCATTTTACATGGGTTCTGTGATTGACCTCAGATCATCAGAATTATTTACCAAGTGCTTTAACCCATGGGGCCATCTTGCTGGCCTCATCATACAACTCTATTTTTAATAATCCTGGCCTGTGACTGCTGGGTACGATGGAGGCTGAGGCAGGAAGATTGAGTTCAGAACAAGACTGGGATACATAGTGAGAAACTATATCTTGAAAGAAGAGGAGGAGGAAGGGGAGGGTTAATTCTTAGGTTTTCTGTAGTTATAAATCATTAAAGGTTCTGCAAGTATTGGATGTCACTTTCCCTAAGCCTCAGATGTGTATGTACAACGGGAATGTCTTGCTCTCACAGAACCTATAGCTGAACAGAGAGGAAAAGGAATAATCATATTGAAATAAGTATTGTCAGGCCAAGAGATGGATGAGTAGGTGTCTTAGTTAGGGTTTCTATTGCTGTGAAGAGACACCATGACCAAGGCAACTCTTACAAAAGTCAACATTTAATTGGGGCTGGTTTACAGATCCAGAGTTCAGTCATCATCAAGCCAGGAAATATGGCAGCATCCAGGCATATGTAGTGCTGAAGAAAGAGCTGAGAGTTCTACATCTTCATCTGAAGGCCACTAGGAAAAACCTAGCTTCCAGGCAGCTAGGGTGATGGTCTTAAAGCCCACGCCCACAGTGACACATTTTTTCCAACAAGGCCACACACCCTAATAGTGCCACTTCCCATGGGCCAAGCATAGTCAAACCACCACAGTGGGTAAAGTTCTTGAGTTTGGATTCCTGACACCAACATAAAAAGCCAAGCTACTGCAGTGCATGCCAACAATCTCAGTCCTGGGAGGCAGAGACAGGAGGACTCAGGTGCTTGATGGCCAGCCCGTCTACCCAATCCGTGAGAGCAAATAAGGTGATAAGTGATAAAGAAAGACATCTAACACCACCTGATGGTCTCCCCTGCCACATATGAACACAGACATGGGTATGTCAGGCATTCCCCCCCCACACACACATATCAGCACACATACCGATATGTCTACTCTTTGAATCAAGTATTCCTTAGTCAAACATTTGGAAAAAGTGATTTAGTAACAAAACAACTGGCCTTACTGAATATTCTTTAATGTAGTAGTGAGTGTTCACATATCTAAGAAAAATAACTGTACTTGGTTAGAAGAAATTCACTGTTCCAATCTCATTCCAGGTGGGCCTGTTCACATCATCTAGTAGTATCAGAGATAATGCTCTCAGAGATGGAGCCGACAGCAAACATTCTTTTCTACTCTAACTTCCCTTTAATTTGTAAGAACTAGAAACAAAATGTGATTCCAGGTAATAATTTGCTAATTATTTTATACATTCTTTCAAGTCTAAAATATATAATTTTCTTACAACTGGCTTTAAAAGATGTAGTTAATTATATTTGACTCAAGAGAATAGAACTTGAGGTGGGCCTCTGGCCTCCACAAGCACACACTTGTGGAGATATACATCCAGAGCTTTAACCCTGACACTGGCTAGTTGGTACGTATGGAGTCCCACCCTTACAAACAGTCATGCCTCCTGCTAAAGTTAGGTCCTAAAACAGGGGCATTGCTACTTCTGTTCCCAGCAACTGTTAGATTAATCTAAGTTCTCAAGTCCTGGAGAAGGAGTTTTGTGTGGCTTACTTTGGCACTACAATGCAGTGTATTTAAACTCAGCTGATGGTAATTACATTAAATGTAAATGGACCAGATATCTTCAGTACAGGGCTTGTCAGGCTGTATTCTAAAAATCAAAATCTAGAGTTTGCTGTGGTAGCAACTGACTTGTAATTGCAGCATTTGGAAGGATCAGTATAGATTGGGTAACAAATTCCAAGGCAGCCTGAGGTACAGAACGAGAACCTGCCTCAAAACCAAAACCAAATCTAACTGTACTATTTGAGAGACACACCTTAAATACTGTAAAGTTAAAATAGAAAATCATCCACGCAAAGATTCAAATCCTAACAATATATGTGTTGAAGAAAGTTGAGCCAGCCCTCACTGTCTTAAAATGTGATACATGTCAGATGTTTCCCAGTGTTTGTGCAGTATCTGCCTAAGCAGCTACCTGTTTTTTAAAAAAATTAGTAATGTATATACATTCTTCTGTCCCAGTTCTTATTTAGAAATATGGAGTCTAAGTAATTTGTCTCTCTTGTGTATTACTACATCTACTGTTCTTTTAAGTAAACTAACCAAACAAGATCATCTAAGGTTGCTGTTTAAAAAGTTTAGGCATACAAATTAAAAACTGCATTATCTCAAAGCGTACATAACAAAACCATGCTCAGCAAAATATTATAGCATTCTGTGTGTAAGCTTTGAGCAGATTTCATCCCAAATCCTCAGTTTTATCTTTGTTAAGGAAGATTAGAAAGAGACACCTTTAAAAAAAAAAAGAAAGAAAGAAAGAAAGAAAGAAAAAAGGAGACACCTAGATCCAAGAGGGAATCTACAAATAACACACTATTTATTAGCATTTAAAAGCATAGTTGTTTTTTCTCTTTGAGTATGTTGCTTTTCTAAAAGATTTATTTATTTATTATATATAAGTACACTGTCGCTGTCTTCAGACACACCAGAAGAGGGCATCAGATTCCATTACAGATGATTGTGAGCCACCATGTGGTTGCTGGGATTTGAACTCAGGACCTCTGGAAGAGCAGTCAGTGCTCTTAACCACTGAGCCATCTCTCCAGCCTTGCAATATTGCTTTTATGTTTTCTCTAGTTATTTTTCTATTTTAAAATGTTTATTTTCAAAGTAATGCTACCATATAACAACCAGCACACTCGTGTGTGTGTGTGTGTGTGTGTGTGTGTGTGCATGTGTATGTGTGTGCACACACTCTTATGGACATGTGCATGAGTGGAGCTACTGCAGAGACCAGAAGAGCGTGTCAGGTTTCCTAGAGCTGGACTTACAGGTTATTGCTGGCTGCCTGATGTGATTTTGGGGAATGAAACCAGCCTCCTATAGCAGTCATTTAAAAAGTGTTGTAATTTCTCCAGGTCTGGTGGCACATTTTAGTCCCAGTGCTTGGGAGACAGGCAGGCATATCTGTTTGAGACCAACCAGACCTTCAGAAAAAAAGATGGATGGATGGATGGATCAGACCTTCAGAAAAAAGATGGATGGATGGGTGGGTGGATAGTTAAGGATGGTATAGGCAGATAGTTTTATAAGTTATATATTGATTTATATGTAGATTTTACATATAATCCCTCCTAGAAAAGACGGAGAAAGCATGGAAAGCCATTTTGAATTGGAACCTGATGGGAAGGAAGTGATTGTCTGAAAACTTGGACAAAGCTAGTAAGGAAAAGAACAGTGAGACAAAATCCTAAAACTGGGGAGGAAGGCTGAGGAAGACGGCTCTCACGTGGGCTTTTTATTTCTGGGATGAAGAGATGGCTCAGTGAATAGTTAAGAGCACTTTCTGCTCTCGAAGGGGACCCAGGTTCAGTTCCTAGCACTCGAAACTGTCTATAACACCAGTTCTGGGGGTCCAGGGCTCTCTTCCGGCCTCTGCACAGCAGACATGCACATGGTACATATAGAATAACAAACCTTTAAATTATGAATGATCACTGTGTGTGCATGATACGAGGTGGGGAACAGGGGGATGACCCTGTGAGCGTGGGTGTGGGTTCCCTCCTTCCAGCTCTGTACATCAAAGAAAGAGCTCATCTAAGGGAACCTTGCATGCCAAGTATCTTTCCTTGCTGAACCACCTCCAGTGCTCACCCCTGACATCTTACTACTTTCACCCAGTACATGTACTGAAGAGCTATATATTAGTGATAGTTCACTGAGAATCAGGATCTTGTTGATTACTGTGTCCTGTCGGTTCACTGGTGTGAACACCAGGCTAGAGACAAAGTCCTAGGCTGTGCTCATACTTCCATAACAGCCTCGCTTTAGTTCTAGTTTACAGGTGAGAAAAATGGTTTTGCCCTATTTGCCCCTCAGCTTCACGCTTGGGCATTACCCCCGATGGTCCTCTAACATGTCAATTGGATATAGAGTAGGTTCGAATGCCCTCCGCTTGCTTCTGTTTAGTCTGGAGCAAATGGTCTCACACCGTATAAGCTTTTCCTGAAAGATTGCTTGAGAGGCTCCCCTAGAGCATTGTTTCCATTTTGTTAGGAGTTGGAGGTGAGGTCATCAGCAGTCACGTTCATCCTGGTTCATCCTCTGAGTGTCTGCTGTTGTGGTGTGAGTGCTGAAGTAAAGGCTCCTTAGGTTTGAGGTCAGTCACCTTTCTGAACTGTAGGCTGTGCTGACTACTGAGTGTCTGTAAAATGGTGACTAATGCCATCTGCGTATACTTCCCTTCTACTCCAGATGACTGTAACCATATACCAGTTACTATAACCGTAATTCCTAAACCAAGTTATTGCCGTCAATCTTGTTTGATGCCCCACTGTAGAAATCTTGTAGTTGGACTCTAGGTGAGATTTCCCAGACATGGCGTCTCATCAGCCAGAGTGGAGAGGTGCTTCTCTTCTGTGCACAAGGTCCCCTCTGCGTCATCTGACTGGCTCCTCTGTGCTGGGAGTTCAGGGTCCAGCCTGCACTTCCCTGAGGAGTGCCCCCCCACACACATTTTAGAGGGCTGGTGTGATTGTTAAAGGAACATAGCCTTTAAACTGAAGCACTAAAAGACTACAGGGACCCTAATTTAATCACAGTCTCCTTTGAGATTCAATTTCCAAGGATAATGGTTTGTTACTTAAAACAATCAGCTTAAGACCCACTGAACTGAAGCCATTAGGAGCCATGTACTTGGTTAGACAGAAATGCACAACAGTATTTCATTTCTCTTCTTGCTTGAGCATCTTCAATGTGTGAGGAAGAAGTCATTCAAGGAAAAACTGGAAAGCTTAAGACAGAGCGCAGAAATCGGTGAAGACTAGTAACGCCTGAGAGGGGAAATGATAATTGGAAAGTCTCCAGGCATTATGAAAAACCCAGCTCTGCCTTCTCTGTGTGTGTCTGTTTGTATGTCAGCCTCTGTTTGTGTGTCTGTCAGTGTGTGTGTGTGTGTGTGTGTGTGTGTGTGTATGCATCTCTGTCACTGTGTGTTTTAGTCTGTGGCTGTCTCTGTACATCTGTGTGTGTATGTGTGTGTGTTGGTGGGTGTCTGTGTGTGTGCCTTGTATCTAGCTTTATCTCTCTGTGTGTGGATGTCTATGTATCTGTATGAGTGTCTTTGTGTGTATTTGTGGAGGGTGGAGTGTCTGTGTATATATGTGTGTGCCCATCTGCCTGAGTGCATGTGTATCTGTGTGTGTACATGTGTATGTGAAGGCCTGTATGTTTTTGTGTGTGTTTATGTGTGTCTCTGTATGTGTGTATGTGTGTGTGTATTTGTATGAGTGCCTTATGTCTGTGTGTGTGTGTGTAGGTGTGTCTGTGTATATGTGTCTCTGTGTGTGTGTGTGTTTCTGTGTATGCATGTGCCTGTGTGTGTCTTACGGTTTTTTGTAAGTGTGTGTCTGTCAGTTTGTCTGTGTTGGTTTTTTTTTTTTTTTTTTTAGTCTTGTTAAGGAGAACCAGCTGTCTGGAAGTGATATCTTAAGTACATTTTTAGAACATGGATTTTTAAAAATATTTAGAAGCCAAAGATTACACGTATATGTTTGTGGTTATTGCCCCCTTTCGGTCCAGTTTGTAGTTTAGGGCAGGATTCCCTCAGTAGACATGAGTTTTGTAAAAAGAAAGTAAACAGTGCCCTCTTCTGGTATAATGAGGTATGTTCAATCAAAGCTAAACGCGCGCTGTTTATTACAATAGTAATAAGTCTTAGGAATTTTAGTTATTTAAAAGTTACTTAGTAACATCATTAGATATTTTGATATACACCAGAAAAATTTTGCAGACATTTCTTAAGAGTGATTATAGTTTTATGAAGCCAACTGTTCTTTTCACACAAACATTTGGGAAGTTTGCCTTTGATTGGGATGGAAAGCCACAAGCTGTTCATTGTGACCATCCCTTTGATTCAGGATTAGCTTGAGGCTTTTGCTCACAGCAAGAAATTTGATTCTTATAGCTGAATACCACCAGACTAGCTGCTGCTTACTGGTTTACTAATAAGAGCCTTTACTAAGAAAATAAAAGGACCTTTCATACTGTATACTGTTCTGTATACTACAAGGGCAGGGGAACTTCAGAGATGCCCAGACAGTCTGTGCCTTTAAATCACCTATGTTCCACCAGAGTAGGTAGCCAGGCTGCAAACGATGCCCGACTTGGGGATAGAAGGGAAGAAGAGAGGAAGAATGCCTGCTCAGGGTGTGCAGAGGTCGGTCACATAGGAAGGGAAGTGTTGCAGAGATGGCTATCTTCAAATCTTGATTTTAGACAAGGAAGTGATGTTGGGATTCAGGAGTTGGAGTCAAGTCAGTTGAAGGAGGCACCTGTCAGTCCTGCCCCAGCTTGTCATGGCAGAATATGCTACACTAGGGGAGGCTCCCTCAGCTTGACAGTTTGGCAGCTGCCTTCCTCTGTGCTCGATGATCTGTCAGTCATTGCATAAAAGCCCCAAAAGGACAATGTGGAGCTGTGGCTTTGTCTCAAGTGGCTTGTGTGGAGGGAGGGAGGTGACCAGAGACCTTCAATGAGGACTGTAGGAGGGGCATCTGAGGAAGTCAGCCGTAAACCTGTTCTGCTAGTTCCAGTTCAGCTTGTCAGCCTAGCACAGGCTCTGGAAGCTGGCTGGGCCTGGGCTCCATGTTCCATGCCTGCAAAGAAAACCCCATGTTCCTTATAGAGGATTGCCTAGACCTTTCTTTGGAGCAAAAATGACGCCTCATACATATTAGAAAAATGCTTCACTATTGGTTAAGGTCTCTCTGTCTCTGTCTCTCTGTCTCTCTGTCTCTCTGTCTCTCTCTCTCTCTCTCTCTCTCTGTGTGTGTGTGTGTGTGTGTGTTCTGATTTTTAACTACTTAGGGTCCTTCCTTCCTTCCTTCTTCCTTCCTTTCTTCTTCCTTCCTTCAGTTTTTCAGTTAGAGTTTCACTGTGTAGCTCTGGCTGTCTGTACTGGAACTCACTCTGAATGCCCAGCCTCCTTTTCTTCCTACATAGACTTTCAGTACATTTTATTTTCATCTTTTGGTGGAGGGGCATTGGTCTGTATTTGAACTGTGGTCAGAGAGTATGTGGTCTGCATGGTTTAAATCTCTCTGTGGACTGTCCCTGCAGGAGGCTTCGCTCCACAGTGAGAAGCCTCAGGGCTTCCAGCACTTTTGCATCAGGTAGAAGTTGCCAGTGAGATGGCTAGCCATCTGCTGCTAAGCAGATGCCACTATGCAGATACTGCATTTCCTAAGAAGTCTCACAAAGGAAAGGCATTGAGCAGCACTGTGCCCTCATGGT
The DNA here is from genome assembly GCF_963924665.1 of Micromys minutus. Classification (NCBI taxonomy): domain Eukaryota; kingdom Metazoa; phylum Chordata; class Mammalia; order Rodentia; family Muridae; genus Micromys; species Micromys minutus. The sequence continues at coordinate 23,871,748 of NC_137980.1, forward strand.
CTCCCAGACATGCAGTACGGACTGGATTGCTCTACTCCACCTATGAAGGTAGAACTCCACATTTCTAGTTACAGCCAGAGCTAAAGGAGAAAGCTGGGCACAGTCAAAGGCTTGTCTCAAAACCTTTTGCTATCGGCAACTAAAGGCCTCTTCTTCAGGTAGTAGCACTTTGCTCTGCATGTGGGAGGTTTTTCAACCTTCCTCTGGACCATCCTTATCTTCACAGAAAACTGCACCAAGTGCTGTTAGTAGTGAGAGCAGGGGTCAGGAGCCTGGAGCATCTCAGTGTGTACAGGAGTGGTTGGGAGCCAGACTGCCTGGGTTGGGATCCTGGCTTAACTGATACTTGTGTTTCTGTGACAAACTGTCAAGAAATAGATGATTGCAGCACTTGGGCAGTGCTTGTCACACTGTGGACACCGGGAACTGCAATACCGCATCAGCAGTTCCAAAGCAATGCCAAGGTGTTCTCTTCCCAGACCTGCTCCGTTCCTCCTTTCATATGAATCGATGTCCACAGTCCTGATTAGTCATGTTTGAAGTCCAGTAGACTTCAAGGCACAAGAGTCATTCACATTCACATATATATACTTTTCCTTTCTGCAGATTAAAACAAAGCTTTTAAAATTTATGTTGAATATTTTTTTAAATATATTTATTATATATTAGTAATTATATATATTAGACTGTAGCTGTCTTCAGACACACCAGAAGAGAGCATCAGACCTCTTTGCAGATGATTGTTAGCCACCATGTGGTTGCTGGGATTTGAACTCAGGACCTCTGGAAAAGCAGTCCAGTGCTCTTAACCACTGAGCCATCTCTCCAGCCCTGAATATTTTTTTTCTTTTCCACAATTCTTGTTAGCTCTCTGTCAGGGTGGGTAACCATTCACCCCCCCCAAAAAAAACCAGCTTTGAGGAAGAAAAGTTCATGTGTCTCATGCCTGTCTAGATCCACAAGGCAGAATATGGTGGGGGCTGGAGCTTGTGGTAAAGGAGGCTCCACAGATGCCAGAAAGCAAAGACAGAGAAGGAAGGGCAGAGAACAGAGTATCCCTCACAGGCTCCACCCAGTGGCCCTGCCCCACAGCTCAGCTTTACTCTGACACTACCTCCCTGCAGCCACCAGCTGGAGACCAGGGCTTTCAGTGAATGAACCTTGCGGGGCATTCCAGCTGCAAACTCTAACATGAGCATGTGATGTGCATCTATTTTTTTTTTTAATCAGACAAGGTTTTTTTTCTATGTAGCCCTGGCTGTCCTGAAACTCACTATGTAGCCCAGGCTGGCTTCAAACTCACAGAGATCCTCCTGCCTCTGCCTCCAAAGTGCTGGGATTAAAGAGATGCCACCACTGCCCAGCGTGCTGTACATCTTTGGTCTTTTATACCATCTACAGATTTATCTCAAATTCTTTTACGTTTTTTTCAGTCCCTATTTCTTAGTTTTTTCAATGCAGTATCTTAGGTCTTCCTGTATTTTTACCCTTGTTTATCCTTTCTCCCACACTAACTTTTTTAGGTAGGTATGTGTGCCTGCTTCTCGGAATACCATGTGCATTCAGTAGAAGCCAGACAGGATGTCAGAGCCCCACAATTGGAGTTATTTATAGCCTGTGGGCCACCATGTGGGTCCTGGAGACTGAACCCAGGTCCTCTATAGGTACAGAAAGTACTCTTAACCACTGAGCCTTCTCTCCATTCCCCATAATGTGGCTTTTTATTTCTAGGTTTTTGTTCCTTTCCTTTCTAAGTTCCATTAGCTTATTCTACATTTCCTCTGTTGTTGCATTGTTTTTGATGCTCCGAAGTCTTACTTAAGGGATGTCAGTAAATCCCTTGAATTCATAGCACTCTTTCTCTTCTTCATCCCAGCAGTTTCTAGGATATTGCCTTTGATATTCGCTTTTCATATTTCTTTCATAAACAGTCAGGCAGTAAACCAAACTAGCAGTAAAGTTGGTGTGCATGTGCCTGTGTGCACTGTAGATGAGAGAGGAAACCTGTGGCTGACAGACAGGCTAGCTATCCTGTAGTTCTTCCCCTCCCAACTCCAGTCTACCCACTTCCTGCTTCCAACCAAGATAACAGCTTAAGAATTTTGCTATTGGGCCGGAGAGTTGGCTCAGCGGTTAAGAACACTGAGTTCAAATCCCAGCAACCACATGGTGGCTCACAGCCATTTGTAATGAGATCTGATGCCCTCTTCTGGTGTGTCTGAGGATAGCTACAGTGTACTTATATATAATAAATAAATAAATCTTAAAAGAGAGAGAGAGAGAGAGAGAGAGAGAGAGAGAGAGAGAGAGAGAGAGAGAGAGAGAGAGAGAGAGAGAATTTTGCTGTTCAGCCCCTCATTGATGAAGCCAAATGGAATTCTGGGACATTCCTACAGCTGTGTTCCTTAAACCTAGAATGACTAGGGTAAAGTTATTTTGTTATTTCAAACTTTTAAATTTAATTAAAGTTTAGAACCATTTTTTAAAAGTATAGTAATTTTCTTTTGGAAGGAGTAGAAACCATACTGTCTCAGACCATGTTAAGTAGGAAAAAAAATCTTTCAAAATTCTGTGTATACCCCAGAAGGAAGCTTCTCACAGTTAGTAAACAACAGAGTGTGGGTTCAAATCCAGGTCTGTCTAAATGCAAAGTCTGAGCTTCTTTCATCAAAGAATATCTTCTCTCTCTTTCCCTCCCCCCCCTTTGTGTGTGTGTGTGTTGTGTGTGTGTGTGTGTGTGTGTGTGTGTGTGTGTGTGAACTCGATCTGTAGACCAGCCTTAAACTCACAGAGATCCACCTGGCTCTGCCTCCCTAATGCTGGGATTAAAGGCATTGCCACCACCGCCTGGCTTGAGAATTCTCTCTTAAAGAAAGTAACTATCTCCACCTCACACCAGTCAGATTGGCCAAGATCCAAAACTCAGATGACAGCAGATGCTGGCGAGGTTGTGGAGAAAGAGGAACACTTCTCCACTGTTGGTGGGGTTGTAAACTGATACAACCACTCTGGAAATCAGTCTGGCGATTCCTCAGAAAACTGGACATAGTACTACCTGAACATCCAGCTATTCCACTTCTGGGCATATACCCCAGAGACACTCCAATATACAACAAAGATACATGTACCACAATGTTCATAGCAGCTCTATTTATAATAGCCAGAAGCTGGAAAGAACCCAGATGTCCTTCAGTAGATGAATGGGTACAAAAATTGTGGTACATTTACACAATGGAGTACTACTCAGCTATCAGAAGCAATGACTTAACAAATTCTTAAGAAAATGGTTGCATCTAGAGAATATCATCCTGAGTGAGATAACCCAGTCACAAAAGAACAGATATAATATGCAGTCACTGATAGTGGGATGCTAACCCCAGAGGCTCGCACTGCCCCAGAAACAACTCACAGACTGTGTGAATTTCAAGAAAAAAAGAAAACAAAACAAACAAAAAAGACATTATGCTCAATCCTTATATTTTTAAAACAAAGAACCAATTTATGTAATTCTGAGTATAACTATATATTTTCACTACCTATCTCTGTATCTTTAAATATATATTCATATATCACTTTGTATTGATTCCTACAGAATAAACCTTTATAACTGTAAAAAAATAAAGATTAAAAAATAATCTAAAAAAATAAAAAATAAAAAATAAATAAAGCTGAGATCCTGAGTGAAGAGCCCATGATGCAAAGGGGAAAGTGTCTTCCTTGAGCAAATGAAGACGCTTTTAGAATGGTTCGAAAATGCTGAGGAGGAATCTGTGTCTGAAGCTGAAGAAGGTGACTGAATTTTGAAACATCTTCAGTAAAGCAAACAGGAGTTGTAGATAAAACATCATGTCTCATGTGTCCTGGTTCTTACATCTTCCTGCCTCCCTATATCAAGCATGATAGAAGGGCTTTCATGGCTGTTTTTATTTTAACTGTTTTTATGGTTACTGGAAATGTTGGGTTTGGTTTCTGAAACCATGTGTAAGGAGCTGTAGAAGTCATAGAATTGAGTCTGATGTTGCATTGGTTTTCAGTTACCTCCTACCTACTGTATTTCTACTGTAATAATGAACAGTTCACTGTATTTCCTGGGCTTTCTATATAAACTGTTTTAAAGATGTAAAAAAAAAAATAAAGTAACTATCATTTACTCAGATCCTTCAGATCTTTCTCCTCATGAACATTTACTACCCTCTTATTTCCTGATTCTCAGTGTGACAAATATAAGACTGGAGTTATTGACGGACCTGCATGCAACAGCCTGTGTGTCACAGAAACACTGTACTTTGGAAAATGTCTGTCCACCAAGCCCAACAACCAGGTACAGATCTGACCATTGTCGTCATTATTAATTATTGGTTTTTGCTACAGTCTTATGTAAGTTGAACTGGTTTCTCTCTCTGTGGCTATAGCTTTTCTTAATCATTCTGTCTCCATCTTCTAAGAGTTGTGTTTATAGTATTGTACTTTACCTGGCTAGTAAATTCTAATTTTCCCTTAAACTAAAGCATTATTTAAAAATTCTTGAAGCTTGGTGTCTGGAGAGATGGCTCAGTGGTTAAGAGCACTGACTGCTCTTCCAGAGGTCCTGAGTTCAATTCCCAGCAACCACGTGCTGGCTCAGAACCATCTGTAATGGTGTGTCTGAAGACAGCTACAGTGTACTCATATACATTAAATAAATATTTTTTAAAAATTCTTGAAGCTGAGGAATGCTTGTATCAGGAGACTGAAGCGGAAGGATTTTGAGTTTGAAGCCAGCTTGATATAAATAGCAAATTTCAGGTAACCCTGGAGAGAGAGAGAGAGAGAGAGAGAGAGAGAGAGAGAGAGAGAGAGAGAGAGAGAGAGAGAGAGAGAGAGAGAGAGAGAGTATTTTGTCTTAAAAACAAAACACATCCTCTCAAATATACATAACTAAAAATTCTTGAATTAAACAGCTTTAGGAATGATATGTATTTCCATCTTGTAAGGGTTGATACATTCATTTAATAGTTATTTATTAAGCAAGGCATGTGGTACAGGCTTATAATTGGAGCATTTGGGAGACTGAGGCAGAGAATCATTGCAAATTTAGTGTCAGCCTGGACTACTCAGTGAGTTCAAGGTGATCCTGACCTACCTAGAAAGGCCCTGACTCAAATGAGACAAAACAAAGGTTTCTTAATCTTAGACACTAGCTGAGCATAAAGAGTGTTTGTTAAGAAAGCCATTCCCATCCCAAAGGGAGGAACGAGGTAGAGGAGGAAGAGACTGGCCATGGTCAACTCTCGGTCCTATTCAGATAAATTGTGACATGTGGGCCCCTGGGGGCTCCAGCAGGCCCAGCTCTACTTGCTAAGTCCCTCACACATTCCTTCACATCTATCCTCTGAGTCTCCATTGCAATGTTGACTTTACTCCAAGCTCATCACACCGTTTAGGGGCTGCTTGTGGGGAACTCAGCCTCACATAAAATGTAGTAAATATTGCATAATGTTAATTTGATAAGTACCTATTTAATGTCCATAATTTGCCAGCAGCCTGAACAGCTTAGGGAGACCCTAAATCTTAGCAGCACAAAAAGCATTGCACAAAGCACAAAATGTCCCTCTGAACTAGGGACCAGAGAAGTAGATCATAGTGGACCTTGCTTTTGGCTAGGATCCTTCCAGTTTCACTTTTTAGGTATGCATTATGTTCATCTTTTTTAAATTATTGATTTAATGTATCTGAGTACACTGTAGCTGTCTTCAGACCCTCCAGAAGAGGGTATCAGATCCCATTACAGATGGTTGTGAGCCACCATGTGGTTGCTGGGAATTGAACTCAGGACCTCTGGAAGAGCAGTCAGTGCTCTTAACCTGAGCATTTCTCCAGCCTTACGCTCATCTTCTAAAAGTCATTTAAGGAAAAATACTTTGGGCATATTTCAGATGTGCATTCAAAAATAAAGTCAGGAACTGAGTATGCTAGTGTATACCCAGGAGGTTAAGGCAAGACTGGAGTATGAAGCCTGGACTACACAGTGGTCTGACTTACAAAGGTAAAATAAAGTCACAGATCTGAGAGGTCCAGTGCTTGTTTACGTTTTGTAGAGGGCCTGAAAATGTCTGCTGTATGCTCTGTGCAGTCTCCTTTCATATGATGCATAACTTATCACTTTTCTTCACAAAGATGTATTTAGGAGTTTGGGATAATCTACCAGGTGTTGTGAAGTGTCAAATGGAACAAGCTCTTCATCTTGATTTTGGAACTGAACTAGAGCCAAGAAAAGAAATAGTGCTATTTGATAAACCAACCAAGGGAACTACTGTACAGAAATTCAAGGAAATGGTGTACAGTCTCTTTAAGGTGAGTGTATCTATCTAGTCCTACACCTCAGTATAAAGCTTCACCCTTCTAGAGCAACTGGCAGACCTCATATTGTTGACATTCTTTTACTCCCATCAGAGACTCTCTCTGGAAGAAATAATTCAGAGAAAGGGAAAAAATTGATGTTAAGCCATCATATTAATAGAATTGAGGGGTATTAGATTGCTGTACATTTAGACATTCAACTGATGCAGAGCCAGGTACGGTGACTTACTCCTGTAATCTCAGCTGCTTTGAAGACTGAGGCAGGAGAGTTGCCTCCAGTTTGAGACCAGATGGACTATATAGTGAGTTCCAGGCCAGCCTGGAGTACAGTGTGACACCATGTCCATAAATAAATCAATAAATCTGAAATCAAAATAGTGAAATAAAATTAGTATGCTCTATCTCCCTGGATTCCCATCCATTCCTCTCCTATGGGGAACAAACCAGGGCCAGACCACTAAACTCTATCCCTAGCTCTTTCTTAATTTTTAAACAAATCTATACATTTTTAAAGATTTATTTTATTTATGTGAGTACACTTTAGCTGTCTTCAGACACACCATAAGAGAGCATCGGATCCCATTACAGATGGTTGTGAACCACCATGTGGTTGCTGGGAATTTAACTCAGGAACTCTGGAAGAGCAGTCAATGCTCTTAATCGCTGAGCCATCTCCCCCCCCCCCCTTTTTTTTTTTTTTTGGTAACTGATTCTGAAGCAGACTAAATTGATCAGGCTGGCTTTGAATTGGTATCCTCCTGCCTCAGCCTTCTGAGTAGCCAGGATTAATTACAGGTGTGCACCATTACACTGGACTGGAAAGTATTTAGATCTTAAGAAAGCCATTGTGGTGCACACATACAATCTCAGACTTGGAAGGCAGAAGCAAGAGAACCAGGAATTTAGAGTTTCTGTGGGCTACATTTGACCATCTCAAAAGGAGGAAAACATCATGGCTCATAACCATCTGTAATGGGATCTGATGTGTCTGAAGACAGCGACAGTGTACTCATATATAAATAATTCTTTTAAAAAAGAAAAAATGTAAACACACAAATATAAAAGTAGTATTGGAAATCATTTACTTTTTATTCTAGGGAGATGGCTCAGGGCAAATTCACTTACTACCAAATGCACTAAATAGAATTTAATCTCCAGAACCCACATGGTAGTAGGAGGGAATTGATTTTACAAGTTGTCTGCTGACATCCACCCAAAGGCATTGACAGTATACGTGTGCACAGACATATACTCACACCCCACCCATAGTTGTTATATTTTGGACCAGGAGTTAAATTCAGGACCCTCACACCTACAACTCTAGATTTACTTGCTAAGCTAAACAGACTGTCCTTGAATTTAGGATCCTAATTCTAGTTTTGTCTGTATTTAACTCAATTCTTGTCTTGACAGGCAAAGTTAGGTGACCAAGGAAATCTCTCAGAGTTGGTTAACCTCATCTTAACAGTGGCTGACGGGGACAGAGACGGCCAAGTGTCCCTAGGAGAGGCCAAGTCAGCATGGGCACTTCTTCAGTTGAATGAGTTTCTCCTGATGGTGATACTTCAAGATAAAGAGCACACCCCCAAACTAATGGGATTCTGTGGTGATCTCTACGTGATGGAAAGTGTTGAATATACCTCTTTGTATGGAATAAGTCTTCCATGGGTTATGGAACTTTTTATTCCATCTGGGTTCAGAAGGAGCATGGATCAGTTGTTCACACCATCATGGCCCAGAAAGGCCAAGATAGCCATAGGACTTCTAGAATTCGTAGAGGATGTTTTCCACGGCCCCTATGGAAACTTTCTCATGTGTGATACCAGTGCCAAAAACCTAGGATATAATGAGAAGTATGACCTGAAAATGGTGGATATGAGAAAAATTGTGCCAGAGACAAACCTGAAGGAACTTATTAAGGACCGCCACTGTGAGTCTGACTTGGACTGTGTCTACGGGACAGACTGTAGAACTAGCTGTGACCTGAGTACAATGAAGTGCACTTCAGAAGTAATACAACCAAACTTGGCAAAAGCCTGTCAGTTACTCAAAGACTACCTACTACATGGTGCTCCAAGTGAAATCCGGGAAGAATTAGAAAAGCAGCTTTATTCTTGTATTGCTCTCAAAGTCACAGCAAATCAAATGGAAATGGAACATTCTTTGATATTAAATAACCTAAAAACATTATTGTGGAAGAAGATTTCCTACACGAATGACTCTTAGTTCATTTGGACTATTGCCATTGAGAACCTACTTATGATTTTGAGCATTTAAAAGAATGGCTTCTGTCCCCTGGGCCTATGGAGTCATCATCTTAAATGCATGACAATAATGGCAGGTGTAGGGCCAAGAGGTGTCCAAAACTCATTCCTGCCCTTTAAAAAAAGTTCACAAGTATATTCACTGTTAACTATTTTGACTTAAAAAAAAAATTTAATGCTGTGAAAACCCTCATTCCATAAACAGTGAGTGTTCTGTAGATGTTAGCCAATCCCATTGCTGGACATTGTTTGCATTGAAGCTGCTGTTTAAACAAAGAAATTTATACATGAATTTACTAATGTTTTAGCATGGTAAAAGTTTGCACATTAACACAAATTAAGAATGTCACACAGGTAAATTCCAATGACTCATTTATTAAAAAGCTAATCTAATATAGCATGATTTACTGTATACTTACACATCTTAACTTCAGATGGAGTGAACTGTTGAATGGCTTTTAGCTTCAGCATATATTCTGCATGCTCAAGTTAACACGCAGTTACTACCCTGACTGAAATTCATTATTCTAAAGCTGGGGGTCTAGATAAGCAGTTAACTAGTTACCTGACTTGTGTGATGCCCTAGTGCTGGAGACACTGTAAGACAGAGGTAATAAAGATGTACACCACCCCAGCCAAGATAGAATAAGACTAGAATAAATCAGGAAGATAGTCCTTCCTCCTTGTGGGCATAAATATCACCTATTTCCCACATGAACATGATATGCAAGGTTTAACATTTGACCCTATGTAGTTTCAGATCTGGCATACACCATAAAAAAAAAGAAACATATCCATGAACTTTAGTTCTCAAACCTTTAAAGCTATGGGTTAGCACCAGTTGTTCACTTTCAAGACTGACCCTGAGGTGTTCTTCCCACTAATCACCTGGGTGTAATAAATGAATGTCCCGATGCTGCTACCAGATCTGAAAGACTACAAACCCAAGAAACACTTTGGAGCTTTGTAGGAGCCCGTGTAAGCTGGCTTTTCCTGGGGGGGGGAAAAAAAAAAAACTTGTTTTGTCAAGAGAAACAATAGAATCTCAGCCAGGTGTGATGACACTTGCCCTTAATCCCAGCAGAGGCAGGTCACGGTGCAACAAGAGAAAAGGTAAAATAAATTAAACTAGCTACACTTTTGTTTTTGTAACTTCACACTATTTCCTATAGTCTCACAATAACAGCTTAACACAGAAAAAGCTGCTTGATCAATATGTTTATTGTCTTTATGAAAAAATCTTCATAGAAAACTCTTAGCTTTCAGCAGCCCGTTCCTGAGCTCTAAGGAAGCTTGCCTTCTTCTGAGCAACCCGGTCTTTCTTCTGGGCAAGAGACATTTTGGGACGATTCCACCTACAAAACAAAGTAAGGAATAAGATGCCATCTCAGCTGAGCATGATGGTGCACACTATAAGCCTAGTGTCAGGTAGAGGCAGAAATGTTATGAATTCAGGCAGATCATGAATGCAGGCAAAGAAAGGATTCTCTATAGGTAACTAAAAAAAAAAAAAAAAAAAAACATGCAGGACTGTACTGGGACAGAATGGGCACCTCAGTAGCTTCTGAGGTCGGTACACTGCTATCACCACAGTTGCTCTAGCAAACCTGGTTCCCTTAGCTGCTGCCACATTACGCAGAGCTAGTGATCGAGTTTGCACAGAAATCTGACCAGCATGATGCAGGTTTCTTTCCTAGAGAATGGTAAACCACACACCTCTTCTTCTTTACTTCTCTCTTGGGCTTCTTCTCATAGACTGGATTCTCTCTGATAGCAGCATGAGCTTTCTTATACATCTCCTCCATCTGGAACAAAGCAAAGCAAACAGTATTTGCCTTCATTTCACGTGCCCTATTAGTAAGGTACAATACCACCTGCTTTCAGTTCTCAAAGACCTCAACTGAGCCAATGCTATCCCCTTAAATCCCAAAGTGGAGCCTACCCTTTCCTTACATCTCACTGTTTAGGATGAGGAACCTGCGTGCATTTCTAAGGAAGGTAGCCATGCCTGGAGTCTACAAGCCCATCATTTTTGTATACCACACAACACTCTATAGTCTACTTACTGCCTGTCGAGGGAGGGTGCATGCTCACGAAATATGAACTAGACAGGGACGAGGACACACTGATAACTGAGCGCATGAGGAGGGGGTGGGTACCCCACCAAACGGGGCAACAGCAATCTCTTTTATTATATATCCAAGATTTACAATCCCTCTTATGTGACAGGCGTTTTAAAGCAATTCCCAGCACTAGAGACATACTCTATGCTCTAATTTTATTATGTGGCAGCCAGTATGGTCTCTGAAAAAGCCCCCACCAATTGGTTAGATTTTGTTGCTGGAATCTTTGATTCTAAAGTTTGTCTTAAATAAAATTGAAGGCTGTAACCTATTAACTGCACCCCCTCAAAAGTACAGGTGCTCAAAAACAGGAATGCCAAGAGCTTGATTGATACCCAGCAAGCTCTTACTAAAAGTGACTGTAATGAACTTCCTAAAGTGATTCATTTCAGTATGGAGGAAGTGAAAAAGAAATATGCAGAAAGGTCTACTGAACTGCAGACCCAACTATTTTAATCCCCTCTCAACCCCTAAGACACATTCCCATGAAGTACAGATTTCCTCACTCTCAAGCCATTCATCAGTACCTCAGGAAGACTTAAATGTTCCTTCAACCCTTAGTCTGAAAACCGCAAAAGAACAACCCAGTTCTTTCCAACAGAGAAAGCTAGCCTCCATATGTAGACAAGGCCATGGAATGATTCACTCTGCTGAGAAACATCACATCTGCAGATTTCAGCACCTAAACAGAATACTCCAGAGGCTGAGCATAGATGCTTCACCCCATAGAAAACCCCAGATTTAATCTCCAGCACCATGAAATAAAATGCCTTAGCTGAAAAGCATGTTGTGAACATGTAATAAGCACATAAAGCCCAAAAACCTAAAATTCTAAGCAAGTATCACATGAGTAGGTCAGCACAAGACTGCAGAAAGACTGCCGTGAAGTTCAGTCTAAAGTAAAACCACTGTTCGTGGGTTTCTTTTAAAAGCTCAAACTGTGTTTAGTATAAGAGCACAGACCACAGGAAGTATTTCCACCCCATAATTTAGAAAGGAAACTTTACAGCCAATAAATTCCAGTATCAAACTCAATTACATCCCCACCCCTACTTTTGCAAACACCAGTACAGAGCCCAAGGATTTCAATAAATTCTAAAATGTATTTTTTTCATACCATCCAAAACCCAAAGTGCTAGTCACAGTGGAGTATGGTAACTCTACCATACTAAGTCAGGACTACCTTAAAGTCAAAGGTGGCCCTGGTTGAATATTAAGTCCCCAGACAAATCCAGAAGTGAGGCCTGGTCACCCACCCCACCCCTCACCCCCAAAGCTGGATAGTGGTGGCACACACCTTTAATCCCAACAGAAGCAGACAGATCTCTAATTTCCAAGGCCAGCCTGGTCTACAAAGTGAGCTCCAGTATATAGCTAGGGCTACACAGAGAAACCCTGTCTCACAAAGCAAAGTTACATCTCTTACAAAGCAGCCATTAAAATACTGTACTGGGACAGAATGGGCACCTCAGTAGCTTCTGAGGTCAGTACACTGCTATCACCAAAGTTGCTCTAGCAAACCTGGTTCCCTTAGCTGCTGCCACATAACGCAGAGCTAGTGATCGAGTTTGCACAGAAATCTGACCAGCATGAGGCAGCAGGCAATGCAAAAACCATTCCTACCACACCAAGATTTCAGATGCTAGAAGCCCATGTACATCAGCATCTAAAACATCCTTTCCCCACCTGACCAATACACCAACTTCACTCAAAAGTAGTAGCAGCTTAGCCTACCTGTATCTACCTACAAAGCCACATCCAACCTTCCACTTTGCAAAATGAAATAAACATATGTTAAGACTACAACCACTAAGATAAGCAGTTGTTTCTCCAAGTGAACAGCATGATCAGGTAAATTTTTACCATGTCTGGAGTTACGTTGTTCTTGATGTACTGAGAGAACTGTTTCTTATACGCATCTTCATCTTCCTCCATTAGGTAGCGCATGTAGTCTGCCACATTCTGACCCATGATGTGCTTCCGATGTACCTCTGCATGGAACTCCTTACTTTCAGAGTCATAACCAGGGAATCGTTTGGTACTGAAATGGGAAGTTCATGTTATCATAGACAAGCAACTACAACACTCCAGGAATTCTCCTCAGATGCTGCCATCAGTCCCGTCTTGAAACAGTGATCACATCACATGCAATCAAAGGACCAACTACTAACTGCTCAGTTAGTGTTGTATCATCATTAGCAGCTCATCTCCGAACTCATAAGAACCCCACATGCACACACATTAGCTTTCACCTTTCTAGAGCCCGCCCTGCCCTGGGTACTTCAGAACTCTGGCCCGAGCTCTAGCCATCCTGTCGGCCCCAAGCACCAGGGCTAGACCGCACCAGGGCTTTCTATTACAAGTTTCCCTACCCTTTGGCACAGGAGGCAGCTTAAAACTCATCCCTTAAATAGTTCTCAGTGGTAGCTAGAATGAGAATTTGTCTAAATAATCATCAATGAGGCTGTTCAAGGAGAAATTTATGAAAATTTAAGTCACTATGACATCTACAACAAAAATGCAGAGGAATTACAAATTAACTTAATCTCTAATATTTAGCAATCTTATTAATGACTGAAAGCTTACAAATCTGAGGCTTTGTAGAATCCACATTTTCCCCTAACCCAGTAAATAAACTTTGACTGGAAATCGCATGAGGCCAGGTGGTGGACCGCAAATTTAATCCCAGCACTCCACTGGAGACACAGGCTGGAAGATCTTAACTCCAAGTTCCAGACTGGTCTGGGCTAGACAGTGAGACCCTAAAACAGGTTCCTGTACAGTAGCTACATAGAACAGGCACTGAATGATTGCCAGTCAACAAGTGACCAGCAGGAAATAGTGGGGTCAAGATGATAATCTTAAATACCATTACCTGTGAGGAATAGACAAGCCTCCATCCACAGCTCCCTTCAGGGCCCCAAAAACTTTATTGCCAGTTGTAGTTCGGGCAAGACCTGCATCCAAATAGCAAGTGAAGGCTCCAGGCTGGCCGTCAATGCTCTCCACGTTGTATTCATCTCCTGTCACCTCCACCTGGCCTTCATAGAGCTTGTCCATGCCGAACCTGTTCAGAAGCTGTGGACACAAGTCAACACAAAACAGCCTCAGTACAGTCAGAACAATGCAACAGTCTGGCTCCTTCTACATTTCTTCAGTTTTATTTAGGTGCTTGGGTCTTTGCTCCCTACCTAGAGCCAGCTGGTCTACAGTGACCATAGCAACAAACAGGAAGACAAACTGCTTCCCAGACTGACAAAACCAAGTTCCCTGATGACTTTGCAAGCCACATTTTGAAGCCAAAAGCACCTTGCTGAGGACACTGCGTACATACCCTGCGGGCCAGCAGCAGGCCGGTGCAATAGGCTGCAGCATAGTTCGTCAGGCCGACTTTCACACCGTACTTGGGAAGTTCATGCGCATATGCTGCGCAGACGATCATATCCCCTTCTATGCGGGCATATGCAATCTGCAGCGAGAAAAACCAGGCCATCAATTAACTGCCTTCGACGCTTCATTACTTGTCACTCCCAAGCACCTTAACAAGGTGTGGGGAGGAGACAACTCATGAACATGGATTTGCATGGGCGTCAACTACAGTGGTTTAGGGGAAAGTATGGCTAAAATACACGTTAGAACTCAATACAATCAAAAAAGGGCACCTTTAATCCTAGCACTGGGGAGGCAGACAGGCAGCCTGGTCTACAGGAGACCAAGTCAACAAGAATATAAACCATTTAAAGTATATTTTGAGCTAAATTTAACCAAGTCTTAGATACTTCTTCCTTAATTATCAGAACATCAGAAAACCCCACCTTCATAGTCAACAAATATGCACAAAAAGCGTGTCTTCTGACCAGCAAATTTCAGCCAAGCACCATTTCTTAATTGTAAAGCTCTGAATACAGGAACTGCCAATTTTCAAAGGGCTTTCAAAGTGGAAGGTATTTATTTGTACATTTTAAGACCTATTTCAAACAAAATAGCTTGTCATGCTGGGAAGGTTTTCCAGCCTTTCCCCCAAATTCGATAATGGAAATTAAGCTAAGTCAGGATTTTCAAACCTGCCCCAACTGACATCTACCACTTTAATCTTTAAATCTACCGCGAGAAAATCATCTCTGCCAGTTACTGAAAGAGTTGTGAGGCCTGATCACACTGTCTAGAACATAACTCACCTGGCAGATAATATCCCTGTTTGTTACACGAACGATCATCCTGTATTTGGGTGTGTTGTACTTATTTTTGTCCTGGATCACCAATCTTTTTCGTGCATAGTAGTCAGTTTTACCCTCTGCAAGAAAAAAAAAATTTCATCAGGGAATGTTCCACTCCTAAGTTGATTCTTCAGAAACTAGAACAGGAAAAGCTGCTCATACCTCGCCGCCTTCTAAATCTCACTTGGTATCTTTTAAAGTAGGCCTTATTCTTGACAACTTTCACGAACCCCTTTAAAGGAAAAAAAAACAAAAAACAAAAACATCAGTGCTTTGCTAATTGTTTCATCCCATTATTTTTTTTTCCTTTTGAGACGGGATGTCACTATGTAGCCCAAGATGGCCCAGCATTGCTTAGTTCCTCATGCTGTAGCGACCCCCAACCATATATCTCATTGCTCTTGTTAACTGTTATTAATTTAATACAAATACCTGACAGGTGGGTTGTGAACCAAATTGAGAACTGCTGATACATCAGAAAACATAAAAACGGCTAGAGTAGGGCCGGACCCAAACCTCAGCCCTCTCCCTCCACAACTGCAGACTCCTTACGTTTGCAGGTACAAACCCATTTTTCCTACTGCTTTTAAACAATCTTTCACATCCTGTACCACTAATCCCTACGCCACCCCTCTGGGATGTGCTACGTACACCGCACCCAATCTGTGCCGACAACCGCGCACCTCACTTCCTCCCTGCCTAAACTGGGCTCTACAGGCAGAGTACGATCTGCAATTACTCCCCGCTAATGAAGAACTGCACCCCACCTCTCAGTGCGATTTCAGCAAAACACTGAAAACTGGCCATGAAGAGCCAAAGGCCGGCTCATCCCGAATGACACGCACTCCCTTCCCGGACGCAGCGGCGCCTCGACCTCCACTGACTGACACTCGCGGCTTCGGGGTTCCGCAGCACGGCCTTCGGATGACCCCGGAGAAGCCTGCGGCCCGCCACCCGCCTGGGAAGCCGCGTCCCGGGCACCCTCCGCCGCGGCCCCTCCCCCGGCTCGCAGCCGGCAGCCATTAGGCCACGCTGGAGCGGCGGCGGCAGAAGTCGGGAATCGAACGCCATCGGCCCCCCGGGCCGCACGAGCGAGCCCCGAATGGGCATCCGCGAGAGGAGAGGGCGCCCCTGTGCACGCGCTGGCCTGAGACCCAGATGCCCACTCACCATCCTGCGGAACAGAGACCCGCAACCGCGGCTCCACGCAGACCTGCAGAGTCGGCCGCGCTAGGGGGAAAAAGACCGGAGTCGCGTACGCATGCGCAGTATGTAGCACTGCCAGTACGCAAGCGACGTGGGAAAGAGAGTAGCTGGAGACCTCAAGGTGCGCAGCCTATCGCCCCCTGCCGGCCGGAGGATGAATGTCAGCTTTCTCCTTGTCTCCACACGCAGGCAGGATGGTCGAAGAGAAAAGGAAATGCAGCTTTTTTGTTAGGACATTTTAAAACACACGCGCGCGTACTCACACCACACATATAATCTTTTCTAGGCAGGAGAGGGTAAAATTAAGTAAATAAAATGAATTTGCCTATGCTGAAATCTCCATGACTTGACTCACTTCTGGAATGTATGTATATATAGATAGATAGATAGATATCTCGAAATTCCCAGCACACAGGGCCTCCAGGAAGCTCAGTCAGAGAGCCTCAAGCGTAAGTTAGAAGAGTCTCCTCCGCCTTAGCATAGCATCTTGGCATCTGCTTCAAGCAGTTTTCATTCTCCAGGACTTCACAGAATGCTGACCTCCAGTAAGTTCTTAGTTACCTGTTACATGATTATAAATAAATAAATAAATAAATAAATAAATAAATAAATAAATAGAGCAAAACAACCCACTGCACTCTCCTGATGCCTTATGCTTCCTTTGTCCCCGGGATTCCTGACATTATCAGTGCGCCCTCCCCCACCACCTCCATCTCTTAGCTGATTTAAGTCCCCTTTGTTGGGATTCTGTAAACCCCACCCCTCAGTTACCTGGCAGTAGCCAGGTATGTTCCGCCCCAGTGACCTGACACTATAAAGGGGCTGGTTGCCTCCTCCTCTCTTGCCTCTCTTGCCTCTCTAGGCCTCTTCTCCTCTTGCAGCTTGCTCTCCTACCTCTACTCCTCTTCCCCTTCCCTTCCCTCTCTCCCTCCACGTGCGGGGTGTACCTCTCACCCATTCACGTGATAATATGTCCTGTCCCCTTATTGGGAAGAAATCTTCTAGCTAAGTTGGGAGCCTCTATTTCCTTTGCTCCCCCCATTCGCCTGAACCCAAGCTTGCCAGCAATCCCTCTGCTCCTTCTAGCCGGTCAACCTAATAACACAAACATGTTTCCTTTACCAGGTTCTCAGGTAGACCCCCGAGTGGGTTGCTAAACATCATTCTTCTGTTGTCATGCAATTACTAGACCCCACCAGGACCCTTTTAAGGTGATTCTCGAGATGCCTACAGCTCTTTTTCCACACACAAGATCCATGGGATCCCAGGTGGGAGACTATCAACATTCAGAAAAAAGGTCTCAACTGATGTCATCCCACCCGGCCGTTTTAAAGACTGCTGGCTATGCATGCCCCCTAGAACAAACTCACAATTGCCACTTAGAGCCTCCCCAGTCATGTTGCCTAGTAACCTTACCTCACCCTTTATCAGCTGCCCTGACTCTGACGTTGCCATGACTCCACACCTTTCCTCTATCCCTCTTCATGGCATGGCAAACTGTTTTAAGACATCCGGGACACATTATAGTAATTTGCTCCAAACCTTATCAATCTTCTGTCTACTCCAATGATAGACACAAAAATTTCTAACCAAACTATTAATTAGTTCCTGTTACAGGATTACCAGCCACTGTCCATAGAGGAGCCTGATGTAATTGTTTGCCAGGTGGATCCTGATGGTGAGAGCCAGTTGCACCCCCTACAATGCCCCAAGACAGCAGGAAGTAGCCAATGAGACTCTAGCCACCCCTATTCCCCTTTCACCATCAGCTTCCCCCTCCCCCCTTTCTCCTTTTTACGATAAGAAAAGGGGAGGAGTGGCAGCATTAGGACTACTCCTGAAAACTTTTTCTCTCTTCCAAACCAAATGTACTTAATTTCTACCTATAATGTATACATATGTGTGTTCCAGCATCTTGTCAAGTCCAGGAGCTCATTACATCTAGAACAGCTCCAGAGAAGCAACCTACAGATGCTTCAGCCTTCTCTCACAGACACAGACGCTTCTACTGAACCTGTTCCTTCTGACTTATCCTCAAATGGTTCCACAGACCCTGGACAACAAGGAAACAGCCAACTCTAAGACTGGACAAACATCCCTACCCCACTTTTCTGGACTCTCTAGAAATGTCGCCCCAAACAAGCATGAAGCAGTCTAAGAGATCACAACAACCCTATTCCTGGTCCACCATCACCTCTAATTTTTCTTTTTTAATTAAGCCAAAACAGGAAAATGTTGGGATTCTGTAAACCCCACCCCTCAGTTACCTGGCAGTAGTCAGGTATGCTCCACCCCAGTGACCTGACACTATAAAAGGGGCTGCTTGCCCCCTCCTCTCTCTCTTGCTCTCTTGCCTCTCTAGGCCTCTTGGCCTCTTGCAGCCGCGTTCTCCCACCTGTACCCCTCCTCTTCCCCTTTTCCCCTCTCCCTCCACGTGCTCATGGCCGGCCTCTTCTCTACCTCTCTCTCTCTCTCTCTCTCTCTCTGCCTCCACCACCCTCTTAACTCTCCCATGACCTGAATAAACTCTATTCTGTACTATACCGTTGTGTGGCTGGTTCCTCCGGGGAAAGGGATTCCCAACATGGGCCCCCCAGAGGCAACTCCCTTGCCCCCGGGCCTCACCGCACCTCCATGGGCCATATGCCCCCCACTCTCTACATCCTTCCCCTAACATTGGTGCCGAAATCTGGGACATCATCTTTTCACAACATTGGTGCCCCGTGACTTTTCCTTTCATTGGTGCCCCCTCA
Source organism: Micromys minutus (assembly GCF_963924665.1). Classification (NCBI taxonomy): domain Eukaryota; kingdom Metazoa; phylum Chordata; class Mammalia; order Rodentia; family Muridae; genus Micromys; species Micromys minutus. The sequence continues at coordinate 23,890,650 of NC_137980.1, forward strand.
TCTTTTCCTTAACAACCTTCCTCAAAAGGTTTTCTTTAGGGCTGGTGTACTGTACTGCAGCCTCAACACTTAGAAGAGAGAGGAAGAAGGATCAGAAAGACTAACCTGGGCTACATAGTGAATTGGAAGCCAGCCTGGGCTGTATGATACCTGGGGGGGGGGGGGCGGGATAAAAGAACAGTTATTTAACTGAGAGTTTTATAAAGTCAATGAGAACGAAATTTAAAAATTGCTTTTCTGGGCTGAAGAGCCTCAGTGGTTAAGAGCACTGACTACTCTTCCAGAGATCCTGAATTCAATTTTCTGCAACAACATGGTGGCTCACAACCATCTGTAATAGGATCTGATGCCCTCTTCTAGTGTATCTGAAGATAGACTTATATATATATATAATATATATATAAGTCTATATATATATATATATATATATATATATATAAGTTTATATATATATATATATATATATATATATAAAAGACAGTACTCATATAAATAAAATAAAATCCTTTTTTAAAAAAGAAAAAAAATTGCTTCCCCAAATAAATTCTGTATACCCAATTATTTTTAGCAATAGCATTTTATGACTTAAAAAATATTTGTATTTTTATGGATAGCTCAGCAGGTAGAAGTGATTGTTACACAAACCTGATGCACTGAGGTCAGACCCCAAGAACCCTTATAGAAAGCCAGGCATGCGGTATGTACCTGTGAGTCCAGCACTCCTGTTGTGAGATTCCAGGTTGAGGCAGAATCCCCTCGAAGTGTGTGGGTCCGTTTGTAGTATGCAGCAGCAGCAACCAAGAGAAAATGCTCTAAGCTGGATCATGTAGACATTTGCTCAACTGAGGCTCCTTCCTCTCTGATGATTCAAATCTTGGGAGTTTTCCAGGGACCACATGGCAGCTCACAACTGTCCAAAACCCCAAGATCTGACACCCTCACACAGACTCCCATGCAGGCAGAATATACTGATATACATAAAGTAAAAATAAAGAATTATTTTTAAAGAGTGTGTTCAGTTCATGTACTGGCTGGTTTTCTGTTTCAACTTGACACAAGTTAGAGTCATCAGAGAAGAGGTCATTTTCTGGATAGGGGAGGGCCCAGATCATGGTGAGTGGTGGTCCTGGGTTCTATAAGAAAGCAGCAGAGCAAGCCAGTGAGCAGCACCTCTCCAAGGCCTCTGCATCAGCTCCTGTCTCTAGGTTCCTGTCCTGACTTCCTTTGTAAAAGTGTAAGCTTGTAAGCTGAATAAACTCTTTCCTCTCCAACCTGCCTTTTGGTCATGATGTGTCAACACAGCAATAGAAACCCTGACTTGGACTACTATCATGCCTCCCCCCATGGGTTCTGATCATAATTATTTTATTTAGGAAGAAAAATAATGTTTTTGTTACAGGAAATACAAATTTCAAGTTCTTAAAAATCCAATACAGAGGGCTGGAGAGATGGCTCAGCGGTTAAGAGCACTGACTGCTCTTCCAGGTGGTCCTGAGTTCAATTCCCAACAACCACATGGTGGCTCACAACCATCTGTAATGAGATCTGATGCCCTCTTCTGGTGTGTCTGAAGACAGCTACAGTGTACTTATATATAATAAATTTTTTAAAATCTAGTACAGAAATTTAAAAATTGTTGATGACAGCAGATAGAGATCATTAGACACGCAACACTGATTCCTGGTCAGCTTTGGCTGTTCATGCTCCTTAGTTCTCCAAGGAAAAACCTCAAGAGATTCTTCTTTACCAGAATAATCTTCTCCCTTGCTAAGCAAAGCAGGAGTATTTGTTTACAACAGTTGTTATCAACCTTCCTAATGCTGTGACTCTTTACACAATTCTTCATGTTGTTATGACTCCCTAACCATAAAGTTACTTTGTTGCTACTTTGTGACTATAACTTTGCTACTGTTATAAATTGCAATGTAAATATGATATGTCTGATATAGAACCCCTGTGAAAGGATTGTTTGTTGAAAACCACTGATTTACATAGTCCTCCAGTTTTATTGTTCCTGATTTTATTCAGAAAGGCAAATATACTCAAACCATAATTATCATATTTTTTAAAGATTTATTTATTTATTATATAAGAACACTGTAGCTGTCTTCAGACACACCAGAAGAGGGCATCAGATTCATTACAGATGGTTGTGAGCCACCATGTGGTTGCTAGGATTTGAACTCAAGACCTCTGGAAGAGCAGTCAGTGCTCTTAACCACTGAGCCATCTTCCAGCCCCATAATTACCAGATTAACTTATCATGCATGATGGTTGCAGTTCCTTAAATTTGTTTATCATCAGCTTTATTCATTAAGATCTCAGGGGGAAAAAAAGGATTGGCCACACCACACCCACTTCACAAAACCTCCATTTCATTCTATCTGCCAATGGGTAGCTTCACTTTGAGTTCTGAACATCACACATACACACACACACACACACACACACACAGACACACAGACACAAAACATATGTATAGTGCATTGTACATGTATGCATATAATATTTACCTACCTATATGTATACATGCACATTAACTAGTTCAGATCATCTTTATATATCTTTATATCTTGACTTTTGAAAGGTACTAAAAGGAGTTCTCTCCCTTTCTTCTTTTTCTTCTTCTTTTCTTCGTCTTTTTTTACATTTATTTTGTAAGGACTGCACCATGTGTGCCACAGCAAGCATGTGGAAGTCAGAAGACAATTTGCAAGACCCAATTATCTCCTTCCACTATCAGAGTTCTGCTGATCAAAATCAGGTCATTGGGGTTAGGGAGGCAAGTGTGTTTATCTGCCGAGCCACCTCAGCTCTGTCCCTGAATTGAGACAGGCATTCAGTGTGTAGCTCAGGCTGGCCTCAGACTTACAGTGACCCATCTGATTCAATTTGAGCCCCAAAACCACTTGTGTGCATCACCACCCCCAAATAAATTGAATTCCTTTTAAAATTCAGATCTCCTTGGATTTTGGACACTTATATTGACATAATTCAGAGCAAGAAATACTACACAAGTAGATATCACTAACTCAAAATTCATTTTCCTGAAAAGACCAATTTGTTCTTTGAGCACCTTTCTTGCCTTGCTGTATGTAAGAGCATGATTCTACATGGGCTTAAGCTTAATGTGTCATATATGTGTGGGTATGTACACACAGAGGCTGTAAGAGTGTATTGGCTGTCTGCCTCTGTCATTCTCGGCCTTATTCTTTTGAGGCAGAGTCTCTTATTGAACCCGAACCTTAACATTTTTGGCTGCCCTGGCACCCAGCTAATGCCATTTATCTTCTGGTCTCTGCCCACAACAGTGCTGAGGTTATGGGATGCCTGAGACCAAACCTGGCTTGTTATCTAAGTGCTGGGATCTAAACGCAAATCCTCAGGGCTAAGCAGCAAATGTTCTTAACTACTGAGCCATCTCCCCAGCCTTGGCTTGTTGTACTTTACTGTTCTAGAATAGCTCACATTGAGTCTAAATCAGCTCTCGCTATTTTAACACAAGGGACGCATCTGGAAGCAGAAACAAGAACACGGAGATAAGTTAGAAATGGATATTTAGGACTGGGGTTACAGCTCATTGTACTTCTTGCCTCCCCCACCCCCTTTTATTGTGAGGGAAGTTGTCTTTCTGTCTGCTCCGCTCCCCAGTAGTAAGGTTACAGGCAGGCTTGAGAACACATCTGATTTCAGGCTCAGTAAGAGACTCTGCCTCAAAAGAATAAGGTGGAGAATGACAGAAAAGATACCCAATACACTCTTACACACACACACACACACACACACACACACACACACACACACACGACACATTTAAGCTTAATTAGCAAAGCAAGAAAAGTGCTCAAATAACAAATCAGTCTTTTCAGAAAAATTAATTTTGAGGAGCTAGGTTTGATTGCCAGTAACAAACTAGTCATGGAGGATATGTATATTTTTTCTTTAGAATTTTAGAGTAGAGGCAGGAGGATCAGAAGTTCAAGGAGGCCTCTGGCTGTATCTCTGTCTGTCTGTCCATCCATCCATCCATCTATCCATCCATCCATCCATCCATCCATCCATCCATCCTCTGGCTACTTGGAGAATTCAAGGCCATTCTGGGCTAGAGATCTTACCTTAAAAAACAAACCAACAGAAGTGGGTTGTGCTACTTAGATGTGATACTTCATTATTTAAGAACCTTTTCCATGAGGATGGAAAAAATGGTTCAACAGTTAGAAGCACTTGATTACTGATTCTATTTCTAGCACCCACGTGGCAGTCTACAATGGTCTTTAACTCTAGTTCTGGGGAATCCAACATCCCCTTCTGATGGACCACTGTGATAATGAAGGCATGAGGTGCATATTTGCACATACATGCAAAACAAGAAGAACTTAAAAATCTTTTGCATTCACATTGTAAGAAAGAATTACATAATTTAATTTTCTCTTGTGTTAAAAAATTTCCTCTTGTGTTAAAAAGCACTCAAGTCCCAGTGCTCCAAAAAAGCATTTTTCAAATATCAGCAACATCAGAAACCAAAGTCTTCCTGACCTTCAGGCACAATTGTCTTTTGTTTTGGGGACACAGCACAAGAAATTTGCATTAGCACTTTCCTGGTGCCTAGAAGGTATCAACTCTAGGATAGCTTCTTAGGGTTTCTGATTCACAGTGATGGGGTGACCATAATCATGTGTTGCTTTTGTTTTATAACCATACATAATAATGGATTTTTCTTTATATTTGTTTCTGTGTATGGCTTTGTAAAATTCAAGGCTAAAACAAGATGATTTTCTCCTGCTCAGATCAAAGGGAGGCTTTTCCTGGAAACCCTGACACACTCCAAAGATCTCAGGATGTAAAAACATCTTTGCAATCCCCATGTATGCTGGGCTTTCACTGGCTTCTGCTGATCTTTCGCTGATATCACTGACTCAGACTTGAGTGTCAACTAGGACATGAGGGAAGAAAAAATGGATTCCTCAGGTTTCTGTATATGAAAAATAGCAGACAAGGTACACAGCTGCGTGGTTGGGCACTGTGATGGTTTGCATATGCTTGGCCCAGGAAGTGGCACTATTAGAAGTTGTAACCTTGTTGAAGGAAGTGTGTCACTCTGGAGTGGACTTGGAGACACTCCTAGCTGCCTGAAGATGCTCAGTCTGTTCCTGGCTTCCTTTGGATGAAGATGTACAACTCTCAGCTCCTCTTGCACCATGCCTGCCTGGATGATGCCAAGCTCTTGTCTTGATGATAATGGATTGAACCTCTGAACCTGTAAGCCAGCCTCAATTAAATGTTGTTATTTATAAGACTTGCCTTGGTCATGGTGTCTGTTCATAGCAATAAAGTCCTAACTGAGAAGTTGGTACCAGGGACTGGGGTATTGCTGATAGGCCTGACCATGCTTTTGTTTGGAAGAATGTGGATTTTGGGACTTTGGATTTGGAAAGCTTGGGAAAGCTTTAAATGGGGCTTAATGGGCTATCCTAGTAAAAATATGGTAAACTTTGTTACTGAGAGTAATTTGAGATGTGCTGACTTGGATTAAGTAATTTCCATGGAGAATTTCAGTATGTGGCCAAGAGACTGTTTTTGTATTTTGGTGAAGAACATGACTGCTTTTTGCCTTTGTCCAAAGAGTCTGCCTAAAGTGAAGAGATTTAGATTAATTGCTTTAAAAAAGGAAGTCTCAAAACAACCTGGTGTAAATTATGTTGTGTGTTTACTAAAAGCCCACCCTTATGAAAGCATTTTAATGAAAAGGAACAAGTTGAGAAAGAAAAAATACAAAAGACATGGTTCGAGTATTAAAGGAACACCAGGAAGTGAAATGGCGTTAAATCCTGTGTTCAAGAATTTTAAATTGAATTAAGAAAGTAAGGACCTTGGGTCAAGATCCCACTCAGCTAAATTAGCTCCCAGCAACTTAGTACAGGTAGTGAAGGAGTTAAAAAGAGGAATCTAGTGATAATGTAATAGGACAAGGGGGCCATGTTCCAGCTCCTGCAAGCAGAAGAACTTGGCAGCTTCAGCCATGTGACTCTGGCCTTATATTTAAGAGGAGAAGGAGACCACTGGGACAATTGATGCTGGTTAGCTGGAGCTAAGAAATTAGTGGTGATTAAGAAGAGACCAGCATCACTGAGGTGAAATCTGCTGGGAAGTGTTTTCTGAGAGGACAAAAACTGTGTCCCAGAGATCGCCAAGGTTGTACCTCATGCTGCAGCTGTATTGGTAATGTGTAAAAGTCACCCAGGTGGTACTGGTTTTGAAGGCATGAAGGCTTCATGAAGAACTGAGGCTTACTCTTATTTATCTATTTTATTTTTTATTCATGTGTGCATGTGTTCTATGGCACATGTGTATAAGGGTTTGAGCACAACTCATGAATGTAGAGAGAATGAATCTTTTTTGTAAGGTGTTGAAGTATCACCCGTCAATAAAAAGCTGATTGGCCAATGAGCTGAGGCAGGAATTAGAAGGTGGGACATCCAACAGAGAGAGAGAGAGAGTCAAGAGCAGGAGATCCATCTTGAACTCTGAGGAAGTTGGACATGTGAAACTAAGGAAAGTAATCAACCATGTGACAGACAAAGGCTAGAATAAATGAGTTATATACATTACGAACTAGTGGGGGAATGAGCCAAAGCTTATGGCCTAGGCATTAACTCATAAGTCTTAGAGTCATTATTCTGGGAACAAAGAGGCTGGGTACAAAAGTTCAAGATTACAAGGTGTCACATAAAGGGCATGTTATTAAAGCATAGGGCCTAAGAAAGCTCAGAAAGCCAGGCAAAAAAGCAGCCAGGCAAGCAAGCTTTGAAAGTGGCTAGAAAGGTGGGAAACAGGCACTGGAGCAGTGCATAGCTACAGAGGAACCCAAGCCCCAGGCATGCCTCCCAGGCAGAACTTTCCAGAGCTGGGCATGAGGCTCCACTCAAAAACTCGCTAGGGCAGATACTAGATCTATCTAAGGAGGCTGGCCTGAGGAGCCTGAAGATTTTTCCAGAGCTTTGGTGGGACTGAAAAGCCACAAACTTCTGAACTGGCGAGGGATTAAGTTAGAAAACAATAAAAGAGAAAAGAAACTGGATATTTAAAAAATCATAGGAAGAAATATTTAGTTTAAAAATAAAGTGGAGTCCTTAAGAGAGAGTTAAGAGATTTAAAATGCGTATTAAAATGGAAAATGCAATGACACAATGTATCTGGATCCCTTGTGACTTTGTTTCGCTTCTCAGCATACAAATGATCTTTCTCAGTAATGATTGCAATTTTGTATATCCTTTTAAAGAGATCAGAATAAAACAGACAAGGAGCGCTAAAAGATGGAATAGTGGGTTACAGACCAAAAACCTTTAGGTGTTGCCCTTCCTGCTCAGATGGGAAAGTGTCCTGGGACTGGGAAACCCAGGAACCACACAGCTCTAAGAGGAAGCCTCCTCAACAGAGGTGGTACAGCTCCCTGGGGTGGGTATCCCCAGCCAAGCTGAGGAGCTCAGGAGCCTCAGCCCTGCTCCTTCACTCCTCTTCTTTGGGTCTTTAGTGAGTCACTCTTATGAAATCATAAGATTTATTAGAGGGTCCAGGGTGAAGAAGGATGAATCCAGCAATGGCTGCCTTCTGCTCCTGGGAGCAGACAACAGGGGACTAGACAGGGCAAGATTTCTATAGGGTTTCTTGGAGAGTTAGGAGCAGGAGCAGAGTTTTCTAGGGTGAGTGTCTTAGTTAGGGTTTTACTGCTGTGAACAGACACCATGACCAAAGCAAGTCTTATAAATAACAACATTTAATTGAGGCTGGCTTACAGGTTTAGAGGTGCAGTCCATTATCATCAAAACAAGAGCATGGCAGCATTCAGGCAGGCATGGTGCAGGAGGAGCTGAGAGTTTTACATCTTCATCCAAAGGAAGCCAGGAACAAACTGAGCATCTTCAGGTAGCTAGGAGGAGTGTCTCCAAGCCCACTCCAGAATGACACACTTCCTCCAACAAGGCCACAACTTCTAATAGTGCCAGTCCCTGGGCCTGGTATATGCAAACCATCACAGTGAGGATAGGTGGAATTTCAAGTCAATCCCCAAGCTCAGGGATTGGTTTAGGGATTAGTGGCTTTTGTTCAGACTTTTCACTTAAAATTAGCACAACCTAGGGAAGTGGCTGGAGGTGACTTTTTCAAAAAGAATTATGCCTTATTAAGCCAGTGAGAAGCATTCCTCCTTGGCCTCTGCATCAGCTCCTGCCTCCAGGTTCCTACCCTATTAGAGCTTCTGTATGATGGATGAACTGTGATGTGTAATCACAAGCCATATAAACCTCTTTTGTTCACCAAGTTGCTTCTATTTATGGTGTCTTATCACAGCAACAGGAACCTTGACTAAAAAAAGACATTCGCCAAAAGCCCAACTTGCTGAACCAATGGGTTGTCCTGGCGTTACTAACAGGAGTAGGGGAGAGGGGTTACTTACCAGGAACAATACTGACTCAAAAGCAGCGGTTTTGCCAGGTGGTGGTGGCTCACACCTTTAATCCCAGCACCCAGGAGGCAGAGGCAGATGAATATCTGTGAGTAGGAGGCCAGCCTGGTCTGCAGAGTGAGTTCCAGGACAGCAGGGGTTACACATTAAAAACCCTGTCCTGATAAACCAAAAGAAACGAAACAAACCCCTCACAACCCAAGATGGCTTCAAACCTGCCCTCCCTGCCCAACAAGTGCTCAGCACACTGGGTGGAGAGCCCAACAGGTCTTCTCTCAGTAGCTGTGCAGGTCAGACTTCCTCAGCAGCCGTCTACTGCTCTTCCATAAAGCTCAGGGAGGGGCTTTCAACAGACAACCTTGCAACATTCTGCTTTCTCAGTTGTGTGATGTTTGTCCACCTGAATCTCACAAGCCTCTCCCTGTCTCCAGGAGGGAATATTTCAGTTAGGAGGAAACTTCAACATAGCAACGGAACCCAGGGCCTTCTGTATGCCAGTCTGACACTTTGCCAACGGAGCTACATTCCCAGCCTCCCTGTACACCCCCTCCCCCACTTTAAAGACAAAGATTCACAGTCTATGAAGGGACTTTGGCCAGCACAAGCCTGGCAAGCATGGCCCTGGCAAGCTTTGCCCTTCTCCCCCATTCCCTCTGCCTAGCTTTAAAAAAAAAGGTTAGATTACATTCCTAAAGCTAGCCTTCAAGGTCTACTCCCTTATTTGGCCACTTCCTCCTGTTGAGTCTGACTACTAATGTCCAGCTATCAAAGTATTGAAGTCCAGCAAGCAAAAGCTGTCTTTGGCTCACCTAATTAATATGCCCAATCAAAATACACCACTGCATCCTGGCTCATTCCAACAGCTCTCCCCTATTCCTCTTAAAAGTTAACCTGTGAGGTCATTCATTTCTGCTTGAGTCAGAAAGCAGTCACTTTAATTTTTCTTCCCTGCTTAGTAAAGGATTTCTCTGTGAAAACATGGTTGGATGTGGTTTGTGCCCAACTTAGGGTCTAAAAGGGAACAGCACAGCAAGGGGGTTCCCTTCAGTTTAGACCAGATTGGCCAGAAACCCACTATGTAGCTCAGCATGGATTTGAAGTTGAGACAGTCCTGCCTTAGCTTCCAAAGTGAAGGCATATAATTAAAAAAAATTATTTTTGTACTTTTAAAAAAATGTGTATGAGTGTTTTACCTGCATGTATGGATATATACCTCATGTACCTGACACTGAAGAGTCCTAAAGGAGCTTTGGACCCCCTGAAACTGGAGTTACAAGCGGCTATGCACTACTGTGTCAATGATGGGACTCAAACCTGGGCCCTCCTGTTGTGTAACAATTTTCTTTGACGTTGAAACATTCGTCCTGCAGGAAAGCTTCTAAAGCAGGAGACTAAGTTCCAAAAAGTTTCAGAAAGTTCCTTAAAAACTACCAGATTCACTAGACTCCCCTGCCAAAGTAAATAATAAAAGCTGAGAATCCTTTTCAGACTAAGTTTGAAGCTGAGTTGCAAAGAGGACTCTCAGAGGAGAGAAATAGCAAAGGAGGCACCGATGCTGGACCAGCTGCCTGGGAGGAGAAGCCAGCCAAGCTGCCCAGAAGAGGTTTGGTGCGAGAGCATATTTTATTCTCCTGCTCTAATTGTCATTTCTAAAGACTTACTGCCATCATCTGCTAGCCTAGGCCTAGTCCTGGAAGCTTCTAGCTTCTATAAAGTTCTAGCCTCTAGGCCTAGAATGTTTTCAGACAAAGAGACTTCCTGCTGAATAAACCCATCTTTTCTAGATCTGAGTTTGGGCTAGTTTGACTCAGGTGTTCTAGCTCAAAACTCCTCTCCAAGCTAACTGATTCAAAATCTGGCTTTTCTCTCCACCTGATTTTTACTCTGCTTAGCCTAATACTAACTCAAACACTAATCTGTTAAATCTTCTGGCTCCTTCTCCTTCTCTGGCTTCTTCCTCTTTTGTTGTGTTTATGCCCAGGTTCTGCCTCCCAGCCCCATGCTCCCAGAAATAAGACTCCGACTCAAATTATATTTACAAATACCTTGGCCTTATAGCTTGGTTCTACTCTGACTAGATCATAACTAAAAATAGCCTGCTTATTTTAACCTACATTTTGCCACATGGCTGGTTACCTGTGCTCAGGTACCATGTGTCTGTTTCCTCACATCTTTCCCAGCTCCTTTCTCCCAGAATTCTTTCTCTTCTCCATGTCCCCACCTCTCTTCCTGCCTAAACCAAAGGCCATGGGCTTTTTAATTGACAGGCGAGGCATTCATACAATACAAAAGATGATCTCTTTACAGTCTTTATCTGTGTCTACCTTGTTTTCTGTTCAACCTGTCTCTGAAAAATCCTCCAGGTAAAATTACCTCCTTTTTTCTTTCTTTCTTTCTTTCTTTCTTTCTTTCTTTCTTTCTTTCTTTCTTTCTTTTTTCTTTCTGTCTGTCTCTCTCTCTCCCTCTTTCTTCCTTTTTTCTCTCTGTGCTGCTCTCTCTTAAATAGCCTTTTTCCTCTCCTCCTGAGAGTTGGGCGTATCCTATTCTGTCAAATCTTTCTCTGATTTGTCCCTTTGTCTGCCACTCAATTAGACATCACTTTCAAACATGGTGCTTCCTTCTGCAAACTAACTTTACCTTCATTGTTTGGGATTAAAAGTGTGTGCCAAGGGTGTGTCTATATTCCAGCCAGAGGGGTTAAAGGGTGTGTGCCAAGGCTGAGCCACACAACCAGGAATAGGTTTTTTTTTTTTTTTTTTTTTTTTAGTAATACGATCTTGAGGTTCACAGTGTAATCAAATATCCTGTAACAGTTTAGACCAACCGAGGCCTGGAAAGGACAGTCTCCAAACTGCTGAGCTTCCTGCTGGCTGTGCAGTGAAGGGTCCCAGCACTTGTGAGCTGTCACCCATGCTGGGGTTGGCTTTGGTGACGCAGCTGACTTTGGGTCTTTTCTGCTCCTGTAAGTCACCTCTCCTGTAATAATCCTAATAAAACACATTGGTTTACTGTTTTTACTTTGTTTTTTACTTTATCTGCTCTTTGTTTGGTCATGGGCTCCCTAACTGGGGTGGGTAGATTTCTGCGTTGAGTCTCCCTAGGTAAAATCTTGTCACACAACATGAAGGAGTCAAAATAGGGTGTCAAGTCCCCTGAAACTGGAGTTACAGATCGTTGTACTTTTATTCTGATCTTTCAACTGCTCTTTCCTGTTTTCTCTTGGACCTATTCTAGACACACCTTGCTTCTTTCTACCATTTCATGGTGACAGCTCTCACCATGGTGCCATAAATATTAAATACCCAACCTGTCCATATCCCTTTCAATAGTTTGGTTGGGCATGTGTACTTCCTAAGGTATTATCTGGTACTTTCTTAAAAAAGAAAAAAGTCCTAAAACATTGTCTTCTATTTTTTTTTTTTTTTAAGTTGTAGTCTGTTCTAGTTTGCTTTCTTTTGTTGTTATAAAGTAATGGCTGAATGTAATAATGAAATAAAAGTAAAATTTTTATTTTGGCTCACAGCTTGTTACAGTCTATCACTGAAGGCCCCAGGGCAGGAGCTCCAGGCAGTAACTGAAGCAGAGACCAGGGATTGCCCTGCTTACTAGTTTGCTTCACCTGACTTGCTCAGCTATCTTTTATACAGCTCAGGCCCACTTCCTGCATAAATCCTCCTGCATAAATTAGTAATTTAAAAAAATGTCCCAAAAGGGGGGGGGGCTGGAGAGATGGCTCAGAGGTTAATAGCACTGACTGCTCTTCCAGAGGTCCTGAGTTCAATTCCCAGCAACCACATGGTGGCTCATAACCATCTGTAGTGGGATCTGGTGCCCTCTTCTGGCATATAGTCACATATGCAGGCAAAATGCTGTATACATAATAAATAAACAAATGTTAAAAAATAAATAAATAAATAAAAAAGAAGAGGAAGAGAAGAAAGTGCCTCACAGCCACGCCTACAGGCCATAGAGGTGCTCCCTCTCCCCAGGTTTGTCTAGCTTTGCTGACATACCTGACCAGCACTGAGATCTCACTGAGTTGTTCCTGGCCGCTCTGATTCCTGGGTTCTGATGACCTTCCAGCCGCAGCCCATAGGATACACCAGGAAGAAACTTGCTCGTCACTGCTCAGTACTCTGATTTTGAGACCCTTTCTGCAGATAGCTTGGCAGTTCACTCTTCGTTTCACTCTTCATGCTGTTTCCTCTGTTTCATGGTATTGTGTTAAGGAAGCACTTGCAGACTACAGTCAGAGTACTTACATTGTTGCTGCTGTCAATATTCTTGACTGTCTCCTGAAACACAGGAAAGAATTTGTTCAAATTGTTTTGGTGATGTTTCTACTGCAATCCAAGTGACAGCTACATTTTGTCTAGTTTTTTTTTTTTTTTTCATGACATCAGCAGCTAGCAACTTCACACTTCCATGCTATAAAGACAGTAACTATTTAGTTTACTTCCTAGGTCAAGATGTGTAGAGACTGAATTGGTAGCCTTCCCATGTGTTATTGTTTGAATACTCACACCCTGGCTTGTGGGGAGCTTTTATGGGGTACCTGGGCATTGCTGATGGAAGTAGGTCACTATTAACCCCTATCCTGGTCCTGATTTAACCCTCTCCACTTCCTCATGCTCCCACAAACACACGACGCTGCTCCAGTTGCCTTGCCTTCCCTGTAGGATGGATTGATATTATCCTACACTACTTTAAGAACAGAAATATATAAAGAGATAGAAAATCTTTTTTTTTTTTTTTGTTGCCTTCTAATTTAATTACACTGTTGTCATAGAAAAATATTTCAGACAGGGCTGAGTCAATGCTCAGCTGACACAGTGCTGGCCTTGCAATCCTGAAGACCTGAGTTCAGACCTGGGGGTTGGAGGATTTCTAAGTCATCCTGGACTACCGAGGTAGGCCCTGTCTCAATAAAGAAAAAAAGCAGGAAAGAAAACTTGTATGTAACGTTTGAGATGGAAAATGTAGACTGAGCTTTTCAGGGATCATCAAAGAAGAGAGGGCGGAAAGATCGTAGGACCCAGAGGGACAATGTCTGCTGGGCCTGACAGCTCAGATGCACACCAGGACTTCCATGCCCAGACTGCATGCACAAGGTCTGCACAAGGCCAGGATAGCCCAAGTCCCAGCTTGGACTCCGAGGAACTATTGGGGGTTGATGGCTTCTGGGGGCGAGGGGATGTCAGTTTTCTTCAGAGATGTAGGAGGATTCTGTACGTGTTCCAGTAAGTGATCATACACCCATGCACATTAAATAGACTCAGTGGGTATTTCGAAGAGGAGAGAGAGCAACATGGGGGGAAGGGTAAACAAGGGAAATGTTTGAGGGGAACAAATGGGGGAGTGGACTTGGTCCAAACACACACTATTACATACAAATATTAAAAGTTTTTTTTTTTTTTTAAAGAAATACAACAGTAACAGATGAATGGGATGGAAGTTTTTCTAAATGAACCCTTGTTGATACAGTTGCTACAGTTTTCTTCCTTCAGGGTGCTCTTTCTAGCAAGAGCACCTGCAGCAGGATGTAAAGGCACTTAGGCTACAGGCAGCCCCATCAATGAGAACCCAAAGAAAGGGAGCCCAGCTGCTATGGGCTGGCTACCCACCATATTCCTCATTCCACCACAGAAAGGGATCAGTCATGCCTCTTGACGGCAGATGAGGAAACCAGCCCTTGGCCGCACTCCTGTTCCCTACCCAGTTGTCTCTGTTTTAAGAAATGGAGGCTCTGTCGTTTGAGTGTCCAGGCCACAGGCCTCTCTTACCCTTTTATCCAATAGCCTGTCTGGAAGGGAATCTTGTTGGCTCAAGTTCTGCTGATGGTTGGTGGTCTCTCAGCACTGGCATCACTGCCCACAGCAGTCAGGGGCTTGCAGCTGGTCTCTAGACTTCTGTCCTTGCCAGTTAGAATCAGTTCCCTGAAGACCAGCTAGGGGATGCTTTTCACCTTTAAGCAATCAGATCCCTCTGCTTAGCATACAAGCTGAAGTCCTAACGTGGCCTATAGGGGCTCTGTGGAATCGGATTCTGTTTTCTCTCTGACTTTGTGTATTAACAACGTTTTTAATTGTGCTCAGTTCATTCTCATCAAACCCCTGTGTCCTTGGTGTACCTCGATTACCATTTTAACTGTCTTGAGTGACACCGAGTGCATCTGTAGTTTTACAGATCTTTCCCAACCACCTAGTTCCATTTTCATCATCACCTGCCCACCAGAAGCTACACTGTGAATCAATGACTCTGTCTCCTCTCCTCTACCCTCTGGTGTCTTCCAATCTACTTCCTGGGTCTATGGGCTTGACTACTCTAGGTACCTCATGTAAATGAGATCATGTGATGTTAGTCCTTCTGAAACAGGGGACAAAAGGCAAACTCTGGGCTCTTAACCTGTTACAAATTAAAAGAACAATGTGTTTTCCTCTGCCTGCTTTCTCAGCGCTTGTAGTAAAATACAGCTTAAGTCACAAGGTCTGAATGTTTACTGACTAAGAGTCCCTTATGATCAAACCTAGTTAAAGCACACATAAGTTATCTAACCTCACTGGCTCTTAGTGAGTGTAGGTGGGCTCTGAGAAGTTATCCGTGTTCCTCCAAGTTGTTCTCTGACTTTCACACGCACATGGTGGCATATGTGAGCTCTGCTATACACACATGTCTACACAAAAATAAATAGGTGTGATTCAAAAATCATTTGCCAGTTTTAGACTAAGTTGCTTGTTTGTGTGTTGTGATTTATTTATTGTTGTGTATTTATTTATTTGTTTGTTTGCTTATTTATTGAGACTGGGTTTCTTTGTGTAGCCCTGACTGTCTTAGAACTCTATTTGTAGAGTTATTCTCGAACTTATAGAGAGATTTGTACTGGCTAGTTTTGTGTCAACTTGACATAAGCTGGAGTTATCTCAGAGAAAGGAGCCTCAGTTGAGGAAATGCCTCCATGAAATCCAGAGAGATTTGTACTGGCTGGTTTTGTGTCAACTTGACACAAGCTGGAGTTATCTCAGAGAAAGGAGCCTCAGTTGAGGAAATGCCTCCATGAAATCCAGCTGTAAGGCATTTTCTCAACAGTGATCAAGGGAGGAGGGCCCATCCCATTGTGGGTGGTGCCATTCCTGGGCTGGTAGACCTGGGTTCTATAAGAAAGCAGGCTGAGCAAGCCTGGGGAAGCAAGCCAGTAAGTGACATCCCTCCATAGCCTCTGCATCAGCTCCTGCTTCCTGACCTGCTTGAGTTCCAGTCCTGACTTCCTTTGGTGATGAACAGCAATGTGGAATTGTAAGCTGAATAAACCTTTTCCTCCTAAACTTGCTTCTTGGCCATGCTTTGTGTAGGACTAGAAACCCTGACTAGGACAGATTTGATTGTCTTTGCCTCCTAAGTGTTGGGATTAAAGGCCTGTACCATCACCACCTGCACAAACGTTATTTTCATATTAAATATATTTTACCCCATTCCATCCGTTGTCTTTTCATCCTCTTCATACCATCCTGGTCTTGTTGCCCACAGATTTTCCTCTGACAACATGTCCCCAAATTAATTTTCTCCTACCCTTTCTGTTTGATCCTTTTTAAAAATATATGTTACAAATACCTGCATGTGTTTGAGGGGATGGGTTTATTTCAGCTGGTGGTTGCCGTCCATAGTTGTCTGAGTCTGTTGGGAGGGCTACAGTGATGGAGCAGAGAGCAAGAGACAGGAAAAGGCTGAGATGCCCAGTGACCAGCTTCTCCCAACTAAGTCCACATCCCAATCATGTTATCACATTATGAACCCACCCAGGGATTAAACCACCGATTGAGTCAGAGTTATGGGGAGTAACCTCTCAGAGATCTGGTTCCCCATCTGGGGACCATGCCTTTATCACATGAATCTCTTTGGAGGATTTTTTTTTTATTTAAAGCACAGCATTTTCTCATAAATGTTATTTTGGCTTTTAATTCTAAGCCCTTAATTCATCTTATATTAGTTTTTCTAGATATATAAGATAATGAATGGTCCAACTTCATTCTTTCACATACATTTTTCCCCAAAGATTTATTTATTTATTTATTTATTTATTTATTTATTTATTTAATGTATAGGAGTACACTATTGCTCTCTTTAGACACACCAGAAGACGGCATTAGATCCCATTACAGATGGTTGTGAGCCACTATGTGGTTGTTGGGAATTGAACTCAGGACCTCTAGGAAGAGCAGTCAGTGCTTTTAACTAGTGTGCTGTCTCTTCAGTACCCTCTCACTGGAACTTAAGCTCCAGCAAAGCAAGAGTTCAATTATTTCTGTCATCAACATATAGGATCAGTTATCTTGCTATTTATAGAAACAAGTCACCTTGACATGTGATGTCTGAAAACAACAAGAAACACAGCCTTTCCTCTAAGGTTTCTAAGTGCCAGGACTCGGTATCGGCTCTCTGGTTGCTTCTTCTTCAGGAGATGTAGTCCGTGTGGGGCCGGGCCGGGAGTCCCCGGAAGCATGGGTGGGCAGAAGTTCTGCTTCCAAGGTGGTTCTGATTGTGTTTTTAGATTTACTTATTTATGTTTATGTGTAGGAGTGTTGTGCTTCCCCTTTCGTCTGTGCATCACACGTGGGTGTGCTCAGGAAGTCGTAAGAAGGAGTAAGATCTCCTGGACCTGGAGTTCCGGTTAGTTGTACGTCATGTGGGCGTGTGGGAGGACGGTATCATACTCTCTGTAAGAAAATCAGGTGCTCTAAACTGTTAGCCATCTCTCCAACCCAGATTCCGAATGTAATAAAGTGTACGCATCATTGGTTCACGTGGGGCACACGTGCCATGGTGTGCACATGAGAGGGTAGGACCCCCGTGGGAGCCAGAGAGGACTGGCGCCTTCAGACTTTTCCAGCATTGCCTTTACCCGCTGATCCATCCTGAAGGCCTGCGTGACTGTGATTTCGGGTGGGGTTCTTTCTTCGCAGAGCAGGTCATGTGTGTGGAACCTAAAAGAACAAGAGGAAAAGTTTAGTGACTAAGGTCAGAGGTCACACTGTGTCACATCTGCCATGTTCTATTTGTCTGTCGTAAAAAAGACCAGCTTTTCTTCCGTGTGAGAGACTTCACACTAGGACACGAATAACAGGCAACAAGGATCACAAAAGGCTGGATTTGAGGGTGTCTGTCATACGTATCTGATCCCAGTAGCTAGAAAAACGCCTAGTGTACTATATTAAAAATATTTCATAAGGGTTGGGGAAGTAGCTTATTTCACAAAATGCTTGCCTAGGATGGATGACACCCTGCATTGAGGTTCTGCGTGGGAACCACATCTGTGATATGCACATGGAAGGGTGCAGACAGTGAAACGGTACAACTCTCTCCTCCAGGTGAGCTGTCCCTTCTATATCTCCCCACCTCACTGCCTCTCCGTATTAGGGACCATACACACTATTATTGTATTTATTTACTGTTTGTATAAGATGAGTGTTTTGCCCAAGTATAGGTCTATTATGTGAGTGCAGGAACCTGTGGAGGCCAGAAGAGGGCGTCAGAGTCCTTGACACTGGGGTTACAGGTGGTTGTAAGGCTACCAAACACATGTTGGGAAATGAACCTAGGTCCTCTTCAAAAGCAGTAAGTGCTTTTAACCACCAAGCCATCTTTCCAGACCCTTACATTTAGTATCACATTATATTTTCTTATATCAGATTGTGGAACACAGGTATCGTAATTTTAAAACCAAATGACATATGGTTTACAGTCAAGGGAGATCTAAATTTGCATTTTTGTGTTTTCTTTTACTGCCAGTTGCGACTACGGGTCAGCCACATTTTTCTCAACTTAGAAAAAAAATTATTGTATTTTGTCTGAATGCATGTCTGTGCATCATGTGCCTGCATACTAAATAAGGAAGCCAGAAGAGGGGTTTGGACTTCCTGGGACTGAAGTTAGGGGTGGCTGTGAGTTTCCATGTGGCCGAGAATGGAACCTGAGTCTTGAAAGAGCAGCCAGTGCTCTTAACCACTGAGCCATTCATTACCTCATCACAGCCCTTTAAGTGGGTCTGGTGACATCTATTCCGTGTGAGTGCTTGTAATATTATTATCGAGCTTAGAGTGTGACTTTCTGACCTTCCCTTTTTGGAAGTGTTTGGCACAGTTGAACACCATATTCATGCATACATACATACATGCATACATACATACATGCATACATACATACATGCATACATACATCAATCTCCAACAAGTGACTTAAAGGTAACTAAAAACATCAGAACTTCCCTCCTCTCACCCACATAGACCCTTAGATCTTCAACACCAAGACCTACCCTAGTTAACTCTATGTCTTATGTCGTTTCAGGAGGGGTATGAGGATTGTGAGCCTCTCACACCTCCTTCTGCAAGGGAGTGTTAATAGGTCCTATCATGTGACAGTTTTGTGCCTGTCATTAGTACAGCTATTCTGCTTCAAGATAAGCTCTATGATATCATTTTGAGTGACTGAGTGAATAAATGAAGACTTTCTTGGTATTTACTTCTGAACGGGGGATAACTGTAGGGTTAAAGATAAAGATTACAGGACTAGAAAAATGGCTCACAGGTTAAGAACACCTGTTACAGGCTGGAGAGATGGCTCAGTGGTTAAGAGCACTGACTGCTCTTCCAGAGGTCCTGAGTTTAATTCCCAACCACATGGTGGCTTATTACCATCTGTAATGGGATCTGATGTCAAGAAAATGGAACTCTATTTAGGACCACCCCCCCCACAAGGTCTATAAGTTGGTTCCACGTTGTAGCAAACTCGCTACCGATAGTCTCTGAGTACCACAATAGCCTTCAGAATTTTTAGGGGAGTATGGTGGGGTGGGGTGGGGTGGGGTGGGAGTGTTGGGATAAGGGAGAGAGAGATAGAGACTGAAAGAGACACACACAGAGAGACAGATATCCACTTAAAAATTTGTCTGAGGTTAAAGTACAAGCTGACAGTATAAAATTAGACAAGCCTCTGGCCAGTGCCTCAAAATTGGCACCTCAGTCAAGATCCCTCATTCTGACAGAAGGCAGAAAGGGAGGGAAGAGGGAGAGAGGGAGTCAGCCAATGGGGAACAGAAGAAACCAACATCCACTAGTATGCCTAGATATTCAAAAGGCTTTGCTTTCAGTTTTCCTACCCCCCCACCCACATTCCCAGCCTCCCTCAAAGTCACTACCTAACAAAGCAACAGGCACTGAAAGGGTGCTCAGTGGGTGGAGCCCAGAGGCCCAGCGATGTGAACACTCCATATGAGTCAGCTGTAAATTCAATTCAAATCCCCAGTCTCCTCTCTCATCATGGTTACCACCAAGATGACTGCTGCCTTTAGAAACTATAATAGGAGACAGGTAAACGTCTGAAAATGCAGCTTGATTTTTTTTTTTCCTATAGTGCTGATAAGATGCAGTTATTGCAACAGGGAATTTTGACTTTTTACTGAATTAGGATTTGTGTACCTTGCTTGATCTTCAAGGCACAGCAGCTGTTTGTGAATATGTCTTTGGCTTTATTTTGAGAATATTATCTCATTGCACTGTGGCCATTCATGTGAGCAACCTGGAGTTATATAAAGTGATAGGTTTATTTCCACACCTCCAAGAGGAGTGCTTTAATGATTAGCTTTCATACTTCAGTAGTTTCTTTCCCTGCTGTTATTGGGAATTTATTTTACTTATTTAATAAACAGAGGCCTACTTTGTCTGTTTAGGCTTCTAATTTCTCACATGGAGATAAAAACTAGCCAAGGAACATGATTCCCATATTTATTCACAAATTCTAGTTGGTGGCAATGCTGACGGTTGTTTCTTTCCTTTGATGCTCCTTGTGCTTAGGAATACAAGCCATTGAAAACTGAAGTTCACTGGGCCGTTCTGGGTTACATATGATGAAAATACCATAAAGCAACAGTGTTTTTTGTTTGGGTGGGAATAAGGGAAGAGATAACTTACATGGTATGAATTCTGTCCCTGGCTTGACTGATTTCATCTGAAGCAGAAGCAAAGCATATCTCTAAACACATCTGTCACAGCAGGTGGACTTAACTCTTTGCTTCTCAGGCTCCTCATTTTGTGCGTAGTGTGTTTGTAAATGTCTAAATGTGGGTACAGAAGGGCCACAGTGCACAGTGGGGTGGAAGGACAGCTTGGGTGTCCTTCCTAGTTAGGGAGTCAGGATCTCTTGTCTGTGTTACTATGAAGTCCAGGCTAGCTGATGGGTGAGCCTTCGGGCGGATTCTGCCTCTGCTTTTTGCCTCAGAGCAGAGGTGGAGGGATTACATAGGCCACTGTTTCTGCCTTTTTATATGGGTCCCAGGGACAGAATGCTTCCAGGCTTGGGCGGTTAGCACTTTCACCCACGGAACCCTCTCTCTGGCTGGACTTTTAGCTTTAGCTGGCTGATGAAGAAACAGAACTGAAGAAGATTAGCATCCAAACAAATAGGTGGTGGAGTCAGGATTTTATTTCCCCTTAATCCAGAGTCTTTTTAATATTTGCACTGATACTTTGTGACTTTGGAGAATAGTAATTGCAGCAGCTACCACCTGCTGGCTGAGTGTTTACATGCTTTGCATATGTTTCCCCTAATTATCAGTTTAGTGCTTAAGTAGATATTACTAACTGTTTTATGGATGAGGAGATTGAGACATGAGGAGGTTAAGTACACTTTTGCCAAGTACACTTAAAATCTTAGATTGCAGCCTACAGCCGTGTGCTATACAGAATGTGGAAGTTATGAGTTCTCAGAAAAATTGGATAGTTTCAGTGAAATGACTACTTCTAGTTGCATCAACTTTTATCTTGCTTCAGATAGTGAAGAAGGCCAAGAAATAAACAGACTTCTTTTATCAGGTGGCACCCTGTACTGAAGTCCCATTTTGCGGTACAATTTCAAGAGTTGTTATTTGGTTTGATGGAGCTTAAAAATAGCAATGAGGTGGTGGATGGGCTATGGCTCAGCAAGCAATGCTCTTAACCCTCAAATGTGAAGACTGAGGTGCAGATTCTTAGAACCAAACAGCTAGGTAACTTGTCTATAACTCTAGGTTCCAGGAGGCCCAGACAGGGGATGCTGGAAGCAAGCCAGAGGAGCTGAACTGGAGAGTCCTGGGCTCAGTTAATTATAAGGAGGGTGTTTGTGGAGGCCTCCCAGCAATTAGCCTCAGGCCTCCACATGCATCCACACACAAGCACACTCACATGGGAACAGGCACATACACAGGCACACAGGTCACATGGACAGACACTTGAAAAAACAATATCTAAACTATGCAGCTACAACTCATCTTTACATTCATGGTGGTCTAGTCTCTACCTCCACATGAGGGTCAAGAGATGGCAAGAATGTGCGCTGTGAAGCAATGTTCTTTCCTAAGGCGGTGCTCCTGTCTTACAGTCAGTGGATACAGTTGAAAGAAAAGTGCAGAGGCTGAAGCCATGTTTAGAACCTCGGTAAGTGGAGAGGTCCCAGCTTTTGTGCCCGAGTGTCTTAGATTCCTACTGTGGTAAGTAAAATGCCTAATGAGGTGTGATATAACTGTTTCAGGGCGAGGCTTCATTTTTTTTTTTTTCCTAAAACAAAAAGTTTTAACCATTATCTGGAGCCCTTCTCTTCCTCCTGCAACAGTGCCACCAACATAACTTCTGACAGATGGCAATGTTCTGTCTGTGGTCTTCAAGCCGCAGGTGCTGTTACTGAACTTGGAACATGTGTGACTGAGAAGTTGAGGCTGTTGAGATAGAAGCAGGTGTCCAGTGGCTCTTGTGGTCTCCGAATTAGACAGTGTGATCCTAGAAGGGAAATAAGCGCCCTTCTTGTTTAAGCTAAAATTCTCAGGGTGAAGGTGGCTGGTGAGTTTGGCCTCTGTGTCTGGGGTGACGTGACCTCTCTGAAGAATGCCTCCTGTGCTTTCTTTTGGGGACCAATGGGGTTCATGTGGCTGGCTTGAACACCTTTGGCAGTCAATGTCATGGTTTTCTGTGACGGAACCTTTGCAGGTGTAGAGGAGTTTCTTGCCTGCGTAGTGATCTAACTCCCTGCTAAGGGTCTGCAGGATGGAACACAGAACTCTGAGTTGCTAACTGAACTGACTGCAGATAAAGGCGGCCTTTGTGCAGCTTGTCCACTGCTACAGGTCCTCCGTCTCTTCCACGGGATGGTATGGACTAGAATCTAGACTCTAGAGAGCAAGCAGCAGAGTGTCAGGAGCAGAGATGGTGTCAGAGTAGAATTCACACCATAGAATATCGCTTACGCCAGTGCCCAAGCACCATGAGCGCTAGAATTAGCAACTAAAGTGGGGCATTAAAGTGTAAGCCCTTTTACCAAATAAACTGATACACTTGGGGCAAGTGAGAGAAAAGCATTAGCCAGGGATAATGCTGGAGGGCCAGAGCTAATGGCCTCCTCAGGACTATTATCTCGAGAGCACATATTTCAAAGTGATTTCTCTGTCACATGCTGAGCACAGTAAGCTATCCCTCCAGCCTTGCCATGACTGTTTTCACCACAGTTTCTCCTCTTCTGGAATTTCGAATGTATAGAATCATAGACTGTATGTATACCCTGATGTTATTTATTCCCAAATTCGTAGTTCATTCACATACTTTAAAATTAAAAAAAAAATAGTACTTTAAGCCTTTGGATATTCATAAAAAATCATCTTCTCATCTCTGGAAATACTTAGTTACCCTGCCTTCTGCATTTGAAACAACCAGTGTTAATAGTCTTGTGAGCATCGGTGGCTATCTTCCTATCCATCCTTCTTAACAGGGAGGTTTGAGCACTCTGCTTAAATTAAACATGAACCTTCAGACACTAAAATCTATTTTTATAAGATGAAAGAGATTCAAGGAAACTTTAGCAGATAAAAGTGAAGACTTGGCAGATACATTGGAGAGGAAGGTCATTATTTTTTGCTATGGTAGATACATTAAATTACGATGAAATTTTTGTTTGTTTGTTTTTTGGGACAGGGTGGTGTGTCTCTGTGATGCCCTGGCTGTCCTGAAACTCAACTCTGTAAACCAGGTTGGCCCTGAATTCAGAGATCTGTCTGCCTGTCACTCAGGCAGGGATTAAAGGCACGGGACACCACTGCTTGCTTGGTACAATGTAATTACATTGCCTTTAATAACGTGACCTAAAGTTATGCAAAAACAATTGCTTCAAACTATTTTGAAAATTTCAAAGCTGGGTGGAGGAAGGACATAGTTTTACTTCCCATTTCTTATATCCTAATCTTGCTGAAAAATAGTCTTTTCTAGAAGTGCTTACGATAGTGGAACCTTTTCTGGACAGGTCTTACAAATATAAATGTAAAAATCAGTGGTATCAAATTAGTAAACAATTTTGGAGCTTTTCTGACTGCATGATGATAATTACTATCCTTTTGGTCACTTTTAAGTGTATAGCAAAAAAAAAAAAAAAAAAAAAAAAAAGGTTTATATTGCTTTTATCTTGCTTTTATCAGTTTTTGTTGCCTGCTCTTCCCGAGACAGGACCCAAATGAATAGGCTGTTTTCTGTCCCGAACTAAGTAATTTCCTTCCACCCTCTGCTCTCAGTCAGACTCCGAATAAACCCACGGTGTCCAGAGGATTGGTGGAAGGCCGTTTTACCACCGCGAGTGCCACTTGATTAATGTTTTTGGAAGTGGGACTCGGGGCAGCCCTGGCAAGGTTGCGGGTCCGCTGTGCGCGCCCCAGGCCTGGCAGCCCCGCAGCCCAGCGCGGATGCTCGCCCGCCCCCCCCGGGGGGGGGGTGTCCGAGGGGGCGTGTCCTGGGCTGCCCTGACTGGCGAGGGGCCGCCCGAGCGACCGGGAGGTCAGCAGTTTGCAGGGCCGAGGGTTGGGCGCTTGGGAAGAGGGGCGGAGGATCGAGAGGGATCTCCCCGCCTCCGCTCTCCTCGGTCCAATCCCTTTGGCTTCTGCTTCGGCTTCCCCAGCGCGGCCGGGGCCCTAACCTGCTCGAACCCATTATGCCGTAGAGGCCGGCTGGGCTCTTTAAGGCCCTCGCCGCGCCTGCGCCTTGGGCTTTCCTGAAGCGACCGGACCGGAGCCGGGCGGAGCTGGCGGGCGCAGGGCTGCGCCGGGTTCTCCGGAGTCGTCAGCGGTACGGCGGAGGGTCGCGGGCCGCTCCCGGTTCCCGATCGGGAGGCGAGCGCCGGGGGACGCGGGGGACGCGGCCGCCGAGGCCGAGCCGGGCCGAGGCGCTGGGAGGAGGCGGCGGCGCGGCCGCCGGCTGGATGGGAAGTTCATGTTGACGGCGGAGTCCACCCCAGGTTTCCAAGGTGAGGGGCGCCGCGCCAGGCCGGGCTGCGGCGAGGGAGGGCGCGGGCGCCGCCGAGGGCCGCGCCGCCGACCCGAGGCCGCCGCCGAGCTTGTGGCGCGAGCCCGCCGGGGCCTGCGTTCTCCGCGCTCGCCTGGCCCGGGCGGCCTCGGGGCTCGTCCTGGAGGACACCGCGCTCCGCCGCGCCCTGCTCGGAAAGTTGGCGTCTCCGTTCGGCCTGCGGCGGCTGCGCGTGGCGGCGGCTGCGGGCAGGTGATGGGCGAGCCAGGTGAGCGGAGCGCCGGCGCACGGGGCGCCCGAGCACCGGGGCGCCCTTCGCCTAACGGGGCTAGCCTGAGATTAACCGCGGGGTTCCGGCGGGTCGGATTGTGGTGGTGTCGGCGGCTGCGCTGGTGACTCCGACCTTAGGTCCTTTCACCGGAGAGTTAAGCAAAAGTTCTGGACCAGTTCCTTCGCTGTCCTGTTTCTGCCGGAGGGATTTTGAAGAGCAACAAGCGGTTTTCTTTGGAGAATAATTGCCTCTCTTCTCTGCCGAGAGAATGAATCCCAGAGCTTCCCTAAGTTAGAGGAACATGATCTGTTGGTACTTTTGTTTTTTAATCTTTGAGCAGTGCTTTTTTTTTTTTTTTTTTTAATCTTATTAGTAACAGTTTCTCAGTGTTCCAGAACCTTGCTTTCTGTAAGACAGAAAATGCTCGCCTTTTATGAGAAGTTTGTGTCAAGGAAATTTATTCAAGTATATTTGCAGCAAAAAGATCATTGAGGTCATGAGTTTTAAAGTGAAGCAACACAAACTAACAAGAAATTACTAGGTTGGGATATATACCTCGGAGGAGTGGAAATGCTGTTTTTTGTTTGGTTTTGTTTCTGGGTCAAAGTTTTGCTATGTAGCCCAGGCTGTCCCCATACTTCTGCTGTTGACCTCCTATATTGTCACAATTTCTGGTAGATTATTATTTCTTACATTTCTGGCTTTAGGTTCTGTTGGGCCTTTTCTCAAGACGGTTGTACTATCAGTGAAACTCTAGTTATTCCATACTTACTTGATGATGCTTATCATCTTCAAAAAATGCTGCGATTGGGTGGCGGTACATTACCTTATCAGTGTGTGACTTTATTTTGCCTGGTGATTGAGTTTAAAAATATCTTATTCGCTATTTTTGTATTAATCTTTTGTGAAGTGCCATTTTTACGAATTATGCTTAGCTTTTTTTTGTTATTTTGCTTTTCTATTGTTTTTTTAATTCCGTTTTTTTGTAGTGCTGGGGACAGAACCTTGCATGAGCAACTGTGTTACTTTCCAAGGTTTCTTTTATGAGCCGTCTAGCGTATCTGCAAAATTCCAGCGATAAACAACTTGGAAGTCTTTTTTTATTTTTTTTTTAATTGAACTTACTCTTGGGCAGGCACCCTTCTGAGGGCTTAATACAGATTAGCTCACTTAGTTTTAAGTTACATGCATTTTGAGTAGCTGATCCCGAGTGGGATGCTAATTACTCCTTTGTACGGCATATCTAGGCTGAGCACAGCCGTTGGTTAATCAGAAACCGCTGGGGTTGTCAGATGGACTGCTCTGCCATCTCTGGGCTTGTGCTCAAGTGTCCCTCATTTCACTAATAATGGCCCCAAGTGGAAGAGCACTTCCTTTTGTATGCGCCAAAAGTAGGGCTGTAAAACCGCTGCTTTGAAGTGAAACAGTGACTATTATTGACTTAATAATAAAGAAGTGTGTGGTGTGGATGTTGCTAAGAACAGTCTTAAGTCTGGAAAATCCTGAGGGAGGATCAAGAAGTTGTGCTAGTTTGGCAGTAGCGCTTCAGCATGCACAGCACAGCACAGCCACACGGATGGATTTCGGAGGATGGTGCAATGGGAGCTTCTGGGGAGCTACTACATGTCTGGGAATGGATCTCCTGTGGATAAGGGGACCTGATACACATCTGGCTGCCAGTGTTCTGAAAACTGGGCAGAGGAAGCGGGCAGTGGGTGGCTGCTGTTTGCTAAAAACACTTCTGCTTAATCCCTTGGCTTTCAGCCTTGAACTTGACTCTGCTTGGTCTGGAGTTATTCCACAGTAGTGTTTCCAGGAATAAATTATGAGAGGGTAGGAATGGGATCCTAGAAAGCCTGCTGTACCCTTATACAAGGCTAACACTGACCTTGGGCAGTGCATGTCCTTAGTCTTTCTGGGCTTTTGTGATTGGCCCAAAATAGTTGCTTCCTTGACCACACCATTTGTAAGCTGGAAGGATCAGCTTCCTCTCCTCAGTCTTTTGCTCATCCATCTCTTGTCTTGGTTTGTGGTTATCTTGTTTTCTTCGGTCTACCCCAGGAAGGTAAAGACATTTTCATTAAGCTTTGTTTTCTTTGCTTAGTTTGCTTCTTCGAAGTTAACTTTCAACTTGGTATTATTGCTTGATTGGTAGCGGGTCTTCTTGTGACTGACTGACAGCTTCTTGTTTTTCTGTTCCTGGTGAAGAAAAAGCACCTGACAGCTAGTTGGAAGGAAGACCAGAGTTTATATAATCTCATTTCAGGCAAAAGTTCTCAGCTTTGGCTGTGTCTTATAATCTTATGGAGAGTTTTTAAAAAATATCCTTGTCATTAGTGGACTGAATACAGCAGTATCTCTAGGGATAGGACCCACACAGCATACGTCTAAGACTTGATGTTATGATATATGATAAAATTCACTATATTAAGTATGTGGTTGGTGGTTTCGCTGTACCTGCTGCAGACTTAATTATTGCACCTATTCTCTGCTCCGTGGTGTCTGCCATTTTGATTTATATGTTCAGACAGTAGCATCTGGGTTTTTTTAAATTAAACATGTATTGTTAGGGTTTGTATTTCTGTGTGTTTGTGTGTATGGGTATGCATGTGGTGGGCAGAAGACAGCCCCGTGCAGTAGGTTCTTCTACATTTGCATGGGTTCTGGACCTTGAACTGAAGGTGCCAGGCTTCCATGACTGCATCAGCGTCATGTGGTGTGTGTGTTTCTGTCCCTGGATTTGTTCCGGAAATTCCTGAGCCTTTTGAGAATTCTGTGGTATAAACTGAGTTTGTTCTCATACTGGCTTAGTTTTCTATAGCCTCTGAAACTTGCTGATGATTGTATCTTTTCTTGTTTGTTAGTTTTCCCTGACCTTAATGGTTTGTGTCTTAAACACTACAGCGAAATTTCATTTTCTTTCTTCATACATACCCATTTGTGTGGTGTATGTGTGTTCATGTATCTGTGTACACAGCTGCAGTTGTCCTTAGATTGCTCTGTATTTTTTTGAGATAGACTCTCTTACTTAATCTGGAGCTTGCTAATCAGCTAGGTTGGCCATCAAGCTCCAGGGGATCCTTCTGCTTCTCATCTCCAGTGCTGGGAATTATGGTTTCTTGCTGCTTTGTGCCCAGCTTTTTCTGTAGGAAATGAGGATTTGAATTCAGGCCCCTGGGTTTGTGCTGCAAGCACTTGACAACTGAACTATCTTACCAGTCCCTCAACCATGTCTTCTGAAGATGGTGTGATCAGTCTGCAGTCTAACTTGGATGTGTCCCAGCTGCGTTGTATTATTATATAGACACTTATGGGTTGACATCTCACCTCCACCCCTGTCATCTTACCTGCTTCACACATTTTACATTTGGTTTTTGAGCAGTTACCAAGCCAGGAGGGAGATGATCAAACTCTCTCTCTCTCTCCCTCTCCCTTCCTCCCTCCCTCCCTCCCTCCCTCCCTCCCTCTCTCTCTCTCTCTCTCTCTCTCTCTTTCTCTTCCTCCCTCCCTCCTCTTTCCTCACATTCTTTGTCTTGGCCTAGGTTGACCTTGAACTCCTTGAATGACCTTCTTGTCTTCATCTCTTCTGAGATTACAGGTTGTTATTCGGAGTCTTACAGTGTTAGAATTGGAAATTATTTCATAGATAATTCAGCCTGATGAATTGATACTTTCTGTAAAGCACTTGTTCATCTTAAATGTGGGAAAGTCAGGTAAGAGATGAGAAATATATTTGGGTATCTGGAAGCCTACTAAATCTACATGTGCATTAACTATTGAATAAGAGATTTTGCATATTTGTAATATGTAATATTAAACTTACTGTTTTGCTCTTCTTCACCCGTCTTTCTCTCCCACCCCCTTCGTATTTTATTTCTTCACATTTATTTTTCTAAGAGGTATTTATTTTTATGTGTTGGGTGTTTTACCTACATGTATACATGCATGTGTATAATTTTGTATAGCACCTTCAGAGGCTAGATGAGAGCATTGTATTCTCTGAAACTGGAGTTACATATAGTTGTAGCCACCATGTGGATGCTGGGAACTAAACTCAGGTCCACAGTGATCTTAGCCAGTGAGTCATCTCTCCAGCCCCATATTTACATCTTTGAGGTGGGCTCTCTCATGTAGTTCAGGTTGGCATCAAATTTGCTGTGTAGCCAATTCTGGCTTTGATCTCCTGTTTTCCTGTCTCTGCATATCAAGTGGATTATGGTGTGCATGCACCATTGTGTCCAGGGTGCTGTCTCACCTGTTCTCTCTCCCCCTCCTTTCTCCTCCTTCTCCTTTTCCCCAAGACAGGATGTCTTTATGTAGTCTTGCCTATTCTAAGCTCACTGTGTGACCAGGCTGGCCTGAAACT
The DNA here is from genome assembly GCF_963924665.1 of Micromys minutus. Taxonomy (NCBI): domain Eukaryota; kingdom Metazoa; phylum Chordata; class Mammalia; order Rodentia; family Muridae; genus Micromys; species Micromys minutus. Next base: position 23,920,046 of record NC_137980.1, read on the forward strand.
CACAGATGTCTTTCTGCCTCTGCCTCCCAATTAACAATGTGCACCACCACACTTGGCGAGCTTTTTCTTTAAAACACGAGGGGGGTCAGTGAATTGGCTCAGCAGGTGCTCAGTGTCTTGATGGCCTGAGTTCCGTTTTGGAACTCACATGGTAGAAGGTGAAAACTGACTCTTGATAGCTGTCCTCTGTGTGTGTGTGTAGAATCTGTGTGTATACACATACACTAAAATAATATATCAATTTTCTTTACAAAACCCTCATAAGCCAAGGTTTTTTTTTTTTTTTTAAGTTTGAGACAGGGTCTCACTGTAGAGCCCTGGCTGGCCTGGAACATATTATGTAGATCAGGCTGGTCTTGAACTCAGGGATTTTGCATGTTTCTGTGCTAGAGTTAAAAGTGCACCATCATGCCTAGTCAAGTAACCGACTTTGTGAGACATAGTTTTCACTCTGTAGTTCCTTCTAAAGTAGAAATAATATGTTTCTTTTAGGTGAAGCTTATATAAAGTATACACATTTTGTGTGTGTAGTATGTGGGCATATGTGTACATATTTGCATGTGTGGATGCACATAGTTTTGGAGGCCCTCCTATCTCTTTCCACCTTATTCTTCTCAGTTAAACACAGAGATCGTGCTGATCATGGTTGTCTAGCTTGGGGGAATCCCCTGTTTTCATGAAGAATTCTGAAATTCAGGCAGACCTCCGTGCTCACCTGGCATTTACTTGGGTGCCAGTTACTTTTGTGTTTGCAGGTAGACCTGTTGGCTGTGGTCTCTTCCGTTTTCTCAGGAAGGACTATCCCATCTCACTTCTCTGCTTGGTTACTGTTAACCATTTGCATCTCCAGCTGCCTGTTACTGTAACTACTTGATCTCCTTGCTCACTCACTGCACTGTGCACTCTGCAGTTCCTTACTGCTCCGCACATGGCAGCCAAGCATTGCGGTTCTTTCACCCTTTAGGGAATACAATGCTGATTCAGGACTTGTTCATTGTTCTTTGTAGTCAGCCAACACTTGGAGCTGTGTTCTGAAAAATGTTCTAAAACTGGTTAAACTGGCCCTAATCTGGACTTTCTTTGTTGGTTTTCCTCTTGATGGTCTTGCAAGTTCATTATTAGGATTCCTGAAGGACTGTCTTGTTCTGTGTTCTAGATCTGTAATAAGAGTTAGCATGGAACTGACTGTCCAGTGGGTAACTGTTTTCTGTCTTTTTGTTTGTTCACAGGAAAATTTTATACGGCAGTGGTATAGAAATGAGGATGCAGATTTTGACTTGGAATTAGTGCTGAAATAATGAGTTGCTATCTTTGACCTAATATGGATATTTTGTCATGTCCAATATAAATTCAAAGGTTTTTATAAATTAGCTTATTGGAATAGTGTAAGTGGTTACTGGATAAAATTGTAGCTTTAAACAATTATGTAACATTATATGAAAGAAGAAAAATGTATCTTCCGATATAACATAGTTTAGAAGACTCCCCCTTAATTTGATGGTGAGAAGACAGAACTTGAAGTTGAGGATGGATTTTTACATTAAAAAACCAGATATGGGAGCTGGAGAGATGGCTCAGCAGTTAAGAGCACTGACTGCTCTTCCAGAGGTCCTGAGTTCAGTTCCCAGCAACCACATAGTGGCTCATAACCATCTGTAAAGGGATCTGATGCCCTCATCTGGTGTGTCTAAAGACAGAGTCTGGTGTGTCTGAAGACAGGTATAGTGTACTTATATAATAAATCTTAAAAAAAAATCCCAGATATTTTCATATTTGTATGTTGCATGTATATGATGTATGCGGACATATATTTGAGACTTTTTGTGGATTTCCCTGAGGTATAAATAAGATATAGAGACTTTTTTTTTTTTTTTTAACTAGGCAAAGAATTTTATTAACCTTTTTCAAACTTTATTCCCAGGCTTCTTCAGCCTAATTTGCCACAAAGAATGAATTAGGTATAAGCAAAAACTGAAAAGAGCTGCAGTGTCGGGGGGAGGGGGCGCTTGGGCTTAAAAATATTAGAGATCTAGATTTTATCAGATCCATAATAAACAAAAAAATTTTAAAAAGCAGTCATGATATAAAATAGCAGCTCCTGTGACTTCTGCAAGTGTCACCTTCTTCAGAAGTTGCTTCAATTCAGTTTGCTTCATTCTTAGAAGCCTCATCAAAATTCTCCACCAGATCTGGAACTTTATCATCATCCTCCTCTCCAGTAGCAAGCGGTGCTTTTCCATCCACAGATTGTTTGGGCAGAGCTTCAGCCAGTCTCCTTAAACTAGTCAGACTGTCTGCACCAAGCTGGTTTAGGATGCTGGGAAGCATTTCTGTCAGCTGCTTTGTCTCAGCGTGGCCTGTAATGGTGAAGGTGTTTGCTGCCAGAGATGCCTGAACTTTAGGGTTGTTAAAATGGATCACTGTTCCTTGGTTTGTAAACATGTTCACCTCTTCAATACCAGAGATATTGTTTACCCCTAACTTCTTTAAGGAGAACTGCAGTTTTTTATCGTCTGCTGTGGCTGTTCTGTGAACCACCTTCTTCTTTCTACGAGCAGTTCCTTTCCCACCAATGCGCACTTGTGCCTGCAGTTTGGCAAGTTTTTCCTGGTTCATGATCGTTTCTTTCATCTTGTCGGAGTGAAAATGGGGCCGCGCGGGGAACTAAGGTTCACGCTCAGGGGGTCTCGGGCAGACCAGCTGAGATAAGGCGCACACACGCGGGGACGCAAGATGGCAGCCGAGACTTCTAATATAGTTCAAAGCTTAGGCATTTTGCTGGGGCAGTCTCCCAGCTACCAGTCAAACTTAACCAACTATTCCAGCCCAGGACCTTCCATGTCTGTCCTTTTCTGTCCCTTCTGAATCTCCCACAACTGCTTTCCTCTCTCATTCCTCACCTCTCCCCTGGAAGTTCCGCCCTCCTTCCTGCTCAAGCTGTTGGCCATCAGATCTTTCTTACAACCAATCAGTAGTGAGACAACCTTTTGATACATTTCTAGGTTGCCTTTAGGCAGGTGAGGAGGGATGAATAGTTACAAAATAGAAAACCTGGTGACAGGACATAGAAATGACAGTACTGAAATTCTATCAGCACTTAGCTTTGCTGGTAGTTTTAACAATTAGAAATACAGAGGCACACTTTCACAATGAAGAAAAGTTAAATCAACAGGCTGTGTGTACCATAGCACATGCATGGATGTAGAAGAGCTATGTGGATTCCATGTAACCTGGGTGATACTTGTCAAAGTTGAACTGTGGTGATGCATGCCTCCAGCATTGCCGCAGCCTCCTGGGTGCTTGCGGTGTTTCCTCAGTCTGGATGGCATGGCATTGGCAGAAAAGAAAGAGGGAGGAGCCCACGTAGTCTTGAGAGGTAGCAGGGCAGGAGAAGTTTTACATCTTAATGCTTCCTTATTTTTTAGTCAGTGTTTGGGATCAGACCCAGAGCCTTTTCCCTTTTTTAAAGACTTATTTATCTTATGTATGTGACTACACTGTTGCTATCTTCAGACACACCAGAAGAGGGCAACATCGGATCCCATTACAGATGGTTGTGAGCCACCAAATGGTTGCTGGGAATTGAACTCAGGACCTCTGGAAGAGCAATCAGTGCTCTTAATCGCTGAGCCTTGAGAATGCTAAATATGTGCAAGCTACCCTTGAACTTAGCCTGCTTTTGTCTCTAGAAGGTTGAGACTGCAGGTGTGGACCATCAATCACACTTAGCTCCATGGCTGTGACAGACACAGCACATGTCTGTTTATCCCTGGTAGGGAACCTAGGACAGACCAAGGTACAGACACTCCCTTTAGCCATGAGCTGGTCTCTTTGTGCCCAGAAATAACAGTTCTGAGACTTAATATTTCATGAATAAAGCCCAGAATTTCATGAGTAAAGGCCAAATGCTTTGGCTTGTTGCCCAGCTAGCTCATAACTGAATTATCCATTTATTCTGAGTCCTCCACATGGCTGGTCGTCGCTTCTCAGTTTCATGTGACCGACTCCTTTGTTTGGAGTGAGTCTCTTGACTCAGAATTCCTCTTTCTCTGCATGATGTCTCACCTTCTATTTCTGCCTCACCTCATTGGCCATAGGCTATAGGCTTTTTATTGACAGGTGATGCTTAACAGTTTCTCTACAACCACCAAAGTCAACCAATGATCCAGTGCATTTTATTGAGGATTATTACAGGGATATGGGTGAAAGGTTATTTACAGGAACAGAAATAACTCAAAGTCAGCTGCATCACTAAAGCTGACAGAGGAGGCTCAATAGGTTGGAGTGTGTTCTTTCCAGGTGACTCATTCTAAAGCTTTTCCAGGCAGCTGTTCTGATCTTCCATAGCATTCATTCAGCTTGGCCTGTCTGAGAATGACTTTGAATCTGGTCAGTTTTAGGGACTTCCTGAAGCTATTTTGAATTGTTTAAAGGAGTTTCCTTGCTGGATAGAAATAATCCTATTCTCCAGTTTGTCCATCTCTGTATATTAATTGAATTTTCTAAAGAGATATCAGTTGAATGGAATTCTCAGGCATGACATGTTTTCATTTTTATGTCTTAAAATTATAGTTGACCTTCTTACCAGTGACTTGATTAGATTTATTTTAAGGCTGGTATTAGGTGGCTCAAGCATTTAGTAGCTAAGGCATGTTGGGGAAGTTGTTGAGCTTCACATACTTCAGAAAAGTCTGTCTCAGCGAGGATTAACTAAGATATGAGTGTGAAGTCTTGTCTTAGGGCCTGTCACATAGTAACGCCTGTAGATGAATGTGGAGGCAGCAGCAAGAGCTGTCCTCCAACTTTTGCTTTTCTGAAATTTGCTTTACAGTAATGTCAAAGGAAAGGAAACTTTCATCACTGTTGTGTTGTTTGCTTAGCCCTTTCTTCATAATTTCTATGAATTTTTTGATTTTTCCAGTGCTTGTTGTATTTTTACATTCCATTTCTCAGGCAACTGTGAACTTGTATAAATGACAGGCATAGTTTTAACCCAGGGCTGTGCTGGCTATTCAATAATAACATTGAAAGCTTAATTTTGTTTTTGTTCTTGAGATCACATGGAGTATTCTGTGTGCTAGATGTGTGCTCTACACTGAACTGTGCTCTTCAGTCCTGAAAGACATAATTTTAATTTCTGTTTCTAAAAAGATTTATTTAGTACTTATTCGGGTTGAACATGGCTGAGATGGAGACCCAAAATACTGGGATGAAAGACAGCTTTACTCCTGTCACACACAGAGGGGACCACGGGCTGTTTGCGAGTCAGGATAGAGACGCCTGGCCAGTTGCATGGACACGGAGGAGACGTGGCCGGCGAAGAGGCTGGTCTTTCCCCCACCCCCATGTGGTGATTAGCTCCTGACTGGGAAAGAAGAGACGTCCCAGCTAACAGATACACACCATTGAAAGTAAACTGGATGAAGATCTTTACTCCGATTGTTGAACATTTGGGACTCCAGATACACTTTAACCTGAAATCAAGAAATGTAGAAATTGTAAAGACACCAAGGATGTCAGTACCCTGACAAAAGCTGCCGACTTTGTGAAAGCCTTTGTTCTTGGCTTTCAGGTGGAGGATGCACTTGCCCTTATCCATCTAGATGACCTCTTCCTAGAACCTTTTGAAATAACAGACGTTAAGCCCCTAAAAGGAGACCACCTGTCCAGGGCAATAGGAAGAATTGCTGGCAAAGGAGGAAAAACCAAATTTACTATAGAGAATGTAACACTAACACGGATTGTTTTGGCAGATGTGAAAGTTCACATTCTTGGCTCTTTCCAAAACATCAAGATGGCAAGAACAGCCATTTGCAACCTCATCCTAGGAAATCCTCCATCAAAGGTGTATGGCAATATCCGAGCCATGGCCAGCAGATCAACAGATTGGTTCTGATTTTCCACGGACCCCTGAGATGCTCACATAAAACCATTGGAGGAATTTCCTAGCCACCTGGAACTCAGGTTCCTTTTCAGCTTCAGCTAGAGCAGAAGGAGAAAAGGAAGGTTTAACAGGACTTGAACTCAGCTGCTTTTAGGATAACTTAAATATAGTGTAATAACTGAAAAATACAACAATTTATACTCACTGTGTAAGTTAACCACATAGGGCAGATTCACAGTTTAAAACCCAGTCATTTAAAGGCAACTTCTTGCTTACAACTTTTTGGTTATAGGTTGACAGCTAAACTTATAAACTTACATAAACTCTGAAACTTTTTATTAAAAATGAATCAATTCTTGGTAAAAAAAATTATTTATTTTATGTATAAGTGCTCTATCTGCATGTACACCTGCAGGCCAGAAGAGGGCATCTGATCCCATTACAGATGGTTGTGAGCCTCCATGTGGTTGCTGGGAATTGAACTCAGGACCTCTGGAAGAGCAGTCAGTGTTCTTAAGTGCTGAGCCATCTCCAGCCCCAGTTTTAAAATTCTTTTTTGTGCATATGTACAGGCTGGTTTAAAACTTATATTCTTAGTTTGTAATATTGCAAATACGACAATAAAATAAGTAGTCCCTCCATACCATGTATTGATAATGCTCCGACATGCGAGATATTGCTGTTTGTATGTATAAAAAGTATTTGTTCCCATTAATTAATGACACTAATTCTTTGTAAAATTTAAAGTTAGATTTGTGTGTATGTCTGTATATCTGTGTGTGCATGGGTGCATACCTTTTACCACATGTATTGGAGGACTTTTGGTAGGAGTTTCTTTTCTACTGGGGTCCTGGGGGTTCAGGTTGGGTTATCAGACATGGCAGCAACTGCCCTTACTTGCTTGATACATATTGCAAGTCAATGGGTATTTTTTCTTTATTTATCTATTTTTAATAATGATAAAAAATTTATTCTATGTGAGTACACTGTAGCTGTTTTCAGACACACCAGAAGAGGGCATCGGATCCCATTACAGATGGTTGTGACTTACCATGTAGTTGCTGGGATTTGAACTCCTGACCTCTGGAAGAGCAGGCAGTGCTCTTAACCACTGAGCCATCTTCCAGCCCATCAATGGGTATTCTTTAGAATCACCTGAAATTATTGCATGAAACCAGGAATGGTAGGCAATGACTGTAATCTCAATATTTGAGAAGTTGAGGCAGAGGGATTGCTACAAGTTTAAGACAAGTCTAAGCTGCGTTTGGAAATTCCTGGCTAGCCTGGGCGAAGAGCAGGAGCCTGTCTCAAGAAAACAAAAGATTGAAAGAAGGTAGGTAATATGTGTATACCAAATGTAAATTCAGTGTTGTGTGTGTGTATGTGTGTGTGTGTGCGCCTGTGCCTCTCTGGTTGGTTACTTGAATATCAAGGGTCTTTTTGTTTGTCTTTTTTTTTTCTTGGTTTTTCTAGACAGGTTTCTCTGTATAGCCCTGGCTATTCTGGAGCGCAGTCTGTAGAGCAGTTGTTCAAGTACATTGGAACAGTTAAGGATGTAAATAATACTGAAACCTAAAGCTCAGAGACTTAAATTCTGTTGAGCTGTTGTAATTGTGCTTAGCAGCTTCTGCTAGAACTATAAGAAGTCAGTTTGGTTCTTAGTACTTCACTGTTCCTAAGAACCAAGAGCTAGGTGTTGCTAACACATCGACATAGTGGCTCCACATCCTGCAGCTGCTGCTGCTGCAGCCACTCCTGCTGTCCATACCCTTCTTCAGTATAAATACGCTGCAGGAGTCTGCAGCCTCAGCAGCATCTTAATGCACATTGACTAGATACCTTGCAACGGCCTGCTGTTCATGTGCAAGGTTAGGAACCTTTAACTGCTTCTATGTTGGCATCTGCACCCCCAAAGGACAAAAAGCAAATGTTGGGTGAACGGCTGTTTCCTCTTATTCAACCATGCACCCTTCTGTTGGTGGCAAACTCACTGGTATGCTGTTGGAGATTGATAACACAGAGTTACTTCACATGCTCCAGAGTCTCTCCGCTCAAAGGTTGATGAAGCTGTGACTGTACTACAAGCCGTGACAGGCTGCACAGAAAGCTGTGAACAGTGCCACTGATGTTCCAACTGTCTAAATTGATCAGGGACCACGAACAGGGACTCTTGCTTCACTGAAGAAAAGTATCTTAAACATCAGACAATTTAAATATTATGAAAAAACATTGCAAAATGTAAAATAAATAAAAAAAAAAAGGAAAGGAAACTTTGAACCTTATGTACCGAGCAAATGCCAGGTCTAGCAAACAGTGCTAGTCCTGGATTATTTGATTTAAAACAACAAAAACATACAAAAATGTAAAATATAAAAACAAATTAATGTTTTATTGACCCTGGGAAAAGAATTCTCAGCAAAGTACAACAATTTAAAGCATTCCTTTCTTTAATTTTGTAACTCTTTACTGTGGAGTAGCTTGGGACATCAGTTCTGTTCTAAGGAATTCCGTTCTGCCCCAGAACGGAATGAAGCCTCATCCGTAGATGAATCTTCAAAACACCATGCTGAGGCCTAATATCCAAGGTGTACAAGGAACTCAAAAAGCTAGACACCAGAGAATCAAATAACCCTATTAAAAAATGGGGTACAGAGCTAAACAAAACGTTTTCAGTTGAGGAACACCGAATGGCCGAGAAACATCTGAGGAAGTGCTCGACATCCTTAGCCATCAGGGAAATGCAAATCAAAACAACCCTGAGATTCCACCTCACACCAGTCAGATTGGCCAAGATCCAAAACTCAGATGACAGCAGATGCTGGCGAGGTTGCGGAGAAAGAGGAACACTTCTCCACTGTTGGTGGGGTTGCAAACTAATACAACCACTCTGGAAATCTGTCTGGCGATACCTCAGAAAATTGGATATAGTACTACCTGAAGACCCAGCTGTTCCACTTCTGGGCATATACCCCAGAGACACTTTAATACACACAAAGATACATGCACCACAATGTTTATAGCGGCTCTATTTATAATAGCCAGAAGCTGGAAGGAACCCAGATGTCCTTCAGAAGATGAATGGATACAAAAATTGTGGTACATATACACAATGGAATACTACTCAGCCACCAGAAACAATGACTTAACCAAATTCTTAAGAAAATGGCTGCATCTAGAGAATATCATCCTGAGTGAGATAACCCAGTCACAAAAGAACAGACATAATATGCAGTCACTGATAGTGGGATGCTAACCCCAGAGGCTTGCACTCCCCCAGAAACAACTCACAGACTGTATGAAGTCCAAGAAATAAAGAAAACAAAAAAAAATACATATATTTATAAACAAGAAGACTTTGACTGTTTCCATGTTGCGTTTTGTTTTGCATGTACTTTACGCTTATTGTAACTATTGGGTTTTCAATGCGTACTGTCGGGCCCTTGAAAAAAATCAAGTACTGACTAAAAAAATATATTCACATGGTTTTATGTGAAAAAAAAAAAAAAAAAAAACACCATGCTGAATAAAGAGCCGGATATAAAAGGAGTGCAATATATAATTCTATATATATGAAATGTCTAGTACCACCATTTTAGACTAATACCATTTGCAGAGGAGATTTCAAGACAACCTAGTATTGACTACATCATGTGGTTATCAGAAATCTTATGCATATCTACTGTGAAAAAGAGCAAGCAGGGCAAAAAGTAATAGAAGATACACAGTTTGAGGACAACAAGAGCACTAGAAGATTTAATGTTGGAGCCAAGTCTTAAATGCTCAGAGACAAGGAGACAAATTATGAGGGAGTGGTGTCTTTAGGTGATTAGGGTAGAAAAAGGTTTAAGAAATTATTTTATAGGTTGCTAAAGACCAGCAACAAAGGAAAGCTTATGCAAATTTAGCATGAAAAGGGGCCAGACTACAGTCTAAGCAAGAAGAAGAACCTGGCAGGATGGGCCCCTAGTTCTGAATTAGTGTTTTTAAGAATACAGGAGTACCTTCCGGGGACGGTGCTTAGAGGCACTCAAGATGGTCCAGCGTCTGACATACCATCATAGGCTTTCCTACAATACAGCCTCTAACAAAACAAGGCTGTCTCGAACCCCTGGCAACAGGATTGTTTACCTTTACACCAAGAAGGTTGGGAAAGCACCTAAATCCGCATGTGGCGTGTGCCCGGGCAGACTGCGAGGGGTTCGTGCCGTGAGACCCAAAGTCCTTATGAGATTGTCTAAGACAAAGAAGCACGTCAGCAGAGCCTATGGTGGTTCCATGTGTGCCAAGTGTGTCCGTGACAGGATCAAGCGGGCTTTCCTTATTGAGGAGCAGAAAATCGTTGTGAAAGTGTTGAAGGCACAAGCACAGAGTCAGAAAGCAAAATAAATATGCAGCTTTTTTAAGTAATAAAAATCAAGACTTGAAAAAAAAAAAAAGAATACAGGAGTAAAGGAGTGTGGAATCATCCTCCACAGTTAAGGCCAGGCATGTGGCAGGGCAATCTTTGCACAGAGGCCTGGCAAGGGCATTTTGTGAAGCTGATTGGGTTGGAACCCCCGAGATATTGGAGATGCCAGAACCACGGGATATCTGCCAGGGAGAGCTGCATAGGGGAAGCGCACCTGTCCCAACAGAAAAGCATGTAGCAGTCAGCAAAGCTAGGAGTGGGAGATCCCAAGGACGTCAGATAGGGAGTTAGAGGAGGTGGAGTTTACCTGCTGTTCTTCAGTCTTGCTTTGGTCCAGTATTTGCTCATTATGCACCTTTTCATCTCCTCTGAAATAATAATGTATATTCTGCCCACTATATGTTGGAAGTATGTAATTTGCTTTTTGAGTTTACAAGAAGGGTTACAGTTAAGAGATTGCTTTGAGTTTCAGATACTTTTTGGTCTTTGGACTTTTAAACAGTGCTGAGACTGTGAAACAACTATGGGGCATTTGAAACTAGATTAAATGCATTTTGCACTATGTATGTCTACAAGTTGATGGGGCCAGAGAGTGGAATATGGCGGCTTGAGTGAAAACAGCTCCTATAGGATCATGTATTTGGATGCTTGATTCCCATCTGGTAGAACTGTTTTGGGAGGTTTCTTAGGATTTATGTACCATGTTCAAGGCAACTCTTATATTGGAAAATATGTAGTTGGGGCCTATTTACAGTTTCAGAGGCTTAGTCCATTATCATTAAGACAGGGACATGGTAGTGTGCAGGCACGCAGGTGCTGGAGAAGGAGCTGAGAGCTTTACATCTTGGTCCTAAAGCTGCAGGTAGAAAGAGACTGGGCCTGGAATAGGCTTTCAAAGCTAAAAGCCCACCCCCATTTATACACCTTCTCCAACAAGGGCATCCCTACTCTAATAAGGACACATACTTCCAAATCTGTTCCAGTAGTTTACCAACTGGGAATGAAGCACTTGAATACCTGTCTGTCTGTCTCTCTCCTCTCATTCCCTCTCTCTCTCCCTCCTTCTCCCCCTCCTCTTTTCTTCCCTTCTCTTCCCTTCTTGCTTTGGCTCTGATGCAAGTTCTCAGCTGCTGCTACAGTGCCATGCTTGCCTGTCTGTTAACTGTACCACCATGACCGTGATGGACTCACCCTCTGAACTGTAAGCAAGCCCCCGATTAAATGCTTTCTTTTGTAAGTTGCCTTAGTCATCATGTCTCTTATAGCAATAGAACAGTGACTAAGACAACTGGGTAACAAAAATGTGTTAAATATAAGCAATGGGGTTTTATTCATCCATAAAGAAGAATGCAGTCATGTTGTCTCCAGGAAAATAGTTGGAACCTGGAGGTCATCATGTTAAGAAACAGAGGAGGTCATTAAATAGATGTAGACATGTATCCTAGCCTACCATCTGGGAACCAAGCACTTCAGTATAAGAGTCTCTCTCTCCCTCCTCCCCCCTCCCAGTCTCTGCCTCCAAACTGATGTAGGCATGGTAGCATAGACCTTTAAATGCAGCATTTGGGGGGGCAGAGACAGGCACATCTCTGTGATTTGAAGCCAGCCTGGTCTATATAGTTCCAGGACAGCCAGGGCTACATAGAATGACTGTCTTAAAACAAACAGAAAACCAAAACAACCCACCTCCCCGAAGCTGTACTCTTGAGGTGGATTACAGAGTAAAATAGAACGGGAAATGAGGAGGAAGGATGCACTTGAATGCTGGAGAGAAGGCTCAGCAGTTAAGAACACTTGTTACTTCTGCAGACCTGGGTCTCGTTCTCAGCACCTCTATGGTTGGTCACAGTTATGTTACTCCAGTTCTAGGGGATCCAATACCTACTTTTTCTGACCTCTGGACACAAGGCACATACGTGATGTACATACATGTGGGCAAAACACATAAAATTAAATGTTAAAAAATTGTAAAAGATCTAAGGGGGTAGATACAATCACTGTACATATTTATTTATACATGTATGTTTGTTACAATAAACCCCTATGTACAATTAATCTTTGCTAATTAAAAACAAGTTATATTACATAGCTTCCTATCAGACTACATGCTAGGAAACAGGAAAGGGAGGAAAGAAAAGCTGAAAATTTCAAAGCAAGTTAACAAAAAATTTTACAGGACAGGACAATTATAACATGAAGAGTAATTTTATGATACATGGAATTATAAAGTCTAAGAGCAAAGATAAAAAAACCTGGCATTGCACCTGGTCGAGTAATGCATACCTGAAATCCTAGCACGGAGAAAGCAGAGGCAGGATTACATGTTTCAGGCTATAATGGTGTACATAGTGAGACACCAGCCATGTTAGTTAAGGTTGTTAAGATGAAGCACCATGACTAAGACCAAAACAAACAAAAACAAGTAAGTCAGGGAAGAAAGGGTTTATTTGATTTACACTTTCATATCACTGTTCATTATTGAAGGTCATGATGTGAACTGAAACAGCAGGGACCTGGAGGCAGGAGCTAATGTATAGAGGATTGCTGTTTACTGGCTCAGCCTGCTTTTTTGTAGAACCCAGGGCCATCAGCCTAGGGATGGCACCACCCACAATGGATTGGGTCATTCCTCATCAATTATTAATTAAGAAAATGCCTTACAGTCAGATGTTATGGAGGCATTTTCTCAGTTGAAGTTTTCTCTTTTCAGGTAACTCTAGTTAGTGTGTCAAGCCACTATACTGAAAAACAAAACAAAACAAATCCCAAACAAGCTTAGTGGTAAAGTGCCTGCAACTCATGCATAAGGATCAGAGTTCAGGTCCCAGTGTCATCCCAGAATGAGTATGGTGGCATGCACCTGTAACTCCAGCATGGGGTAGGACAGGGTGGGTAGGAAGGAAGTGAACACTAGGTGAGCTCTGGGTTCAGGCATATACCCTGCCTCAAACAAGATGAAGAGTGATAGGAAAACCCAATAGCAACCTCTGACTCCAGTATACACGCACATGTGCACATACATGTGCACACACACATACACAGTTTTAGGGTCTAAAATACAGGAGAGCAATATCTTAAAAATCTTTAGAGCAGTGTTTGGTGGTTTTTGCCTTCGGGGGATTGTTTTACTCATGTATATTATTTTTTATATTAGTTTTTTTTTTTTTTAGTTTTTGAAATTAAAATATAATTTATGTTCATCCTTTGGTTTCCTCTTTGATCCTTCCTATGTACTCCCTGCCTGGGAATTAATGGCCTCTATTTCTTTGTTCTCTCTCTCTCTCTCTCTCTCTCTCTCTCTCTCTCTCTCTCTCTCTCTCTCTCTGTATACGCACGTGCACATGCATATATATATATATTTCTAGTTACATAAATACAACCTGCTCAGTCTGTATAGTTATCTGTAACATATGACTTCAGGGCTGACCTCTGTAGTGCCCAGCCCCAACTGATACAACTCAACTCCTGTACCTGGATCATAGTGGAAGAAAGCAGAAAGATTGTAAGAACTAGAGGATTAGGGAATTTGCTGACACATTTCATTTTCTAGAAATGTCAGAGTAGACATGATGAAACCCTTGAGGTCTCATCAGCATGACTACCTAAAGAAGACCTGAACAAGAGGACACCAAAAGATATATTAATATGAAAGATGAAAATTTTATGAGGCCTTAGTCCTAAACATAGAACTACAGGCAACTCCTAAGTCACAGGAAGTCCCTGAAACTGACCAGATTCAAATGGTCTGTCTGTTTCTTTCCCTTTCCCCCAAGGTTACATAAACAGTAAGAACTGCTGAGGAGGACAGACTAGCCTGCTGCCTGGAAGAGACTCAGACCTGCCTGAAGGAGAGATTCTCTGACCTGTTGAGCTCTTGCAAGTAGTGTAATAAACTATAGGGTTCCTGCTCTTGGTGATATAGCTGTTGTTGAGTAGTTCCTGCCCCTGCCCTTGTCCTTTTACCTATACTTTTGTGAATAACTTTAATAAACTCATTGGTTTACCAGATTGGACTTTGGTCGTATCATTACTTTGATCCTGTCATTGGTTCCCTCTTGTATAAATGTTTGTATTAAGTCTCAAATGAAAATAGTGTATACCTCCCTAATCCTTAAAGCAGTGGGTTTTCAACCTTCCTGATTCTGCAACCCTTTAACACCTCACATTATGGTGACTCCTAACTATAAAATTATTTTCATTGCTACTTCATAACTGTCATTTTGCTGCTGTTATGAATTATAAATATCTGTATATCCTAATGTTCTTAGTGGACACCTGTAAAAAGGTCGGTCAACCTTCAAGGGGGTCATGACCTATAAGTTGAGAACTGCTTACCTAAAATATGACTCAGTGACTTTTAGTATGTTTATTCATAATGCAACTATTGTCATATGTCAATGACATACAGTCAGTTTTAAAACAATTCTGTCACGTCAGTGTTTGCTGCTCTGCTCCTCTGCTCTTGTCAGCTCTCCCTCACCAGTCTCTTCTGGCTGCACACATTCTGTAATGGACATTTCATTCATGGAGTCCTACTGTGCAGTCTGGGATCCACTTCTTCCATTTAGTACACTGTTTCAGGCTTAATCCATGCTCTAGAATCCATTTGTGCTTCATTCTTTTAATGGCTGTCAACTAATTTTCTACATTTTATTTAATTAGGAATTGTTTGCCACTGACCTAAGATCTTATCCCTTTCTTTACTGAGTATTTTAGCCTGTTTCAGTAATTGGTCATACTGAAAATAAAAGTAATTACAACGGAATTTTATTTTTATCTAAAAACTTAATTTTTTAAATAAAAGACAAGATTTGTAATTTCAAGAAAGTATCCTACATAAGCAAAAGCTTCTTGGCATTGTTTTAGCATGATAATCAAATATCATTTTAGTAATAGTGGCATAATCATGTAGTTGATCTTTGTATTGAAGGTTTATTTGCATTCTGGCTCTTGAGTTAGAAATTAGTTTTTTTTATGCTTTAAATTTTTTAAAAAAGATTTCTTTAGGTGTGTAGGTGTTTTGCCTGCATTTGTGTCTGTGCACATATGTGTCCTAGTGCCCAAGGAGGCCAGAAGAAGGTGTCAGTTCCCTGGAACTAGAGTTACAGACAGTTGTGAGCTTTCATGTGTTTGCTAGGGATTGAACCCAAGTCCTCCGGAAGAGCAGCCAGTGCTTTTAAGTGCTGAAATATCTTTCCAGCCTAAGTTTTTTCTGTCTGTCTTAGTTTGGGTTTTATCGCTTTATAATTTTAGATTTTCAGTCCATTATCGTGGCAGGAAGCATGACAGCATGGTGCTGGAGAAGGAGCTTAGAGCTCTACAGCTTGATCTGAAATCAGCCAGGAGGAGACTAGATTCCACAGTGGATGGAGAAGAAGAGACCTCAAATCCCGCCTCCCGTGACACAGTTCCCCCAGCAAGGCCACAGCTTCTCGGACAAGTCTATGCCTCCTAATAGTGCCACTCCCATGGGCCAACCATCTGAACATAAGAGTCTGTGGGAACCATTCTTATTCAGAGCACCACACTATCTCAATTAAAAGCTATTTCAGGCCTTCAGACCTTAATAGAGTTTTTTGGGTGTGAGATTCTAATTCCTTTTTTTTTTTTTTTTTTTTTTTGTTTTTGTTTTTAGTATGTGGTTCTTGTACCTGTCATATCTTCAGGCAAGTAAAAAAGACTTTCCCCCTTTATATATCTGAATCTGCTGTCTCCTTAAAAACAAGTTCCATATTAGTCTTTACTGATAGCTGAAAGATTTAATTTTCTAGTTTTGCTTTAAGCATTGTTAATATTTTAATATTTTAATTTAATAACAGCATGATGCTGTTCCAGTTACTAGAGTTGTATAACAAATCACCATCATTTAGTGACTTCCTATAATCATTGAGGTGTGTGAGCATCTCCTGTGAGTCAGGGAGTTAGATACTGAAGAGACTGGCTGGCCTGCAGTATGTTCTTTCTGCCTGGGATGATTTGAAGTGTGTTGACGTGCATGGTTGGGAGTTAATGCTGGCGCCTCAGCTGGGCTGTCAGCCAGAGTATCTTCACTTGGCTTTTCCTTAGTCTCTGTGTGGACTAATTTAAATCACTAAATGTCTGTACCCTCTCACTCCCAATGCTGGGGATGGAACGAGGCCTCACGTATGCTGAGCACAAACTGTGCTCCTGAACTTCATCCTATCCCCATTTGGACATCGACCCTCTACAACTGCAAGACAAGATTCTCTATGTTTTAAGCTATCTGGTTGTGGTACTTTGTTATGGCAGTCCTAGGAAACTAATACAGGCTGCCTGTAGAAAACACAAATAGTTTACAAACGATAGCTCCCTCTATTATATGTGGTAATGATACATGCTTATTTTGTGCATTTATGTTTTTTTTTATTTTGATTTTGTTTTCAAAGGCATTTTGCTATGTATGTAGCTCAAGCTTTGAACTTGGAATCTACATATTTTAGCCTCCTGAGTGCTGGGGTTACAGGTGCCACCACACCTCCTTATACTCTTCAGACAGCAGGAGAGGTTGGCTGCATATCAGCCATGACCCAAGTTTATATGTTAACATGTTTTTGGTGAATGAATACAATACATTTGCAGGATGTTAGATGTTCATTCACTATAGTGTGCTATTTAATAATTATAATCTTATCAAGAAGATACTGAGTACCTCCTGTTTAGGTAATTTTGTTTTTATATTAAGAGGATTTATGGAAAGCACAAATAGTTTCTCTGTAGCTTGCTATGCATTGTTCCCCCTAAAAGTGTTGGAGTTGAACCCAGAACCTCAGACACACTAGGCAGCACTAAATTGTTGAACTGTATCCACCCAGCCTCATTAAATATCCTTTCTGATTACATTATTTACATTTTAATAGTATGTGTGTATATGACATGAGTGAGTGCTGGTGTGAGAATGAATGATACATGTGTGGAAGTCTGAATGTCATGTGCAGGAGTTATTTCTCTGCTCCCGCCTTGTTGAATCAGGGTCTTTCTTGTTTCTGCCATTCTGTATACTCTAGGGTGGCCAGCCTAGAGACTCAGGTGCTCTACTGTTTGTGAATCTTGCTTTAGGAATGTTGGGATTACAGATTCAAGCCACCACATCTGGCCTTTTGGTGATCAAGCTCCGGTGCTCAGGTTACACAGCGAGTGCTTTGGCTTGTTGAGCCATCTCACCTAAGTAGCCCTTGTTTAGATGACAGTAATGATATTTTTCTTAATGAAAATGATTTTTTATTTCTCAAGGAACAATAGCTAATGTAACAGTGCATACAGCACTATGAGGTCTAAATTAGGGGACAGTGCCAAGTAGCAAAGAAAAAGCTCTCATTTGTATCTTTACTATGAATTCAAAATATTGAATATAGCCAGAAGTATCTTAGAGATGGAGAGAAAAGTGAGATGGGTGCACATAGCTCTCAGGGCAAGTGCTGCTTAGAAATAACAGCCTTTCCCAGAATAAGTTCTTTCAGGAAAAGATGTCAGAGGGACTCCTGATGAGACAGGTTGTGAAAGTACAACATGCCTTTATCTTCTCCGTGTCTTTATTTAAAGAACTCATTTGTATGGAGAGATGGCTCAGACCTTTAGAGCACTGGCTGTTCTTTCAGATGACCCAGGTTTAGTTCCAGAACCCACATGCAGCTAATAACAATCTTAACTCCAGTTCCAGGAAACAGATGTTCTCTCTTCTGGCCTCCTTTGGGAACCAGACATGCACATGACATACAGACATACACGTAGGCAAAGCATCTATATATGCAAAATAAATAAAAATATTTAAAACCTTACTGCTTTGATATGACTTTATTTCAGTAAAGTAGTTATTGGAAAACTCTTCTGTTCAGAAGGGAACGTGTCCCTTTATATACAAACTCGTATTTCTAAGAATGGAAAGTATCCCTTCCCCCCATACCAAAATAGAACCAGAAACTACCAGCTGTTTTCATACCTGCCCCCTCTGCATATATTTATGTGAATTTTTTGTTTCCTTTATTTATTTATTTGAGGCATGAGATCTCATCTAGCCCTAGGCTGGCCTTGAATTTGGAATCTTTCTGCCTGAACTTTCAGAGTGCTGGAATTACAGGTGTGTGCTACCATGCCTGGACCTTGTTTACTTCTTTATTTGCCTTTAGGGCTTTGCTGATAAAAGAAATTTGAAGTAGCTATATTAATTTTGGATAAAACAGACTTGAGGAAGTTTCCAGGAATAAAGACAGTCCTATATAACACGGTACAGTCTTTTTTTTCAAAATGACATCGGTCAGAACTGGAGACTATTACCTTGCATGTGCCTGCTGCTGAGCACATTGGCAGAGGGCAATTGAAAACACATTTCTCTAAGCTTACCGGGACAGACCACACTCCGCGGTACGAGACGCTCTTTTACTTGTGCCAAAGACCAGAGTCTTGTTAAGTTAGAAAGCAATAGCTCTTTCATGGTATAACTTGTGTTGTAAAGTTAGAGAAATAGTTGGGAAATATAAAAATTTCTGGACATTAAGCATTATCCTAAAATAATAGGGGATAAAGAAAATTCAAGAGAAAGTAAAACTTGTGGAAAAAAAAGCAGTGAAAGGTTTAAGAGGCTACCATGAAATGCTGAAGATGTGTGTCAGAGATGAAGGGTGAAGTCAGAGTTTCTAGTGCAGGGAATTAAAGGCAGGCCAGTGTAGGCCTAAAGCATGCGGAAGATAAGACACATTATATAGTTGAATATGAGACACCATAGAATTGTATGCAAAGATGTGAAAAAAGTCAAAACTAAAAGCAATTTTAGAATTTTATTCTGAGACAGTTTTGTGTCTGAGGTTGGAATCTTGGGGATGAACTCAGGTCACATGGTAAGCACTTTTACCTGGTGGCAAACATGGAGCAGCTGTCATTAGATCCTGCCTGTGGGAGCCAGATCTTGACAATGCCTCTTTGAGTGCAGAGCATGCAGCTTGTCTAACCTGCCCCTCAAAGGCAGCCTCACTGACAGTGTTAACAACTCCATGTTGGCCTCCTTGATCCGGTTCATTTTGACCCATTGAAAGTGTGACACTCACATTGAGAAACTGCTGGAAGTCCTCAAATGTCTAGACTTAAGTATTTATTTATTTATTTATTTATTTATTTATTTATTTATTGTATGTGAGCACACTGTCTTTTAACATACACCAGAAGAAGGCATTGGATCCTATTACATATTGTAGTGAGCCACTGTGTGGTTGCTGGAAATTGGGACCTATGGAAGATTAGCCACTGCTGTCTCTCCAGCTCTGGACCTAGTTCTTCTAAATAAATACTCTGCCCTATGATTCTTTCCTTGGATCTCATATTTCTTTTCTTTTCTTTTCTTTTCTTTCTTTCTTTCTTTCTTTCTTTCTTTTTTTCTTTCTTTCTTTCTTTTTTTTTTTTGTTTCTCTTAGGGGCTTTCTCAGTAACCAGGGCCATTTGGCATCTTCTGTAATAATAGTTGAAAAGTAAAGACATTCTAGCAGGGAGGGATTCTGAAAAGCAAGAGGTAGCCTGGGGTAAAATCCTTGCCCCATTATCAGTACTTGCAGCTGAATCTTTTGTCTTAGATGCTCCACTGCTTTGTGGAATGGCTTACTATGTCTTAGACTAGTTATCCATACTATTATTTTCCCACATAGAATTTTTACACTAGGGTGAAGTATAGGATGTGAGGAGAGACCACCACATTACAGCTTTGGACAATCCATGAGAGTGCTACCGTCTGTTGTCAGGAGTTGGATCAGATTTTTGCTCATGCACTGATGTTTTAATGTCTGTGCATGAATTACTATACATAAACTTAGAGTGGCTGGCTTGTTAATTCAGAAGATAGTTTATGGTGCTTAGCTTTTTTTCCCTATCACATAAGATTTGAGATCATAAGATCATACAAGAACTGCATGGCTTGTGATCTTTATGGCTACATATGTCACAAGTTTTGTTTTTGTTTTTTAGTTATTGTAAGTATACATGTGCTTTTTTTTTTTTATTAGATACTCTATTTACATTTGAGATGTTATCCCTTTACCCAGCCCTGCTCTCATTCCCCTCCCCCTCCAGTTGCCTTCACAAAGGTGCACTCCCTTCTGATCCCCCCCTGCATTGGGAAAACATGACCTCCCTGGACCAAAAGCTTCTTCTCACATTGATTCGAGACACTGCTCTCTTTAGGTACATATGCAGTTGCTTCAATAGGTCTCTCAATGTGTGCACAAAGGTTGGTGTTTTACTCCATGGGAGTTTTGGAGGGTTTGGTTGGTTGATAATGTTATCTTCCCATGAGGTTGCAACCCCTTTCAGTTCCTTAGGTCCTTTCTTTAGCAACCTCATTGGGATCCCTGAGTTCAGACCGATGGTTATCTGCAAACATGTTCAGCTGTATCTATATGACATAGTCCCTGAGGGGCTTCTCTGTCTGGTTCTTGCCAGTAAGTACTTTTTGGGACCAGCTATAGTGCTTGGATTTGGTGACTGCATATGTGGTGGATCTCCAGGTGAGGCGGCTTATGAGTGTTTTTTTCTTCAATCCCTATTTCTTCAATCCCTATTTCTCTATTTGACCTTTCATTTCCTCCCATGAGAGTTTTGTTCTCTTTTCTAAGAACTGAGGCATCCCCATTTTGGCCTTTCTTCTTTTTGAGCTTCATACTGTCTGTGAGTTGTTTCTTGGGTATTGGGTATTCCAAGCTTTCTAGTATCCGCTTATCAGTGAGTGCATACCATGTGTGTTCTTTTGTGACTGGGTTACCTCACTCAGGATGATAGTCTCTAATTCTATCCATTTGCCTACGAATTTCATGAAGTCATTGTTTCTAATAGCTGAGTAGTACTTCATTGTGTAAACGTACCACATTTTCTGTATCCATTCATCTGTTGATGGACATCTGGATTTTTTCCAGCTTCTGGGTATTATAAATAAGGTTGCTATAAACATGGTGGAGCATCTTTGGGATGTATGCCCAGGAGTGGAGTGGCTGAGTTTTCAGGTATTACTATGTTCAATTTTCTGAGGAACTGCCAGACTGATTTCTAGAGTGGTTGTACCAGCTTACAACCCCATCAGCAGTAGAGGAGTGTTCCTCTTTCTCTACATCCTTGCCAGCATCTGCTGTCACCTGAGGCTTTTTTTAAAAAAAGATTTATTTATTTTATATGTACAGTGAAGACACTGTCGCTGTCTTCAGACACTCCAGAAGAGGGCATCGGATCTCATTACAGATGCTTGTGAGCCACCATGTGGGTGCTGGGATTTGAACTCAGGACCTCTGGAAGAGCAGTCTGTGCTCTTAACCACTGAAACATCTCTCCAGCCCGTCACCTGAGTTTTTGATCTTAGCCATTCTAACTGGTGTGAGGTGGGATCTCAGGGTTGTTTTGATTGTATGTGTGCTTATATGTGCTTACATCAATGGGCATGTATGCCATGGTACACATGTGGAGGACAGAGGACACTTTGTCGAGCTTGTTCTCTCCTTCAGTTTTTTATGTGAGTTCTAGAGATCAAACACAGGTTCTAGGCATCCATGAGTGTGATTACTGGCTGAGCCATCTTTCTAGTCCACAAGGTCTTTTTAAAGAAACATTGTTTATCCAAGTGTGGTAGTGCATGCCTTTAACCCCAGCACTCAGGCAGCAGTCTGTGAGTTTGAGTACATCCTAATCTATATAGTGAGTTCCAGGATAGCCAAGGCAACATGGAGAGACTCTATCTCAAAAAACAAAAATGAAACAGCAGAATTTAATTATGTTGTGTGTATATGCCTGTGTATATGTGCACCACATGCATGAAGGTGCCTGTGGAGGCCAGATACTCAGGATGGTGGTTGGTTCTTAACTTCCTAATGCTGCAGCCCTTTAATACAGTTCTTCATGTTGTGGGGACCCCCGGTTAAAAAAATATTTCATTGCTACCTCACTACTAAACACACACACACAAAATTTCATTTTGCTACTGTTATGAATGATAATGTAAATATCTGTGTTTCTGATGGTCTTAGGTGAGAAAGGGTCATTTGACTTCAGGTTGAGAACCATGGCTCTAGGTCATTAAGTGACCCTGGTAGTGTTGGGAATCAATCAGCTGGTTCTCAGTTAAGCAAGTATTTTCAACTGTGGAACCATGCAGCCTGCTCCATACAAAC
This sequence comes from Micromys minutus, assembly GCF_963924665.1. Taxonomy (NCBI): domain Eukaryota; kingdom Metazoa; phylum Chordata; class Mammalia; order Rodentia; family Muridae; genus Micromys; species Micromys minutus. The sequence continues at coordinate 23,942,490 of NC_137980.1, forward strand.
CCTTTTAATGGTAATTTTAAATATGCAATTCTATGGATCTCTTAGGGCTGGTGAGATGGCTCAGCAGGTAAAGGTACTTGTTATCAAGCCTGGAGTCCACTTGTCACAAGGATAGAACTAACCAACTCCTTTGGTTAACACACACACACACACACACACACACACACAGTCTTGTTAGTTTTTCTTTTTTGACCAAAATCTCAATAAAGAATAGCCTTTACAAAGAAAGGAGGAAATGCATTTGCATCTTGATGGAATATACCCATATATACACAAATTGTGTGTGTTTTTTTTTGTACAAGAAAGTTGTTTTTGGGTAATAGTTCTTGATGGGTAGTCTGTAATGACAAGGCATCATGAGCAGAAGGCCAGAGTCGGAAGCTGAGAGACCATATCTTTATACTTGAACAAGAAGTCAAGCACTATATAGATTTTTAAGGTATATGCTAGTGAAATAAAAATTTTGTAAGATGATATCCTCTTGATATTTCGGAGACAAGGTCTTACTTAGTAGTCCTGATGCTCCTGGAACCAGTAGTGTCGGCCATGCTGGCCTTGAGTTCACAGAGACCTGCCTGCCTTTTGCCTCTTGGTGCTAGAATTAAAAATGAAAGTGTGTATTTGCCGTCAGGCCGGGTTTCACTCTGCAGCTTGTCAAGCACTCTTCTGGTTTGTCGGTCTTGGAAGCCCGCGGTAGAAATAAGCAGTTCCCAGCCTGGAGAGGTGGCTTGTGAGCTAAGAACTTGCTGAAACTGCAGAACCATCCACAACGGTATATAACTCCAGCTTTAGGATCTGACATCTTCTTACTTCCGAGGACAGTTGGCATGTGCATGGTATATATACATACGTGTAGGAAAACATAAAAACAAATAGATCTTAAAAAGAAGAAGTTTCAGAGTCTGGATGTTGGAATAATGGTTAGAAAAACCAGGTTTAATCCCCGTCACCTCAGTGATTTTTTTAAGTAAAACCAGTAGCATCAAGTTTGTGGTAATGACTGAAATAAAATTAAACTATACTTTTTGTTCTTACTCTTAGGTGGCGACAGACAAGGTGGCAGAAAAGCTGAGTTCTACTCTCTCATGGGTGAAGAACACAGTCTCACACACAGTCAGTCAGATGGCCAGTCAGGTGGCAAGTCCATCTGCCTCACTACACACCACATCCTCCTCTACCACACTGTCAACACCAACACAGTCACCATCTTCCCCATCGAAGTTGAGTCCAGACGACTTAGAACTCCTGGCTAAGCTGGAGGAACAAAACAGGTGAGTACAGCCGTGGACATTTCTCTTGGCTATCATACACAGCAAACCACAGTCCAGCTCAAGTATTCATTCATAGAAAGAATACTTGTTTCCTGGTTTCTCGCTCTTTGTTTATCAGAATTAAGTAACAGACACCTTCAGGCATTCCCTGAGGATGCAAGTTTAAGACTAAGATGCATTTCAGCTAAATAGCCTTCTCCATCCATTTCTTAGCACTGTAGACTCTCCAAAGCCTTCGTGAATTTTACAATCCTTCTTTGTTTGAGCTGGGGAGTGAATCCCTGGGCCTTGCATGGTAGGCAGACACTTTGACTGATTTGTATTCTCAGTCTTCCTTTTTCATTTTAAAATAATTCAGTTTAGTCTAGGTATCTGATTTTACTTTAGAGTGAGTAACCCTATGGAAGGCAAAAGGTATCCTATTCTCATAAGAGTAAGAATTATTTCCTCTGTTAGGAATCCAGACTCTGTTTACTCTTTAGAGATGGGTGTGAGTGCACCCCTGAGATCTTAGCACTCTACAAGGTGGAGCCAGACTCTGAGCTTGAGGCCTTCTTGGTCTCTATGGTGAGTTCTAGGCCTCTGGACCGTCATCTCTGAAAGAAAGTAGAAAGCAGCCTTGTGCCTGGCTGAGGTGCAGCGCTGCAGCAGTGAGGGTAAAGGGTACGTTTTAATAGCTCTTTTTGATTTGTAACTTGGGTTAAACTCTTAAGTATATTTTTAAAATATACAGTTTGAGTAAGCTATTTTTTGTTTGTTTTTTGAGACAGAGTTTCTCTCTGTAGAAACTGTCTGCTGTTTCTGGCTGTCCTGGAACTCAAGCTATAGACCAGGCTGGCTTTGAACTCAGAGAGCTCCAGCTGCCTCTGCCTCCTGAGTACTGGGATCAAAGGTGTGTGCTGCCACCACCTGGCTGACAATTGTTCCTGCTGTTTCTTCTTCGATTGTTCTAGTTCATGTTAACATTGTTTTGGTTAATACATCTGAACCACAGCCAGGGTCACGGAAATCCCAAATGTGTTGTCCATGTAGATGTCACTGTTGCGGGTAGAAGGCTGAGAAGTGTCCAAGCAGACCCAAGTGGAGTTACAAGATAGGTTTACTCATCACATTAGTTATGATTAAACATTTTTTCTGAGACTGGGTCCCATGTAGTACAGGCTAAGAGGATCTTAAACTTCTTATTCTCCTGGCTTTATCTTGTGAGTTCTGATGCTACAGGTGGTGCACCATACACAGCTTGTGTGGTGTTGGAGATTGAACCAAGACATGTGAGCCAGGCAAGCACGCTACCAACTGAGCTACATCCCTAGACCATGATCATGATTTTGAATTTTAGCCATTTTAATATTTTAGATACTTAAAAATATTAAAATAATATTTTAGATATTTGAAAAACTACATCATTTTTTTTTGTTATTTTACTTTCACTTAATTTTTTTTTTTTTAAAGTCTTTTGAGATAGGATCTCTTGTTTGACCTGGAACTCACTGTGTAGATGACAACACCTCCATTTCCCAAGTTCAAGTTCTGGGGTTATAGGCATGTGCCACCATGTTTGGCAATAATGAATTTTTAAAAAAGAATTATGTACTTTTAAGTTTGTGAGTGTTTGTACACATATATGTTGGAACATCATGTATGTACCTGGTAACTGCAGAAGTCAGAAAAGAGTGTTGGATTTTCTAGAACTGGAGTTACATGTGGGTGCTGGGAACCTGGGCCCTTTGTAAGTACAGCAAGTACTGTTAACTGTGAGCCATCTCTCCAGCCCCAGTAGTGCATACGGATTCATTTATGTTTTTCTACTGATGTTAATGTATCCTTACTGCATTTGTCTGTTGTCTGCACATGTATTTTGCTTTTGCTTTTTGGAGGTAGGGTTTCACTAGGTAGCCTTGGCTCACTTGGAACTCACTATGTAGACCAGGCTGGCCTTGAATTCAGACATCCACCTGCTGCTGCCTCACCAGGGCTAGGAATAAAGGCAGGTACTACCATGCCTGGATTGTCTCTGATTTTACAAATTTATGTTGTTTGCTTTAGTATATTTGAGAATTCTTTTTTTAATTTATTTTTATTTTATCTTGTGTTTATAGGTGTTTTGCCTGCATGGGTAATATATATGAATATTATATATGCATACCTGGTGCCCTTGGAGGCCAGAAGGAGGCATTGGATCTCTTGGAAGTTGAGTTAGAGATAGTTAAGAGCCACTGTGTAGGTCCTGGTAATCAAAATCAGGTTGCTCTTAACTGCTGAGCCATCTCTCTAGCTATTGTTTTGAGAATTCTTTAAGATGTAGTTTCTTTCTCAAGAGGTAGATTTTCAGATCTTCCTTTCCCATTGGTGGTTGTCATTCTCCTCAAATAGTTTTGTGTGTGCATGTGTGTATGTCTGTGTGTACACATGGATGTGGGTGTGTCCAACATGGATGTAAGTGCATGTGTGGAGGTGGAGGCCAGAGATTTATTCCGAATATCTTCTCTGTTGCTTTGCACTGTACTTTGTGGGTCAGTGTCTCACTGAACCTGAAGCTCATTGATTATCTGGCTAGCAAGTTTCAGGAACCTCCCTGTCAAGTATTTTCCCTTTCTCACCCTCCACGAGGGTTACAGGCTTTTCCATGGGGCAGAGGATCCAAACACAGATGTGACCTCATGTTCACACAGGAAGTACCTTATTGACAGCTGCCTCCCCAGCACCTAGGTTCTATAGCACGTCATTCTGATGAAGTACCAACTTAAAGATCAACTTCCATGGATTGTGCATTTGGTGACCAAAGATCATAGGAAGTATCTTCTGTATTTTCTTATAGTTTTATTTTGTTGATGTTCTTAAGATATGGCACCTCATTGGATTTCTAGCTGCCCCTCAGACTCCTGGGTTCAAGTGATTTTATTAAATTTGCTTATATGTGATACAAGATCAGTTTTGAGAAGTTTTTTAAGATTTTATTTTATGTGTATGGGTGTTTTGCCTATATATGTGTGTGTGTATGTATGTATTATGTATGTATGTATGTATGTATGTATGTCTGTCTACCACATATATGCCTGATGCTCACTGGCCAAAAGAGGGCCTTGACTCTTCTGAAACTGGAGATGTACAGTTGTATGGATATTTCTTCTATGGCATCTGCTAAAATAAGTTTTTTTTTTTTTTTTTTTTTTTTTGAGACAGGGGCTCTGGCTTCCAAGTCCCAGAGATCTGCTGGCCTCTGTCTCCCAGTACTGGAATTAAAAGCGTACATCATAGCCAGTTCCTTTCTTTGGTTGCTTGCTCTTTTTGTAGTTAACTGGATACTTTAGACATCAGTTGTTCATAGATGTTTGAGTCTGTATCTGCACTCAGTTTTATTCTGTTCATCCTTATTTATTATTTATGGTCATAAGGTTGTGCTGTGTTGGCTTTTTATTATAGTGTTGTAATAGGTTTGGAAATCAGATATTAGTCTCCTGTGATACTTTGAATGAGAATGGCTCTATAGGCTCAGGTATTTTAATGCTTGGTCTCTAATTGGTGGAAAAGATTAGGAGGTGTGGCCTTGTTGGAGGTGTGTCACTGCCAGTGGGCTTTGAGTTTACAAAAGCCCATGCCAGGCCTAGCAGAAAGATACATTTAATTTTATTAAAAACAATAAAAATCCAAATAAAATGTTGTACCTGAAGATCTAGCTCCCATTCCTCTGATCACTGGTAAGGAAGTTGTACAGTTAACAAGTCTAAGGTAAAACACGCTTGGCAGAATTACTACCTGTGACCTCACAGTAGGTGTCTCACCAGCATATACCCCATGTGAGCCCACAGTAGGTGTCTCGCTAACATATACCCCATATGAGCCCACAGTAGGTGTCTCACCAGCATATACCCCATGGAGACCCCACTCCTTATGACTGTAACTGTTTAAGTGGTAGAAGGTGGGGGCAGTGTTACAGAAGATTAAGATGTAAGACACACGGGAACAGAGAATCTTTTTCACTTACATGGTTTCACTGCAGCTATTTCTTTAAAGAAGTAAATGTGGCAGCCCCAGAAAAACAAGAAGAAATGGCTTACTGCCATATCAGAGATTTGTTTGACAAAAGTTAATAATTGATAGACTTTAAAGTTGAAATAGGACAGATTTTTTTTTTTTGGTCTGTTAGTACTTTTATTTTTCTTACTAAAAATACAAAGGCATTAGCAGAGATGAATTTATGGAGGTAAGTGGATAATTTAATTCAGTGGGGAAATGTTCCTGTTGTAGGTGTGAACTACCTCTCTGTGGTGTTTACTTTTTGGTGTGGCATTCTTTTTCCTGTTGCTCACACTTTTCAGAGTGTCACTCAAGGAGACACAGCAGGGATGACACAGCCATATACTACATATATTTTAAAATGTAATTACCATAAATCTTTGATACCCTACTTTAAATATCTTCACAAGATCTGTACTGTTTAGTATTTTAGCCGCTAACCCACAGAGTTGTTGGGCACTTGAAATGGGCCTAGTCTGACTTAGATATACTGTAAGTGTAAACTATACCAGATTTTGAAGACTTTGAAGAAAGTCATAAATCAATTTTAAGAAAGAAAGCTGAGTACATGTTAAAATGACATTTTCCTTTTTGACATGACATTTCTTTATATTGGACAAAATAAGCTCTGTGTGCTAGTTCATACTTGAAATCCTAGCACTTATAAGGCAGAAGGATCACTACAAATTCCAGGTTAGCCTGGGGTGTAGACCTATCTCAAAATAAACAGAGAAACTCAAAATAAATTCTAAAAATTAGTCACTTTTTAAGTTTTTGAAATTTGGCTGATGCCTGGAACATTAAAAATTGTGTAAGTGGCTTGCATTATGTTTCTGTTGTTCATTCTGGTGTAAATGGTCTATTGTTCATTAAATACTTAAAATCTTACAAAAACAGCATTACCTCAGTTTCCCTAGCATACTCTCTGAGAGGAATCTGTATGTGTTGACCCGAAAGCATGTCCATCCTCTATGTCAGACATGTAGTTTTGTTGTGGTCTGAATGTTTCTGACAACCGAATTCTGTTGGATTCTAATCTGGAATATAACAGGTTGAACCTTTGGAAAGCTCTTTTTCTCATGGATGAGTTAATGCCTTTTAAAAAAGAGACTTTAGGTGTGGCTATATACATAATAAATAAATAATTTCTTTTTAAAGTGAGACTCTTTAGGGAGCCTGTTGGCAGCATCTGTCATGTGTGAACACAATAGAAGGCACCATTAGTGAGAAATGGCCCTTGTCAGATTTGAATCTTAGTGCTTTGGTTTTGGACTTTGCATCTTCCAGAACCGTGAACAGTAAATACCTGTTGGTTATAAATTATTTAATTTACAGTTATTTTATTATTAGTAATAGTAATATTAGAGACCTTGGAGCCTTATGCTGAAAACACTGTTCTCTTTGTCATAAGACTCTGCTTTTAAGTGCCATAAAGTTAACTTTCCATATGGTTTTCTAATACAGTATTTTTCTGCCTTAGTTCTTGATAAACTATCTTAGCAATTTGCAAATTACCAGTTGGCATGCTGACTGGTGGCTGCTGTATCTTGGTCTGATACTCACGGGAAAACAGTGAGCTACCTCTTCTGTGCAAAGTGTTTATTGTCATCTCTTCACAATTACCAAATTTCTGTACTGAACTTTAGACTTGTATTTCTAGGTGCTGTTGGTACAGTCTACAGGGATGTCTTCAAGTCCATCGGCACACATACTAATGCCTCCCAGCTGTCCCTTCTGTTGGCACTGCTGATAGTTTCCTAGTGTACCTCCTCCTTTCCTAGCTCACCCATTCTTACTCCCTTCTCCAGGGCAGTTTCTCATCTACCAGGGCCTCCTGCATGAGGACAAACATGGACAACCACCACTGAAGAAAGAGACTCTCCTTGTCCTGGTAGCCATTAACTGCCAAGGCTCTTCCAGGAGGAGTGGAGTCTCATGAGCTCCTCTTCTTACCCATGATGGAAATTGACAGGCCCAGTGTTGTGAAGGTGACCACAGCTCCCACTGTATTATTTCCAGAAGTGTTTTTCACATCACCACCTCTCCCCATTCTCTGCTTTCATAGTCTTCTTCCCGTTTCTTTGTGATGTTCCCTGGGCTTCAGGAGAGTCCGAGAATCAAGTTAGTTACTCGTAACACCTGAACATTTTTAATGTTTTTGCATCCTCTCTCTTTCTCTCTCATACGCACTTGAACATAAAACTGTTTTCACATGAGAGAGAGAGAGGAGATAGAATATAAAGAAATTTATGTGATTCAGGCTGAGGCAGCTGTATCCTCTTGGGCAGGCTGGTTGCCAGGTGCAGCTGTGGCTAAGGATGGGAACGAGAAACACTGTAATTGAAAAATTTTGTATTTTTCAATTACAGTGTTTCAGAGAGGGTTTTAGTTTGTTTTTGTTTTTAATGTTTGTTGCATGCAGGCTTCCATACACAAAGTAAATGACCTCTGCTCTCAAAAGAAACAACAAACAAACCTTAGCCAAAGCCCAGAAAAACCCAACAAAACAAAAATGGCTACTCTTATATGTGTTCTTCCAAGTCTGCACACCACTGAGGAAGGTGTCTTGGTGCTGTTCAGCTCTCAGCCAAAGATTTAGAGCTCCTCTGTTACAGATAGCACCTAAGCCATCCTCCTCTTCTGAAGCATTCCCTGGTTCTCCTCTGCTTACAGGATAGAGAACCCATCTGGTAGCCAGGCTTAAGTCTGGGAATTGTCAGACAGTATGTCCTCCATTACTACTGTTGATGGTGAAATTACGTGGCTATTGGCCATCTGTTTTGGGCCCTAAATTATCAACCACATTTAACAGTAAGAAATGAGAATACTTGATTCTAATTATATTTTTATAAAGTCTATTATTAAGGCAATTGTAAATGCTTTTTTTCTGCATGCCTTACCTAAATATAATCCTGTCACTTAGAGGGGATAGGTTTAGAAGATGCACTGTGGTTGGTTTCACTATGTGAGGATGAGTGCTTATACAAACTTACCTGTTGCTTCTCAGCTGTAAATCTGTATGTCATGTTATTGTGTAAAATAATGTAGTTTGTTAAGACAGTGGTATTTGTGTATCTAAACAGAAAAGGCACACAGAAAAATGAAGCCCCAAAGTTAACAACAGGTGGTATGCTTGTGTATGGCATTTACCACAATGGATTTTGCAGGCTCTGAGCCAGTGAGTGAATGGGAAGGCCTGGTATGCCACACTGCTGTGGGCTTTATATACCCTGGGTATTATTGCAGTGAGTGTGAAGGCACAGGACATCACACTGCATACACTTTATAGGTACTGATAGTCCAGTGGAGTGGTGAGTGTGTGTTTGTTACAAGATTCGTTATCTAGGTGTTTTTTTAAAACAAAATCTATGTAGCCCGGACCAGCCTAGTGCTCCCTATACTGACCAGGCTGGCCTTGAACTTGTAGTGCTTTTTCTGCCCCTGCCTCCCATATGTTACAGTTACCAATGTATACTACAGTGTCTGGCTACATTATAGTAGAGCTACAGTTTTTTTCTTCAAACTTTTTTTTTGGGGGGTGGAGGGGGTATTGAGACAATCTTATTACATAGTTCAAACTGGCCTTGAACATGTGATCTTCCTGCGTGTGTGTTCATGTGTTGCATGTGTGTGACAGTGTAAAGATGCATTTTAAAGAACCTGATGCTTAGAGAAGAATATCAGCATGGCTGAAGAATGGCTTGGTTTTTATGATTATATTAGGAAAGGAATGCTGTTTCAGACATGCGGTCGAAGTTTCGAATGCTTTGGAGTATGTATGTCGGGAGACTGAAGACCTGCACACACAGCACAGTTTAAAACTGGTGGATGTTCTTCCAAGTGTATTGCAAAGTAATTATGTGGACATTTCACTGTCTGATTGGGTCCTTTTCTCAAAGGTCAAAGCTATTCTTCAACTTACCAAATAGTAATGCTTTTTTGTTTTATGTATGTAATAAGTGTAATAAGGTTTTGGTAAAATGTAGCTCAGTTTTATTAGCAAAGCAAGTTTCTTGCTGAAGTTTTATTCTTGGAAGGTTGGATATTCTTTCATGAAAATGCCTTTGAGGTATGTTTCTACCTTATTTAATAAAATTACTCTTAAAGTATCTTTTTAGCTATAAAATGGAATTGTTTCATAATTTGAAAATGTGACCAATTTAAATGAAAGCATGTCAAGGCTGAGGGAAAATCCAGTAACTTCAGCTAAACAAGTTCTTAAAAGTAAATAAGCCTGTTCACACAAAATTTATGTAATGGCTAGAATAATCAGTTTATTACACAGATGAATCTTCCTTGAATGTACAAGCTCCAAAAGAGCAATTGGGTCTTAATATACAAGATTTTCCCATCAAATTGAACTTTTACCCTTATATCCAAATGGATCAAGCAGTTAATATAATAAAAATAAGAGTTATTAGTGATGAATTAATTGAGAAACCATAAATAAAGAATGTGGAGAGAAAGTGTGAAAGAAAGAAGGTTGAGTTATCGATGTATAAAAGATTTGGGAATAAAGCCAGTCATACTTTATGGACCGATAGTGCCAATCTATTTTTGTTGACCAGTTAGACTTTAAAATACAGGAGGTGAATTAGCTTAATCTGGTTGGCTTTAAGGTTCATTTAAATTCTAGGTATTTTGGAATAAAATGAGTACAGAAACATTCATGTTCTTCACCTAGCTTTTCATAAATTAAAAAAATTTAAATTTAAATGGCTTCCACTTAAAAGCAATCTCATCGTATCTTATAGGTTGGGGGACCTTTACCCACCATCCCTCACATCCTGTGGTTATCCGATTTAAGTCAATAAGGAAAACTTTTAATCTCACATATAGGTTATGCCTGGAGTATGCTCGTCGGCTAGGAGACAGTGTTGGTACAGAAGTACAGTATTTCTGGTGCGGGCTACAAGCAGCAGTGCTGTATCAGGTGAAGACCGTGCAGCTGGGAGGATGAGGCCAGTACAGCGTGGGTTCATGGGAAAGTCAAGTGGGAATCAAAAGGACTTTGTCTTGGCAGGGTTCCCCTAGCTTTTATTTGTAGAGGATGTCCAATAATCTCTTTAGTCACATGGCATACTTCTGAGTCCATTCCCGAGCTGTTCTGTTGTACTTGTCTCTATCTGTTTTGTAGATCTGAGCAATCTCAGGCACTAAGGGATCATCTGGATTGGGATCACACAACAGAGAACTGATGGACAAAAGGACTTTTGAAATAGTTAGTGCTGGAGACCACTGTGACCGAAGAATATCAAGACAAATGCTGCCATTACTGTTAACATTTGGATGATAAATTCTTGTTGTAAATTCAACCTTAGGTGGCTTGAAGGGGTACTCTGTTGGGAAATCAATTGTCAAGAAAAACGCTCCACCTTGATAGGGACTATCATTTGGCCCCATGATTGTAGCTTGCCAGTGGAACATATCTTCCCCGACAGGACCTGCTGAACACTGTGCTGGGGGATCCTGCGCCAGGTCGTTCAGTTCCTTGTGGATTCTCTTCAAAGCCATGGTGGAAGGCTGTCTTGGTGGGCTCCTGGTGGAAGGAGGCAGGGACTGAGGGCCTGTGGCTGCCTTGTTGGTTTTGGATCAGCCGCAGAAGAGGAGGCGGGCAGTTCTGGCCTGGCCCTGGCAGAATGCGCTGAGGGCCGAGGCCCACTCAGCTTCCGGGCCAGCCACCGCGGACACTATCTGTCGTCACATCGGTTGGCGCATCACCCTGTAGCCGCCCTTTTTGTGCTGCCGCAGTAGCTGTGTCTTCCGAGACCTTAGCCTCTGCAGATCCCTCCGCCGGAGCCTCTGCCCAGGGCTTGTGCCGGGCAGCCTGGCTGCAGCGCTACCGCAGACCACCGACGCAGCTTGGGCAGCTCGGGAGGGTGACAGTTGGTTGGGGATGATGTGATTGGCAGCATAGGAGGTTTTTGTTTGTTTGTTTTGTAACACCACCATCATCACAAACTCATAATAGGTTGTCCTATGATGTCATGATGGCAGCTGTCACCAGGTTACTAAATCTTACCTTTGGCTCACTTTGAACAAACCACTGATGCTCGCAGCTCACTGGGAAGAGACTTGATGTGTTGTATTCCACAATATGTCAAATCTCAGAAAGAAGGAACTTTATTTTTTAATTTTTTAAAGAAGAGACTTTTAATTTTTGTAATGAGAACTTTTGAGAAGAGCATTCTAAAATTTTTTATAATATACAAAAAACTTGAGAAAGTATATTGTTCACACCTCTTTTTACAAAGTCTGCTAAAAATAACCTTTTACTAAGTAATTCATATAATTTTAAACACATTTTGAAAAGGTTACAGTAATAAAAGGGAGCTCTCCATATTTACTCTTAGCCCCAAATTTATGCCTTCTTTCTCTTTGACTTTTTAGGAAATAGTCAAGTAAAACAGGAAAAACAGACCAGAATAAACAATAGCAAAATTGAAAGGACAAGAAACACAGATATAAAAATAAAACCCATAATACAAAACTGGATTATATACCCATCGAGCAAATGACCAATAAGATTTAAAAAAAAAAAAGATGTAAGAGACAAAAAAAAAAAATCTATAAAACCACCATTACGTTAGTTTTGGCCATCTACTGCTGGGCATGGGCCCTACCCTCAAGTGTGGGTAAGATTCCATTAGAGAAAGCTAATTTCTTCTTTGCAAGTGGTTGTGAATTGGACATGACTTCTAGGTTAGGGGTGGACCCTGTGTCCACTTCCCCCTCTCAGCACTGGGAGCCCATCTGACCAGATCTGGTAACCACTCTGTGTGTGATGCCACAATGTCTGAGTTTATATGTACATTGGTCCTGCTGTCACCCATCCCCCACAGCTCTTAAAATCAGCTATAGATGTTTCCTGGTGGAGTTTTTGTTTTGCCTTGTTTTGTTTTCTTTGATACAGGGTTTCTTTGTGTAGCTTTGACTGTCCTAGAACTAAGTCCTGTAGACCAGGCTAGCCTTGAGTGCTGGGATTAAAGGTGTGAGCCACTAGCCCTGAGTTCCTGGTGAAGTTTTTAGGGTCATTTAGATATAAAATCATAACATCTGCAAATAAAGATACTTTGACTTCCCTTCCTTCCTTCCTTCCTTCCTTCCTTCCTTCCTTCCTTCCTTCCTTCCTTCCTTCCTTCCTTCCTTCCTTCCTTCCTTCCTGTTTGCACTCCTTGATGTCTTTCAGTTGTCTAAATGCTCTAGCTAAGACTTCATGTATAGTATGTACTGAATAGTATGGAGAGAGTGACAGCCTTGTGTTATTCCTGATTTTAGTAGAACTGTTTAGAGCTGTTCTTTTCATTGACATTGGCTGTAGGCTTGCTATAAATCACTTTTATGTTCCTTGTATCCCTAGACTCTCCAGGAGTTTTATCATGAAAGGGTATTGTTTTTTTTTCCTCATAGGTCTCTTTTGCATCTTATGAGAGGATCATGTGGTTTTTGTCTTTCAGTCTGTTTATGTGATGGTTTACATTTATCCATTTATGTGTAGTGAACCATTCCAGCATCTCTGAGATGAAACCTGCTCATAACTTAGTAATGGTGGCCTTGTAAAAAGAATTAGGCAATATTCTTTCTGTTTCTATTCTGTGTATTAATTTGAGTAGTACTGGGATTAACTCTTCTTAGAAAGTCTGGTAGAATTCTGTACTAAAACCATCTGGCCCTGAGCTCTTTTTGGTTGGGAGACTTTTAATGACTGCTTCTGTTTCATTAGGGGATATAGCTCTGTTTAAATTGCTTTTCTGATCTTGATTTAACTTTGGTAGGTAATATTTATCAATGAAATTTATTTATTTTTTAATTTTATAATTTGGTGGAGTTCAGGTCTTTAAACTATGTATTTAAAATCCTCTGTATATTCCTCTGTTGTTAGGTCCCTGTTTGTCTCTAATTTTGTTAATTTGAATCTTTTCCATCTTTTGGTTAATTTGGCTGAGGGTTTATCTTACTGACTTTTGTCACAGAACCAACTCTTCCCATTATTTAAACTGTATTTGCTTCTGATTGGGCACTTTCAGCCCTGAGTTTGATCATTGCTTGCTGGGGATTGTTTAGGGTGTTAGTTTTCCTCTTCGTTGTGAAGCTTTCTAAGTGGTAACGTGGGATCGATCGCTCCAGTTTTTGTCAGGACACTTAGTACTATGAACTTGCCCTCTCTTAGCACTGCCTTGGTTACATCCCATAGTTTTGTGTATGTTGTATTCTCCTTTTTATTCAGTTTTAAAAAAGTGTTTAATTTCCTTTTTCATTTCTGTCATGACCCATTCTTCAGTAGTGGGTTGTTCATTTGGTGTCCAACTTTAATTGGTAGTAGTCTAATAGAATGAATATAGGGTATTATTTCACTTTTCTTTATTGAGATTTGCTTTGTGTCTAATTATGTGTTCAGTTTTGAAGAGCATTCCATGTACTGCTGAAAAGAAAGCATAGTCTTTGGTGTTTGGGGTGAAATGTTCTGTAAATATCTGCTAAGTGTGTTCGGTTTATGATGTTATTTAACTTGAGGATTTCTTTTTTGTCTGGAAGACCTATTGGCCAAAGCTGGGTATTGAAATTGTTATTAGTATGTCAGGGTTAATATGTGATTTTACCTGTAGTAGTTTTTCTTTTATGAACTTGGTGCCCTTGTGTTTGGCATGTACATGTTTAGAATTACACCATCTTAGTGGGTTTTCCTTTGCATATATAACGCTTTCCCCTATCTCTTCTGCTTAATTTTGTTTTGAAGTCTCTTTTTGTCAGATATTTAAATGGTTCTACTTGTTTACTGCTTGGATTTATTATTTCCTTGGAGTATGTTTTTCTATCTTTTTTCCCCTGAGGTAATGTCTATCCTTGATGGTAAGGTGTATTTCTTGGATGGATTTTGTTTTCCAATTCATTCTGTTAGTTTGTGTCTTTTCGTTGAGGGATATTGAGACCATTAATATTAAGACTTATCACTGAACAATGCTCCTTTTATTTTGTTGGTGTGGAGTTTTCATCCCTCTTTTTGATTCACTGGCTTGGGATGATGTATTTCTTGTGCTTTTTGGATGTGGTTAACCTTTTCAGATGAAAGTTTTCCCTATGTCACCTTCCATAGAGCTGGATTGGTAGATAGATACTTTTAAGATTTGGTTATTATGGACTCCTTCCTCTTGTCCATATATTGTGATTACTAATTTTGTTAGAAATAGTAATTTGGGCTTGCATATGTGGTCTCTTAGAGTTTGTAGAATATCTAACCAGGCCTGTCTGGTTTTAGAGTCTTAGTTGAGAGTCAGGTGTTATTCTAATAGATCTGCTTTTACTTGGCCTTTTCCCCTTGTATCTTTTACTATACTGTCTTTTGTAATCGTACATTTAATATTTTGATTATTATGTGTTGTTGGGAATTTCTTTTCTGGTCCTGTCTACTGTTGTGTCTGTATAGTTTTTGTACCATGATAGGGACTCCTTTCTTTAGGTTAAGGAAATTTCTTGATGATTTTGTTGAAAATATTTTTGTGCCTTTGATTTGATGGCAGTGGTCATGTTTTTCTTCTTTTTCTTTCTATAATTTATAGATTTTCATAATGTCCAATATTTGTTGGATGTTTTATGCCTGGACATTTAGATTTAACGTTTTCTTTGAGGTATTCTATTTCTTGAAACTTGTCTTAAACCTGAGATTTTTCTCTTCCAAGTCTTGTACTCTGTTTGATAAAGAATACCTTTGAGTTTTTTTCTTCTATTGTTCTTTTCTAGGTTTTCTATTTGGGTTTTCTTTATGATTTTCTTTGTACCTTCAGTTTTTGAACTCTTTTACTCATTTCTTCCCACTGTTCATATTTCCCACAGACTTCTTTAAGGGATTCATTAATCTCCATATCCATTTTAGGGTCCTCAACTATGTTCTTTTTATTTTTTAAATTTTTTATTGGATTTTTTAAAACTTATATTTCAAATGTTTCCCCTTTGGAATCCCCCTATCCTATTCTCCCTCCCCCTGCCTCTATAAGAGTGTTCCTCCACCCATCCTCTCTCTGCCCTGGCATACCCCTACACTGGGGCATCGAGCCTTGTTGACAGGACCAAGGGTCTCTCCTTTCATTGATGCTAGATAATGCCATCCTCTGCTATATATGCGGCTGGAGCCATGGGTACCCCCATGTGTACTCTTTGGTTGGTGGTTTAGTCTCTGGGAGACTCTAGGAGCTTTGGTTGGTTGATATTGTTGTTCTTATGGGGTTGCAAACCCATTCAGCTCCTCCAGTCCTTTCTCTAACTCCTCCATTGGGGATCCCATTCTTAGTCCAATGGTTGGTTGAGAGCATCCACCTCTGTATTTGTCAGTCTGGCAGAGCCTCTCAGGATACTGCTATATCAGGCTCCTGTCAGCATGTACTTCTTGGCATCCACAATATTGTCTGGGTTTGGTGACTGTGTATGAGATGAATCCCCAGGTGGGGCAGTCTCTGGATGGCCTTTCCTTCAGTCTCTGCTTCATATTTTGTCTTTGTATTTCCTCCCGTGGATATTTTGTTCCCCCTTCTAAGAAGGACTGAGGCATCCACTCTTTGGTCTTCCATCTTCTTGAGCTTCATGTTGTCTGTGCTTAACCGTATTTATAATTGCCATTTTGAAGTCTGTTTCATGCTTCAGCTGTATTGCCTTTCTTATGGCTTACTCTAGTAGAATAGGTTCATGGGTTCAGGTAGAGGCATTTTGCCTTGGGTAGTAATCATTGTGGTTTTTGCACTGGTGTTTAGGCATTGGGGGATTAGCATGATTGAAGTGCTTGTAGATGCTGATTTCTGGTCTGGTCTTTGCTAAGTGAGTGTTTCATCCCTTGGTGTATTGATTTACACATGCTTGGCCCAGGGAGTGGCACTATTAGAAGGTGTGGCCTTGTTGGAGGAAGTGTGACTTTGTAGGGCTGGGCTTGGAGACTTTCCTGCCTGAGGATGTTGAGTCTGTTCCTGGCTTCCTTTGGATGAAGATGTAGAACTCTCAGCTCCTCCTGCACCATGCCTACCTGGATGTTGCCATGTTCCCACCTTGCTGATAATGGACTGAACCTCTGAACCTGTAAGCCAGCCCTAATTAAATTTGTCATTTATAAGACTTGCCTTGGTCATGGTGTCTGTTCACAGCAGTAAAACTCTAACTAAGACACTTGGCATCTGTTGCCCTCTCTGGATCGTAGGAAAGTGTGGCTGTGGATTGCCTGGCAGGGAGTGCTTCTTAGGTTCGTGGATGGCAGAGAGAAACAGATAAGCTAGGAGAACAGGCTGAGAGCCACTTCAAGAAAGATCCAAGGGGAGTTTCTCCACACTGAAAGGCAGGGGCAGAGTTCTCAGGCTGTTTGAGTTGTTATTGGAAGAGGGTATCATGCAAGTTGGTTGCAGGAAGGCAAAGAATAATAAAGACACACAAGAATGAAAAGGCAGAAAGTCCCTGCTAGCCCTGGCCATGGGGATTTTTGGGTTGGGGGCACGTAGGAACTGCTTCTAGAAGGGAGGGCGGAGATAAGTCCACAAAAGTTATAAATTGGCGTCCACACCAAAGTTCAGCAACAGTCCCTAGGGGAATGAATTGGGGTTGGGAGAAGAGGGTCCTGTGAGCTGACTGCTATAGGGCTCTGGATGAGACTGGAGGGATTGTAATGGAAGACAGGAAGTAGAGGGAAAATGACGTGCTTAAGGCCAGGTTTGGGGTGTCTACTGGGTAGGCACAAGGTTGTATTGTTGGCTGACTCAAAGAAATGGGTCTGGACTAGGAGGCAGGGCTTTTTGGCCCCCAGAGAAGGGGAAAGCTGGATCTGCTGCAGTGTTTGCTGGGGTCCATTACCCCAGGGAATGGAGGTAGACTGAAAGGAGGGGTATCTACAGGTTCATTTCATAATCTGACACTGGCTTCTGAGAGCCATGTTAGCTCCTTGGGGGCTAGCTTTGGTGTGTTGAGACTTTAGAGTTAGTGTGGTTTAAATTATACATGTTGCCTATTTTGTTATCTTCCTATCTTCTTTGCTTGTAGCAATATTTGGGAAAATTTTAAGTTGTTTAAATAGCTGTTGCTATGAATATATTAAATTCTTTGCAAGTAAGGATAGAACTTACTTATTTTTATAATTTATAATATAGTGTGACTGACAGCATATCTTCTAGATATATGCACAGGGTTTTCAATACTCTACTGTTCTAATATTCTTTTTAAAAAATTTTTATTTATTATAAGTACAGTGTAGCTGTCTTCAGACACACCAGAAGAGGGCATCAGATTTCATTGCAGGTGGTTGTGAGCCATTATGTGGTTTGCTGGGATTTGAACTCGGGACCTCTGGAAGAGCAGTCAGTGCTCTTGACGACTGAGCCATTTCTCCAGCCCCTAACATTCTTTTTGCTTAATGCACTTATACTGAATTAAATGCTGTAAGGGCTATAAACATGTTACCAATTTGACTTCTGAAAGGTAGATTTTTTTTTATCTACAAAATAGGATTTAACTCATGTTTCTTTTTAGCCTCCATCCTTGCTTTTCTGAAGTAGTACTGAGAGTGTCTTTGTACCCCAAACAGATGATTGTTTTTAATGTCACTTTCAGTAAATTCTCAAACAAATACACACCTTAGGTCTCCTCCTATCTGAACCATTTATAATTTTTATGACCACATTTTCTAGCCTGTGTATACATAATTGAAATTGGGAGCTTAATATTGTAATGAGTCATGGAGTAGATTTTTTTTTTTTTTTTTTTTTTTTTTTTAAGGGAAGTTTTTTTGTGTGTGTAGCCTTGGCTGTCCTAGAGCTTGCTTTGTAGATCAGGCTAGGCTCACACAGATCTGCCTGCCTCTACCTCTCAAGTGCTAGATTTATGGTGTGAACCACCACTACCACATGGCTGGAATAGATGTTTACATTTCCTTCACTATCTTTGTTTAGAGAGGAGCCTAAATCAGGGCTGCAATCTCAGAAGCCAACAGGGATCTTAAGGGAAAAACCCAGTTTTTCAAGATAAGCTCAGTGATGTTCAAGCTGCTGGTTAGTCTGGGCTGTGAGTTGATGAGGGATCACAGAGCCTAGGAGGTTTGCCACATCTTTATGTCTAATGTATAATTTCAATACACATATACAAACACACAGAGACTTTGTCTGGATAAATAGGATATACATTTGTGTGGAACAGAAAAAAAAAAAGAGAAGGGATTTGCTTAATCGTTACTTTTTAAAGTCTGGTCACATAGTAAATTTGGGATTTAAGGATTAGTTAATCCATAGATTCTGTCAAGCTTTTTTCAAATATGTGTTTCCCTAGGGAGCTACTCCTATCCTGATTTCCCTAATTTGAATGGAAAACATCTAAAAACTACACCATCCACCTACCCATCCACCCATCCATCTATCCACCCATCCATCTATCCACCCATCCATCCTTCCTTCCATCTATCCTTCCTTCCATCTATCCTTCCTTCCACCCATCCATCCTTTCTTCCATCTATCCTTCCTTCCACCCACCCATCCATCCATCCACCCATCCATCCATCCATCCATCCATCCATCCATCCATCCATCCATCCATCCATCCATCCTTCTTTCCTACTATGTGAGCTCCAGGGGTTGAACTCAGGTCACCAGCGAGTGCCTTTGCCTATTGAGCCATTTTATTGGTCCTTGAATTGTTTTTGAGGTTGTCCAAGCTGGTCTTTATATTCTTGGGATTAAGAGAACTTCCTGATAACTTGTAGCACACATGTGGAGGTCAGAGAGGTACCCAGGGGAGTCAGTTCTATCATACATGGGCACTGGGATTGAACTCAGGTTGTCAGATTTGGCAGCAAGCACTTGATCCTCTGAGCTTTCCCATTGGTCTCTTTCTTTTCAGTGGCAATGAACATGAATAATAATGGGGCCGATTGTGTTAAATGCTTACAATTCATCTTACTGGTTCAGGTTTTTAACTGCTATGCATAGTGAAAAAGTGCAGCAGTTGCTGATTTCAACCAAACAAAAACTGTTAAAACTGTAACTTAGAGCTGGCATGGTGGCACTTGCCTTTAAATTATTTGGGAGGCACAGGCAGGTAGGGCTCTGAGTTCAAGGCCAGCCTGGTCTACAGAGTGAGTTCCAGGGCAGCTAGGGCTACAAAGAGAAACTGTATTTCAACAACAAACTCTTAATTATTAAAGTTTTTAAATGCCATTTTTACTTTATCTAGCATCATGTGAGATGGTATCTTAAAACAGTTTTAATTCTGTTTAGATTAATAGAGACAGACAGTAAGTCTTTAAGATCAGTGAATGGGTCAAGAAGAAACAGTGGCTCCTCTCTTGTCTCAAGTTCATCAGCCTCCAGCAACCTCAGCCACCTGGAGGAAGACTCTTGGATTCTTTGGGGAAGAATTGTGAATGAATGGGATGATGTACGCAAGAAGAAAGAAAAGCAAGTGAAGGTATTTTCATTTACTGAAGGTTTTTTTCTTATCCAGAGGGCAGGAGACATGGACTTATAGGTTCTTCAGCAGCCTGTGTGCTGTGTTATGAACAGGTTACCCTCATCTTCATCATCCATGCTTGATGGAAGTTGTAGGTGTAGAAATTCAAAGATGAAAATTATTTTTAGAGTTTTAGAGGGCTGGAGAGATGGCTCAGTGGTTTAGAGCACTGGTTGCTCTTCCAGAGGTCTCGAGTTCAATTTCCAGCAACCACATGGTGGCTCACAACCATCTGTAATGAGATCTGGTGCCCTCTTCTGGTGTGTCTGAAGACAGCTACAGTGTACTTACATATAATAAACAAATCTTAAAAGAAAATTATTTTTAGAAATTAAATTCTCCCATTTTGTAAATTTAGGAATGAAATTGTGTCATTCTGTGTTAGTATTTTGCCTTTTTCCTTCACCAGCCTTTTGAATGTGATGGGGCAGCAGCATGTGTATAGCTCTGAACTATCAGGGCCTCCATACCTTTAAAGGCCAGGTTCTCAGTGAAACGACAGTTCATCATGGCTTGGTAGCCCCTGATCAGAACTTACCCAAGGGCCAAAGCATAGCCTAATTTAAATAATTTTATTACTAAACAAACTTTGTAAATTATAAATTTAATAAGGTTTTCCATTCTAACACTCCCCTTTCTAGAACTCTTGGATTGCAAGGTATAAGACAATTAAAAGTTTTATTTTCTTTTTGTTTTTAGGATCTTGTTCGTAAAGGGATACCTCACCACTTCAGAGCAATAGTTTGGCAACTTTTATGTAATGCACAGAGTATGCCAATTAAGGACCAGTATTCAGAACTCCTGAAAATGACTTCACCTTGTGAAAAACTGATCCGAAGGGACATTGCTAGAACTTACCCAGAACACAACTTTTTTAAGGAAAAAGATAGTCTTGGACAGGAGGTCTTATTTAATGTAATGAAGGTGAGCTCTATTTACTTTTTTTTTTTTTTTTTAATGAAATGAATTTGTAAGAGGTAGAAATGACTCATTTCCATAATGAAGCATGAGTTCCTATAAAGATAACCCGGTACCTCGGCAGTCATTTAGTTCATTCTGATGCTTCATCAACATGTAGTTTGGAGAACTTATTAGAAAGTTGTCACATTATTTATTTACCCTTGGTTGACAAAAGTAACTTACTCTCCCTGACCATTGCAGGGCTCTTCATGAGAATAAATAGTTCACACTGTAACAACTTCATGACCTGTGATAATGGTCCAAAGTGTGCTCAGGACTTTGAAAGTTTACTTTTGCTTCTTCAATATTGCCTTCCCATGGTTTCTTTCTTTCCCATCTCTACCTCTGTGAAGCACCAGGTTCTTAAGTTGTTTGAATTTTGTGGTTTTACCTTCACTGTTTGTCCTATTTATCTCTGTCAGATAAAAATTTTACTTGACCTTTAAGCTCTGTGACCTTTCTGAGTACACATTGCTTTATTTTCTTTGTCCTTAGGAGCTGCCACTTTCTTATTGGGAAATTGTCAAAAGAAATTTTATGTAATAAACCATTTGCTTTAAAAATATTTATAGAATAACATCTGCAACAAGTAAGCAAGAGCTTTTTAAAACATTTAACGGACTTTTAACTGTCTTACCAATTTTAGGTTTTTGGAGAAGGAAGATAGAATATGCACGTTGAAGTATTTTGAACATCATGTTTTACTTTTTAGGCGTACTCCTTAGTGGACCGAGAGGTTGGTTACTGTCAGGGCAGTGCTTTCATCGTTGGACTGTTGCTTATGCAGGTGAGTGAACTGTCTAAGTTCTTAAGGTCAAATGGAGAATTTAAAACCCATCTTCAGTTTCACTGACTTAAGCAGATTTGTGTTATCTCCCTAAACATAATATACATAGTAATTTACATTTGCACTTAAAAGGAAGGTGACTGTGGTAACACTATCTTGCCACCAAAAGAAATTTCAAATCCTGTACTCCTCCTCCACCTACCTCCTTCTGTCCTTCTGCTTCCTCTTCCCTCTTCCCTCTTCTCTCCTCCTTTCTCTTTCCTCCTCCCTCTTCTACCTTCCTTCCTCTGTCTTCCTCCTTCCTTTGCTGGAGATTGAACCTAGGGCTTTGTATGCTGAATCGCTGAGCTACACGCCCAGCTTTCTAAGTTGAAAAAATAATTGCAAAACCTTTTTATATGTACTCTGTATGTGATCATGTGTGTGAGTTACTCTTTATGTAGTCATATGTGTGGGTCAGACACAACTTGCAGAGACTGAGTTTCTTTCAGTACTATGATTTGGGTCAATGGGGTGGCAAGGCCTTTGTCTGCTGAACCATCTTGCCTGTTCCCCTAACTTCTACTTTTTCTTTATGTTTCTGTAGGTTTTAATTTTATGTTTAGTTGTCTGTGTTTGGGGGGTTGTGCACATGTCTTTAGTGCCTGTGTAGTCGAGAAGTGGGTATTGACTTTTCTGGAGTTACAGGCAATTGTGAGCTTTCCAACATGGGTACTAGGTGCCAAACTTGGGTCCTCTGCAAGAGCAGTATGAGATTTTAACTGCTGAGCCATCTTTCTAATCTCCCCCTTTATTTCTTAATATATGCAGGTGTACAAAGATACTCTACAAAAACTTTTCCCCGTTTTAACTTTCACTTGTTAACATATGATGGGGACTAATCTTTTCACAGCCAAGGATGGCAAGACAAAATTTCATATAAAGTCTTATTTATGTTGTGTACATGTTTGGAGATATATAAAGGCCTGTTATGTATCATCTAGCTATAGGCTTATTATTTATATCCTGTTGTACTAATAAACTTGTGTTACTCTGCCACCTTTACTGTCCCAGGGGTATGACATTATTGACTAATTTGGGGATGGATTTGGGTAGGACATTCTTAGAATTTAGGAGCAGGACAATATAATTTTGAAGAGAAATGACATATACATTAATCTCCTTAGCCTTCTTAAAAATCTATTTATTCTGTTTTTCCTTTTATTTAGTCTGAGTTCCAGGCCTGGAAAGTGACTTGAAGTGAGCTCTGTAGGATGCAGTTTGCATCTCAGTGCTGCTGTCATCTGGGCTGGATTAGTTATCCTTCATGTTTTAGATAATCTTCATTTGGGCACATTGTGAGAGTTACATAAACTGATACAGGTGTAAGTCTGGCCTGGTGTGAGGTACACGTGAGGCATTCAGAGGCTCAGTCTGACTTCAGTAGATGAAGCAGAGTAGGAAGCAGAAACTCTTTTCTGATACTAAATGTTTATTTTCTAGTGTTTCCTTCTGTCTGACTCTTCAGGCTCGGTGTCCGAATTCTCCCTTTTCAGTTTGTCTGTTGCTCAGGTGCTAGGGAGAGAACCCAGGGCTTCATGCTCACTGAAATGCACCTGCTTTCCTCCTGTTACACCATTGTGCCCATGTCATAACAGCTACTGTCCTGAGTGGCTACTGTAGGGTGTTTTTTCATGTTAGGTAAAGCTGGGTTATCAGCTACATGTTAATGTTAGATCTTCCACAAAGTTGTATCTTCCTGACTTGTAAATGGTTGTCACTGGTACACCTTTCTACTATTAAAGTCAAATATCGGTATTACCAGTCTAGTGGATTTTGCCACAAATTTTTTCTTTTGACTTCAAAATAACATTTTAGTATTCATCTCCGCTGAGCATCTAGACTCTAGGTCCTGGAGAGCAGTGTTTTCCTTCCTGGTGACTGAATCTTGCTGCAGCCTGCACAGCTGCATTGCTGGAGTCTGCTGTGCAGACTGTACCCCCACGGTTTCCCTCCCCTCCAGCCATTGCTTAATGATTATTTAGCCTTAGGAAGTGGCCTCTTGGGTCTTCTAAGTTTCTTATTTCCTGAGCCTCCTGCCCCTCTACAAGAGAATATTTTAGTTTTGGAGAGATAGCCACACAAGAAGTAGAAAACAGATTTCAACCTTTGCCGTGGCTGTAGAGCCTGAGATGTTAACTGCTTACCAGGCTCACTGGAAGCAGGAGTCAAAAGCTAGAGACTTTATCTTAATGAAAATGAGTGGGAGTTGGTAGAGAGGTGAGCCAGGAGTTTGAGGATGCTGCGTTAAAGTCTGTGGAGGAGTAGATGGGTTGCATTGCTTGGCATGAGTCTTAGGAATCAGAGGCTGATTCTGTGGAAGTGGTCCTGATGTTCAAGGCGATACTTTGCTAACTGTTCCTCTTTCCAGTGATATATGGGGGACAGTATAGCAACCACCTTAGGGTACAGCATGTTTGCTTCATGGGAGAGGACATTGCTTTATGAGGTTGAGTATATAAGCAGAGGTTTGGAAATAGAGTCAGATGAGGAGAAACATAAAAAATGGCTCAGGTTTCTTACTGTGACTGACAGAAGTCAGTAGGGCTTTAGGGCTTCAATTACTATAGGGATGGTTTCCACTCAGAACGTGGCTGTGCCAGGACAGAGGAAGAACACGCAGCTGCCTTCTGTCCCTAGCTGCGCTGAGGTTGGGAAAATATATTTTGTCATTTGCCAACATCTTTAGTAAGTGGGATACTGAGAGATCTTGGGGATGGCACATGCCTTTAGTTCCAGCACTGAGGAGTCAGAGGCAGGTAGATCTCTGTGAGTTTGAGGCCAGCCTTGTCTATGGAGTGAGTTCTAGGACAGCCTGGGCTACACAAATGAACCCTATCTTGGGGAAAAAAACCCACCTCAAAAGAAATGTATTTATAAACTGCAAGTGAAGATTAGAAACTAATATTTTTAGAGAGATACTAAGTTATACAGATGCTATCCCTTAAATATTTTTAGTGCTTTTTTAAAAAGTTATTTTCTTATTAGGTGTTTTCTAGTGATTTACACTGTTAAAACCAAATTACAGATAATTTAGAACTTAGACATTCTTTTAGTATTTACATCACATATCATTTCTGTTGAGAAGTCTCAAAGCTTCCCAGCTGTCTTAGGGTAAGTAAAAACTAACACAATGACCTGAACCTTGAGTGTTTTGATTTTTTTTCTTCTTTATAACTCCTTTACTCATGATTTCTTTTAAGCAATACAAGTTTAATCTGGTTACTTTGTTTACTCTGTTGGGTCTAAGTGCTGTACAGACTGTGCTTTGTTCATGACATGACTTGACTTCTAGCTTAGTGGTCTCTGCTGATGAAGCATGCCAGCAGGAGTCGGTTTGTCTTACTGACTTTTCTATTGCCAAGAAGAGACACCATGAACACAGAAACTTAAAAAAGAAACTGGTTTATGAGGGCTTGCTTACAGTTTCAGGGTGAGGCCATGGCTGTCTTGGTTGGGAGCATGGCAACAGGCGGGCAGGTAGGTGAGGCATTGGAGCAGTAGCTGAGCGCTCGTATTGGAGCCATAAGTCAGGTTTGGACATGAGGGATAGGAAAGGAGAGGGAGGGAGAGGAAAAGGGGCAAAGAAAAGAGAAGAAGGGAGAGAGGAGAGAGAGATAGAGAGAGAGAGAGAGAGATAGATAGATAGATAGATAGATAGATAGATAGATAGATAGAGATAGATGACAGATAGGTAGATAGATAGATATAGATACTGGGCCTGGTGTGAGCTTTTGAATGCTAAAAACCCATAGCCAGTAACACACCTCCTCCCTCAAGGCCACGCCTCCTAATCCTTTTCAAGACGTCTACTAACAGACTGAGCCATGGAAATGTGTCTTATTAAGTTTCCGTTCCTGACTTATAGAAATAGCAGTTTGTTTCCCCAGCACTCATAGCATCCATCACCACTGACATATAAACATAATTTATTCTATGTATTATCTCTAGAGAGTTTAAGCTCCTTGAGAGTAAAGTTTTTATGTGTTTTGTTGATGTTATTTTTGTATTTAGAAAGAGAAAACTATCTACCTGTAAATGGATACTTGTTGACTAGATTAGATAGGTTCAGTTCAGGGTAGCATGGCCGTAGACATACAGGTTGATTAAATTACTGAATTAGACAAGTCGAGGCAGTTGTTCTGAGTTTCCATTTTCAGGCTTGGAAGCCTAGAGCTGCCTGATTTTTGATAATTGTACTGCTTTTTATATTGTACTCCGTATTCGTGCAAAACGTCGTTCATAGGCCAAGTCCAGTGTCCAGAACCCTTGTGAGAAAGCTGAGTGTGGCAGTGTGCTTGTGCAGTCCCAGTGCTAGAAACCTGTGCTCAGTGAGTCTCAGGGCAGTGAGAGACCCTGTCTTAAGACAACAGGATGTATGGAGCCCAAGGAGTGGCATCCATGGTTGATCCCTGACCTCTGAACAGCTGCACACTTAAACACATATAGATCAAATAAAAAGAAACTGTTATTGAGCAATATTTTGTTTAAAATGATTTTGTTTTATTTGTATGTTATAAAATGTTGATCTGTTATTTTTTTCTTTTTTAAATAGATGCCAGAAGAAGAAGCTTTTTGTGTCTTTTTTAAATTAATGCAAGACTACAGACTTCGTGAACTATTTAAGCCGAGTATGGCAGAATTGGGCCTTTGTATGTACCAGTTTGAATGCATGATACAGGTAAATGTTCACTCCCACCTTTTGTACTCTCTCTTCAAAATGTCATCTTAGCAAACTTTATATTTTGTTGTAGCGATGGCTCAGTGGTTAAAAGCAACTTTGATGCTCTTGTAGAGACCCTGGTTCAGTTCCTACCATCCACATGGCACCTTATAACCATTTCGTAAGTCCTGTTCTAGAAGATCAGATGCATTGTTCCAGTCTATATGGGCACAGGCACATGCAGGCAAAATTCTTAAACATATTTAAAAAAGGGGCAAAGCAACAGATGGAAAAAAACAAAACAAGACAGTCTTTTAATTCCATGATGACTTGATCAGTTTAACACGATTAGACCTACTTCTAACTGAGGAACTGTCAACAAGCCAGTCATGGTCTGGGGCTTTCTTATTCAGACTTTAACTATTGGTGTCAAATGTGCCATGACACCTGTGTGCTGATGCTTCTGTTCGGCTGTGTGC
Organism: Micromys minutus; assembly: GCF_963924665.1. NCBI lineage: Eukaryota > Metazoa > Chordata > Mammalia > Rodentia > Muridae > Micromys > Micromys minutus. The sequence goes on from NC_137980.1 coordinate 23,969,169, forward strand.
CTGCTCTTTCTGGTGCTGAGTCTCCTCCAGCCAGTTCACAACTGTGGACACTGCCTGCCTGTCTGGTGCGTCCCTTCCTTCCCTCCTTTCCCTCCCATCTCATTTTTCTCCATCTGATCTTTTGCATGTTTTCATAGTTTTTATGTAACTAGCTTAAGATTCAAATGGTCTAGAAGTCACAATAAAGGTGAAGAGGATTGGAATCAAAATCAAGTGGAAATTTTTTAGTTTTTGTTTTTTTAAAGACAGGATCTTACTATGAAACCTTGGCTGGCCTACACCTTATGTAGATGAGACAGGTCATAAACTCACAGGGATCTTTCTGCTTTTGCCTCCTGAGTGCTGGGATTAAAGGTGTGTGGTACCATATCTGGTGAAAAATATTTTTGAAAATTTTTACCTTTCTGGATTTGATTTTTATTTCTTAACTTAATTTTAAATCTTATTTGTAAATAAATAACCATACTATACTGACCTTTAATAGAAAAGTATGACTATTCTTTAGTTACATTTCAGTTAGATGGAAAGAATTTTAGAATATGGGTCAGCATTTCTGTTGATACAAAAGGCAGGTTTCTTAAGACAGGGCTTTTTTTGTATAGTCCAGGGTGGCCTGAAACACCCTGTGTAGACCTTGAACTCAGGGGGAGGGAGGGAGGGAGGGAGGGAGGGAGAGAGAGAGAGAGAGAGAGAGAGAGAGAGAGAGAGAGAGAGAGAGAGAGAGAGAGAGAGAGAGAGAGAGAGAGAGATATCCTCCTGCCTCTGCCTCTGGAGTACTGAGATTAAAGGTATGTGCAACCATCACCCAACTGAGAGTACCTTTCTCTGAAAGGATTATAAAATCTTGTGTGTTATATAAAGAATGGGATATAACAATGATTTTATATTTTAAGAAAAAATAAGAATACATCTTGAGGTAATTTTTATTCTTTCTGAAATAGTAAGTTTGTTTGTTGATATAAAGCTTAAACTCTAGTTGCTGAGTGTTGGGACATTATTGAAGGTCTTGTTATTTTTCCTACTTTGCAGGTGGTAAAGATGAATGAATGACTGTGGCAATATAGTACTCAGGTGTTCATCATGGCTTTTACTTAAACATTTTATAGAAATACTAAAGTTAATTAAAAGGTATAGAAGATATCAGACGAGTGCAACCACCAAGAGGATGAAGAGGAACAAACACGTTGACTCTGTTGTCCACACAGTGTTTATGGCCATGTGGACATTTGACTGTGGTTTAGTTTTATCAGTGAATCAGTGTGAAGATGGAACTGAAGTTCAGTTTCCTGTCATTTCTTTGCCCTTCCTAGATTGTAGCTGTTAGCCCAGTGTCAATGTTTATGTTTGAGGTTTTCTGTAATTCTAGATCTAGGCTTACTTACCCTCAAATTAATTGTGCTTTAACTACTTTTTTCTTCTCTAGGAGCATCTTCCAGAGCTCTTTGTACATTTTCAGTCTCAGAGTTTCCATACATCAATGTATGCATCATCCTGGTTCCTGACTATCTTTCTTACAACCTTCCCACTACCAATTGCAACAAGGATATTTGACATCTTTATGTCTGAGGTAAGCTCAGACTAGGAGTAACAGCATAATAAAGGAGCCATTGGTTAACCCGAGCAGTGCAGTGCAGGAGAAGTGAGAGCCTTTGTGTTTCCACTGCACTGCTTCCATACTTACCTCGTTTAAACATCATGAAGCCTCATTGGTAGGTTTTGATACTCTCCCCTTGTTAGATGATGGATGAGGAAGCCGAGATTTACAGGGCGATTGATGCCTGACTGGAGGCATTACCAGTACTCGGGGCTGTATCCAGGATTCAGATATACACAGTTACGTTGTGGACTTGCTCTCTAAATTCGTCCTCTTTATCCCCTTTGTATCATACAGGGAAAGTAAATGAGTAAATACTGCTGTAGTGCATCTATTTCCCGAATAATAAGACAGGTAATTCCTGTAGTTAAGCTGCTTCTATTCTGTGTAGGCTCTGCCATTTTTAGTGACAAGGTAGTGAACTTTGTCTGAATGCGATATTGTTACTTCATGAAAGGATCAGTTTATATGATTTATCTAATACAGTTTGGAATGGAGTTGGCAGACAACAGTTTAGTCAGTGTTGTGACTTCCATATCAAATCTGTCCTGCCCATTTTTGCAGGTGTTGTGTCTACTGCAGGGCTACGTGGTAGAGATGGGTAGCTGGAAGGGGTGGGTGTCACGTGTATAATGCTTGCTCTCAGACTCTGACAGTGTCAGTTCTCGGTTAGATCCTTAAATGCTTACTTTGGTATTATTTTGAATGGTTAATTTTTTGTTGATGGAAGAGTAAACAAATTTAGTTTTATCTGATTTGTTTCACCAGGGTTTAGAAATAGTGTTTCGAGTAGGATTAGCGCTTCTTCAGATGAATCAGGCAGAATTAATGCAACTTGACATGGAAGGGATGTTACAGGTAAGTCCTTCACCAGCTCTTAAATGGTTCTGGATTTGTCATTAATGAGCATGTATAGTTACAATTCTCTTTTCATTTATTGTTTCTTAGCACTTCCAAAAGGTCATTCCACATCAGTTTGATGGTGGCCCAGAAAAATTAATACAGTCAGCTTACCAAGTCAAATACAACTCAAAAAAAATGAAAAAGTAAGTAATTTGTAAGATCTCAGTTATGAAACTTACTGAAGCGTATAGGCAGTTCAGTGGTCATAGGAAACAGCCTAGTGAGAAGTCCCATCGTTTTCTTCCTTAGGCTATGAAGTTTTTAATCTTATGAGGTAGTATTAGCTCCAGTACAGCACAGATAATCCTAGGCTGTCATTTAATAGTGATACACTGGCTCACTGTATATTACTTTTAAGTTGAGTATGTGGGCAAGTGTGTGTTGCTTTTAGTATTTACTGTTGTTACTGGTGGTACTGGGGAGTGAACAGGGGACTGAGCGTGCTGAGTACATGTTCCATTGCCAGGCTGCCGCACCAAGCCTCCATGCTGGTTATTTAAAACATTCTGAGGGGTTCTAGCCATTTGCATGGCCTCCCTCCCAGTCCCGCCCCAGTGTTACTTCCATGCGGGCAGCACAACCAACAGCGAGGATGAGACCTTCAGATTCTCATCTTATTCCCAAAACCTTCAGGATACTCAATCTCAGCTCCTGCCTTACATTTTTTTCTATCTTAAAAATAAGGTCAGTATATTAATTAAGAATTATAACTGTTTCTTCTTTAGCTCCCAGTACTTAAATGATTCTTAGCCTAAGGGCAGTTAGAATCCATGTTACTGGAGCGCCTATGGTATGAAGTGTTTCTAAGCTGTAGTAATGCAGTAGCAAGATCCTTGCTCTTTTGAGACAGTGTCTCACTTTGTAGGTCAGGCTGGCCTTGAACTCTGTGCAGTCTTCCTAACTTCACTTATACTAGGATTACAAGTATGTGCCACCATGTCTGGCTTCCTCTTTTCTAAGTAAAGAATTTTGTTCCTTTTCGATACTGATTCAGAGTACAAGATACTCCATCCTCTAGGCCCATGCTCTGTTAATATTCCTTCTGTATTTTATCCTTAACTTCCAGTTAGTGTTTTAATCACATTGTTTAGTCTGCGTGCACCCACAGACAGGCCAGCAGGCGTGATGAGTCTGCCCACAGTCATCTCACAAGCCCCTTCTTTGTCTTACTTGTGATACGGCCTTGATGTGTAGCCCAGAATAATCTGAGTTCACTATTCTCCTGCCTGTACCTCCTGGGTGCTGGACTCACAGATGGCCACACCTGGCCCTTTTAAGCTTTCTTTATTTCATTTGCTTTGTGAAATTTGCATTGACACTTAAAACTGCCAAAATAAAACCAGCATAGCTTTCCAGTTTGTTTTTCATGAAACTTAATTTAAAGGAATAAACAGTTTATAGTCATTAGATTAGCTCATATAAGTACAATTTTTTCAACCAGGAAAATATTCAGATACATAGAAAAATAGATTAGAATAATAAACATCCATATTTTGTATCTAGCTTTAACAGTTATTAATACTTTGCCATATTTATTTTCCTTCTTAGAAATTATAAAGCAAAGTATAGAAACCATGATGCCTTATTCTCTGATACGTCAGTGTTCATGGTATAAAAGTCGCCTGCTTCCCTTGCTATCTGACCTTCACTTCTTAACCATGATGCCGTGTGTCCAGTGCATGTGTCAGGTGTTGTTGCCGTGGACTGCATCGCACGTGTGGACTACACTACATTTTCCTGTCCTGACCTCCTCCCCACTCTGCCCAGTCCACCGCTCTGCTGTTTGTTTCTCATGTAAATTGTTTCCAGTTAGACCTCTGGAAAAGTAAAGGGATGTTTTATGTTAATATGTTCTTTGTTGTTGTTGGCTTTTTAGCTCAGGGCTTCTCTGTGTAGCTCTGGCTGTCCTGGAACTTGCTCTGTAGACAAGACTGGCCTCAGACTCAGAGATCTGCCTGCCTCTGCCTCTCATGCCTGGCTACTTTAAATTAAACAATTTAATAACTACTTTAGAATGAAAATATACCTTTAATTTTCTCTCTTCTTTTTAGACTGGAAAAAGAATACACTACAATAAAAACTAAAGAAATGGAGGAGCAAGGTGAAATTAAAGTAAGCATCACAGGGCTTTTCCAATCACTGCACATAAGTTTCTTCAAGCCAGGAATTTGCTAGTAGATACATTTCTTTTTATTGGGATCTTCCTGTTGGACGTAGGATGGTGCGACTGAAGTTGTTGTCTCTCTCATGTGAGAAGAAGTAGCTCTTTTTCTGCCTTGACCTGCTCCTCAGGAGAACACAGAGCTGTGGAGACTGCGCTCTTCTGAAACAGTTGAAAAACTTGCAGAGAAAGTCTTTGTTGTGTTGTGCAGCTCAGAGCAGAGGGGTGTGAGGCTGGCTGCACAGCAGGGTGGGACTACTTGGGCCTGTTGTGGCATGGCAGTGTCCCTTGGCCAGTGTAAACATCTCTCTTTTAAGCAAAAATTATAGTTTTGAATCATCCTCAGGGAAGCAGTAGATTTTCAGTTTCAAACAAATAAATGAATTTTTCCTCTGAAATCCTTATCTGTACCTCTGTAAGCCAAGAAATTTCTTTTTAATTTAGAAAATACTGGTTTCTGTAATCATGTAAGATCATACATATCTAGTATAGTGCGCTAACCTTCTACAAGTAGAAAAAATAAGGTTGACATCTTTACACTAATTTAACCCTAATGCCTGTACAGTGCCAGCTCAGCACCGGGAACTCACATTATTTCCCAAAGTTTCCAAAAGGCTAGCACTTGTGTTTATCTGAGATAGGCTAGCCCTTTAAGCCCCCGAGCCTACTGCTCCACCTTTAAGTGCTAGACTGTAGGCATTTGCCACCATGTCTGGCAAAGTCAAACGATTCTTATTACACATAAGTACTTATTTATTTGTGTGTGTATATGTGTGCGCATGTGTGCATGTGTGTTAATATGTCCGTGTTGTTGTTGGCTTTTTAGTACAGGGTGTACCATGTCTGCCATGGTGCCATAGTACTGTGGTGTACTGTGTCTTATAGGATTGGTTCTCTTCCTTAAACTTCTATGTCTGCCTGGTGGTGAACTCAGCTTTTCAGGCAGAGTGGCAAGTGCCTTTACTGACAGGGCCCATCTCTCTGGTTCATGCCTAAGATTTTATGAGCCTTTGGTGTGCTCAGAGTTGATATTTGGAAGTTGCCTTTTCTTCTGATGCTGTGGGATGGGGACAATGGATTATTCACGCTGATGGATGATCCAGTATCTAATTTCCTTACATGCCAATCTCTTGTATGCCAAACATAAAACAATTTAAAGAAATGTAATTGTGTACTGGGCAGTGATGGTACACGCCTTCATCTGAGCACTTGGAGGGAGGCAAAGGCAGGTGGATCTCTGACTTTGAGGCTAGCCTGGCCTACAGATTTGAGTTGAGGACAACCAGGGCTACACAGAGAAACCTTATCTTGAAAAAAAGAAAAAAGAAATGTCAGTGTCTTAGTTTGGGTTTCCACTGTTGTGTAGAGAACAGTGACCAAGGCAACATGTAATTGGGGCTGGCATACAGGTTCAGAGGTTCAGTCCATCATCATCATGGTGGGAAGCATGACTTTGTTGAGATAGGCATGATGCTACAGAGGAGCTGAGAGTTCTGTATCTTGTTCTGAAGGCAAATAGGAGAAAACTGGATCCAGGCAGCCAGGAGGAAGGTCTCTCAAAGCCCACTTCCACAGTGACACACTTTCTCCAACAAGGCCACACCCCCCACAACGGGACTACTTCCCAAGGGCTAGGCATAATGAAACCACTACTTAATGTATTTATTGGTGAGGACAACTCTGTGGGACCTGATTCTTTCCTCTGCCCTGTGGGTTTCATGGGTCCACTGGTGGTATCACACTTGACAGCAAATGCGTTTTTACCTGCAGCTCTCTGTTCACCCAGTAAAACAACCTAAAAATAAATTTACTTACTGTACTTTATGTCTGAATGTTTTGCTTGCATGAGTGTTGGTAGACATTTGCATACCTAGTGCCCTTGGGGTTCAGAAAGGGTGTTGGACCCCTGGCATTGGCTTTGATGCTGATTGTGAGCTACCACGTGGGTGCAAATGCTGTTAACTGCTGACATAAAATCCTTTATTGAATATGTTCTTTCCTCTAAAAACTGATAGGTGTGTCTGATTTTTACTTGGACCTAGAAAGACGTCAGATGATAGCCATTAAGTGTTATTGGACATAGCTATAAAATACTGCTTGTCTCTAAATGGCTTCAATTAAATGAGTATGTGTTTTTGGCTCAGTTTCCCTCAAAAGCCTCCTGGCTGATGACCTTTCCTGTTCCGAGTATGCCCACATCATAGCAGCTGTGTTCCATTGTACATGCCTCGCTCACAGTTCTGTCTTCTGGTCTGTATGTGTTGGAGGTGTGCACATTTTTTTCATACTGAGAACTGGATGGGTCTCCTCCTGCTCCATTGTTACTAAACTGCTGCTATGCAGTTTGCTTCACTTTTAGGGTGGTTAGTACTGTTAAGTCAAACCCCACTTGGGAGCCAGTGCAAAGAAAAAGTCTTCCTCCTGATGAGTGGGTATAGAGTGTGGGTTATCACAAAATTTGAACATTTGAAACTGCAAATCAAGTTTCTGAGGATGGGGAGATATCTTGTGTTTTATCATGAGTACTGACTGGTTTTGTGTCAACTTGACACAATCTGGAGTTACCACAGAGAAAGGAGCGTCAGTTGAGGAAATGCCTCCATGAGATCCAGCTGTAAGGCATTTTCTCAACTAGTGATCAAGGGGGGAGGGCCCAGCCCATTGGGTGTGGTGCCATCCCTGGGCTGGTAGACCTGGGTTCTATAAGAAAGCAGACTGAGCAAGCCAGGAGAAGCAAGTCAGTAAGTGACATCCCTCTGTGGCCTCTGCATCAGCTCCTGCTTCCTGACCTGCTTGGGTTCCAGTCCTGACTTTTTTTGGTGACAAACAGCAGTGTGGGAGTGTAAACTGAATAAGTTTCCTCCCCAACTTACTTCTTGGTCATGATGTTTGTGCAGGAATAGAAACCCTGACTAAGACAAATTGGTACCAGCATAGTGGGGTATTCCTGTGACAACCTGACCATGTTTTGGGGAGGACTGTGGAAAGACTTTGGAACTTTGAGCTTGAAGAACCATTAGGATATTAAGAGCTCTGTGGGATGTTCTGTAGGAGCTTGGAAGATAATCTTGAGAACAGTGCAGAAAATGGAGGCCTGGTTTGTGAAATTTCAGAGGGAAGATTAAAGACTCTTGTCAGGGCTATTGCTGTTTTGATTGTAAAGATTCTGTGGTTTTGGTTAGCTGGAGCTGAAAAATCAGCTGTGATGAATAAGATACCAGAACTACTAAAGCAAAACCTTTGCATTACTGTGACTATTGATGCTGGTCAGCTGGAGCTAAGAAATTAGTGGAGATTAAGAAGAGACCAGCATCATTGAGGTGAAATCTTCTGTGAAGTGTTTTCTGAGAGCACAAAGCGGCTGTGTTCCAGTGCTAGCCAAAGTTGTACCTTGTGATGTGGCTGGATTTGGTAATGTGTAATCCCTGGGCTGGTAGACCTGGGTTCTATAAGAAGCCAGGAGAAGCAAGTCAGTAAGCAACATCCCTCCATGGCCTCTGCATCAGCTCCTGCTTCCTGACCTGCTTGGGTTCCAGTCCTGACTTCCTTTGGTGATGAACAGCAATGTGGAAGTGTAAGCTGAATAAACCCTTTCCTCCCCAACTTGCTTCTTGGCCATGATGTTTTGTGTAGGAATAGAAACCCTAAGACAGTAACACTTAAGAAAGTCACACAGAGGAGCTGGGGAGATGGCTCTACAGTTAAATAGCACTTCAGAGGTCAGTTCCTAGTATGAATTGGCAGCTTACAGCTGTGTGCATTATCACTGAGGTAGATACTGTGTATTAACCCGTCTTTCTGATTAGCTAATTATGAAGTCAGTCATTTCACAAATGTTTATACAGTGATTTATTTAGAGACAGTATCAATGCCTCAGAGTGGGCGGATACCTGGGAGGCGCCCTCTCAGGCTGAGGGGAGGGTTGATAGGGGAGAACTTTGTGAAGAGGGACTAGGAGGGGGCAGCATTTGAGATGTAAATAAAAACAAGAGAGCATCAAGACATTTGCTTAGGTGGTTTTTGTTAGTTCATTTGTTCAGAGGGAATATTTATAGGAAAATAGAAGTTTCAAAGGGGAGATGGAAATCTAGGTAATATTCTGAATTTTAGTTTACTATGATTTCTATTGTAATTGTTTTGTACAGTGTTGACTGGTTCAAATTTAACAGTCTAAACCTTTTAAGGTAAACAAAATTTTGCCGTTTGTAGTTAAAATAAACTTAGAAAACTTGGAGAGAACTTCTGTTTTTGGGGTGGTGGTGTCACCTTCGAGGCCATTAGCAGTGTTGTAGATGTGGCAGCTGCTGTGCTGCTGAGTTGGAGTGGACACTGGAAATAACCACACTCATACAATTTAGGAACAGTCTATGAGACCAATCAATTATATTCATATAAAAGTAAGTATGAAAAGATTAATTGTCAAAGTGGAATTATTTAGATTTGACAGAAGATAGCAATCTGGTAATAGGTATTGAGAGTCTGATATTAAATACATTATTCAAATGGCATTGAACATTTATTTTTAAAAATCCGGTTTTACTTTTTATTCAATAAGAAAATACTAGTTATTAGAGCTTTTAATTTTCTTAATCAGAAACAACTCATAGTAAGTGCTTTGCAATTTTTATAGACTGTAAGGCCTTTTGTACTGTGATATTTGTAGTATGATCAGAAATTGGTATAGTTTAAGCAACATTTTCCCTATGAACATTTATATTTAAAGTTTATTCTTTGTTCAACTAGAGTTTGAATCCCATTTATATTGTTAGTATCCATAGGAGACAAGGGATGTTAGAATAAGAATATTATAAGCCAGGCTGGAGATTAGGCTCAGTGAATAAGAGCACTGGCTGCTCTTCCAGGGGTCAATTTCCTGCAGCCACATGGTGACTCTTAACTGTACCTCAGTTTCCAAGGGGGTCCAGTACCCTCTTCTGGACTCCTTGGGCACTACACACAAGGGGTGTACAGATTCACGTTCAGGCAAAACTCATACACAGAAAATTAAATCTTAAGAGAAAAAGTACAAGCCGTTATAAATGGAGAAAATGAAGGCTATTTATGTATACATTGCATTTAATATTTAAAGTTTAGTTTCAGCTAGAATGATAAATGTGATAGTTTCTTTTGCTGTGCATTCTTGTTCAACATTTGATAATCTAACAGTTCTTACAGTCATTTTTTATAAAAGGTGTCACATTCTCAACATCATGACTTAGGGATCTGTTGTTTTCTCTCTCAAGAATCTTTGCAAACAAACTTTTTTTTTTTTCTTGGCAGAGGTTACGCACAGAAAACAGACTTTTAAAACAGCGCATTGAAACACTAGAAAAAGTAAGTAAATGACTGTTGCAAGTTTCTGTTGAATGGTTAGTGTTTCATTGTAACACATCTTCACAGAATTGGAGTGTGCATAAGCTAAATTGTGGTGCCTATTCTCTAGTGACTGAGTTTCACTGAGTCACCCATGGTAACACTGAATTGAAGTTACTGTTGGAGAATGCACTAATATCCTTTACTCTCTTTTCACAGAACCTCTAAAACGTAGGACTTTGTTGGGAGTACATTCAGACAGGATGTTTTAAAGATGAATCTCAAATGTGCCCTGTCTTTTTAGCCACCTCTTGAACACAGCAGTGGTTCTTTTAAGGTGCATAACAAACAGCTTTACCTTTAGTCAGAGTGACTGGTTCCGAAAATCTGTTTTCATGTTGATTTTCAACACCAGGTTCTTTTATAACTCTTTGATTGTTAGAATTGACTTGATATCTGCTCATTAGCTTTTCTTCCTGTTTCATGTAACTAGGAAGCAAGAAAGTTTTTGTATTTTTCTTACTGTGCCTTTGATAGACTGTTTTTTGTAGTGGTGTTTTAAAGAATGAATTGGTTAATATAATAAGAGTCTTCGTGGGGTAGGCATGTTGCATGCACAAAGTCCTGATTTCAATCTCAGCACTGTATATTCTGGACATGGTAATATAGATTCATAATCATATGTTCATAATAGCACTTGGGCGGTGGTGGAAGGAGGGTCAGAAGTTCAAAGTCATCCTTTGCTGTATTGTGAGTTTCAGGCCAACCTAGGATAGTTTTAAGACTGTCTTAAAAGCAAAAACAACCAATGCAAGAGTTTTCCTTAATTGAAAACAGCCAAATTCAGAAGCTTTTTTGAAGCTAAAGGTTCAGAGTAAATTGGTGTGAATCTGGTATTCACAATACTCCCAATCTCTCCAGAAATTCATAGCTAAATATTCAAAAGAGAAATAAATAGAAAGGGGATATTTTGCAATGTTTGTACTGTTTCAGAAGAACAAGAAGATAATCATTATAGGTTAGTTGATGGTGTAATGGTTGCATACTTTATACTATATAGTTCCTCTCATGAGATTGTTTTGAAGCAGCTTGGAAGGCAGTTTTACTTTTTGACGATTGCACATGTATATTGAGTTTATTAGGTCCTTTTGATTTGTATTATTCCTGTCCTAACTAAGCACCCAGCTTGCAGTAAACTGTGCAACTTAAGTGACTTTTATCATGTGAAATTAGATATTTTCACAGAGAAGGCATTTTACTTCATTAGACCTTTCGATTGATAAAAAAGATCTAAGTGGATACTTTGAGTTTCGAGTCTAGAAAGTTGAGTAGCTGTTTCCACTGGCATCTGGCCTCAGGTTTTGACTCCACACTTAGAAGTCTCTAAGTATTTAGGTCTTACTTGAATTCCTGAGCCAAAGTGTTCATCCTCGATTATTTCGAGTTTAAGTTGAATTTCTGAATTTCTGTTGTCAGTTTCCCTTCCCTTCTCGGGTGCTGCCATGTTTGTGAATGGAGTTTTTCTGACCCATATTCCTCTGTTCCTTTCATGGAAGTGGTTTGATGACATGATTAGCATAAAAATAAAGATTCAAAAGTATATTTTCAAGAAAAAAATACTTGTTTGTCTCAATTAATGAAACATCTGACTCTTTTAGAGACATGATTATCTGTAATCTGTTCCTGTTATATTTTTTTAAGATTTAAAAATAAAAACATTTATTAAAATAAATTTTAACTTAAATTTCCATTTTAATTAGCAGTGAAAAGTAGATGGAATTTGAGTATGGATGTTTCTTCTTATTCCTAATTTTATCACTTTGATTTCCTGTCTTTTATATTTCTATCTAAATTTTTCCTTTTGTAGGAAAGTGCTTCCTTGGCAGATAGATTGATACAGGTATAGTTTTTTTTTTTTTATTTTTATTTTTAGTGTTTTTGCTAACCTCTAAGAAATCCTAAACTTAGAAATCCATACTTTATGCATGCATTTTTACATGCATTTTTCTAGAAATAATTCTTTGGGCTGGCATATGGCTGTATATTTAATGTTTTGATAAACATATCATTAATTGGGTGCCTATCTCTGCACGTTTTAAAGCTAACCTTATTTTTAAAGTATTTATTTTAAGTGGCAAACAGTGGGTTCTATGACATTAACCACTGTTCATTGACATTTTAGCTCTGCATGTACAACTCCATAATATTGCATGAATTGCATTTTTTATTGATTTAAGAGAATAATTATTCTTAAGACTATCAGATGAAATTTTCATTTAGTTTCCTCAAATTTGCTAGAGCAAAATAACAAACTTCTAGCTAATAATTACCTAGGCTATTCTGTTCTTTGAGGTATTTTTTTTAATTATGTCAAAAAATAACTAAACCTCACACAGCAGTCTGTCTTGAATCTATTCTAAATTGCTTTATACACACAAAACAATTATGTCCTAAGGGACAAGTGACCAGAGCCCAGGAGGCTGAGGAAAACTACCTCATAAAACGGGAGCTGGCTACCATCAAACAACAGACTGATGCAGCCAGGGCTAAGCTGGAGCAGGCTGAAAGCACCATCAGGGAGCTCCGGCACCATCGCCACTGGGTAAGGAGTCTGCTGGAGCTTGTCTTGCCTTCCCATTAGGTCACTGTGAAAGCACAGCTCTAGGTGAACTGTTAAGGCATTCCCTGTATGTTCTGTGATTCAGAGTGGTCCTGTGCCCTTTTCAGTCTTTTGTTAGAAATAGAAATGTTTTCTTTTATGTTATATTCTAAATCCTAGAAAATGAGCAGTGTGCAGTACTTTGTGTATTTTCTGAGATTTCTCTTATAGGACGTAACCTTGACATCTAGTTTTTTTTGATCATTGTAAAGGTGAAGTTAGTACTCAGAATTTAGAATGTGTGCATTTAGAACTTCCATAATGTTGACAGCTTATAGTTTGTGAAATAGTCTAGCTTAGGCTTCCTGTATTAGAACATTGAGTTATGGATTAAAATATATGTTTACATTTACTTGAAGAGAGAGACAAGCTGTCAAACAGGGGGAGTAATTTTTAAAAATATGAATTTTATCAACCTAAAGGTGTGAGCAGCCACTCATATAGCCTTGAGTATTGTCTCAGTCAGGGTTTCTGTCGCTGGGATGAAACCATGACCAAAGCAGTGGGGAGGAGAAGGGTTTATTTGGTTCATGCTTTCCTGGCACTTTCCATCATGGAAGGAAGTCAGGACAGGAACTCAGACACGTCAGGAACCTTGAGGCAGGAGCTGATGTAGATAGACACCATGGCGGAGTGTTGCCTTTTTGGCTTGCTATCATGACTTCCTCAGCCTGCTTTCTTACAGAACCCAGGACCTCAGCCAGGGATGACCCCACCCACTGGGCTAGGCCCTTCCCCATCAATCTCTAATTAAGAAAATGCCCTACACGCTAGCATACAGCCTGATCTTACTGAGGCGTTTTCTCAATTGGTGTTCCCTCCTCTCAGATGACTCTAGCTGTGTTAAGTTGACATAAAAACTTGCTGACAAGGTGTCTTAAAATTTAGACATAATTTCCCATTGTCACATTCAGAGTCAGGTGAGCTTAAGGGATGGTGAGGATTAGAAGGAAAAGCAGCTGTTACATAAGGAAGTTGTTGCTTCTGTTCTCAATAGGAACTGGAGGAAGAGAAAGCCTACAATTCTAAAGAAACCAGAACAGTAGACACAAAGACTGCAAAGTGGACATTACTTTTATTCAGTAAAATTAAGAAACATCATTATCTGCATTCAGAAGTTAAAAGATTAAAAGGAAAAGGGGCAGTGGAAGCCATAAACATTTTTTTTCTATTAGTGAATGTGGTTAAGAAAAATTGGTATATTAAAGTAATATTAAAAGGATCACAACTGCAATAGTTTGTTCTGCCACATGTGAGATTTAGGCAATAACAAGGCTTGTAACAGAAAAACAGAATTCTTAACAATGGAATGGAAATGAGGTGCTGCTGGAGTGCTGTTGTCTAGAAGGAAAGTGCTCTCGTGCTTGCATGAGCACCAGCTGCAGATCTTGTGCATTAAAGCCGTGAAGCAGAAACGACAGTTAATGCTGAAACCTGCAAGATCGAACCAGTGGACAGAGTGCTGGTTTACAGCTCGTCACCTGGGCCGACAGAAACGGATGGAGTGTGCTTAGGCGTCTGACTGAAGTAATAGACCCTCCATGCTCATCGCTGAAGTTTACCAAGGAGAAAGCAATGTTTACTTCAGAGTTTATTTCCCTTTCCACACACAGAGGACGGTTTTTGTTTTTTTTTTCCTCAGATTTCACATTTAATAGATACTTAAAAAACAAAAAATTAACAGGCTGGTTTCTGTCCCAACCTAAAACATAAGTCAGGCCATTACCACTAGTAGAAGAAAGGCTTAATCTGGAATCACACATCATGTATTTAAGCATGAGTAGAGTACAATTTTCTTCTGGCTGCTCAATGCTGCCTGGCAGAAAATTGGTCGAGTGCTCACTTCTGCTTAGAGAAATACTCTTTGCTCTTAATAACATCAGGCTTGATGGTGTCACTGCCAGGTTTCCAGCCAGCTGGACACACTTCCCCATGTTTGTCAGTGAACTGGAAGGCCTGGACTAGCCTCAGAATCTCATCCACAGAGCAGCCAACAGGAAGATCATTTATTATTATCTGGCGAAGAATACCTTTATCATCAATAATAAAGAGGCCCCTGAAAGAGATACCTTCATCAGCCTTTAAGACTCCATAATCCTGAGTAATGGTGGGTCTGGGATCTGATACCAAGGGAATGTTCATGGGTCCCAACTCTCCTGTTTCTTGGGTGTGTTAATCCATGCCAGATGATAGAAGTGAGAATCCACAGAAGCTCAGATCACTTGGCAGTTGGGTTTCTTAAGTTCTTCTGCTCTATCACTGAAAGCAATGATCTCCGTGGGACACACAAAAATAAAGTCAAGAGGGCAAAAAAAGAACACAACATATTTTCCTTTGTAGTCACTTAGGCTGATATCTTTGAATTGTCCATCTGGCATAACAGCTGTGGCTTTGAAGTTGGGAGCTGGGTGTCCAATTTTTGCATTTCCTGAAGACATCTTTCTATCAGCAGGGTCAAGCTACTGGTCTCACAAACAGAAACAACCTTGAGAACACAGGAAGACGAGGACGGTTTCTTTAATTACATTAAATTGTAGATCATAGAAATAAAGCTATGAGTGTTTGTCGAATAAGTGAGATCTAGCAGCATGGCTTTAAGTGAACTTCCAAGTTCAAGTTTTAAATCTAAGATACTCAAATGCCTTGCAAAGTTGTTGTAGAAATAGTAGAAATTGCATTTTTAGGAAATGATACAGCAGACTTTAATGTAGTCATACGTGTTTCTCATGGAAAACAGTGAGTGAGATTTAGATTTATGAATGTGGCCTTGTTTATGCTTCAGTAAGAATTCTTAGAAATCCATTTTATGGCTTATTGAAAGTTAATTTGCTATGTCAAGACAAAAATGTTACTTTGTAGCAATAGCTACAGTTTTGTAAGTAATTTGGTAAATTCTTTAGTGGACTTTTTTCTAGTCAAGACATACATTAAGATGAAAATAGTAAATATAAATGGTTAAGTATATTAAGAGACTATTATGTTTCTGTGAGAAGGTATTTGTACTGGCTGGTTTGGGTCAGCTTGAGACAAGCTGGAGTTATCACAAAGAAAGGAGCCTTAGTTGAGGAAATGCCTCCATGAGATCCAGCTGTAAGGCATTTTCTCAACCAGTGATCAAGAGGGGAGGGCCCAGCCCATTGGGTGTGGTGCCATCCCTGGGTTGGTAGACCTGGGTTCTTATAAGAAAGCAGACTGAGCAAGCCAGGAGAAGCAAGCCGGTAACATTCCTCCATGGCCTCTGCATCAGCTCCTGCTTCCTGACCTGCTTGAGTTCCAGTCCTGACTTTTTTTGGTGACGAACAGCAATGTGGAAGTGTAAGCTGAATAAGTTTCCTTCCCAACTTACTTCTTGGTCATGATGTTTGTGCAGGAATAGATACCCTGACTAAGACAAATTGGTACCAGCATAGTGGGGTACTCTTGTGACAACCTGACCATGTTTTGGGGAGGACTGTGGAAAGACTTTGGAACTTTGAGCTTGAAGAACCATTAGGATATTAAGAGCTCTGTGGGATGTTCTGTAGGAGCTTGGAAGATAATCTTGAGAACAGTGCAGAAGATGGAGGCCTGGTTTGTGAAATTTCAGAGGGAAGATTAAAGACTCTTGTTAGAGCTATTGCTGTTTTGATTGTAAAGATTCTGTGGTTTTGGTTAGCTGGAGCTGAAAAATCAGCTGTGATGAATAAGATACCAGAACTACTAAAGCAAAACCTTTGCATTACTGTGACTATTGATGCTGGTCAGCTGGAGCTAAGAAATTAGTGGAGATTAAGAAGAGACCAGCATCATTGAGGTGAAATCTTCTATGAAGTGTTTTTTGAGAGCACAAACAGCAATGTGGAAGTGTAAGCTGAATAAACCCTTTCCTCCCCAACTTGCTTCTTGGTCATAATGTTTTGTGCAGGAATACAAACTCTAAGACAGTATCTAAGGGCTTTGTTGCTTACACCTGTGCATATGGGCCATACTAGATTATATGTGAACTATTTTAAAAATAGAGCCAGTATTTTAGATGATATATCAAGATTAATTCTTAAATATTACAAACATTTAATCTCTAATCAGAACAAGAAGGCAAAATAGCTCACAAAATTGATATATCTAGCCCTACCCTCAAAATTAAGTTTTAAAGCATTCTTACCAATGTCATATGTAGCAAAATTATAAGAGATTTTAATTGAGAAAGAATCAGAATCTTATCTTTTGCATTTTTGACATAAGTAATAGATATGCCAGTGATGGGAAGTTAAGTACAGTTATTGCTAGTTTGCTTATAGTCTTCCTTTAAACAAGTTAATGAATATTTGACCTCTCCCAGTTAGAGCCTAAAATCCATACTCTCGCTTTTAAGTATAGCTAGACCATTTCAAGTCTCTTTTCCCCCCCTCACAATTTGTGAATTTAAAGTATGTGATTTGATGCATTTAAATGTAGAGGGGTTGTGTAATCACCACAATAAAAATGGCAGTTTTCATCACTCTCAGGATGTCCTGGGTTATAGTTCATTTTCTACCTCACCCAGCAGTCTGTGCCTGATTACTTTGAACTTCTCTAGAACTTTCTGTAAGCGGAATTGTAAGTCAGATTAAAAGTTTCTTTTAATTATCACACACATTTACTTCTACTTATGTTGTTACTTTTTATTGTGATAAAACATATTCAACATAAAATTTACCAATTAAGTCTGTTAAGGCAGTTTCCATTGTTTATAGACATACCAATGCTTATAAAAATTCTAATGATTTTATACACTGTAGTTTTCAAATAACAAACAAGTTAAATAGAGCGAAAAGGCTTACCAAGAAATGACACATTTAGTCAGCGTGGTCATAGTAAATATGTCTTGATGAGCCTGGAGAGGTGGCTAAGTAAGTGGTTTAAACAAGGACCCAGGTTTAATACCCAGCACACACACAGGAGCTTGCAAACCATCTATGATTCCAGTTCCAGCTTCCTCTTCTGGTTTCTTTGGGCACCTCACATGCACACATACATGTAGCAGACATGTAACTATAATAGAAACACTAATAAAATAGATGTGCTTATAGAAGCACACAGAGTTCTGTGCTGGAACAGCAGGATGATCAGTGTAGGATCAGAGGGAAACAAGTGGAAACTCCAGGGCTGGGCTTGGAGGTATCTTAATGCAGGGTGTGCTTGTCTTTAGAATGTAGAGGAGATGCAGTGTGAAGTGAGGCAGAGTAAGTCAGTGAGAAGTCTAGGTGTAGGACCTCGTTCCTATGGCAGCCAGGAAGCAGAGCTGGAGTCCTCTGTCTCTCTTAAGGATGTGTCTCTAGTGTACCTCCTTCACTACACCTGTCTCTTAAAGGTTTCACATTTTCCATGTCCTTGTCCCTGAGGGACATTCAGGATCTAAACAACAGCAGTTGGCCCTGTAGGTGAATGAGATAATTCAGTAGCAGAGATTTAGAAGGAACAGTAGGCTGCTATATGGCTTCTGGAAATTTGAATAACTAGACAACTGATAAACTCTTCCCTGTTGTGGCTCTGTGTAGGTTTGTGCATATGCATGCAGTGCCCACAAAGGCCAGAAGAGGGCCTCTGGATCTGGCGTTACAGGCACTCGTGAACCTCCTGATATGGGAATTGAACTCAGCTGTCTCTATAGCCCTAACACACTTTTAGTCTTTAAGTACCTCATCTCAGTAACTGGTAAAAGCCAGTTGGTGACCTCATTATTGAGTAGAAAATCCAAAGAGTTCTGTTGCCACCTTGAACTCACGATCATTTATAAAACAGTATCCAACAACAGCCAAGTACACCTCCTAAGTATGAGTGGAATGTTTATAAATACATATATTCTGGTCACAGACTTTAAAATATTTAATACTTTATATATACATATATATATATATGTATAATGTGCTTAAATTTCTTCAAAATTTGAAAGAATTAAAGTATTTTCTTTGACCTTATTAGCATTCAGTTAGAGATTAGTAATAGAGGGGTTGCAGAGATGCCACAGTGGTTAGAGCATTCGCCTTTCAAGCATTTGGATACCTGGATAAATGCTGAGTGGGTGTGGCAGTTTGATTGTAATTATAGGACTTGGAAGAGGGACGTGGGGTCCTTGGAGCCAGCTGGATGAGTGGACCAGCTTGTGTTGGCACAGTAAATAGTAAAGGTTTGCTTCAGCTGAGAGACCCTTCTGCAGTAAATAAAGTGGAAAGCAGCCAAGGAGGCTCCTGTTGTCAGCCTTAGGCCCTGTACACATACAAACTTATAACTCCCCACCCCCAACGAAAAAGTTAGTAATAGACTGCCTAAATTAATTAATTTGGGAAGTTAATACATTTTTACATTTGAGTGTACTCATAATTAACTGAAGACACACATATGAATACTTGTGAGCTCCATCTACTACAATGCTTACTAGAGAAATTCGAAACAATGTTTGTGTTATGTGAAGCACTAAGTCTTAAAACAATTTGTTTTGCCCTTAAAAATAAAGATTTAGGAGAATAAATTGAACTTAAAGCAAGCAAGAAAAAAAAAATAAAAGAAAAAATGAGTGGAAAAAAATAAAAAAGGAAAGGGAACATGACTGCTCCTAGGTGTGGTAGAGAAGGAAGTTTATTATAGATTAAATGGAGAGTGTAGGCAGAGACATGGTCATCTAGGAGAATCCAGAGGAGACATGACCAGACCGAGCTGGGCGATGGAGGAGTTGAGGGGAAGACGGGAGTCTGGTGTAGTAGACAGGAGGCCCAACGATACAAAGAGCCAGTAACCAAGATGGTTGGATTCTGTAAGAACAGCCCAGCACCCTGGAACTGGAGAATTCAGGCAGGGAGCAGGGTATGCCATCTAAGAGGTCCCCATAACAGTAACAGCTGAAGCATTCTGGGAGAACCTGGAGACCAGGTCCACTTAGATATGTGAAATAGGCACCTTACCCACTTTTCTGGGGTTTGCAACCTAACAGAATCAATTAGAAAGCTACAGAAACCAAAGTCCAGAGCATTGGTGTAACCACAAGCTGAGTCTTTGAAATGAGCAGTGAAGTTACTAGGCCTCTGTCTATATTGACTGATGAAGGGGGAGAGGCAGTGACTGCTATCAGAAGTAACTGTGGCCTTTGCAGATAGGACTCAGTTGTTTTATTTCATATTCTGAATTTTTCTGATTCTTTCCCATTGTATCATTGTAATTTCTATAAACTAGATACAATTGGACATTTAGATGAGAGAGAACATTGTAGAATTCATTTTGTTTTTAATCAGAAACTGAGTTGAGTCCTAGACTAGTGATGAATTTGGTTTCTAGGCTTAGATTGGTTACTGTAGCCTCCCTTGTAAAGATGTGACTTGTTCTTTACAACTGTTAAGGAATACTTTTGTACCAAACAACTGCAGCTGTTTCTTGGTATCTATAGGATGATTGGTTCTAGGAACCCCCTTGTACACTTAAATCTGTGCCTGCTCAAATTCCTACATAGCATGGCATCATATTAGCATAAGCCCTCTATACATTCTTCTGTATACTTTAAATATTCTAAGTTACTTATGCCTAATTCAGTGTAATAAACAAATAGTTATTATACCATATTACTTAGAAAAAGTATCAAGAAAAAAATTGATGTGGGTTTGTTTATAAAACTTTCCATCCTTGGGGTATGTCTATAAATATGGAACTTACCAATGTGGTGGGGGGGTCTGTCTATATAATCCATATATCTCTTATTTAAAGGATATGTAAAATTTTTACACCAATTTTTCAAATCTTCTAAATCATTGAAAGTTGTGAAGTTTTCTAAATAATTTGAGAAAAGTGTTTAATAGCACATAGAAATTTTGTGTACCTGACTTATCCAGTGGATCAATTTTCCTGATAAAACTGGAAAATAGTTGATATGTTTTTCTAAAAATTACACATTTAATTTTGTAATCCTGTTTTTTCCCCCCAAGGTGGGGTACTATGTATCGAGTCCAGAGTTTCATGCATGTTAAGCACATTTACTGATCCCGAACCAAACTCCAGTCTCTTACGAATTCTTAAGATTGGTCTGTATGTATAAATCTGGGCAGAACTTTTAAAAGTACTTTTGAAGGAGGGCTGGAAATATGGCCCAGCAGTTATAAACACTTACTATTCTTTCAGAGGACCCAGTTCAATTCCCAGTACCCACATCTAGCAGCTCATAACTGCCTGTAACTTCACTTTTAGAATATCTGATGTCCTTCTCCAGTCTGTGAGGGGATGCACACATGTGTCATAGATTCTTAGAAACACGTGTATGCATGTAAATTTAAAAATAATAATCTTTTAAAAATTGGATTATTTTGGCTTTGATCTAAAGGTTAAATATGTCATATTTACATGTAATGTTTTTTTTAGTTAATTTTTAATACCAAGATGTCACCAAAGTGAGAATCTTTTTCTTAGCATTTTTGTCATTAACAGCAATTAAAAATAGAGATAAATTTTCATTTAGAAGGATTTATGCAATTTTTCAGATATTTAAAGGAAATAATACTTCAATGATAGGTATTTTTTGGAAGTCCTGGCATTTGATCTCAGGGCTTCATGCATGCTGGACAGGTGCTGTCACCTAGTTGTATTCTTTTTACGTTTTGTCTTGATATCATCTCACTAAGTTGTACATAGTGACTCTGTAGCTCAAACTAGCTTTGAATGTTTGGTTTTCCTCTTAATTCCCAATTACTTTAGTCTATAGGCATGTGCCACTATGCCTAGTTAAAAAGCAGTAGCAACAGCCAAAATCCCCAGCCATTTCGGGCATGTGGGGCCGGGATGATTGTGACCATTGTTGGGTGCCATGTGCTGGATTAGGTCAGAGTGTTATAGAACCCTGATCTGGAGTACTTCTGACTTTTGTAATTTTTTCCTGTTTATTCCATTTGCTTATGAATGTGACAGTCAACGTGTACTGTCTTACTGCTTTGTCTTGTACTTACTTGTATTATTAAATATTTTGTCTTAAGAATGAGTTAAGAAGCATTGTATCATTTTAAAATCTACCTCTGAATTGCTATGGGGACATTTGATAAAAATAGGTTATTTTTGCAGCATATAACTTCTATATCTTAGGTCTAACACAAATTAGCTAATACAGGATTAGCTTGTAGGTAAGCATAAAGTTAATTCATCCAACAAGTACTATGTGTTTACTTACTGTAAGGGGCACTGTTAGTTTTTCTGTCCCTGGCACTACTGCTGTTGGATACTTTGTTTTCACACTTATTTGAGTTGTGATATGTGCTGCAAAAGAGAAGGT
The DNA here is from genome assembly GCF_963924665.1 of Micromys minutus. Taxonomy (NCBI): domain Eukaryota; kingdom Metazoa; phylum Chordata; class Mammalia; order Rodentia; family Muridae; genus Micromys; species Micromys minutus. Next base: position 23,991,058 of record NC_137980.1, read on the forward strand.
TCCAGAGCTGTGTGGCTTCCTTCATAAAGGATATGTAATGTATAAGGTATCTTTTGTTTGCTTGGTTTTCTTTGAGGCAGGGTCTCTCTGTGGATGTATAATATCTTGAAAACACACACACACACACAGCTTGGCATAGACTTTTGAAACCTGAAAACCCACCCTTAATGATTCACTTCCTCCAACAAAGCCACACCTCCTAATCCTTACAACCCTTTCAAGTAGTACCAATTCCCTAGTGACTGAGCATTTAAGTATATGAGCCATAGGGGCCATTCTTATTCAGACCACCACAGTACTGTGTAGTGTTTGAAAGAGTTATATAGATTGCCCCTTTAGTAGAATGTTCTCACTCCCTATACTGACTGAGCATCCCTATTCTGAATGTACAAAATGGCCTGAAACCCTTTGAGCACTATTATCAAGTTGTAAAAGTTTTGGATTTTGGAGTGTGGATTTCAGTTTTAAGAGGTTATCTACTGTTTAAATATGCAAAAATTCTCAAATCTCAAATCTAAAGAACTTCTCTATATTTCAGGTAAAGGGTTAGCCACTGTGTAAGAAATATCCCCAAATGCACACACTCAGTTCTCAATGCACACACTTGGTTTTCACTGTGCCATTGTCTTTTTTCTTATTTTCACCTCTGAGAACTTTTTTTAAAAAAAATTCAAGACAGAAGCAGAGAACTTCATCATTTATATTTGCAGCTTTTTGCAGTACCAGAAGACCACTTGGATTGCAAAGCAGAGCCATTTCCTAAGAAACCATTCTGTCAGTGTCTGGGATAGGGTTTGCTGGACCTGATGCCAATGCAGGGAAGCCATTCCCTGTTGATAAGAACTTACTTTCAGGCATTTTTTAGTGTTTAAGTATATGGTTGAAGTTACTGTTTCTGCCAGATTGAGGATTCTGCTTTCTTCTAAAAATTTTTATTTTGTTATTCTTCTCTCATGCTGCATACCCCATCTGTAGCCTCTGTTTCTTCCAGCCCATTCTCCCCTCTCTTCCAGATCTACTGCTCCCCTGTTTCCCTTCAGAAAAGAACATGCCTCCCAGTGATATCAACCAAACTTCGCATAACAAGGTGCAGGAATATTACGCATAACCCTTATATCAAGTCTGGACAAGGCATCCCTGTAGAAGGAAAAAGGCCCACAAGCAGGCAGAAGAGCCATGGAAACCCCCACTTCCCTTGTTAGGAGTCCAACAAAATTCCCAACCTGGAGAACCATAGAATGTATGCAGAAGGCCTGGTGCAGACTCATACAGACTCTCTGTGAGCTCTGCTTAGTTGATTCTGTCAGCCAAGTACTCCTAGTGTTCTTGACTTCTCTGGTTCCTACAATCCTTCCTCGCCCTCTTCTATGGAGGAGGATTCTATTTTGATATGAGCCATCTGAGTTTTATATTTTCTTAGGGCTTTCCTCATATAGGATATTGGCAAGCAGACTTGAACAGATCTTGCCAAGTTACACTTTAAGAGCTAACAGTATTGATAATGTTCATAGATTCAACTATGATTTCATTAATATATATGGTACCTTGGTTGAGGTCATTCCAACAGTATATTTTGTTCAATAAGATGTTTATTAAGGAAGGCTGCAGATGAACTTTCTATATAAACATTATTTCAATAGAACCAGAATGACTACAGGTGACGTATTGGTTAAAGTGCCTTAGATTGAATTGGGCCTAGTGACACAGGCAGGAAGAACAAATTCAGTTCTTATCTGACCAGCTTAGTGGGGTTAAGGTGCCCTGTGATGTAGCTTAGTGAGGGAGTGCTTGCCTAGGCACAGAGCCTTGAGTTCAGTTCCCAGGGCTAGGAGGAGGTCATACCTCCATTGTACATCTATTGGGTAAACACCATTGTATAAAATTGAAATGCTTTTATGAAAGCATTTGATCATTTTTAATAGTTTTAATTTGATATCTACTTTATTCCTAATGTAGAGTAGAAAAAAGCATTCTTCACCCAGTTCAGTTAGGAAATTTTTCTTTATAGCTCTTTTAAAGTTTAGAGTTGCCAGTTTTTTAGTTACCTAAGTCTAAAGTGATAACTATATGATTTTAAGTGTGTGTATCATATATGTGTATATCATGTGTACACACACACACAAACATAATGAAGAATTAAATATCTTTTTCCCTCTGTCCCACCCACTTTCTTCTCCTCCTCCTTCTTCTTCCTCCTCCTCCTCTTTTTTTTTTTTTTTTTTTGAGATTGGAGCTCACTATATATCCAAGTTTGGTGTGAAACTCATGATTCTCCTGCCTCAGCTTCTAAAATGAGGAAATGAGTGCTGGGATCATCTATGTGCACCAGCACCTCAGCTTAATTAATAATGTATTTATTGCTTTTGCACTACAGCTTTTATATGTACTGGGTTTTAAGAAAACCTAAGTGGCCACGTGTGTAAAGGTGCCATGCCTCTGTAGTTTATTTCTTTTTCTGTGTAGCATCTGCTCTTTTTCTTTGCTTACTCTAATCTGTGCAGATATTTTAAAGAAATTGGCATCATTAAAGCAAATACAACTTTCCTCCTTAGGATTTAAGATATATCACCTTATCTATATTGTTGTCATTTTTACTTTCAATTCATTAAATAGAATTTTTAACACTTTGTATATTTCTGTAATCTACAACATGAGCTAAATAAGCACTCTAAGAAATTGTATTATCCATACTGAAAAGAGTAAAAGGGAAATTAATGTTTTCTCTTTACCTCAGTGTTTTTAAAATATTATAATATCCAATCAACATAAAAATCATTGTGGTATTTTATGTGTGTATTTAATTTTATACTTTTGGTGGTGCTAGGGGTTGGACTCAAGGGATGTGCACTATAAACCAGTTTGTGTCTTTTTTTAATAACCACCCTCAGCAAGGATTTTGCATGTTTTAAGGACTAAGTGATTGCATAAGGCTAATGTCTACTATGTTGTACGGATCATGTCTGTAGAGTCAGAATAAATTCTTAGTGTCTTGATAGGTGGACAGCCAAAAGAAAGGCACTTTGTATAAATGTTGAAGAATGTAATAGCTTATTACCAAAACAAAAAATATTTGATTTCCTTCCTTCCTTCCTTCCTTCCTTCCTCTCCTCCTCCTTTCTCTCTCTCAAAGCTTATTTGTTCAGAAAATGAAATAATTTGAAATACTGGATATAATTTTATTTTTTAGTTGCTCACAATACCTAAGTTAAATAATCATTATTTTTCTTCTTTGTATATATTTACACATTTGTGTTTCCATGAAATTTCAGTATATATTCATAATCTTTAGCATAAATGCAGTTCCACCTACAATGAAGACTTTGTGCTGCAACTGGAGAAGGAATTGGTCCAGGCCAGACTGAGTGAAGCCGAGTCTCAGTGTGCACTGAAAGAGATGCAGGACAAAGTGTTGGATATAGAAAAGGTAAGAGACTACATAAGTAGTACCTGCTCTAAATCTAAGGGAGATGTGCTAGATACTTGCTAAGTACTTATGAGGAACTATGAATATTAGTTATTGAATTAGCAAATAAAGGAAATGTTGCTAGTTGGTATATATAGTATTTGCCTAGAATGCACATAAAGCCAGGTATGGTGGCACACACCTATAATCCCACCCAGTACTTGGGATGCGAAGGGAAGTTCAAGGTCAGTCTTGGCTACCTGGTTAATTGTAGGTCAGCTGGTGTGCATGAGACCCTAAAAAGAGAGTGGATAGGCATAAAATAAACGTAACCTTAGGCTGCCAATTCAGAAAATCGTTCACTGGGTCAGTGAGTTGAGGATTATTCTTTATCTCCTCCTCAGTCTGACTCAGAGTGTCTGGTCTTTACATTGAGGACTTTGGTCCATTTGGGGTTGAGTTTTGTACAGTGATAAATATGGGTTTATTTGCATTCTTTAAGCAGCAATCCAGTTTGATCAACTATTTGTTGAAGATGCTGTCTTTTCTCCAGTGTGTAGTTTTGGATTCTTTGTTAAAAATCAGGCATTCATAGGTGTGTGGACTTCTATCTGGATCTTCAGTTGATTCGGTTGATTTAACTGATTGAGTCAATCAGTGTGTCTGCATTCATGTCAGTGCCATGCTGTTTTTATTATTGTAGCTGTGGAGTCAACTTAATCTCTGCAGTTCTTCTGTTGTTCAGTCTTGCTTTAGCTATTTCAGGAGATTTGTGTTTCCATACAAAGCTAAAGATTGATTTTTCAATTTCTGTGAAGAATTGTGTTGAAATTTTAATGGGGATCGCCTTGAATCTGTATTGCTCTTGGTAGGATGGCCACTTGTACTATATTAATTCTGCCAGTCTGTGAGCGCGGGAGCACATTTCATCTTCTGATGTCTCAGCTGAGTGTGCCAGTTCTTTGTTACTGTGACACTGCAGAGTGTGCACGGCGGCAGGACTGAGGGCTAATGTTCACAGCTTACTCTCCAGCCTCCACACATGTATGCATGCTATAGGCATACACAACTAATTTTTAAGAAAATCTCAATTTTTCTCTGACTTTAGAAGAACAACTCATTTCCTGATGAGAATAACATTGCAAGGCTTCAGGAGGAACTCATTGCAGTGAAGCTGAGGGAAGCTGAAGCCATCATGGGTTTGAAAGAACTTCGACAGCAAGTCAGAGACTTAGAAGAGCACTGGCAGGTATGTCAGGCCTGATGCGCTTTTCTAAAGGAACTAAAATGGATACACTTAGTTTGTATAAATTTGAAATAGCTGGTGATGAAGAATCTCGCTTTGTGTCACAATTGAGACATCCCCCAATCCTCCCAGACACACCCTTTACCTTCCCTCCCACCTTCAGGTCCTCTTTTTTCTAAACTCATTAGTCCAGTTTGTGCTGCCCGTATACTTACGGGCATGGGGTCATCCATCTGAGCATGATTGATCTACCAGGGGCCACATTCTTGAAGCAAACAGACTCTGCTTTATCCAGGAGCAACTGCGAGGAGCTCACAATCCATGCTGGAATGCTCACTGGCTTGATCATACAGGTCGTGTGCAACAGCTACAGCTGCTGAGAGCTCATGAGTGCAGTGGTCCTGTCAGGCCCTGGTCTTCCCAACCATTGGCTCTTAGGGTTTTCCATCCCTCTTCACGCTGGGATGAAGTGTGACACAGATGCTTCTTTTATGATGAACTTGTTCTCTGCACTTTGATCAGTTGCCAGTGTTAGCTACAACTACTGCACAGGGAACTTTGGTGAATTGCGCTAACGTATGGTACAGAAATGGAACATATATTTTTGGTTGTAAACCTAATCTTTAACTGCTAAGCCATCTCTCCAGCCCTAGAAATGGAACTCAAAGGGCAGTTTAATAGTCTGTTCATTTATTAAACAAAAATTTTCTTTTTTAAAAAAGATTTGTTTATTTTATGTATTTGAGTGCACTGTAGCTGTCTTCAGACACACCAGAAGAGGGCATCAGATCTCATTACAGATGGTTGTGAGTCACCCTGTGGTTGCTGGGAATTGAACTCTGGACCTCTGGAAGAGCAGTTAGTGCTCTAAACCGCTGAGCCATCTCTCCAGCCCCAAGATTTTCTTTACTATTAGATTAGGTACATTGTTGGGAAATGTGAACCACCTGAAGGGGACACCAATGTATATATGTAAATTTTTAACTTCTTTTGAAAATGCTTATAACAAAATAAATGACACTTTAGGTATATTCCCACAAATGTATCTATTTTTGAGAGAAATTAGATAAAGTGTACACCTATAGTCCCAGCACTTGGGAGGCAGAGGCAATCAGATTGATGAGTTTGAGGCCAGCCTGGTCTACAGAGTGCCTTCCAGGACAGCTAAGGCTACACAGGAAAAACCTATCTTCAACTCCCCCCACCCCCAAAAAATTTCTACACAGTTCAGAATGGTGGTCTTGGTTTGAATGGGGTAGGAGGAGTGGGGAACTTGGGGAAGGTTGAGTGGGTGGGAGGAGAGGAAGAGAAAGTTCTAGTAAAGATTGAAATTGGTCTTTGAGGGGTCCTGTGAGATGGCTCAGTGTGAGGAGACACTTGCTGCAAGGCCTCAACTACGGCTGAGAACCTGAGTTGGTTCCCCTGGATTCATGTGGTGAATTTCAGGTTGTCCTCTGACCTCCATATAATATATGTGCTATGGAGAGTCCCCCACCCTCAAACCAGTGATTAAATCTAATATGATTTAGAACATGGTCTTTAAAAAGATGACTTTTGAAAAATACCCAGGGCAACAGTTTAAATTAATCTGGGCATGGTGATGTATATCTGGAATCCCAGCCCTTGGGAGGCTGAGACAGGAAGAGCATACGTCCAGAGCCAACCAGGAGTACAAATTACAAAGCAGAAGCGTCTCTTAAACTGATAAACAAATGATCGTGGACAGTGCTTACATCCATGCTCTGTTAAGTTAACTCATCTCTGCAGGGTCCTTGTTGCAATCTAATGTTCTATGCTTTAGCGTCACTTAGCTCGGACTTCTGGAAGATGGAAAGACCCACCCAAGAAAAATGCTGTGAATGAGTTACAGGACGAGCTAATGAGCATTCGCCTTAGAGAAGCGGAAACACAGGCAGAAATAAGAGAGATGAAGCAAAGGATGATGGAAATGGAGACACAGGTATGACGGGCAGGCCCGGGTGGGTTGAAAGTAACACCAGATTAGAGCTTTACATAGTTGTTTCTTCAAAAGTATCTTATATAGCAAAAAATAACAGTGACAAAATACTACAAAGTTATGAAGAGTGAAAATGTAGGTTTTAATGGGAAGTTTGAACATTATGCCATTATGTTTAAGCGAGTGGTAAATGAATCAGATTCACTGAGCTGTAATCCTTAGGACTGACATAAAAGATGAGGTCTAGATGGTAGTTTCTGGTTCTCGCACAGATGGCTGAAACTTACCTATGCTGTCTGCCCTTGTTCTCTTAAGACAGCATCTGTTATTAAAGCTGGACTCCAGCAACTTACCTTTGTTTTTGTTTGTTTCAGTTAAGCTAGCTGGCTAGCATGGTCCCAGTGATCTGTCTGTCTGTCCGACACTACAACACTAGTGTTAAAATGTGAGCCTACCTTTGATATGAGTGCTGGGATCTGAACTCAGGTCTCCACACCTGTACAGCAAGCTCTCACTGAGTTGTTGCCCCAGCACTGTTTGGTTTGTTTATTTGGGATGTATTTCACATAAGGCTGTCCTGTGAGATCCACAGGGCAGATTGCAGGGTCTCTGCTGATACTGAGATCTTCAGATGCTCAAGTCCCTTAAATAAAGTCGTTTATTATCTGTATATAATTTATATACATTTGCCAGTATACTCTAAACCATCCCTAGGGACAAGGACTATTATAGCACAAATGTGATAGAAATAATGTTACACCACACTGTTTAGGGAATAATAAAAGTCTGCACATGTGCAGTACAGATACACTTTGAAAAACTTAAGTTGTGAGTTCAAGGATGCGTATAGGAAGGGCTAATTGTGCCTATGATTGGTTTTCAGAGGATTTCTTCAGTCAGTAGGGGGCATAGTCTACTCATGTGTCACTCGGTGAACACATAAATGATCATTCCATATCAGGCACCATAAAGTGCATATGCAGTCTTTAGGATAAACATATCTCATTTTGTATTATCTAATTACTTTCTAAAAAAGTATTATTGAAATTAAAAAATATATTAGAGGGTAAAATTATGAAAAGTAGAAATTAGATTTTATAGTGGGAAGTTTTATTTTATGAACAAAATTTATTGATATCTGTTGGCATGCATATGTATGAGTATGACTATTTCTCTCATATGTATATATATATATAAGAGTAAGTGACTCAAATTCAAGACATGGTTCAGAGAGCCTTTGGGATCTGAAGCGTTATCTAGCCGTTAGAGAGCTGAGAACGAGCAGTTAGGCATGCACAACTACATTAACTATGACTCAGAAGTTGAGTCTGAGTTCAGAGTGAGAGAAGTTGCTGCCTCAAGCACAGGGGGCATTTAACTTCTAGGTAATTTGGGAACTGTGTCTTGAGCTAGGTTTTCCTGGCTTGTAAGTGCTAGAACTTGTACTGATAATAATTGTGAGATTTTCATGTAAAAACACCCAGAAAAGTAAAAACATCCAAAGCTGTGTGTAATGGTGCTTAGTTAGCTACAGTATTGTTTTAACCACATGTGCTGTCTGTCACTGTCCAGAAGTTTGTCCATGTTGATGGGTGCAACCCCTCTTCCGTCATTTGTCAGAGCTTTGTCCACTGCACACTCTAGTTTATTGAGCCACTGTCCTCTTGTTATGTACAGATCTTTTTCTGTTGCAAATAGTTCTACTCTGAACACTTGTATGTTTCTGATGCTTTATCCAAGAGTTATTTAGTATGGTGTGCCTCTTTCTCTGTGCTGTGGACCTGTTGCCATCTGAACTCTTTGTAGCTCTTATCTTGTCAAATAGTGCTTTTGAGTGGGTCGGGTGAAGAGAAAGACAGAGGTGTCACTGCACTGATACAGCTGTGTGATACAGAACACATCGAGAGACACTCGGAACCTATTCCTATTTCTGGATAAAGTTTCAGACTGGGTGCTTGTGCTTATGTCAATGATAAACACAGTAGGCACTTTATGACATGGAATTTCACACGTGTTTTTTAATACACAGTATGCCAAAAACTACCAAACTCATTGTACACTTGAAGTGATGAGTTCTATAAATGAGCTTTATCTCACTGAAGCTATAAAAACCCAGCCTCACAGTTTCTTATAGCTATCCTGCTTGTCTATATTTTGTGATTCCATTGTGGTCAGTTTCTGTCTGTTGAGTCTTTTGTCTTTGTTCCCTTTCTTCTTCATCTCTTGGGCTTAGTTTGGTTTGATTTTATCTGCACAGGTGACTTGTACCTTTAGTGTACCTTCAAGCTGTTACTTAGTGGTTGCTTTGTGTTTTACAAAAAGCATTTTTAATTAGTGCTGCCTTCAAATAATAAATGTTGAGACAGCAGATTGTCTGCTTCGAATCCATACATAGTAGCTACATGTTCTCAGATATTTCCAGCCTTTAAACTATTGCTGTTATACATATTATAATATGTGAATAATTTTGTTTTATTAACTAAGTTGTTGCCCTTGTGAAATGCATTTTTCTTTTCAGTTAATTTTACTTCAACTCTTTATTTCTTTGTGTAGACTATATTCCTGTCCAGTGTGTTTTTATTTCTTATTTCTTCTGTTTAAAGACTTTTCTTTCTGAGATTAGATCTCTGTAGCTCTAGCTATCCTGGAATTTAGATTTTTTTGGGGGAGGTGTTTTTGCTGTTTTAAGAAGTTTTTGTTTATTCAATTTTTAAAATTTTGTTATGTATATGTGTGGGTATGTGCATGGGAGTGCAGGTGCTCACGGAGGCCAGAGGTATAGAATTCCTTGGAGGTGGAGTTACAGGTGACTATGAGCCACCAGTATGGGTACCAGGAATTGAATTTGAGTTCTCTGCAAGAGCAGTGTGGTGGTTTGAATGTGCTTGGCCCAGGGAGTAGCACTATTAGGAGGTGTGGCCTTGTTGGAGGAAGTGTGTTATTTTTTTTGGGCGTGGACTTTAAAGACTCTTGTCCTAGCTGCTTGGAAGCCAGTCTTTTCCTAGGAGCCTTCAGATAAAGATGAACTTTAATCTCCTCCTGTACCATGTCTGCCTGGACACTGCCATGCTCTCGCCTTGATAATAATGAACTGATCCTTGGAACCTGTAAGCCAGCCCCAATTAAATGTTGTCCTTATAAGAGTTGCCTTTCTCGTGATGTCTGTTCTCCAGTTGTAAAGGACAGACACTGCTTTTCATTTGCAGGTGTGTTTGTGGATACGCCTCATCTTCTGTCCATCATGACCAGGCTGAGTTCCTTATCAGATAATTCAGTTTCTATGCTATCCCAAGGCTGCTTCTGTGCATTGCTTTGTCTCTTGTCATGTACTTCTGTTTCTCCTGGCTTTTTCACATGCTTTGTAAATTTTTGGGCACATTTTCATCATGTGCCCCAACAAGTGTATACTAAGAAAGATTGGTATATCTTGAAATAGACTTCCATAGTATGGGAAAGGGGTAGCAGCAGTTGGGTATCTTGTATAGGGCAATACCTAAGGTAGATAGTTTTTGTGCCTAGCAATGGGCACACATTTTCCTCTGCCAGGCCTCTTGTGTGGCAAATTTGAGTTAATACTGTCAGATGAGCTGAGTTGAGTTTTGCTCTGTGGTTATGCGTAGCACACCACAGGGTTCAAATCCCTTTGGTAATACCTCATTTTCAGAATGAGGCTGGCTTCCCAGACAGCTTTTGTCTTGTCTTTATTCTGTATCATATTCTGGAATCAGACTAAATTCCGCAGTGTTCCTCTATTACTTGTTGCAGGGAATTGGAGGGACAAGGGTGTTTCCCATTTTCTGACAAGCCTTGGCCTTAGCCTTCATTTTCCTTTTGTATCAGAGGTGTTTCGCTTTCTAATACTTCTGCCTAACAATGGCTGAAGCCCTTAGTCCAGAGCCTATTACTGCCTCTTCTCTAAGATATAATATATCGTGAAACACTAAAGGCATCATTGTGGGCTGGTCCTGTGCCAGATAAAGCTTTGATTTCTTGGAGGATACAGGTAAACTAAATGCATTCTTCCTATAATAGCTGGTTTTCCCTTCCCTCCAGCCCATACAGTGGATGTTTTTAAGACAGGTCTTCCTTTGGGGCTGCCATCAGTTCCTTCAATCCTTCCCCTAACTCTTTCATAGGGATCCTTGATTTCAGTCCAATGGTTGGCTGTAAGTATCTGCACCTGTCTCAGTCAGCTGCTGGTAGAGCCTCTCAGAGGACAGCTGTTCTAGTCCTGTCATGCATGGCCTGTTGGGTCTGGTTAGGAAGATCAACAGTGTCAACTTACCTGAACCTCTGGGAACTTCCAGAGACTGAGCCACCCACCAAAGAGGCTTGCCCAAAGTCCCTAGCACACATGTAGCACAGTGGGCCTCAGTGGGAGAGGATGTGCCAAATCCTGTAGAGACTTGATGCCCCAGGGTAGGGGGCATATCTGGGGGAGGCACCCTCTCTGAGGTGAAGTGGGGGGGGGGGAGGAAGAACTCTTGGAGAGGGTACCAAGGAAGGGCAACATTTGGGATGCAAATAAATAAAATAACTAATTTTTAAAAAGAGACTGGCCAACCTTTGTTGGGGTACATGACAAGAATGTATTCAAGAACTTACGAATCTTTCTAGGCCAACACTTGGCATCCACTAGTCTGATGTTCATTCTCGCTAAATTTTCTTTATAGTTTATAGCTGTTTCTGTCCTGATAAGAAAAGCTCAAATCCCCTCCCTTTCCCCTTAGGAGGCTTCTAGGTTAAACTGAGTTCCAGCTCTGTCCCCATCCCAACCTTATTTAATCAGAAGATTGGAGTCAGTATTCTGCTTCTTCCTGTCCCCAATCAGAGATCAAAACTCCTTGTTATCTGCTAGTCTATATCGCCCATTTTTCTCCCCCATTCATTTTTTCTTAAAAAAAAAAAAAAAAAAAAAAAAGGTTTGTTTGTTTATTGTGAGTGCACTGTAGCTGTCTTCAGACCCACCAGAAAAGGGCATCTGATCCTATTACAGATGGTTGTGAGCCACCATGTGTTTGCTGGGATTTGAACTCAGGACCTTGGCAAGAGCAGTCAGTGCTCTTAACTGCTGAGCCATCTCTCCAGCCCATCTTTTTTTCCCCCCTCATTTTAATTTTTTCATTTATCTTTTCTTGTGAGAATTTTTCTCTTGACTTCTTTATTACTTCTTATTAATTTTTATTACCCGAGAAATTAGAAATACTTGCCTGGCTAAATGAATCCTAAAGGCAGTGATTATATCTTGATTTTAAACAGTAAGATCCTCAGAAGAACTTGCTGTGTTCATCCATGTTACATGTGATTCTGTATACACCTTGTGCCTCTAGATGGTTGGATGCCGCTGCAGTCATGTGGAGTCAGTGCTCATTTATTTGGTCTAATATTCTGTTTGTTCTGACTGCTGCATCTTTCCTTCTTTCCCTCCCTTCCCTTTGCCTCTCTTCCTTCTCCTCCTTGTTCTCTGTTTTGCTTAGTTGCCCTGGCTGGCCTCAAAGTCATGATCCATTCAAATAGCTAGGGTTATAGGTATGTGTATCACTTGGCTTTCTTTTACTTTCTTAAGTTGAGGTTGCCTTTATTCTTGTAAGAACATTTAATTTAGTAAAGTCTTGTAGGCTGAAAAACAATCTCTAAAGCATTACATATTTGTTGGTAAAATACCTTTATTCTTTTTTTCATATATGCTGTATTTTCCTTGACTTGCCTGTTTTGATAGCACTTTGAACCTTACTTTTCAGTATTTTGGTGAGGGTTTATTTGCCTTTATCATCCCTGGGATTAACTGTGCTCCATGAACTGTAGATTTATATTCATGTGTTTATTTCTTGAGATTGAATCCATGATAGTCAAGTGTTGTACCAGCGAGCTTCATTCGGCCATCTTCTTACTTTAGGGCATGGTCTCACTAAGTCTCGTGGACTTTCCTTGAATTCACAGCACAGTCCAAGTTGGCCTGGAATTTGTGGTCCTCTTGTCTCAGCCTCCTAAGTAGCTAGTATTATAACCGTACACAACTATGCCTAGTAGGCTTTGCTCACATTTTTTTTTTCTTGTGGAGGACAGGGAAAGAATAAAATTTTCTCAAATATTTACGGACCTTACCACAGCTTTCAAAAAATATCAAACATTTCTTTTATTTTCTGTCTTTTTTTCAATGAATTATTTATGTGTGTGTGTGTGTGTGTATATATATATATATAAATAAACTAGCTGTTTTCAGACACACCAGAAGAGGGCATTAGATCCCATTAAAGATGGTTGTGAGCCACTCTATGGTTGTTCGGCATTGAGCTCAGAATCTCTGGAAGAACAGTCAGTTCTTCATTGCTGAGCCATCTCTCCAGCCTATTTTCTGTGTTATACAATCTTTTAGACCACTAATATTTTTCAGTATTCAGCCTAATCTTGTATTTAATCCTTTCATTGTGTGTGTGTGTGTGTGTGTGTGTGTGTGTTGTGTGTGTGTGTGTGTTGTGTGTGTGTGTGTGTGTGTGTGTGTGTGTTATGTGTATGTACATATTTGTATATGTTTGGGTGTGAATGCAGAGGCTAGAGGTTGACCTGGATCTTCCTGGATCACTCTTCATGTTATTTTTTGGGGGACAGGTCTCCCTTTGAACCTAAAATTCATCTATTGGCTACACTAGATGCCAGTGAGCTCGAGAGGTCTTTATCTTTGTCCCAGTATTGGGGTTACAAATACGTGCCACCGTACCATCTTTTATGTCGGTGTTAGAAATGAAAATCCAAATCTTCGTGGCCATACACAACAAACATTTAAATTACTGATCCATTTCTCTAGCCCTTATTAAATTTGTATTATTGGTAATTATATTGATTTTTAGAAATTTTATTTGGTTAGTTTTTAAATTTGCAAAATTTCATGAGGCATGATGACACACCTTTATTATTTTTGAAAGATTTATTTATTATATGTATATGAATACACCATAACTGTCTTCAGACACATCAGAGGAGGGCATCAGATCTCATTACAGATGGTTGTGAGCCACCATGTGATTGCTGGGAATTGAACTCAAGACTTGTGGAAGAACAATTAGTCCTCTTAACCGCTGAGCCATCTCTCCAGTCTGATGATACACATTTATAATTACAACACTCAGCAGGTGAAAACAGAAAGGTTATGAATTTTAGACCAACTCAGGCTACATAACAAGACATTCACTGTTCTTCTTCCACCTGCTCTGACTTTGAAGTGTCGTTGTGGCTGCAGGGTGGACTTGATCTTGTGTCTCAGTGCTGAGATGCTGGGCCTGCCCTGCCCCGCCACTGATGTGTGGCTTCTCTTTCGCTTATGCTTTTTCTTCTTCCTTCTACATCATTAATAATTTTAAGCCTTTATTTTATTTGAAGTCCTCATATAATTACCTCACTATGAGAAATTATTAGAATATACTGGTTTTTTTTCACACACTGTTCTCACCCACAATTAAGTCTTGAACTGTGGTTTTATATTTCATTGTTGGAAGAGTTTTCATCCTAGAATTCTTTGAAGCTGTATTGAAGGACCATCCCTCTGAAATGGCGTTATTTGTTTCAGTGGCAGCTTGTAAAGTTTTATATAAATAATATATTGAGGCCTAAAAGGTTCAGTATTTCTAGCATTTTGAAGCAGGGTCTCATGTAGCCCAGGCTGACCTCAAACTCACTACAAAGACAAAGTTGGTCCAACATTCACTGTGTAGCCCAGGCTGTCCTTAAACTCTTACTGAACATCCTTCCTCAGCCATCTAATTACGGGAACTACATATGTCACACAATTGAAGATTCTTATACTAAAAATAACTAATGTAATAATATAATTAAGTAATTTAAGTAAGTAATATGATATAAAAAGCAGTTTTAGATCTTTCTTCTATTTTTTAGTACACATTTTAGGTAACTTTTATAAGACTGTTGAAGTATAAGATGGACAGGTAAAAATTATTTAAAATTTCCATTCTTTATTCATTTCTCTATTTACATTTCTCACTAGAACCAGATCAATAGTAACCAACTTCGAAGAGCAGAGCAAGAGGTGACCCACCTGCAGGAGAAGGTGTGCTCCCTGTCTGCGAAGAACAAGGGCTTGCTGACCCAGTTAAGTGAGGCAAAGCGCAGACAGGCAGAGATTGAATGCAAGGTGAGTGTCAGTGCCGTGGGCTGCGTACAGCTGTCAGGGCTGGATTTGGGTTTGGTTTCTTTTTAGACAGGTTTCCAATATATAGCCCTGGCTAGCCTGGATTTTTGCTCTGTAAACCAAACTGACTTCAAAATCTCGTTAATTCTTTTGCCTCTGCCTCTTATAATTCTTTTGCCTCTGGGATCACAGACATGCACCAGATTAAATTTTCTTTCTTTCTTTTTTTTTTCTGATCTTGTTTTAGTGATTGTTCTCAGATACGGTTAGCTCATTTTAAGGGTGAATTTCGGGGAAGAAACCTCATTTTTAACCTCAGCCTTGGTTAAATTAATGTCTGTATTGGCATTTACTAATGCTCCTTTTGATGTCCCTTTAAACCGTAGCTTGTAATGACTCACCTGAAAATGTAGGTAACTGCGGAGGTTGAAGCTCCTCCCTTCATTCACCATATTAACAGGAGTCACTACTAATATTTTTGCATAACAGAGAGAGCAAGAAAATGTATGTGTGCAGGTGGGTAAGGAAAATGAGTACAATTTTGGTTAATGTTTTAAAACAAATTATATTTAAAATAAATTTCTTTTTTATGAAGGAAACTTAAGTAGCTTTAGGTAATGAGGACAGTTGGCTGGGGCCATGGGGTAGAACAGCATGAACAACGCATACGTGTGTGAGAAATCACTGAAGAGGTGCATGCCATCTGAGCCTGTGTGCCTTCCTGAGGGAAGTGAGGATGCTGTGACAGGAAGTACTGACCTCTTTAGCAGGCAGTAGGAATGATGTCTTTATGTACTCAGCCGCCCTATTCTATGAGAAATAGACTTTCAGTGGCACACATAAAGCTGTAATTCCATCAACTCGTTCTGGTGTCATTAAAAACCAAGAGTGAAGCTTGAGTGGTTTATCAGTGTCACTGAAATCCAGGGATGGAATTACATCCTAGTAAATATCCATGGCCGCTAGAAGTTACCAGAGAATCTGTGGGCAGCAGTGGGACAGCACTAAGTCAAGAATTGACCCTTTTCAAAAACGCAGCTGGATCCGTTTAGAAACAAGGTAGTGCACAGTGCGCTCTTCCCTGTGACTTGTCACAGTGAAAGCTGGCAGACTGCAACGCCACAAGAGTGAAAAACTGAGTCCTGTCGGTATGGATGTCAGTTTCCTTTAAACATTCTGTTAGCAGTGCCTCTGAATTTAATGCTGTATTAGTACCTGTTAGCAAAATAAAGTGTTCAATTATGAAGATACTTGTTTTGAGTTTTTCTAAGTAACGGATAAAGACGTGGAATAGCAGAGACTTGGCAGATGGACACAGGGTCTTTCTCTTGGTTTTATTTGTCCATTAGCACCTTGTAAAGTATACTGAGGACACTAGCTCTGGTCTGCCCGTGCATGCGAGCTCTAAGTTGTTGTTCCAGCACCTAGAACTTGTTGTATTCCCCTTGTTAGAGTGTAACACTTCCTTAACAACCATAACTTTTCAAGGAAGCCAGTCCTGTAGTTATATAAGTAGATCCATTTTCATTAAGTTTTATATGATTAAAGCTTATGATTTTATTTTTATTTATATAAAGTATCTGGATATTATTTATGTTAACATTATTTTTACTCTATAAATGAATTTGAATATTCTCACTTTAAATAGTAAAAGTCTATGATCCTCAGTTTCACAACCCAGAACGTCTGAATCCCAAAGGCTTTTTATAAATTTTACACAGGAGGCAGAACCTGATTTGAATTGATAAATGGCCACTTATAAGTTGTTTTTGTCCTGCTGGTTTTGGTTGTTTATGCCTGGCTGCCTCAGACACTGCTGGGTAATACTAATGAGAAGTTTATATACCTTAATATTTTGTAAAATCTGAAAACACTCTATTTTGAACTCAACTGGTTTGTTGCTATGTCTCGTTTGCTGCTGTAGAACAAGGAAGAAGTCATGGCTGTGAGACTCCGGGAGGCTGATGGCATAGCTGCCGTGGCTGAGCTACAGCAGCACATTGCTGAGCTAGAAATCCAGGTATGATGTCCACGTGCAGAGTGCTGGATCCTCTCTATCTGCCTCCTGCTGACTGTGATTCTACTGTCACTATTAGTCTGCTTCAGGGTGTGCTCGTGTGTGTGTGTGTGGGGTTGGGGAGTCATGTGGAGGCCAGAGATGGAAGCTGGGTGTCTTTCTCCATTGCTATCCACTTTATTTCCTGAGGCAGGGTCTCTCACTAATCTGGCTAGCTTACTTCCGTATCTCTGTCAGCTACCGTGCTTAGCTGACATTTATGTGGCTGCTGGGTGCTCTACCTATTAATAAATGTCCTCAGCATTGGGTGGGGGCATTTTTATTTATATATTACATAAAACTTTTAAAATTTACTATTTCATGACATTAAGAACATTTATGCTGTTGTATGACCACCAATCCATCTAGAATGTCTTCATTTCCTGCATGAAACTCCGTGTGTCCATTAAATACTGACTTAACATTCCTTCCTTTCATAGCCCCTGGCATTCACCACCATAGTGTTAGTGTCTTATCTCTTTGAATTTGACCACTCTAGGGATCTGTCAGGATCATGAAACATCTGCATGTTTTGCTTAAAGTGAAATCTATGTTACATCATTTTGTGAAAAACAAAGATGCAACAAATATTAAGTATTTCTCTAACTTGCTATGCCAAGCTCTTAGTAATCATATCTTGTTGCCTTGTTATGAGGTCAGTTTTCTTAGATTCCAGTGTAAGTGCATTTATCCATGTCAAAAATGAGAGGTTTTTTTTTTTTGTTATTATTAATTTTGTTTTTTAGGCAGACTCTCATTGTGTTGCTCATACTAACCTAAAGTTTATATGCCCCTGGCTGTCTTCAAACCCATGATCCTCTGCTACTTTCTCAGTGCTAGGATTAAAGGGTATACCATCACAACCAATACAGTTCCGTCTTCTTAAAGGCTAAGTAGCATTCCATTGTATACACTGACGCTTTCATCTGCTCAATCACACTTGCACAACTGCACACTTGCACACACCCATATGTCCAGAGATGCACACACCACAATTGCACACATGCACACACTCAAGTTCCATGTTGTGACTGCTGTGAAATCAGTTCTTTTTCCTACTTTATTCCAAAGTTTCTGTGTCTTTGAATCTTGTGTCCTGATTTCTAGATCATTTATTACCACATTGAAAATGCTGAAGCCTGCAGTAACTTCAGATACTTTTTTCTTACCATCCATAAAGTATGCCAGAGGTACAAGTGTAAGGTGTGCAAGCTTTCAGCTTCAGTAGCTAACACTATTTTGCACCTTATAGTTACTTTCTTGAAATGTTTTGCCTGCTGGGTGGACTAGCGCTAGAAAAGGCAAAGTAAGCAAGTCTCTTCTTGAGTCTTCCCAGCATTTTCTTTCTGTTCATTTTCCTACTGGATATTTTTCTTAGTCAGTAATCTCCCATCCGTTTGTTTTCCCTGCAACGTCACCTTCCCTACAGCTACCAGAGCTGCCTTAGTTTGACAGAAGTGTGTGTCGACTGCCTTTCCCTGCCCAGTCACATCAGAGATCCTCAGCGTGGAGTCCTGTTCTTTGTCATCACTCTGACTCCTGTCTCCACCCCATACGTAGTTCCGCCCACTTGTCCCCAGACTGTCTTTGTAGAGTCTGTGCCCTTCTGCACACTGTTGTCTTCTTTAACTTTCTGCACCTTCTTTTATGTTTGAGGCAGTTTCCTGGTCCTTCAGGACTGAAGCTTATGTGCTCTTCATCTAACTTGCTGTTAATTCACTTAGGAAATTTTCAGTAAATGTCTCAGTGGCTCAACATTTATTTAATGTAGATTATCCACAGACAGCAATTCCAGCACTCTGAAGATAGAGGCAGGAAGATTGAAAGTTCAAGGCCGGCATGAGCTACTACATAGAAATATGTCTTAAGAACAACCTCTTAAATTACTTCTGTTTAAATTTGAAACTCTTTTTGGTTATAAAATATTACACGTTAGATAATTCACAGTTGTGGAAATATGTCAGATCATTCTCAAGTTCCACTGGTTGTGGGGGGACTATGAGTTTATATTTTATATCTCTCCAGATTAATGCTTCCAGTTAGTGTTCTATAGCCCTGGCTGACCTGAAACTCTGATATTTTCTCGCCTCTGACTGGAGTGCTGGAGGCATAGCACCAGGTTCTGCATTTGTTATTGTCTTATAAACTAAACTGTTTTCAAAGTATATAACATGATTTTATTTTGGACTATATAATCTATTATTCATATAACTAAAGCCTGCTTTTTAGAGTAATTATGAATATCCGTCCATGATCTACCATTTATCTATATTCCTGCCTGTCTGCCTGCCTACCTACTCACCTACCTGCCTATGTTAAGGATTTACCCCAGAGCCATGTGCACTCCGCACAATCCATCATGAAGTTATACTACTCTGGGCTCTTTTTAAACTTAAGACAGGGTTCCCACTGTATTCTGTGATGGCCTCAAACTCATGGTACTCTTGCTTCAGCCTCTCAAGCAGTTGGGCTTACCGGTATCTAATTGCAAGCCTCACTCCAAACTTCCATCTTAATAACATCTCCGTTTTGGGAAAAAAAAAAAAAAGAAAGAAAAGCTTTTATGTGTGTAAATATTTTGCTTGAATGTGTGGATGTACCTGCATGTGTGCCTCTTGCCCCGGTGCCAGAGCCCCTGGAAATAGAGTTAGAGAGGGTTGTGATCCACCTTGTGTGAGTTCCAGGGACTGAATGAGGCAGGGTCTTCTGCAGAACAGCAAATGCTTTGAACTGCTGAGCCATCCCTCCAGCCCTCAGCATTCCAGTTCTGATTACTTTACTTAAACTTGCTTTATTTGTTGATTTATGTATAATTTTTAAGTAACACTTCTCACTCTCAGCTTCCTTTCTGACTTGATTTCCTTTCCTTGGGTGGCATAGGATTTGCTCAGAACATAGTCACAGGGCCTTTGGGGCCTTTTTTCCTACTTCACTACTGTTCCTCCTCTGACTACGCCATCCCGCACCAGGGTCGGTGCATGGTTCTCAGCTTTCCTGTCTGAAGTTCATTGTGAGGAAGAATTGTTCTTTGGTTCCATTATTTCTAACATCAACATATATAATGATAATCAAATTATTCTTATTAATTGAAATGCAAATCAATAAGTTTATTTCTTGAAATACCATTTTGATCTTAAGTGTTGTTCCCATTTAAAAGATATGAAAAACAGCTTAAATTATAAATTTAAGTGGAATATTGACCAGTTCAGCCAAGATTTATGGAGTGTCGATGATATACCTGTTACTGTTCAGATCACTACCTGGATTAGTAATCAATTTTAAAAAATCTCCTTATTTAGCACAATGGTAAGCAGAAGAGTTTGGTGAGCAGAATAAGTGGCTCACACAGTATGTAGTTTAGATGGTGAAAGTCACAGTGAGAATAGAAGAAAAGAAGGTGCTGAGGTAAGACTGCTGCTCCTTTATTAATGTCATCAGGCAAGGCTCCTAGGAAGGGACATTTAAACAAAGCTTTGAAGGCCTGCATACAAGGCTGGAGAGCTCAGTGGTAAGGAGCACATGCTGCTCTTCCAGAAGTCCCTGACACCTCTGACCTGTACACATACACACACACACCCCACACTAGCAAACACACACAATTAAAAATAAAAAGCAACAAAGTAAGAGAGGCAGATTTGGGTAAAGAATTCACTGCTAAGAGTAAAGACAAGGGCCTGTCCAAAGTAAAGAACAAATGTGAGCAGACTCTGGTTCTGACAAGGGAGGAGGAAGTCTGAGAAGTAAACAGGACCTGCTATGTGGAACCTAAGAACTTTGGCTTTTCTCTGAGCAACATGGAAAATCACTGAAAGGGTTTGAGTATATCAGGGATCAGTTAGATAACATTTTAGCCTATTAAAATGCTTAAAATAAACTTTGTTTAGAATAATTTGTGTAAGAATGTATCATCTTTAGAGTTGTGGGAAATGGCAAAAATCACCTTTTCTCTTGTTGGTGTTTTCCAGTGCTTTGTGGATCCAAATGTTGTTTGCACTCTGTTTTTACATTGACAATATGTGTACTTTTCAAGTAGAGGGACAAGGCATAGAAAAGTTCACTTTAGCTCTATTGAGGAAAATAGGTGAGAATTCAACCATGCTTCCTGATTCTTAGCCCTGGAACTGAGTTTGTATTTTGGTGATTTAAAAAAAAAATAAGCATGTTGTCTTTAGGTTTGTACTGCTATGTTACAAATAACGGAAAGTTTTCATTTAAAATGGTATGGGTCTACTCAAACCCAACTTTGGTTCTGTTCCTGGTACTTAGTAACATTTACCTACTTTTTCTAGTTTGCCCAACAGATAACCTCTAGGGATGCCTCAGATGGGCAATACCCCAACCACTCTTGGCTTAGAAAACACCCACTCACAATTCTGTTCTGACAGAGAATATGGAATCTAGGTTTAAATCAGTGTGCCCAGAGCAGCATGCACTTTTGACAGAGACAGAAAGGAAGTGATAAGGTCTTTGCTACCACCTTTAAAATTGTAATCCTTTTAATTGTGTGAAATTACAGTGTGATTTCTGAATTATGGAATTTACCACAAAGCTTTGTAATTGATTGTACTTTCCAGCTTCCTAAATAAATAGTTACACAGTGGGTGGTAATTTATATGCTATGTTATAGCTGACAAACTTCTTTTTTGTTTGATAAGATTCCATCTGATCCTCAAGCTTATTTATTTATTGTTTCCCTTTTGAACAACTTAATTAAATTATAAAATATTTGTCTTTTAGGACTTTTACTTTGGGCATTTTAAAATGTAGAAATATCTAGTTTGTAACTATCTCAACGAAGATAGCTGGGTGTAGAGACTATCTCCCCCTGCCTGCTGTCTTGTCGTTAGGATTTGTATGCTGCATATTAGGGTCTTCTTCCTGCACAAATTCTCTAGTGGGCACTCTGCAAGCACTTGACAGGGAAGTGCTTGGTTACATGGAAAAACCTTATCAATTTTTCTTTAAACTTAAGATTATTCCAAATAATGTCTAATGTAAGTTATATGATTTCATAGTTTTACAAACTCAGAATTATGTAGATTTTTAACTATCTGTAACAAAAGTAATTCACTGTCAGTTAAACTACAATTTATAAGAAACATTTTCTAGCACTTAATCTAAGGCTGATCTTTTAACATGTATATTTGTCCAATCTTGTCAGAAATGTCACTCTAAAATACTAGTTTCTCTTTGTAAGTCAAACTTAGCACTGAAAATGCTAGAAAAAATAAGTCTGGCTTCTTTTCTTCCTTCTGTACTTTTCAGAACTCATATCTTATAGATATTCAAATGTGTTTTCATTTTCTACTGGTTACTAAAAAGACTATTCAAACTTTGTGCTCATGACTTTAAATGACAGGAAACTGTTCTGAGGATTCATCAGTTGCACACAAGATTAGTGTGATTTGTTTTTAGATGTTTCAAATGAGTCACCTCAAAGTCATGGAGAGGTTACCACTTACCACATTTACTGTTCTGATTAACTTTTTTCCTTGGGATGAGTTGTAAATCAGTAATAACTATTGAAGTTAGTGGTTGTTCTCCATGCTTCAGTATCACTTTCCTGGTGTGCTACCTGCCAACTGTCTTGCATCACTCAGTGCAGTTAAACGCATAAGACCTTTGGCTGTAATAGATGAATTGAGAATAACGAATTAGAACACAACAATTCTAACTATGCTGTAATTAATATTGTGGCCTTTCTGACCGTTGAGCCTAGTTTCATAACATAGCCATAAAATGATATTTAACCTTTAAAATAGTTAGAAGATGGCTTTTTAAAAGTATTCTGTAGAGCAAAGTGGTTCTGAGGGGAGAGCTTGGCTCTGCCTCTGTGGACTCCAACCTCTTCTTTTGTCGAGTTTTTTCTCTGCGGCTGTAATAAAATACTTTTAAAATGTAAGCTCTACTCTTGCAACCTGTGTTGTGTCATGACCCTGCTAATACCACAGAGCTTCTGTAATACTACTCCCAGAGAAAACCCACATCCTATGCATAACCTTAGATTTATTTTGAAATCTTTATGAAAAGAACTTGGGTGAGATTACTAGTTGTTTCAGTTATTTCCCTTAGAGTTGTGATATTTACTTATAACCAGTGTTTGTCATTTTAACTAACAATACAAATTATCAAGGTTTGTTAAATAATTATTTCAAATTCTAGAAGTAATATAAAATTTTAATAACTGTGATTTAGGTGAAAATTTTGCTTGTGTATCAGATATCTGAAGAAAACTCAAGAAGGGGAAAGCCAGTGGAGCTGGGTAGCCACTACATACATGTAATCTAGAAACCATGCTGATATGATACTAGTAAACTGCCGCAAGAGTACACACTGAGCATCTCGTTTTCCTATGAGACATGGTCTTATGTAGCCCAGGCTGGCTTCGGATTCAAGATCCTTATGCTTCATCTCAAGTGCTGAATTCAGGCATGTGCCACCATGACTGTCTCCAAATATTTATAAATCTATTTCATTAATCACTGTTTCTATTTCTTTCTACTTCAGATTTATTTTGTGTTCTTTTTAAATTTTTGTTCACGTTATTGCGTGTGGATATGAATGTGGGTGTGTGCACACACCATGCCCACATGGAGAACATGGGACAACTTCGTAGAGTCCTTTCTTCTCATCTTTTAGCTCAGACTTGGGCTTTTCTACAAGTACTTTTCTTTGTTGGCCACCTTGCCAACCTTCTTTGTTCTTACTGAAGTCTTAAGATAGAGGCATAGCTACAAAATTACTTTTAACACAATATGTTTGTTTTTGTGGTGTGTACAATGCCTAGATACGAAATTACTTTTAACATAGTATTTTTATTTTGCTTGATGGTGTGTATTTATGTGTGTATATTGTATATCTTTTAGTGTTAGAAAGTGCACCAAGTTACCATGTTTTTAACAATTGGTAATCTTTCCCATCAATAGAATGGTTATATTCTATGAATTCATACACATCTTTTAGGAAGAATAAATAATTACAAGACATATTAAATGGAAAAGAGCGAACTTGAAATAGTGTATTATTACTGTGTGAAAAGTATACTATGGAGAGTATCTATGCATTTTGCACATTTAAAAGCATGCACACGGGGCCTGGGGAACTGGCTCAGCAGTCAGGAGCACTGCCTGCTCTTCCAGTGGAGCTTGGTTCCCAGCTCATAGTACAGTCCAGAAGGTTCATACATACATGTTGCATATACAAACAAGAATATAAAATTTTAAATTAAAATATACTTTTATACATGTAATGTATATATTAACGTACATATTTAAATAAATTTGGTTCTGACCATTCATTTTAAAAAGAAATATGTTTGTCTTTAAATGAATTCAAAGTGTTTATAGTAAACCTCATAAAAATGTTACAGTGTTGCCTCTTAGGCAAATAGAAAACCTGATGGTACAGAAATGGTAGAGCCTAGGACATCTTTTCTTTTCTCTGTATGAATTACCTGATTGTTGTGACTTTTAAATAATCACACACTTAAATTACCTTAAGTTCTTTAAGGTAACCATTGCTAGAAAGAAAACAAAGAAGTATAACTTCCAAATGTTGCTTCCAAAAGCAACAAAGTATGTTACCAGCAAAGCTCCCTGTCTGTCTCAGGAGTCCTTGGGCTGCTTGGCTCTGCATGCTTCTTTTGTGCAGGTTAGCCATGTTTGCCTTCCAAGCAAGGTTCAGCCATGCCTGCCTTTGATCTTCTCTGCTGTGTAGCCCTGGCTGTCCTGGAATTCACTGTGTAAACCAGGCTGAATTCAAACTCAAAGAGATCCACCTGTCTCTGCCTCTCCAGTGCTGGGAATAAAGGTGTTCCCTTCATGCCCACACCCAGCTGTTTTTATTTATTTATTTTTTTATATGAAGGCTGTTGCTCTTGCTGTTCCTCATATTTCAAAGTCTTTGCTGAATGATATTTTTTCTGTCTGACTCGTTTTCACTATTTGAATTTCAGCCTAGAGCCTTCCAGTGACTCACAGAGCTCCCCCGAAACCTGTATTAAGCAACCTGCTCCTCCCCAGGTTATTTTCACCTCTTCATTATACTCTGTGTTTGAGTGTGTGCTAGGATGAGCTGTGGCTTATAGGTCAGAAGACAACGTTAGGGGTCAGTTCCCCCTTTGTTTTCTGAGGATTGAGACCAGTCTAGCAGCATGGCAGCCCCTTTATTCAACAAGCCAATGTAAGGCTCGGTATTTTATTCTGTAGGTTCTTCTCAGTGTTTAGTGATCTTTTTAAAAATTAACTGTTGGCCAGCACGGTGACCACACCTTTAATCCAGCACTCAGAAAGCAGGGGTCCACAGATCTCTGAGTTTAAGGCCAATATATTCGGCATAGGAATTTGTAGAGCAGCCAAGGCTTTAAGACCCTGTCTCAGAAACAAACAGTCCCTCAGGTATGTAACCACTTGGTGTCATTTAGTTCTCAATGCCTATTACATGGCAAGTCCCCTCCCCCCAAGTTGTATCTTGAATGTGTAATCAAATGGCTATAATTCAGGAGATGTGGATAAGAAAATGTCCAGTTTGGACTAGCCTGAACTACATAGCAAACATTTGTCTCTAAAAACATACTTTGTGTGTAGCTAGCTCAGTTTAGTAGGACTATGGACACATACCACATGCCTAATTTCTAAACCAGCCTTTTGATATACATTATATTTGCTTCATTCTGGTTTTTCTTTGTTTTGAAAACGTAATTTTAAAACTGTTTTATTTGGAGTTTTATTAGACTTTGGAGTGCTGTTTTAACTGAATAATTTATAGCCTTAAAATTAACAATTAAAAATGTAGAGAGGTTGTTATATATAAAACAAGGCTAAAAGGTAGTAAAGTACCAGATACAAGCACAAATTTTGTTGATTCTGGACAATAAATAAAGCATTTTTTAGTCCTTTTGGGGAGGTTTGAGTAAGAACAGGTTTGATGGTATTGTGGAATTATTGCTAATTTAGAGATTTGTGATATATGTAGGTCGAGTTATAAAGAGCACCTTCTTGTCCTCAGACAATGCATGATGGAAGTACGTAAATGTCATAAAATCTGCATTTTATGTCCAGTGGGCCACGAAAATCTGTGTGCATAATATATAGCTGGAGAAAGAAGTAAAACAGTTGAGATAAAATGTTTATTGCATAGAGATGAAGGACAGGTATTATGTGGTTGTCTCAGCTCTTCTATCAGTTTGAGAACTTTGAAAAGTCAGAAAGTCAGGGAAATGTAAGCAGATGGAATGAAAAACTAGGTACTTTGCCATTTGCCTCATGGTCCTTTGAGGTTTTTGTTTCCTGGGCTCTGCATCTGATAGATCATTTAGGAGCTAATGGGTCAGAAATCTTAAAGACTTTGTTGTCTGATTATGTAGAATATTTTAAAACCTGTAGGTTGAAAGACGGCTTTTTAAAATCAACTATCTTCCTGTCTAAGGAAGTGCCCTTCCTGTTCGAGATAGGTAAGTTATAACCAACACTGAAACAGATGAAGACAAACAAGAATGGCCTTCAGACGTGCCCACTGCAGTTTCTCTTAGGGGTTGGTCTGGCTAAACTTCTAGACTCTAGCAAGCGTGAGGTGCCTGTTCTTCTTTTGTGCCTCAGCATTTTGAGTTAGTCCTGCTAGCTGCATCTTCCTAGCCACTTCTCACAGCAGCGTGATGCCATCTTTCTCTTGTGTTCGCTGCACGGTGACATGCAAACACTGTCCTTTCAACATTCTTCTAACCTTCTGGCTTGATGCACCACACTCCATTTTCAGCTTGGAATGGTGTGTTGGAGACCGGCAAGTATAGGAGAAGGTACTTCTGAATAGAATGTGCTCTCTGCCCTGACCTGACGCACAGCCGTACACAGTTTCCTCAGTTCCAGTGACATCAGTGTGACACATCCTCAGCACATTTTGTCTCTTCCTCATGCTTCCTCTCATCAGAGCTTCCTGTGATTAGGGGATAAAATAAGTAAGTTTTCTTCTACTGTTGTCATTTCTCTCCACGGACACTGATACTTTTCTGTGGCCAGAGAATTATTTTGCTTACTAAATCTTTGATTTTTCTTCATTCTTTAGAATAGTTCTTAATTTTTAGTCACCAGATTCTTATGTCTGGACTTATATCCTAAACAGTTTTTTTTTAGTTCCTTATTATACATTAGCAAATTTTAGTATTTTCCGAGCCAGGTAGGGTGGCTCTTTAATCCCCGATTCTCAGAAGGCAGAGGCAGGTGGATCTCTGAGTTTACAGTCTACAGAAGTAGTTCCAGGCCAGCCGGGACGACACAGAGAAACCCCGTCGAAAGCTGGATTAACTAGGAAAGAGGTTTGAGTTTAAAACTGAGCTGACTGCAGAGAGAACCCGAGCAGCCTCAAGCAGCATGGAGGCCACTGTGAAGCGAGACTGGGGCAGAACTGGAGAGGAACCCAAAGACCCTGGTGGCTCTTTCCTGTCTGTGTCCTTAATACATCTGCCCTGCAGATGTAGATTCTCGGTAAATACGTTTATGAATCCTGACCATTTACTGTAGTGGCAGACTGTAAAGTGTTCATCTCATCTATTATATGTAAAATTACACTAACATCTGTAGTGGGATATCACTTGACTTAGTTTCTCATTGGTTGAGACAGGATCTTACTGCATAGCTTGGATGAGCCCGAGCTCCGAGATTTGCTTAAGCAAGCACTGCACACTGACAGGGATTGCATCAGATCCTTGGGAGACAACATGTGATTATCCTAACTTAAAATTTGTAAGATATTTTGTGTACATAAATGGCATATACTTCAAATTTTTAAACTAATGTTTGAAGTTACATATTTTCAAAGGTGGTAGAAGCCAGTACATTTCACATAGGTCTGCACCCTGACTATCTAACATTTTCCCCTGCTATAACTTGCAAAGCATACTTTCAAACCCTAATCTAAGATGTTTAGAATTCAGATCATGAGTGGATTTTTCAGTCTCTAAAAACTCCAAGGGATAGTATTGTATAAATATCTTTGACATCGCTGTTTAAACTATTTCTACCATAGTTTATAGTATTATATTCAGTTACTAACAAAAACTTGAAAAAATTTATTTAGAGTATTCTTTTTACTGTAGCTAACAGAAAATCAACCTAAATTGGCTTATGTGATAAAGAATCATTTACTCTTATAACTGAGAAGTTAAGAGATAGAGTGGGCTGCAGGAATCCGTGATTTGAGATCTAATTTTCTGTTAACCATGATTCTGTAGGCTCTGCCTTCTTTGTTACTTTAGCCTCTAGAGGTGTTATTATGATGCTGAGGTGGCCAGCAGCCGAGTCTCCCTCAGTCACAATCACATGCATTTAGAAGTAGAATCTCCTTTTGTCGCAGCATGGCAGTGTTCAGAGTGGTTCATTTTGGAGCATTTTGGGTTTTGGATTTTTTTTTTTTAATTGGGAATACTTAGCCTGTATGACAAATAAATTGTATAAAATAAGAAGTTAGCTTCTTTAGTGTGTGGAGGCTGCTGTTGTTTTTAATATGTTCTGAAGCTTGAGCGTGGCTCCTTGTGCAGTGCAGGCACTCAGCACTAAACGGCACACCTAGCCCCAGCATCTAATTTTAGAGCAGGCTGTCATACTTCTCTGTAATTGAAGAAGATTCTATGGTCTTCACCTGTTCCCATTATGCAGCGTGAGCGGGTTAATCTTATGTCCTGGCCCAGGAGGTTGGCGGGTAGAGTCTAGACCACACAAGTCTATCATTTGGTAGTTTGCAGTGATTACTCAAATAGAGTGACTTTCAGAACTTTTGTTGGAAGTTTTGGACAGTATTCTCTTAGTCTGGGCATTTGATACAGGTTAGATTTCACTAATCTGAAAATCTAAAAATAAACTTTTTTGAAGCTGGTATAGTACAGCAAATGGAAAATTCTATGCATAACCTACAGATCTCTACATTAAAAATTCATTGAAAGGTATTTTCAGTATATGTGGATAATGAATATATAAAGTGTTTATGTGCTGATTGTTTACTATGTAATTCTAGCACTTAGGAGACTGAGGCAGGAGATCACAAGCTCAAGGTCTGAGCTTCAAATCTAGTCTTCATAGCTTAGTAAGAACCATCTCAAAATGAAAAACAAAAGTGGGCCGGGGATATAACTCAGAGGAAAAGCACCCTCTCACATGTAAGGCTACAGGCTTAGGAACAAGTACAAACATTTTAAACACATAAATCTCATGTTGTGACTTGAATTTTGTCTCAAAGACTTCTCATTATGTGTATGCAAATATTTTAAAAACAAATGCAGAACACTTCTGTTTACAAAAATCTTGGAGAAGGTATAGCTTAGTCTCTATAGCTCTTCATATTAAATTCCCAGAAAAATATACTGAAAGTTGCATTTGTTATTGGAACAACATGTAGATTTTTATTTATTTCTGTGCAAGTGTGCTGGGGAGCCAACCCACGGCATCTTCTCAGATGATAGACAGCTGTTGTGTCTCTGAGTTGTGCTAAGCTACCAGCCTTCAAAAGGTAGAAACTCCCAACACACACACCTCGCCTCCATGACAGGATTTAATTTTTCAGACAAGTCTTTTTTTTTTCATTGAACAACTTTATTTAAAAAAACAAAGATAAATGTATAGATTTTAAGCATTTTTGCATAAAAGTATACGAATACATTTTTGTCAGTACTTGGTTTTTTTTAAAGGTTTGATAGTGTGCATTAAGATCTTACTCGTTACAATGAGCATAAAGTACATGTAAAACAAGATGTAACCTGGAATTAGTCAAAGTTTTCTTGGTGTGTAAAGATTAAGCATAATGGTTTTTCATTTTCTTTTTCTTTTCTTGAACTTCATATAGTCTGAGTTGTTTCTGGGGTGTTCAGAGCTTTCTGGGATTAGTATCCAATTATCAGTGACTGCATATTATGTCTGTTCTTTTGTGACTGGGTTATCTCACTCAGGATGATATTCTCTAGATGCAACCATTTTCTTAAGAATTTCATAAAGTCATTGTTTCTGGTGGCTGAGTAGTACTCCATTGTGTAAATGTACCACAATTTTTATATCCATTCATCTACTGAAGAACATCTGGGTTCTTTTCAGCTTCTGGCTATTATAAATAGGGCTGCTATGAACATTGTGGTGCATGTGTCTTTGTTGTATGTTGGAGTGTCTCTGGGGTATATGCCCAGAAGTGGAATAACTGGGTCTTCAGGTAGTACTATGTCCAATTTTCTGAGGAATCGCCAGACTGATTTCCAGAGTGGTTGTATCAGTTTACAACTCCACCAACAGTGAAGTGTTCCTCTTTCTCCACATCCTCACCAGCATCTGCTGCCATCTGAATTTTTGATCTTAGCCATTCTGACTGGTGTGAGGTGGAATCTCAGGGTTGTTTTGATTTGCATTTCCCTGATGGCTAATGATGTCGAGCACTTCCTTAGATGCATCTCAGCCATTCAATTGAGAACTTTTTGTTTAGCTCTGTACCCCTTCAGACAAGTCTTACACTAATGATACTCTTGGCTCTAGCTGCCCAGTGCTAGGATTATAGACATGGGCCACCATGTTTAGTACAAAAGGTAGATTTTAAATGCAAGGCCAGCAAACCATTGGAGGGTAGACATTTTCTCTCTGATAAAAATATAGAATAGTGCAAAGCCTTCTTAGCAGGTGGTGTGAGGAAAGGAGGGATGAATTGTTTTGTGTTACAGTGATTTCTTTCCTCTGAGACTATGAAAATATACAGACAGAATGAGAACACTGTAACTAACACACCTCTCACTGTCCTTATTCTGTGACACTGCTTTATTAGATGTTCATCTCTAAGGTATTCTATACTTTTGATGCATTTCAAAGTAAGTTTTATTATTCTTTGCTCCTGAACACTTAAATGAGGTGATTGTTGATTTTTTTTAGTTACAAGCTTTATACACAGGATCTTTGGCTTACGGCTTAATTAAAATCCTAAGGGGGCATTCTTCTGGTAAAGCTGATGGGGTGTGTGTGTATGCCTATTGGAATGACTACTTTACACACTCTGAAGCCTCATTTATGATCTGACAGGAAGTGTGTGTGCAAGAGTCTTCTTGGTGAACACATGGAGTGTTGATACACTGAACCTCTCTCTTTACTAATTGTTTTTACTTAGTAAACCAGTGAGCCTGCGATCTATTGTTATCAGCTAGACCAAAAGAAAACCTCAAGAATGCAAGTCTCTGGTAAATTTATTAGTGTAGCTGACATTTCCCACTTTCTTATCAGAAACAAACATATGACACTACTTGAAAATAGGAAGCCATAAAAATACTTAGAAAAAAACCTTAAACATTAGATAATTGAATAAACTGTTTTAGAAGTGATATGTAGTTAATGTGTAATTCTTAGAATATGCAGGTCTTTAATATATTTTACATTGTGAATATATATTCTGCTTTTATACTGAAAAGTTATTTACTATAAAGCTTTAAAGTAATACTTAAATGAAAGTCTGTTTGTACAACATTAAAAATCAAGAATTTGTACGAGGTCATTTATACATTTGCCATTATTTAGGCTATTTCTGACTCTGTTTCCCCTTTTAGAATATCATTGATCTCTCCTTAAGTGGAGCGTAGCCTCCAGACACCAGCCTTTAACAGGTGTGTCTGTAACAAGTCTTGGTGCTGCTGGTGGTAGGTGAGAGACATACTGAGATTAAAATGGAGCTGCTGAATTGTTTTTTCCTCGGTTAACCCTGCATGTGTTAACAGCTGTAACTCATTTTCCAAGGCACCTTTAAACATACATATTTTATCCACCGTATCCATTTGACTTAATTGAATATAGCATTTTTCTTGGAAATTTCTTTTGTCCAGGGAGTACAAGTTCAAGGAGCATGCTTTTGTTTTTATTTTTGTTTGCTTGTTTTTATTTTGTTATTGTTTGGTTTTGTGGTACTGAGGATTAAACCTAGGACCTCACCTCTGCTAGGCACCACTGAGGTTTGTCTTTGTTTTTTTTTGTTCATTTTGTTTGGGGGTTTTATTGGTTTGGGGGAGGAAGTTAATACATATTTTAGATTGTTTTCATTAAAATCCTTCCTTTTTTAAAAAAACTTTGTTTTAGGTTGGTTTGTTTATATTTTATGAATGTTTTGCTTCAGTGTGTCTGAGTAGACCACATGTTTGCACACTGCCTATGGAGATCAGAGGGCGTCAGATTCCCTGGAACTGAAGTCACAGATGTCATAAGCCACGATGTATGTGTGTTGAGAATTGAACCCCAGTCCTCTGCAAGAGAAAGTGCTCTTTACCACTGAGCCCTGTCGTCATCCCTCATCGGGGAGTTTTCAGATGCCCTCATTTTCATCCGTGCCACCTGTCCTTCAAACTTCATCACCTGCTCTACCAAGTTGATTTTCAGCCAAACCGAGTTTGGATGAAACATCTTTGGGCTCAGTTGTTTTAAACAGGCTGATATAGTTTCTCCTTTGCAAGTGTCCCTGTAGGAGAGAGTGGATATAAGTTAAGACTGCTGTTCATGCTCCAGCCCCTCAAACCTAAGGTCTTTTCTTCCTCACAGTCTAAGAGCTTATCTTGGGTTAATCATCTTATTTGTGTTGAGTTTGATGTCAGCTTATATCTTCCTAGGGAGTTTATAATGTATTTAATCAAGATTATAAATATGACGAGACATGAAAATTAGATACAGGTACAGAAGAGGATCATTGAAGACATCTGATTGGTGACTGTTACCTTCCATGGATGGACAGTGGCTTACTCCAGAGCAAAGGTGTCATATTCTTCTCAGTGAGCACCCTCTGTCCTCACAGCCTGTTCTCACTGCAGTCTTGCTTTCTGCTGGCTGGCTCCCCTTTACTCCAGACTTTTCCCACTTTGAAGAGGCAACAGTTTGAGGTGGAGTTGGTGTAGAGCCAAGAAGACCTTGGGATAAGAGAGCCATGTAGCACACTGAAGTTCAGTGGCTCACTCACTAGTAAACTCTTCTTTTTCTTTACTGTTCGTGTTCTGTGCCTTTGAGATAGATACTTAAGAAATGAAACAGAATGATTGGCTACTGTTAAAAGTAAGCTGTCCTCTTTTGGTCTCAGGAGTGACTTAGTACTTTGAGCAGTTACCTCTAGATACCAGCTTCTAAACATTTAAAGCATCAATACATAGTTTCCTAATTGTGAACATTTTGGAATATTTTAAAACTGTTTTCGCTCTTTAAGGAGCCCATTATCTAGAGACTGTACTTTTCATGGTATAAGAAAACTGGCCAGTCTTGGTGGCACATAGCTTTAATCTCAGCTCTGGGGACACATGAGCAGGCAGATCTTGACTTTGAGGCCAGCCTCTTCTAAAGACTTAATTTACGTGTTCATAAGTTTCAGTTATTAGTGTGCGTGTCGGTCTGTGTGGGGTGTGCACATGTGAGTGCAGTTGTCTGAAGACTCAGGAGGAGAGCATCTGCTATGTCAGATCCCCTGAGGCTGACCTAGCAGGCTGTTGTTGTCAAGGACACTGGGAATTGAACTCTGGGTCATTTTCAAGAGCAGTGCATGCTCAGAACTGCTGAGCCATTTCTTCAGCCCCTGCAGCATCTTAAAAATTAGCTATATCCTGGATTCCCAGTGTACATTCTGAGCAAATTTAACAGGAACATCACAGTTAATTATTCCTTTTTTAGAATTGGGGAACTTCTGTTTCTGCAAAAGACTTCAGGTATAACTTGAACTCCAGTTGGGAGTTTTTGACGAGGCTTCTATATTCGGTAGAAAAACAAGTGCCTAAGAAAATAATTGCATAAATGGCCTTTAAGTTTGGGGTAACTTTGCCATCAGAGGATCTGTTTGATATAATTATTGACCTTTTTCAAGGGTTATTTTATAAGGTGTGTGGTTTGTCAACACCCATTAGCCACATTTTAGAAGCACTCGGTTTAATTTATTTTGAATTCTTTCCTAGTGATAGAATGGATTTGTTCAGAATTTGGCTAACTAAACTGCTGCTCTAGGTCTTGAAATATCTTATTTCATGATGTAAAACTTGTCCACTGGTTTTGCTTTGTTGTATTGTCACAAACAGAAAGAAGAGGGCGAGCTCCAAGGACAGCTTAACAGGTCGGACTCTAACCAGTATATTCGGGAACTGAAGGAGCAGATAGCTGAGCTGACGCATGAGGTGAGTGAGAAGTGTTGGTCTTCACATAGTCCTTCCTTCCTTCCTTCCTTCCTCTCTCGGTGTGACACATTATTACTGACCTTTTAATGCTAACTGTTTCTATGAATTCATGATTCTCATTAAGAGCACCTTAGAAGATTGCCTTTATAAGCAAAGATTTTTATGCTCAAATATTAAGGTTTTGTCTTCCCTAAACTTTTAATACTAACTTAAAATGGTCAATCCCTGACATGTATCATATTTTTATTGTGATCTGAAAACACTTGGTGGTTGCCTGAGTCTTAATATACTTTGGTTATATTAAACTTTTCCTTACACCTAACTGACTAGATTTGTGGTGCTGCCATTTTTGGGGCTTGGGGAGGGTCATCTTTTCCCTCTGGCCTCCTTTCCCCTTTACGGCGTTCTTACTGAGATTGCAAAAAAGGATACTTGCCTAATATCAGTTAAACAGATTTCTTGGTATTTGAATGCTTTTTAAACTGACACCTAGAATCTCTGACATTCAGCCAGTGGAATTTGTCAGAATTTGACTAGCTCTTAGGCTAAATTATTTAAACTAATCTCTCATGATGGGAGAGAACCTGTTTGTTGGTGCAGCTTAGGTCACTTCCTGTTCGTTACTATTCTCTCATGATACACATTCAGCATTGTAGGTAAAACTGTCTCTTAGTAATGTTTTTTCGCAGTAATATCATTTGACAGATAGCATAAACTTGACTTGCTGTAAAGAATGAAGACAAAAGGAAACTCCTTGGCCACTATATGACTCTGACCCTCAAAGGAACAAGTGTGGACATTGCCCTTTGCTGGACTCACATCCTTCAGTTGAAGGCTGAGTGTTGAAGTAACTTTCTGCAGGGAGTTAGTTTAAGAGGGAATTCCCAGTGAAAAGGAAAGAAAACTTAAACAAACTGGACATATTTACATGGGGGTCACTTCAGTTTTCTTTGGGATAGGAACATTCCTATCAATATTAGTATAATTAATATTATATGATAGTATTGGTATTATATTAGTATTATATATTAAATATATAAACAATTAGTATTTTAATAATATTAGTATTATTGGCCATGGTAATATTTGGGAGGGCAGATTTTATGTATAATCTTTACCTATTAGTGTGTATTAAACAAATAGCTTGTGTTTCATCTCTGTCCTTGTGGTATTCTGTAAATTCTCTGGGAACTTCTCTTTGTGCTCAGAGGATGTTCTTAAGAAATTATGACTAAAATAAAGCAATTTCCCATAAAGTATAAAAAAAACAATATTGTTGGATTAAAAGTTATATATACATTGATTGTATTTCTAATACTAGCCTAATTAATCAATAGACATTAATTTTGCTTATCACATGCAGTACCTTAAAAAAAAAACCCATAAAAGTTGCAAGATAGAGAGGAAATTATTCACACAAGATTTGGCTTTAATTGGTTGATTGATTGGTTGATTGATTGATTGATTGATTGATTTGGGAGGCAGAATCTTGCTTTGTCATCTAGATTGATCTCAGACTTTCAATCCTTTTGCCTCAGCCTCTGGACACTGGGATTTTAGGTGTGCGTCACTCACTAATTAGGTGTGCATGTGTGAGCTGTTGTCTGTCTATATATTAATGGCTGTGGAAGCAGCTTCTTGTATAAACTTGAAGAGAAAACTAATCTTCAGAGTAAAGTGTCCTGTTAAAGAACTAGATCCAAATTAAAGACTCTAAATTTGTGATGAGATACAGTTCTGAATGGCCAAAATCCTGGGCTTAAGAAGGCTCCTGATAGACATATGGGCTGTGGACATGTGGACCAGCTGGGACCACACACAGAGGCTCCAAACTGAACCTGAAAACATGGTAGGAGCTCAGTGGAGGCAGGACCTGAGTTAACGTGACCAAGTCTTCAGAAGGGAGGGTGGACTGAGCAGAAGAGTTCTGGTGAGCCTTTTAAACTAGAAAGTACCTTTCTACTTTGACACAATGTTTCATTTTTTGATATTTCCATTCTCTTGTATTAGTTTACAAGTGAGGGGCCGGGGAAATAACTTGTTAAGGGCACTTGCCACTCTTCAGAGAGCAGGGGTCAGTTCCACATTGGTTTGCTCACCACCTGAGATGCCAGTTTTACAGGATCAAACAGCTTCTTCTGGCCTCTAAGGACATTTGCAATATAATCGCATGCACACATACACAGAGACAACATACAAGGATGTGCAGCGTGCTCCTTTACCCAGGGCCCGTCCTGCTGGACTCCACCTTTCGTTTCTTTAACTTCTTATTCTCTACTGCTTGTTCTCTAAGACCCAATATCCTTTTAGGGCCCCAGCAATGTTCTCTTGTTTATTAAGGAGTAGCCAAGAATAGAATTGCTTTCGTCCTTATCAGCAAACTGAAACAGAAATAGGACTTTTTAATTAAAAGGTTTTTTTTGTTGTTGTTGTTGTTTGTACTGATAGCTGCTGATGGTCAACTTTTGATTTCTATGAACATTTTAATGTTTAAAATTAATACTATGTTATAAGTTGTGATTTGTTTTTACAGTAGAAAAAGATTAGTTTCCCCAGTGTAGCAGCTTCTGATTAGGAAGTATGCCCTTAAAATAACCTTTCTTCCAGTGAGTCAGTGTACCAAGTAGGATCTCACACCAGCCTCAGAGCAAGTAGTTTTTCCTTGTGACTAAACAGTGCCCTGAACAGAGTGAACAGTCATATTTGTACACCTGTGAAAGTTACCTTAAGATCCTCAAATGTCTGCTGTGGTTTATAAATCTTAGTGTGTTTATACATATATATGTATATATATATTAAACTGTTTAATTGTTGTGCCAAGTATAATTTTTTATTTACAATAATATAGTTCTCAAACCCAGGTCTTGTGTTTAGTAGTAGTAAGTTTTTTTCCCACTACACTTTACTCCAACCCTAAAGTACAGTCAGCGTCCCATCACTAACGAGATGTCTAAACATAATGAACTTGTAAACAGAGAACATGTATTTTAGCTCAACAGATCTGTAGGTCCCAGTCAATGACTGTTAATTCTTTCGGGTCTTGCTGAGGCAGTAATGTGTGATGGGAAAAAAAATCCCTCATCTCGAGGCCAGGAATGCCAGGGTACCACATTTATAGTGCCTTTAGTGACACTCCCACAATGAAATTTTTCAGCACTTGCTGGCTCTTTGGTTTGCTCTCTCCATCCTCCACTCTTCTCAATCTCTCCCCCCTCGTTTGTTCAAGAGAGAGGGGCATTATGGGTACTAAGCAAGCACTGTGCCATGGGTACATTCTCAGTCTAGTACCGTTTTATAGAACTTGCAGGACTTCCTGCTAGTGCCAGCCTCTGAGGAACACAAATAACCCAAGCCATTATAGTACTCAAAGACAAGATTTAAGATTCATGTATTTTTAGGCCAGATATGTTTTAAAAATATATGTAGCTTTTCATTGCATTTCATTAAATATGTGAAGAAGTTAAGGCCCAAGAAGTAAAGGACTTATTCATAATGATACAATTGGTATCTGAGTCCAAATTAATGTCCCTGCAAAAGACTTGATCTACAGCATCTCTTCCCTTTTATAGACCTGAGGATATCTGTGGCTAGACATGCTATTAGCATACAAAAAGCTCTATGTTTGAATTAAAGTGAATCACTTCCCTCAGAACACACTATCCGGTGAGTGGAAATCTAGTTTCACCTTCTGTTCTTTCCCTTTCTTTCTTCTGAAGGTTTTGGACTTTTATTTCATCCAAAACAGGGAACTTGTTTAACTGACCTTGCAGATACCTCAGATTCTAGTGAACTGTCCTAAAATTTTAAAAGATGAGGTGAATTGCTAGACAAAGGCAACTGATATTTTCTAGCCAAATTTGACATTTCTAGAAACAAATAGATGGAAATAGTTACCGGAATTCATATACATGTGTTACTCAACAAATCGAATGTAGCTATAGATGAGCTAGGCGGTTTAGCTTAACTGTTGAGTGTATTTTGTATGAAAAAGTCATAATTTAACAGTTTAGTATATTCTTTATGAAGACTTCATAATTTAACAGTTGAGTATATTCTGTATGAAGAAGTCATAATTTAACTGGTAGCCAAAGTTCTGAATGTTCTATTTTTAAAATATATATACAGAGCTGTATATCTGATTTCCTGCCTCAAAAAGAATATAATTTACTACATTCAGGATAAAACTATAATTTCACACAAGCTGCCTGCTGTAACCATTTTTCAGGCTTATCTTCTGTTGTATGAAGAGAAGGTATGCCTAGCTACATGTGTTTGTGTGTCTATTTGTGTTGTAGGTTACAGGTACTTTTAACTTGTTAATGAAGTCTGTCATCTGTAATATTGATCTAATTAGAAACTGGAGTTAATTTATAAGAATTAAAAAAATAGATCTGGTGGGAGGTGCTAAGATGGTTTAAAATCTACTTAAAGAAAAAAATTCAAAATCAAAAAAAAAAAAAAAAAAAGAAACAAGGAAAGGTGCTAGAATTTAGGAAAAACAGGAAGATCTCTTGGGATTATCCATATGTGCTAAGAATTTCTAGGATGGGTGTGGAGAGATGACTCGGGTTAAGAACACTGGCTGTTCTTTCCGAGTTCAATCCCAACTCCCACATGTTGGCTCACAACCATCTGTAACTTCAACACCAGGGGATTGGAACCCTCTTCAGATCTTAGAGGGTACCTGGTATGCACATAGGGCACATACACACATTCTCGATAAACACTCATTCATATAAAGTGATAAAATAAATCTGAACAACATTTAAGGAAATCTCTAGGATGAAATCTGAGCAAGTGGCTGGTTCAGAGAGCTTTGGGTTTGGACCTGATACATAGACTTAAAGGGTCAAATAAATATCTTCAAAACAAGCCACTCTTCTCACAGAGCAGGGCAAGTGAGCTGACTAGACTGTTGAGCTGGTTTGATGGGGTTGAGGAAGGGGAGACCACAGCCCCTACTTCATTACTGTCCTTGGCTATACTCCCTGTGAGGCTCGGTGTCGACCTAAGTAGAAATCAGCAGTGAGAATAGTGGTCAGCTTCGTAAGTGTGCTCACTCTTGAGAGTCCTGCCACTGTGATAGGAACTCATGATGTAGCCCCCCCCCCCTTTTTTTTTTGAATTCACATTGTCCCATATTTGGCCAATGGGAATTCTCTGAGTGTTGGGTCTCCCCTGCCCCTGCATGCATGTTTTCCCCCATGACCCTCATTAGTTTGTCATTCTGAGTTTGTGAGCATCTAAATAGTAGTTTATATTACATGGGAATATTTATACTAAAGTGTATGGTACCAAAGCAGTGTTTCTTAGTGCTGGTCAGTACATGTCTTAAGAGATGGTTTTACAAAGTATCTGACGGAACTGTAAGACAGTGTGATGATTTATAAACCCAGCACTCAGGATGGAGGCAGTGGGATTTCTGGGAGTCTGAGGCCAGCCTGGATTACAAAATAAGATGCTGTCTCCAGAGGGGAAGGGGAGAAGAGAGAAAGACACTGAGTCACGTCACTTAGAGGGTAGGTAGGTGCAGCAGCCTATAATTGTAATCCTAGCGGTTGAGAGTGAGGCAGGATTGCTGAAAGTAACCAGGCCAGCATGGGCTGCAGAGCAAACCTGTCTCAAAAACAAACGAACAAACAGAAAACTACATAGGTTATGAAAAATAAAACACACAGGTAGTCCATATTTTTGTGGAAAATGTAAGAAACTGTCAGAAAAGAAACTTACCGTGAATTCTGTGTTTCTCTGTAACAGTTCTTAGCAGATGGAGTGGGGGTGAGAGAGAGCCCACCAGCGTTTCTGAGAAGACCATGCAGTGGCCAGCTCTTAGCTATTCCATAGGAAACAGTGAAGCATTAGCACCTGAAAGCATGTCAGTTTATATGTGCACTCTCACCGTGGTTACAGAGCCAGCATCTACAGTGGCATTTGCAGGGTGTACTTCAGGCTCTTTCAGCTTGGTTAGGAATAGTAAAAATCACCCACACTGTAAACCCTCAGTCCTCAGGTGCTCCAGTTCTGCATGAAAACTCATGGTTTAGTAATGTCTTATATTTAAAGGCTGATTATTCCTGGTCTTTGTCTAACTTCTGCTTTTTCCCTTTGACTGTTAGGCTAGATCTTCCAGACACATCATTAAAGCAGAGAGAAAGAAGATACTTGGTGCTCATGCAGTTTATTTGGTTTTTAACAACAGTTCAGGATTATCTGTCCGTCTATCTGCCTGCCTGTGTGCATGTGAAGAGGGGGGTTGTTTGTTTAGTTTTTGTTCCAGGTTGTGCGTGCCTTTGTTCTCCATCATGCTGATTAGAGAACTCATCTGTGGACTTAGAGCCAGGAGGCCTGTGTTTTAGGTCTGTCTTTGGCCTGTTACTTGAAAATGCCAGCTCATTTATATATCCTTCCAGTTAGTGGGCATTTGAACAGCATTCAGTTCCCAGGCTTGCCTTAGATACTGCCTCAGTGTATTATCCTAAAGCAATTATGGTAAATGGTTCTGAAGGTTTTTTTCATCCTGAGACTGTGCTAAGTGTATGGAAGCCGTGGAACAGGAAGTTGGAAGTGGGAGGGAAAGCAGGCAGTATGGCAGTATGGCACAAGCACATGGAAGCAGGGTCAGAAGCATGTCAGAAAATCTCTAGTGTGGGCTGGAGAGGTGACTCAGTTATTTGGGAGCATGTGCTTTGAAGCTGGAGAACCTGAGTTTGAAACCCAAGGCCCATTTTAAAGAAAAACAAAACAGGTGTGGGTTATGTTATCACTGAGGATGGTGACTGGTGTTTGTTGATTGTTGACCTCTAGCCAACCTCTAGGACCAGAGAGAAATCCTTAAAGGAATAAGGTAGTGGGTGATAAAGCAGGACACTGATGTCCTCTTCTGTCCTCTTTGCACACATGGTACCCCACACACTCCTCCACTCTGGGGCTGCCTATGCTGTATACTGGAGGAGGAGGAGAAGGCAGCCAGGAAAAGGACAGCACCGTGTGTTTCAGATAGAGAGGTATATATGCAAGAAGATCGTTAGGGCAAGCACTTGAAGAAGAGACCAGGGAGGAGTACAGAAGTAGTTGAGAGGCCCTCAGGCCAGGCCAGCATGGCTTCCTTGTTTTTCATTTAGATCAAGTGTGTTAGACCAGGCTGGCCTTGAATTTAGGGAGACCTGCCTGCCCCTGCTCCTCCAGTACTAGGATTAAAGGCGTTCTCTTCCACACCTAGTAACTTCATTTTTATGTTATTTTAAAAAAATAAATAATACAGTGCTAGCTTTTTTTTTCAAAATTAATAACATTTGCTAGATATCAGTTAAAAGAGCTTTGGTTAAAAAATGCATTACTGGCTCTCAGATTTACTAAAGCACAAAGTTTCAAACTGTGGCTCCAGGTTTTTAAAGCAGTGAATCATGTGCTTTTCATAAACAGTATCTCACAGATGCAGTTGGACATGAGATAATCAGATTTTCTCTCCCCACAAACAGAACAGCTGGAAATGTCTGCCAATGTACGTGTCGCGGAGCCCGCTGCTCTGCTGCCTGATTTAAGTTGTGGTCAGTGTGAGGAACCTGTGAGGTGATAAGATAGCATTCATGAGGTCATGTGGTTTGCAAGTGCCCAATCTCCACTGAGCAGCCTGCACGGCTCAGGACCGAGAGGATCAGGATGCCCACCTCACCGAGGGGTTTATGCTCCCTGGCAGGGGAAGAGGTGCTGTGTGTTTAGTTACGTTATCGGGAACTACAGCTCCTGAAAGTAAAGGAGCACTGCAGGTCCTTCATGAAACCTCCTTCACCCTTAACTCCTCAGCCCGGAGCTTTGCAGCTTTCCTGTTTCAGAGATAGCCATCATTTACTTTTCCCTTTGAATGATTTTTTTCATTAATTTATTTACTTTAGATCTCAATCATTTTTATTGAGGGAAAACTGCATGTAGACGGTTTACATTACAGGTTTCTATCAATTACAAATTACTTTCCAAGTCACAATTACTTATATTCAGCCTGTCAGTATCTTTATTTTAATCATACACACAAAGGATATCAAGATAGTTGTGCGATCAGCTTTACCCACATAAAGCTTATGTT
Source organism: Micromys minutus (assembly GCF_963924665.1). Classification (NCBI taxonomy): domain Eukaryota; kingdom Metazoa; phylum Chordata; class Mammalia; order Rodentia; family Muridae; genus Micromys; species Micromys minutus. The sequence goes on from NC_137980.1 coordinate 24,033,080, forward strand.
TTGTGGGCTTTTGGTGTGTCCACAGGGTCATCACAGTCAGTTCTAGAATTCTTGGCAATCTAGAAAGAGAAGCTGTGGCCATCAGCAGTCATTTCTCATTACCTCCAGATTTCTCTCCCTCACCCTAGGCCACCACTGACCCTCTTTCCATCTCTGTACAGGTTCCTTAATATTGCACATGTAAAATAAATAGGAATATGTAATATTTGGTCTTATGTAACCACCTTCTTTCACTTAGCATAATGTCTTCAAGAGTTATCAGTATGGTACTCAGTGTCTATACTTCATTTTTTTATATTGCCTAATAATATTAAAAATATGAATATACCACATTTTCTCCCGTGACTAGTTGATAAACATTGACTTATTCTTCTGTCATGAATCATACTTGTTTTAGTTAAGGTTTTATTGCTGTGAACAGGTACCATGAACAAGGTAAGTCTTATAGAAGACAACATTTAGTTGGGGCTATCTTACAGATTCAGAAGTTCAGTCCATTATCATCAAGGCGGGAACATGGCAGCATCCAGGCAGAGCTGAGAGTTCTACATCTTCATCCAAAGGAAGCCAGGAACAGACTGAGCATCCTCAGGCAGCTAGGAGGAAGGTCTCCAAGCCCATCCCCACAGTGACACACTTCCTCCAACAAGGCCACACCTAATAGTGCCACTCCCTGGGATGAGCATACGCAAACCACTCCACCATAAGCTTGATCAAACACATGAGTCTATGGGGGCCATACCTAGACATAACATAATAAAAAAGTACACTTAGTCCAGTTTCCAAAGTTCTCACAGTCTATAGCAGTCTCAACAATGTTCAAAGTCTCTTCTGAGATTCATCTAAATCACTTAATTGTAATCTCCAAGACAAGGCAGGAAACCAGCTGGACAAACTCCAGACATCTTGTCTGAAGTCAAAGCCGTCTTAGGGTCTCCACTCCATTTCATCTGTGTTGACTGCAGCACACTTCTTTCTCCTGGACTGGTTCTGCTCCTTGTTAGCAGCTTTCATTGGCAGGTATCCCACAGCTCTGACATCTTTAACATCTTTGGGTCTCCAACGCCACTTCAGTGTTTCTTGTTTCAATGTATGGAATCCACACATGATCTTCTAGGCTCCTCCAAAGGGCTGGCTTCACTTCTCCAGCTCTGCTCACTTCTCTAAGCTCAGGTTGATCCACTCCACTGCTGCTGCTGTTCTTGGTGATCATCCCATGGTACTGGCATCTACAATATACTGGGATCTTCTTCTGCAATTAGGCTTCACCAACAGCCTCTCATAGGCTCTCTTCATGATGCCAAGCCTCGACTTCTTTACATGACCCTCCAGTCCTAGGCCATCAACTGCAACTGAGACTGTACCTTCACCTTGGCCTTCCATGGCCTTTCACAGCCAAGCCTCAGCTGTTCTTCATGACCTCTTCATGCCTTCAAAACCAGTACCACCTGGGTGACTCTTACACATTACCAATACAGCTGCAACATGAGGTACAACCTTGGCGATCTCTGGGACACAGACGTTTATGCTCTTAGAAAACACTTCCCAGAAGTTTTCACCTCAGTGATGCTAGTATCTTCTTAATCACCAATAATTTCTTAGCTCCAGCTAACCAGCATCAGTTGTCCCAGTAATTTCTTCTATTCTTGACTCTAAAGCCAGAGACATGTTGCTGAAGCTGCTGAGTTCTGCTGCTTGCAGGAGCTGGAACGTGGCCCCTTGTTCTAGTTCTATTACATTATCACCAGCTTTCTGTTTTCTAATTCCTTTCACTGCCTAAGCTTGGATGTCCTGGAACTTGCTCTGTAGACTGACTTTGAACTCAGAGATCTGCCTGCCTGTCTACTAGGCACTGGGATTAAAGGTGTGGGCCATCAAACCTGGATTTAAGTTTTTTCTTTACCTAGAACTTGCTCTGTTCTAGGTTGGCTTGAACTCAGAGATCTGCTTGTCTTTGCTTCCTGGGATTAAAGGTTTGCACTACCATACCTGGATCTAAATTTAGCTGGGTAGGATCTTGCCCCAAGGTCATTATTCCCTTAATTCAGTTTAATATTCTTGAACACAGGATTCAGCTCCATTTTACTTCCTGTTGCCGTTTAGTACTCAAATCATATATTTCATGTTTTCCCTTCCCATGTTTGCTGTACTTGTTCAAAATGCTCTTCATGAGACTTAACCAGAGAACCAAGTCTTTACTGGGCTTTTGTGAGACTTCCTTTGTCAATGCAAATAATATAAATCTTTTTACCTTAGCCTCAGGTAGACGCTTCAGACAAGGGCAAAAAGCAGCCACATTCTTCACTGAAATACCACAAAAACAGTCTGTAGGTTATGTATTGAATGAAACCCTTGGGCTAGGTCTGCACAGTTCAAATCACTCACATCAACAAAGTCTTCCATATTCCTACTAGTATTGCTCATTAAGCCCTCACTTAAAACATTCCAGTCCCGAAATCCACATTCTTCCAAACAAAAGCATGGTCAGACCTGTCACAGCAATACCCCAGTCCCTGTACAACTGTCTTAGGGTTTTATTGCTGTGAACAGACACCATGACCAAGGCAAGTCTTATAAAAGACAACATTTAATTGGGACTGGCTTGCAGGTTCAGAGGTTCAGTCCATTATCATCAATGTGAGAGCATGGCAGCATCCAGGCAGGCATGGTACAGGCAGAGTTGAGAGTTCTATGTCTTCATCCAAAGGAAGCCAGGAACAGACTGAGCATCCTCAGGCAGCTAGGAGGAGTGTCTCCAAGCCTACCCCTACAGTGACAAAAACTTCCTCCAACAAGGCCACACCTTCTAATAGAGCCACTCCCTGGGATGAGAATATACAAACCATCACAATACTCTGTGAGCATCATATATGAACCTGTATGAACCTTTGTTTGCATTTGAGTATATAATTATAAGTAGATTTGTTGGGTTGTAAGTCAACTCTGAGTTCACCAGCTAAGGAAATAGCACACAGTTTTCCACAGCTGTTGTAAATTTCCATTCCACCCGGTGTGTGTAATCTCTGGCTACCACGTGTTCTGTCTTTGTGGTGACAGCCATCCTAGTACATGTGAGCACTGCAGTCTCATGTGTAGTCCAGGCTAGCCTCTATCTAACTCATAACTCTCCTTCAGTCTCTCAGGTACGAAAACTCACGTGGTCCTTATGGGCATTCTTTGCATGTGTAAAGGAAGCGGAATATCTTTGAATAGCTCAGTTGCCCATTTATTTCTTTAGGGAAATGTCTGTTTAGGATTTTTTTTTTTTTTGTTTTTTGCATTTTGAAACCATCTCTGGTTTTTTGTTTGTTTCTTTGAAAATTGAGTTTTCAGAGTTTTTTTATTTTTTAAAACTTTTATTAATTTATTTTTTAAATATTATAGCTCACAAAATTTGTTATATAATAATATATGATGAATACACAATTCTTTTTTTCTAAGAAGGACTGAAGTTTCCACATTTTGGCCTTCCTTCTTTTTGAGCTTCATATGGTCTGAGAGTTGTTTCTTGGGTATTCAGAGCTTTCTAGGGCACCAGTTATCAGTGACTGTGTATCATGTGTGTTCTTTTGTGACTGGGTTACCTCACTCAGGATGATATTCTCTAGTTCCATCCATTTGCCTAGGAATTTCGTAGTAAAGTCATTGTTTCTAATAACTGAGTAGTACTCTATTGTGTAAATGTACAACAATTTCTGTATCCTCAGAGTTTTTTCTATACTTTAAGTATACTACTGTTGCCATATATATGATTTCTGGTTTTTAGACATATTTTTTAGCATGTTTAAGTAGAACAACTTACTCATCACTAGAGTGGTTTTCAGGCTGTCTTCCATAGAGTACCTGACTTTCTAGATTGAACATAATTTTCCAAAGAAAAGAAAACAGAGCTTACCTTAAAGATGGAGTCTTAGGTATGACACCATAATAAGCAAAGCAGTAAAGAATAGGCGAGGTCTCAACACTCATGCTTCAAAGGCATCAAGAAAATCAGAAAACAACCTTGCAAATAGATGAAAATTGAAGCATTGTGGGGAAAGGGTTCGGGGTGAAGTGCCTGTTGAGTTCAGATCCCTACCACTCCTGCAAAAAAAGCCCAGCATGTGATGTAATCCCAGCACAAAGGGATGGAGACAGAAACATTCTAGGACTCACTGGCAAGCTAGTCTTCCCAGTTGGTGAGTCACAGCTTAGTAAAAGGCTCATCCTAAAAGGAACTGGAAGAACAGTAGGAAGAGACTGGGCTCTGACTTTCACATGCACGCCCTGTGTGCATCTTACACACTCCATACACACACACAGGCAGGCACATAAACATTAGTGCATAAAATATACAAAAGCTTTTAGTTTTAGTATAAAAAGTTAAATAATTCACTTATTAAGCAAGAAAAGAATCTCGGGTGGTGGTGGTGCGCACCTTTAACTCAGCACCCAGGAGTCAGAGACAGGTGGATCTCTTGGAGTTTGAGGCCAGCCTGGTCTACACAGTGAGTTCTAGAATAGCCAGAGCTACACAGAGAAATCCTGTCTTGATCCCCCCCCCCCCAAGAACCCAAAACCTCAGTAAAGTATTTTGTAAAATAATCTACCTGTGGCCGATAACCACAAGGAAAAATATTTAGTGTCATTAACCATCAAGGAAGTGCAAATCAAGACCACACTAAGTAAGAACTTCAGGAACATATAAATATATACTTAATACTGACAAAAATGTGGAGAAATCTGAACTCTGTACATGGCATGTGGGAAGAGAAAATGGCACAGATACTGTGGAAGATAATGTTTCATTTTCTCAAATGGCTAAAATACTTACCACCTTTTTTGGAAGTTCCACTTCTGTCTTTATACCCAAGAAAAATGAAATGTCTACACTGAAACATGTGCATGAATATTCGTAACATTGTTTATAGTAGCCAGAAAATAAAATCAGTCCAGACGTCTGTCGGCTGAGAAGTGGAGAGATGTGGCCTGTCCACACAACGGAGGGGACTAGGCAGCAGAAGAGCACAGCACTGATGTGTGCTGTAGCACAGACCTGAGAGCAAGAATTCAGTCAGAGGGCCACACACTCAGTGGTACCACTTACATAAGCGGCACAGAACAGGAAAATCCGTAGACAGCCACAGATGAGTGGTTGCCTGGAGCTGAGGAGAATGTGGCAGGCAGACAGGGCACACACGGCAGCTGAGAGTGTGCAGTGTGTTTGAGTGACGGGTTGTTTGTGGTGCTGGTTGTGCAGCTCTATGGCCTTGGCAAAACCTCTTCAAACATGTGGGCTGCTGTGCCTTTGTAACCCTACCTGCTGTTTTTCCTTCACTGTATAACCAAGGTTGGCCTCTAACCTAAATTCTTCCTCTCAAGTTCTTGGATTATAGTGTGTGCCAGCCAGTACACCTACTGTCTTTTGAAAATTCCCTGGGGTCTGTGAATGGAACTTTTACAGTGTGTAAAGGTACTTTGTACATAGATATTTGTACATTTTTTAATGGATTCATAGTTACATTATGTATCTTGAGTGTTCTGGTACCTTGAAAACTTCAGGATGACTATCATTGACCCACTAAACGAGACCATGGTACTTAGCAATTAGTAGCTGTTATGTGTTAGACTCAGAGTTGGGTCTTAATTTTCTGTTAACTTTGTTTACCATCCCTTACTCAATTTTATTTGTGGCTATTTAGGTTGTTTATGGCTAGCTAAACAGATAGTATAGGACTTGCAACACTGCAGATATAAAGGTGACTCCCTAACTCTGTTAGTATGGGCAAATTCTATGTCCCTTAGTTACCTTGTGGAAATTAGTGGTGGAATTGAGGTTATACCAGAAAGGCACTTTAATCAATGCCAAGGAATAATATGTCCCCATCAAGTTAGTAAACCATAAAAGAAGTATATGTTAAGGTGACTGTGTAAATGTAATGGCATGACTTCCTGCTCTATGGTCCCACAGTTTCCATTAATTCATTCCTCAACATAAATTGAGATTCTTCATAGTTTAACCCGTGTCTCTCGGTTCATCTCTCAAAAGACCTAGATGTGGCCACACAAAATTCTTTTAGTCTCTCACCACATGAGGTGTTTTCAGGCCTCTGTCTCTCTGCATGCCACCTACACCTGAATTTCCCCTTGAGCACTTGCTTACTCTTAAAGACCCAGCTCAAGCCTTGGTCTTCAGCACGCTCCCTTCTGGGAGAGCAGTGCCTGGCTCCTCCTGAGGCGTCTTGTGCTTGTGTGGCACCCCAACATCAGATGCAGTCTCTTCTGCTGCCACAAGGTCTCTGATGGCAGGAGCCTTACTTTCTTTTTTCTTCTTCAGCTTGCCAGCTTCCAGTGCACCGTTGGTGGGTGCGCGTCGGCTTGATTTGATGGATTGATAAAAGCCCACCATAGAGCTTCAGCAATTCCCATTGACATAAGTCAGTCCAGTCAGAAAAGAAAAACTTCATGAGATCATCTTGCTAACAGTCTGAGTGGTTTTTAATGCTTCATCTAAAGGGTAAATCAAATGAGATGTTCGTGGTACTTTGATCTAGCCTTAAAAGTTGAGACTGAAACAAGTGTGAAGTGATTTATTTCCTGTGATTGGTCATAAATTTACATAGAACCTCATACTTACCACCACTCACCACCTCATCACCACTGGCATTAGCTGTCTGTGTCGCTAATGGTTTCAGTTTTGTCAAGATCCGCCAGCTGCCAGGAAGAAGACATTCGGCCGTACTCTCACTTTGCTTGCCCACAGGACTGCATAGCTTCCTCGGTGTGGCAGTCGGAGTGTCTGTAGATGGCTCCCTTCTGCTCTGGAAACACGTGGACAGGATCAGTTTCTCCAGTTCCAAACTTTCTGCCTTTCACATGTTAGTACACAGCTCTTTGATGCTTCTGAATGTGAATTAATCATTGTGTTTATATAGTTTTACATAGAATCTTCAATTCCTTAAACTTTCAGTGTTTTTGGTTTTTTGAGGCAGGGTTTCTCCTTGTTGTGTAGTCCTGGCTGCCCTTTTCTCTGTATACCGAATAGCCTGGACTTTCATGGCCCCCGCCTGCCTCTGCCCTCTGCGTGCCAGGCTAAAAAGCATGCATCACCGCTGCCGCCTGAGATTTTCAGAGTTTTAAACGACTGAATTAATGGGTTTTTTCTTTTTCTTTTCTTTAAGTTACTAGTGTTTTGGTGAAGTGTCTATTGCATCTTAGGATTTTGGTGTACAGAGATCAAGTCCCGACCTCCAGATGATCACTATTAGTTTCCTCTTTGAATTTTCTGGAAATCTTTTGGTTTGGGTGCTTGTTTCTAGTTTTAATCTCTGTTGTATTTATAATACAGTTTTTTTTTCATTTTTTTTTTTTGGATATTCTCTGCATTTACATTTCAGATGTTATCTCCTCCCCCCAAGCTCATCTCCCCTCCCCCTCCCATTGTCTCCATTAGGGTGCTCCCTCTCCCAACCCTCCTCTCCCACCTCAGCACATATAATACAGTTTTTTTTTAAAGAAGCTGATAAGAAAAATGCAGAGCCTTGTTGTACAAACATTATAATTTCTGTGCTTAGATCAGGGTAACCTTGGCAATGATGAAAAAAGAAAGAAAATGTAGCATGTGCGTACCTATTTTCATTTATCTTAAATTCTGAAATCTGGAAAAACTATTAAAAGTACTTTATAAAGAATCCACCAAAATTATTGACCAAACATAGGAGTGGGTACGATGTATAGAACTTAGAGACCCATGTGACTGTCATGCTTTATGCCTGCTGTCCTATATGAAGCATAATGTATAATTAACTCTTGGTGTTGAGCATTGCCTACAGAAATGTTATTCAGCTTAAAAAGATCTATGCTTACAGACATTAGTACACACAGGCAAATGTGCCGATTGCGCTCTGCAATCTGATATGACTCAACCTTGGAAACTTACTGCAACTGCTTGCAGCTCACATGACTCACTTCAATAGTTCAGACCTTGTCTAGGAGTGATCAAAGTTCATTTTGGTTAGGGGTTTTTTTTGGTGTGCGGGTGGCTTTTTCCACTTTGTTGTGGATTGATTGTCTTTCAAAATACCCAGTACTCTTTTCCTCATTTTTGAATCTCAGAATGTGGGACTTGTCTGGATCATGCAATCTCTGCTCACAGATGGAGAAAAGTTATTCTAACTTGAATAATATGCATCATATATAAAATGTCATATAAATTTGTTTTTATTAATATCTTACTAACTGTGTGAAATGTTTGTTTAGATGTCAAAATTGGGAAAATGTCATTCATGTCTCTTTAAAATCAAGTAAAAATTAACTCTAACTCTTGATAAGTTAATGATATTCTAGAATGTGCCTTAAAAAATGCAAACACAAAGAGAACATGTTATCTCCTCTGACCCTGTGGGCACTTGCCCAGGTGACCAGATTTTCTCAGCACAGATTTCTCTGCCTGTCTCTATCTAGAAGCTTCAAGACTCTGAAATTAGGTCACCTGTCTCACAAAATTAATTTAGCATACAAAGGCTTAGTTTCCAGAGTAAACTGTTCTAAAATACTTACACATACTTAACTATATAGAGTTATGTGGAGCTTCAGAATATGCATCTCTGCAGAGTCTTCCTAAGCAAACTGTAGTACCAGTCTCAGTGTGGAGCAGTGGTGACGATTGCTGTTAGCTTTGAGTTTTCACAATCATGCAGTTAGAAGCTCTGCTGCTTCCTGTCGAAGCCTAAATTCATCAGACTACGGACATACCAGTTTCCTGTTTTCTTATTAACTATACAGCATTTTGTGTCATATTCTTTGCTGGTTAACTGTCTCACCACCCTCCTTTGCCAGTTGCCAAATGGTTGGGGTTTACATGCTTACAGAGAAAGCCTGTGTTCTGCTCTCTCTTGTTAGTGCAGGGCTAAGGTCCTACTAACTTTTAAGTTGTGGTAAATGTGTCCAGTGTCTTAAGTGTTCATTATATACATTCTTCATGTTCTTTTATTCTGTTTCTTAATGCATAACATGATGAATAGTCTACATCAGGTAAGAAACAGTGCGCTCGAACCCCTGTGAGTGTTTCCATCTGTCTGACGGCTGGTATTTGCATCTAATATGTAAAAGGCTGGCATGAATGTGGCCAGGGTCTCTCCAAAATTCTGCCAGCTTTTTAATGTAGTTTGTGTCTTACTGAATCAGAATGCTGAATTATTCAAAACTAATTTCAAAATCCTCCCTGTAATCTAAGAACTAAAGATAAAATATATGTTCAGCAACCAATACTCCATGTTTTTCTGGAATGTTTACTTAAAATATAAAATTCCAACATCAGACCAAGTTGGGCTGCATGGGAGCAGCACTTTTCTGCTTTTATAACTGTCAAGGATCAACTTGCAAGTCAGTTTTGAAGCACATTTGAGTATGTGGGAGTTTTTTTATATTTTTACTTTACATGAATAACTGTTTTGCCTGCATATATGTCTGTACATTATGTGCATGCCTTAAGCCTATGGAAGCCAAAACAGGATGTTGGATCTCCTGAAACTGGAATTACAGATAATTATCTCAGCACCACCATGTGGGTGCTGAGAACCAAACGCAGGACCTCTACAGGAACAGCAAGAGTTGTTAACCACTGAGCCATCTCTCCAGCCCCCTCTACTTTATTTCTTGAGGTAGGGTCTTTAATGGAGCATGGAACTGCTAAGAATTCTCCTGTCTCTACCCTCTCACTGTGGTGGGACTATGAATACCTCAACCATATCCACTTTCAATGGTGCCAGTGATAGAAACACAGAGCCTCACACTTGTGTAGGAAGCACTTTTCTTACTGACCCTTCTTCACTGGCCCCAAGGCTTTGTTTTTAGTAAAGACTCAAGATATGCCTGGTGCTGTGGTACATACATGAATCCTAACAGCTGAAAGAGGAAGGAGGAAGACCAGGAAGATCATCCTCAGCTGCAGGCGCTAGTCAGTTCAAGGACCACCGTGGTAAACAGGAAAGCAAACCAGTTTCCAGGCAGTGTTAAGGGTATGGACCCTTAACGCCTTTCTGGCTCATAGCTAAAAACATGGAACTCAAAGTTCTTAAGAATGGTGTGGCCCTTGTGTAGAAGTAAAGAACTGACCAGGTTCCTCTGAGAGCTGTGTGCTCAGAAGTATTGTGATTCCTTAGAATGGTGTGTGTGTGTGTGTGTGTGTGTGTGTGTGTGTGTGTGTGTGTGTGTGTGTGTGTTGGTCAGGGGGAAGGTGTAGGATCAATTCCCCAGCAGGAGGATAATTTAAACAGATCATGGTGCATTTCTAATGACGGACCACTCAACCATCAAACGATGACGAGACTCAGAAGTATGGAGGTGTACTAGCGGGTGGGAAGCAGGCTGTAAGGCAGTGCACACAATGACCTGTAAAGTTAGACTTATCTCAAAAAATTTAATGTTAATGCTTGTCTCCGGATTATAGACCATGGTATTGCTTTGTTTTCTAGCCTGTCTTTAGTTGATATATTTATATTTTAAGTTTATTATAAAACTAAAGGCATAATATAGGCAATGTGGCAGTTACCTGGCAGCTTCTTTTTTATGTAGAGCATGTCCTCACAAGAATGAGATGACTGTACGTATACATATCTGTTGTAAGTATACATATCTGCAGGTGTGTAGTTGTAAGTACACATATCTGTAGGAGTGTAGATGTCTGTCCCCTGTGCTGTCCTGCCTCTCTTAGATGTCAACTTTACATCTCTGGAATTGTTTGACTATTTCAATTTTAAGACTGAGAAATACGCACAGGTTCAAGCCAGACAGGTCTCAGCAAGGAGGAAGATGGCTTAAGCTTTCACCCCAACCAAGAAGCAACCTAAAATTGACACCCACTTGCAAAGAAAAAGTTCTTTATTGGAGTCTCACTGGTACATTAACGGCACTTTAAGGTAGATGGCCAACACAGAATGAACTCAGTGGTATTTTTGTCTCACTTGTTCTGTTTGGGCTGTTTTTGTCTTACTGGTCGTTTGCTTGACTTGTTTGTTATAGTTTCTGATTTTGTGTTTTTATAGTGTGTGTACGCAAGTGTGCATGTGTGTGTGTGAGTATGTGGTGTGGGGGTGTTTCTTATGCTTTCTCTCTCTTATAATTCTGGTTCGTTAGCTTTTTTTGTTTACCTGTTTGTTTTCTAGAGAAAGAAGAGACAGAGCTGGGTGGGTAGAAAGGATCTGAGAGAAGTTGGAGAAGAGGAAACCATGATCAGAGTATATTTTATGAAAAAAATTTTCAATTGAAAAAGACTGAGGAGTGAAACCAATAGGAAGTTGACTTGGACATGCTGACCTTGATCTTCTTTGTAGGATAATCTACCCAAGACCCTTCTCTTGGAGTGTCTCAAGACTCTATAAAGAGCTCATTAACTTGCAGTGGGAGTCATGATTTCTCTATTTCCATAGCAAATATCTTTCGCTCTTTTTCCTCTCTTCCTCCTCCTCCCCAGCTTCTTAGTGAATCTCAGAAGTACTTCAAAGCACATTGGGAACTTTAAAACATATATCATCTGAGTTCAACTAAGAGTTTCACAATTAAGGAATTTTTATTGTTTGGTATCATAAGAATACTTATTTATATTTCCAGGAATTAATAAAGGCAGTGAGCCTCAAAATAGTTTGCTAAAACTATGTGTACTTTTCAAGACATACAGAGCCAGATGTCGTGATTCAGACTCTGAATCTCCGTATTTGAGTGGTTAAGGCAGGAAGGTCACAAGTTTAAGACCACCTGAGTATCATAGCCAATAGTTTTCATCAATTGTTTTTATTTCTTAATTGACCCAAAAGATTATCCTGTAAGACTAGAAACACAAAGGGAACACATTGCTGGAGCAACAATGTTTAACTTAACATGTGCATCAGGGATCATTTAGTTTGACATTCATTTCTAAACCCTGCCTGTGTCTCCAAAGGAGACAGCTCTAAGAAACAGCTATTTTAAAAAGAATGCTAGGGCACACCAGGGGTTGCGGGGAGGCAGCTGGGAGCAAGATGGGGTCCCCTGGAGAGTCAGCCAAAACAAGGCAGGCACTCATTGTCTGGAAATTAAGTCCTGACCCTGAGTTTGTTCACACTGACTCAGCACTGCTGGTTTTGAACAGAGGTCTGCCATAGAGGCGTTCTTTCTCTTGCATTCTTCCAGTCACTCGGGGTCAAGCCCAAGGTTTTTTATGCATTAGGCAAGCATCTCCCCTCCTTGTGCAGTAGACCAGTGTCCCCCCTCCTTGTGCAGTAGACCAGTGTCCCCCCTCCTTGTATAGTAGACCAGTGTCCCCCCTCCTTGTGCAGTAGACCAGTGTCCCCCCTCCTTGTATAGTAGACCAGTGTCCCCCCTCATTGTATAGTAGACCAGTGTCCCCCCTCCTTGTATAGTAGACCAGTGTCCCCCCTCCTTGTATAGTAGACCAGTGTCCCCCCTTGTATAGTAGACCAGTGTCCCCCCTCCTTGTATAGTAGACCAGTGTCCCCCCTCCTTGTATAGTAGACCAGTTTCCCCCTCCTTGTATAGTAGATCAGTGTCCCCCCTCCTTGTATAGTAGACCAGTGTCCCCCCTCCTTGTATAGTAGACCAGTGTCCCCCCTCCTTGTATAGTAGACCAGTGTCCCCCCTCCTTGTGCAGTAGACCAGTGTCCCCCCTCCTTGTATAGTAGACCAGTGTCCCCCCTCCTTGTGCAGTAGACCAGTGTCCCCCTGCTCTTTAGATCTCAGAAGCCATTCTCACACCCTCAATATCTCAGACTCTCATGAGACACTTAGGAGGAAAACAAAGATTCCAGGATTTCTGTTCATTAGATGGGAGAGGTTGGTTTTATTTTGGTTTTTTGTCTGTTTTGTTTTGTTTTTTGTCCAGTTAACTCCTGGAAGTCTGGTAATGAGGGTTACACATACTCTATTTACAACAGAAAACCAAGATCTCTTAATGGTGCTGAAGGCCTACCATTGACCTTCTACCCACGCTCTGGATATGATGAAGACTCCCAGTGGATTTGCCCATATGTAGCCCTTTTGAAATCATGCTCAGTCCCCTGAAATTCCCTGTGCAGGTGCTCACTTACAGCCCCACACAGGCCTTCCTCTGATATCACAGCCCAACATGCCCATTTCTTAGTCCAAGACACCAGTAAGGAGTGGCTTCAGTCTTACTTCGTCTGCTACCTTTCTTTGTTTCTTTATTCAACCAAAAAATTCCTCTGCCGTCTATCAGCGGCTCTCAGAGAGGCTTTGGCCATCATCCTTGGTGTTGAGAAACTGTCTTCAAGCTGTAGTTAATTTTCTGTAGTTGAGTCATCTGATAAAGGCTACAATGTGTCCATTATGGTACCTTTGTTAACAAAGGAAAACCACAGCTTTCCAAACAATTGACAAGTGTGGTTCTTCTGAGCCCCTGTAACAGCAGGAAGAAGGAAAACATGTGTCCCATAATATATCCTCAGAAGGATCTGGGGAAGAAAAGAGAAAGGAAGAGATTAACCGACTGAACTCAGCACTCAGAGCTATAAATCAAGTGTTGCAATATGGCGATGGGATGTTGCATCAGAGCATGGCGGTTGTCGCCCAGCTTCTTACAATATTCTGTGCTTATGCTGAAGACCCAGTGCTGAGTTTAGGGCCCCTCAGCTGTGCCGAGGGACCACATGCTACTTTAGTTTCACTGTCTCCCAGTACAATTTTCTCCTCTTGCTGTAGGACAGGGACATTTTTGTAGCTGAAGGAATGCCTGAGCCAGATAATGGCCTTACTGAACCAAGCATCCCTTGTTCCAGTTGTTACATACAAGCAGGACTTGCTAAGATGTCTTCACTTCTTCCTGGAAGTCTTGTCAGGAAAGCTAGGAGGCAGCGGGCAAGGTTATAATGGCTTTTCTCTCCGAGCCGTTAGTTTTGAAAGTGTTTGTAACATTTCCTGTCTGTTTCACATTGCCTTTATCTCAAGATTTGGAAGATAGTGAGTAGGAGCTCGTCACTGAGACTGGGATAGAGGCTGATAGGAATGAAGAATGTGGGGTGTGGAGTGAGTCTTACACATTCTTTAATCCTCAGCCTACGTGGTAACTAATTCACTATTGTTTGCTGTTCTTAATTGGTTTTTGTTTTTTGTTTTTTTAGATAGGGGAAATAGACACAATATACAGGACAAATGAAAGTCTAAATCAACTTTATATTTTCAGCATGAGTTTCCGAGGGCAAGATGATGTCTGATTATATAGTAAGAGTGTTGGTGCCCACATTGTGGTGAGCGCGGAGCTCTGTGGAATTAAAGCAGATCAGCAGCAGCTGAGCTCTGGGAAAGGTGCTCATGGAGATTGTAGTTGAAGGTTAGAAGCACTAACAGTTTCCCAGTACAAATACGTGGCTTTTTACCTTCTCCAGCTCATAGATGAGACAGAGAGAGATGTGCAAATCTTGAGAGAAGTCAGGCATTTCTTCCAAAGGAGCAGAGAGAGGAAGCAGAGGGTGGGCACCTGTGCCCTGAGTTTGGTCTGGGTGTTAGTATGTGGTAGCCTGTGGAATTGGAGAATGTTGCATGTATTCATGCTGGCCTCAAACTATGTAGTTGAGAATAACATTAAATTTGGGATCCCCCTGCCTCCATCTCCCAGTGCTGAGACTACAGGGCTTCGTCACCACGTCTGGTTTATGCGCCATGGGAGGTAGAGCACAGGGACCAACCGTCTGCCACCAGTTCCAAGAACCAGAAATCTTTTGATTTCTTAAATTTGTTTAGTCATTTACAGAATTGAGGTGACATGCTTTCAAGATGGTGTGTGTAAGAGTGAAGAGTATAGTCTTTAAGTTCCTACCCTCTAGGAATACGGCTAATGTTTGCAGATGAATTGATGACTGTCTGTGGTTTACCTCAGAATAACCCAGGGATAAGAATGGTATAATTTATAGTGTAGCCAGACTGTCTGTGATGTGTGGAAATCAGGTGTTGCATGCACGAAGCACAGTCAAGTTTTAGTTGAATTTAAAACTGTTAGCTCTGAAATCTCATCAGGTTTCTCTCAAGTTTATTTCCTAATCTACAGAACAAGAATAATAAAATCTAGTAATCGGACTGTTAGAGTCAGTTAGAATGAGTTATGTCCCATTATATAACATATTTCTATAAGTAAAAAGATCAAGGCATTGTCTTCCTTGAATCTAAATTACCTGCTTTTTCATGGACGTGTGCCTCGGTTTGAGTACATCCAATAACCCAGATTTTGTTCTCACAGCTCAGATGCCTAAAAGGCCAGCGGGACTTCTCCAGCCGACCACCTTTTGATGGAATCCACATTGTCAGCCATCTAATTGGAGATGATGAGTTGTTCCACTCGTCCGATGAAGATTGTATAGATAGTTCCTTACAGGAAGGTTCCATTGGTTTTCCTGTGCACAGAACATCTGGCCCAGTGTCTCTGAATCCCGCTTTGGCAGACGGCAGTGAGAGCGAAGCAGAAGACGATGTGCCGGGAACTCAGGAGAGTGACCCTGAGGCTCCACAGAGAGAGTCCTACTCAACTACTGTGTGACCATCACTGTGACAGCTGGAGTCCTGAGGGCAGCAGTGTTACATGAGAAGAGCCGGGCCATCCCTTGTCCTGTACATATATGTCTGTTTTACAGTCTTATCTGACTGTCTTTGCCAAATGCTCACTGAATTTCCATTGCCACAGTAGACTGAAGTATGCTAATGGGTAAATGGGGTTGTAACAGTATTATCAAATATAACATTTTTCTATTTAGAAAAAACTGCTATGTCTAAATGTGAGAACCATTTACTGCTGTTTAAATGTGAGAACCGTTTAAAAGTTGAGGACTATGGGAAATTGGATTCTTTTTAAACAAAACTGCTCTTGTGCAATATTTTATGCTCATTGAACAAACTGTACATTTGCGTTTATTAATTTGTTTCCAAGTCAGCTCCCTGTAGACATCTAACCAGAACATAGATGTAATTTAACCTGTTTGAGGATGTCTGTCTTCACTAAAATTCAGTTCTGTTAGTGGCCATTGGAGACTGTCACACAATACCTTTTCTCTGTATAATTTCTAAACACAAAGTAATAGTCTGTTCTGAAAGTTTTTTGTTTTAGTTTCTAAGTTTATGTGTATTATACTTCTGTGTGTTAGAATAGTAGCAGGTTAACTATACATATATTATTTGTACATATTTATAAATCTGAATCACCCAACATGCTCTTACATGCAAACATTGACAAGGACTGCCTTTGGCATTCTAACAGGACTTCTGTAAATACCAGGTTAAATAAAAGAAAACTAGATACAAATCAGACACTACTGGCATAGCAGCTATAGTAACTTGCTAGCAGATCCATGACCGATTGCTATCCAAACACTACTGGGGAAGCCCTTTACTCATCTTTAACTAATAGACTTCTCATGGTTAATGAGGGTATAGCACATGCTGCTTCATGCTAATCTACGTAATATAATTTAGCACTAGAATAAGGTCCAAGATGCATAGCAAATATATCTGAAAAACATGTTGTGAGTATTGTATTTAAGTTCTTTAGTTTCTAACCGACAGGTAAAGCCATAAGAACCCTTTGCTCTTAGTCATCTCCTTGTGTTCAGACTGATCTCTAGAAAGCCAAATGCCCGTTAGTGAATTGAGAAAGGACACTCAGCCTGTGGGAAGGCTGCAGCCGCTGTTGACTGGATGCCTCCACACTCTTTGTTAGCAGCCTAGGAAAAGAAGAGCCATAGTGGAAAATAGAATTTAGTACATTTATGGAGGTGCATTCTTGAACAAAATGTTATATACATAAAGAAAAATGTTTTATGAATGGAGTAGAAGAAACAAAAGTTTTCATTCTAAAACTGTGTGATGCCTTATGCTGCATTGTGGGCTAGGCTTTCCCAGCAGGGCTGTCCTAGCTGTTCTCTTGTTTGACAGACAAGATTGGAAAACATGCCTTCTGTGTCCAGGGCACCCCCTAAATTCTAGTATTTAATTTACCTGTGATCACAAGCTAGTTATTTAAGATATTAATTCAAATCTCTCTCCAGCCTTTTCAGAAGGCCTAGCTAAGGAGTTTTTCAGTTCCCTGCTCTCTGGCAATAAAATAAGGTTTATTTAAATCTGTTTACTGAGATCTTTTGTAGAGATGAGCATTCATGAGCATCATAGTCAGGTCTTGGTGAGAGTAAATCCTGCTCTGAGACTGCCAGGGTCTAGTCCTTTAGGGCTGCACTGCGCTGTGCCGTTAGTCCATGAGGTTGTCAGTAGCCCAGCGATGTGAAATGACTTGCAGCCCTGTTATTTGTCTAAATCCCACATCAGGAAACCTAAAAGGAGCGAGCAGTGTAGCTCCTGAGTTAGGATGCTTCCCTGAAATGCCCATGGCCTTGTGCCCAATCCCAGCACCACCAAAAAACAGACAAGCTCGGAGACTTCCTCATATTCCTTCTGGTTTGAAGTTGGTGTAAAATACCCTTGGTAATTAGACTTGAGTTCATTGATGTTCTTGTGGTTTATACAGTGGAAAGCTAGAAGCAGCATCTAGTTGAGGTTCTTTGAGTCAAGTTAGGTGCAGGGGGCCATGCTTACATCCCCTGCTACTCTGGAAGCTGGGGCAGGAGGATTGCCTGAGTACCAGACCAGCCTGGGTAACAGTAAGATTTTGTCTCAAAAAAAAAAAAAAATAGGTTTTGAATTTGCGTACACCTGAGAGAAATCTCTCTGGCCATTAGGGTCCTGTAAGACACTATTCTCTGACTCCATTTCATTCAAACTAATGGCAAGTGTCTGTTTAGGACTTGGAGGTATTGGACTGTGTTCTAATAATGAGCTTTGCTTCATCTGATATTTTTGTCTTTCAAATGGTATCTGTTCACTCTCCAAGACTTGAAGAATGTTCTAGAGAGTAAATGGGCAGATGACGGACAACAGAAAACTTTGCTCTCTTGAGACAGTGACTTTCCACCTGAGGTGGCACACTGAAGGAGAGGTTGCAAGCCCAGACCTTAGGATCCAGAAAGCACTTAAGCTTCTTTTTGCAGTACTGGGGATGGAGCCCAGGGCCACACACAGTACTCTCTGCCACTACGCCCAGAGTCTGATTTCTTCAAAATCAGTGCATACATTTTCTTTATGGAGAAAGAGGCCAAAGAGATTGTTTTATCAACTTCTACTCTGGTTTCTTGTTGTTTGAGTTTTTGTTTTGGTTTGTTTTTATCTCGTTTGGCCCGTTGGTGGCCAGGCAGCCTTTGTTGGTGGATGGAAACATCATATTCCAGCTAAGTGGCCATTTATGTTGAAAACAAGAGACAAAGCCTTTTCCAGCCCTGAGCACAATGCAGCTTGTGACTTTCCAGGCAGTGCCTTTGATTGAAAATAATGTCTACTGCTTTTGAAACACGTTATTCCTGGCACCATACGTCATTTGGTTCCTTATTCACCATTTGCATAATGCACTGTAATACTCAATTTTTAAAAGTTAAGGATATTAATTATGTTTTGGTAAGCTCTTCATGGCCAGCATGGTTATTGCATAATACCAAGACATCGATGGCCAACATTTGCAGAATCAGTAACTTACTAAAGTAGTGAGTTTCACCTTGAAAGTTATTGCTGCTCTAGATTAGCAAACAATTTTTAATTAATTTCTTATTCTGAAATTAATTAAAATTTCTTATTGACAACAGGCAGATGCTATTTAAAATCCAACTTTTTACATTACATCCGTGTACCTACATACCTCTTCCCTCCAGAAAGAGATGGCGTGGTAATACATTGGACATGCAAAGTCATCAATGTCTTTCATTGTACCGTTGGGTTTTCTTAATTGTAACACTGTATAACCTAAAATGTTTACTTGTGCCTTTGCTTTAAATAATTAAAGTTTCTCATTTTGCAAGATTTTATTTCCTGAAATTACTAACTTTTAGAGTGAAGGGCACCAGAATTCTATTGATGGACATTTGGTCACAGAGAAAATGGGCACCAGTGAGGTTTGTGCCCCTTATGGGGTTTTCATGCCCACCTGCTCCACACAGAGTGCCAAGCCATCTGCATGCTGTTGGTATCCAGAAGATATTTTCAGTTTCATAGACATCCAAATGTCTGCGATTTGTTTCCTTCCAAAACATGGCATTTAAGTATCAGGGGCATGTTTTCACCACAAAAACAGTTTAGGTTATTAGCGGCATTACCAGTGAATTCAGTGACCCATTCAGACGTGTGTGACTTGGATGGCCCATGGAGGCACCTACAGGATGAACTTCAGGACGTCTGTGACGTCCACAGCCTTATTGCGGTGTCAGTTTAGTTCAGAGGAACTGGGAGTGCTTGTGGCACTTATGAGGAATCACAAGATGTTTAAAGGAGGTATCATCCAGGCTTCTCTACCTTGGAACTGTTGGGTCTTCGTTGCAGGACATCCTGCATACTGTAAGATGTTTGCAGTCTCCACAGCCTCCACCCACTAGATGCCAGTAGCACACATACCTTTCTCTCTCTCTCTCCTGGAACATTTCACTTATGATGGACCTAGATCCATACAAATAATATAATTTGATTCTTTTAAATTTTTTATTAGTTATTCTCTGTATTTACATTTCAAATGTTCTTCCCTTCCCCTTGCTTCCATGAAGGTGCTCCCTCTCCCAACCACCCTCTCCACCTCAGCACCTTGGCATTCCCCAACACTGGGAAAATGCTCCTTCACTGAACCACAGGCCTCTCCTCCCATTGATGCCAGACAATGCTGTCCTCTGCTACATATGCACCTGGAGCCATGGGTCTCTCCATGTGTGCTCATTGGTTGGTGTTTAGTCCCTGGGAGTTCTGGAGGGTTTGGTTGGTTGATAATTTTGTTCTTCCCATGGGGTTGCAAACCCTTTCAGCCCTTCAGTACTTTCTCTAGCTCCTTCATTGGGGGAATCAACAAGACTGATAAACCCTTAGGCAGACTAACTAGAGGGTGCCAAGGGAGTGTCCAGATTAACACACATGCCTTCAGCTGAGGCAGAGCATCTCCAGGTGCGGAGCAAGGAGAGAGCCTTTAGTGAAGATCCTAGTCAATAAGTATTTTATAAGTTCCTCCCCCTGGGCGTTTATGGCCTCAGATGGCTTCCCTGCAGACTGCTCCTCCCCAGATTAGCTAAGCCTGTCTCTTGATTTATCTGTATATGTGTCCCTGCCTTCTTTTCTCTGTACTACCCATGCCTTGTTCAACTGTATGCAACAATTTCATCCTTCAGTTCAACTGTATATAGTACAGTACACAATACTGTATATATAGAGAGATTCCTGGGTGCTGAGATTTCTCCATCAGAGAGCCCGGTCCCTCTGGCTCCAGATTTTCTGTTTGCTTTTTCCTTCATTCCCTCACCAGTCAGGTCTGTCCTTGGAGCCATGCAAAGGATGTGGCATCCAGGAACTGTCACAAGGACAGGATAAAAGTGACTGCACGGTTGAGAAACGCTTAGACATTTAGAAGCATGGGAAGAGAGTCACTAGAGTTAAATACAAGAATATACGCACTTCTTAAAGACACAGGAAAAATTGGGATCAATTTGTAGTAGTCATTCAAAGAGGGAAAATGAACATCAATAGTTACCATTTCAAATCCATTAGGATGTCTATCCAAAAACAAAAGTAGTCCTGGAGGCATATACCTGCCTCAGTTCTGTTCTCAGGGTTCTGAGGCAGGAGGATTCCGCTACCCAGAAATTTGAGACAAACCTGGGTAATCTCACCAAACTGCATCTTGAAAAAGAAAGGGAAAATGAAAGTTTGGCAGTGCTGTAGAAAAACTGGGGCCTGTGAGTCACTGCTGGAGCTACTGTGGACACCAGTTCAGTGTTTATGAAAAAGTTTAAGAACGGCTGGAGAAATGGCTCAGTGCTTTAGGCACTGACTGCTCTTCCAGAGGTCCTGAGTTCAAATCCCAGCAACCACATGGTGGCTCACAACCATCTGTAATCGGATCCAATGCCCTCTTCTGGTGTGTCCGAACATAGCTACAGTGCACTCATAAAGAAATAATTCTTAAAAAAGAGTTTAACTATCACAATTGCAACCCAGCAATTCTAGATGAATACTTGGAGCAGGACTCAGGTACTTACACCTCAGCATCCACAGCAGTAACTCCTGTCTATCGGCAGCTGCATGGAGGGTGGGTGTGCATGTCGTATGCCTACAAGGGAACTGAACCCATAAAACGTGAAGTTCTGGAGGATTATACAGCAAGAGAGGAACATTGAAAACACAGTAGTGTTTTCACTAGTAGCCAGAAAGACCTGGTCCCCTTAGAGTAGACCTTTTACCAGGAGATGGGATAGCCCAGGAGGCTGTCTAGTAGCTTACCAACCTAATATTTGGTATGACAAGAAAGTTCCGGAAGTGGGTAGTGCTGACTGAGGCATGTATAGCCTTGGATGTGCCTCTTGGGGTAGGGTTTGAAATGCCCCGTTCTCCAGGAGTCTGTGTTTGAATGCATGCTCCCTAGTTTTGATACTGTTAATGATACTGTTTTAGAAAATGGTGTACCCTGTATGAAGTGAGGCCTTGCTGGAGGGACTTTGAGGATACTGGCTGGTGTCCTGTCTAGCCAGAGATCTCTGCGTCCGGACCCACCAAGATGTGAAGGATTCATCAGCACATGTCCCCACTGCTGCAGGGGACTGACCTCTAATGGGGAGCCTGTGGGTATTACTTCCCTCAAGTAGCTTCTTTGGGGGTATTTTGGTCACAGAAATGTGTAAGTAATAAATACAGGAAGGCAGTACCAAGAAGCGAGGTTGTTGCCGACGCTTAGGCCTTTGGGACTTGTTCACAGGAGGCATGTAAAGGCCGCTGGGGCTGCAGGACGCAGTGCTGTAAGCAGAGCCTCATGGGCCATGGTAGGAGCACATAAGACCAGCATACAAGTAAAAAGGTGAACAGGAAAGGTTAGGTAGGCTCAAGAGGCTTCCAAGGGGAGCAGGGACTTAGGGACAGAGCCAGAGGCCATCCGTGTGACATGCTAGCAAAGAATATGACCATGTTCTACCATGTCCTGGATTGGTGAAGCTGAGCTGGAGTTAATGGCTGAATTGTTATATGGGGACATTTCGAGGCACTTCATTAGGATGTGGTGTGGCTTTTGCTCACTCCTTTTAGCCAGATTGAGGCAGGGAGGAGGGAGCAGACAAATGTAAAAAGTACAGTTTTATCGGGAAAGGAACATGACCCCAGTAGCCGACAAGGCGACTGTGGGCAAAGTGACTGCAGTTACCAAAAAGACCTTGTGCTGGGACAATGGAAATTGTGTCTCGGGGACAAGGCTTCACCAGTAGGTTTGAGGGTGCAGTAATATAAACCCATTTTTTTTTAAACTTTGATTTCGAGTGTCTGAAAAGACAGCCTCCAAAGTACCCTGCTCCAAAATGGTCACTGAGAGAAATCTGTTGCCTACCTCTGTCACACAGGTTCTTAAAGGCCACTGCAATTGTGGCCCGGGGAGGCCAGGCACCATCTCAGACCTGAAGCAGAGCTTGGTATCAGCTGCATGGCGCTGGTCTTACAGTTGTGCTGGTTACAAGAGACAGGATGATGAAGGTTGTGTTTTGGTTCCTCAGAAGAAGCAGGGTGGTGTGTAGCGGGATGGAAGATGAAGGACAAGTTCCAGGATGCTTGTGGATGGAGACACCAAGATGCTGGAGATGCCAAGGGAGGCTGCATACACCAGAAGCAGCCAGCCCAAGAGAGAGGCATGTGTACTTCAGGCCATAGGACTGTGGGAAGAGGGCTCTTCCAAGCTCTTAGAACCCACATGGAATCCAAGATGCTAGACACAGATACGGGTTAAGTATGCGCTCGTCAGAGTCTTGTTCTTGCTTTGCTGATTCCCCCCACTGTGTGGGAAAGGAAATGTTTATCCCACCATGGTATTTTGGAAGTATGTAATTTGTTAACAGTAGCTCACAGCTAGAAAGATTGTCCTAAGATCTCATAAGAGACTTTGGCTTTTGAACCATGTTAGAGTGAGTGCTAAAGAGACTTTTACCAAGGAGTGTCACACACACCTGTAATTTAAGTAGAGGCAGGAGGACGGCTGCAATTTCAAGGCCAGCCTGGTCTATGTGCTAAGTCTTGGGTCAGTCCAGGCTATGTAGAGAAACCCTGCCTTGCAGGGGAGGGGGAGAAAGAAACAAACAAATACTGCAGAGATCTTTAAAGTTGAATGTGTTTGGCTTTAAGAAATGAGCTTTGAAGGCCAGAGGCAGAACATGACAGTTTGGATATGAACATGTACCCATGGGGTCACGTGTTTGGACACTTTGTCCCCAGCTGTCGGTGGTGACTGTAACCACCTACTTTCACTACCATGGGCTTCTCGAATATGGAGCCAAAATGACCCAGCCCTCCCCTGTAAGTTCACCCAGCATCAACAAAAGTAACTAATGAGATACTTAACTCAAATTATTATTATTTTTTATTATATGTAAGCACACTGTAGCTCTCTTCAGACACACCAGAGGAGGGCATCAGATCTCATTACAGATGGTTGTGAGCCATCATGTGGTTGCTGGGATTTGAACTCAGGACCTCTGGAAGAGCAGTCAGTGCTTTTAGCCACTGAGCCATCTCTCCTGCCCTCAAATTATTAGTTTTAAAAACACTAGGCGCGTTTAGAATTTAAAGTCAGCTTGTAAGACATTTAGAAGGAAAAATAAAACCGGAGGTTACAAAATTTACACATTCATGAAATTTTAAAAGTTATTACATAAGCCAGACATAGCAGCACATGTATTCTCAAAGTGACATTACACTCAGCTACATGGAGAGGAGTTTTGCAGCCTGGGTGACAAGGGACCTTGCCTCAACAACAGTGACAATTTGGCATAAAATTGTGGCACTAACCTGGTGCTTAGGTTTGTGTTGGTTGAACCTGGACAAATTTTAGAAAAAGGCATGTGTGCATGTGTCTGTAGATATGTCTGCATGTGTGTATGTGTGGGTGTGAATGCATGTCTGCATGACTGTGCTTGTGTGCATATGTGTGTGTGCAGGTATGTGTGAATGTGTGTGCCTCTGTGCATGCATGTGTGTGTACATACATGTGCACATGGAAGGACATATAGTGTTCTGTACTACCATTCTTCACCTTAATTGCTTAGGACACCATTTCTCACTGAATCTGGGGCTCATTCCCTAGTGAACCCCTTGTCTAACCTCCAGATCACACACAAAAAAAAAAAGTCTGTGGCCCCTCCAGGCCTTCCATGCTAACATGTCTCCGGCCAGATCCCACAGGGTGGCTCCTACCCTGTGTTGGCATCATCTCCAGGAAGCCCTTTTTGGGCCTTTCCTCAGCTTTTACTTTTTTATATTTATTGGAAGCATGGTGCCTCCAACCCACAGTACCAGTGTAGAATTCAGAGGACAACCTTCAGTAATTGATTATTACCTTCTGTTTCCTAGGTTCCAGGAATTGAACTTAGTCCTAAGGCTTAGCAGCAAGTACCTTATCCCACTGAACCATGTCATTGGCCCTCAGCTTTACTTTCTCTACAATGCTGTTTGACCTGTGCCTTTTTACTGTTTATTTATTGATTCTTCATACATTCCAATGCAAATAATGTTCCACCTGTTCCTAAGATTTGCACATGCAGTGCCTCTGCATACTTTCTGAATGAAGAAATACCTGAATAGCTAGTTCCTAGTTTCTAGGGAAATAAAATACTAATTCTCTTTAGTTTTAGAAAATAATTCTTTTAGTGAAATACAGAACCCAGAATGTGAGTGTCACTGGCCTACCTCTGTAATATATGGTGTTTTCTATAACCTTGGGCTTTCCCACCTGACCACTTTGTTTTCAGAAACAACTCTGAGACTTTATTTTTATTAAATAAATGTCTAGCCAAAAGCCTTGGATCATTCCCTGACTAGCTCATAACTTAACTATCCCATTATTCTATTCTAAGGTCTGTCACATGGCCAGTTTCATGCAACTGTCTTCTTATGTGACTAGAGTGAATCTTCCCCATACCTTACTCAAACTTTGCATCCTCTCTCTCTGCTGAAACTCCCACCTCTCTATTCCCTGCCTAAGTTAATAGGCCAACAGCATTCTATTGATGCTTCCATACAGTATAAGAGATTCTTTTCATAGCTCTGGGCTATGTAATCACTGAATGATGCCCAGGCCACTGCAGAGATGAAGATAGGCCAGACTCAGCGCAGTAGACATGGAGGTGTGCTTGTAAGATTAAGTCCACAGTGTCTTAATCAGAGATTGTATCCAGGTTGCCGGCAAGCTGGGTTGTAACTCTGTTGGTACAGTTCTTGCCTACTGTATGAAGTCCTGGGCCCCATCCTGTGGTGGTCTGAATAAGAATGACTCTTTTAGGCTGTCTGAATGCATGCTTCAAAGTTGGTGGAACTGTTTGGGAAGGACTAGGGGGTGTGGCCTTGTTGGAGATGTGTCACGGGAGTTCGGCTCTCAGATTTCAAAAGCCTTCACCATTCACAAGTAGATCTCTTCTTCTCTCTGCTTTGTACCTATGGATCAGATGTAAACTCTAGGGAGCTGCTACAGTGCAATACCTGCCTGCCTGCTGCAATGCTTCCCACCGTGGTGGTCATGCACTCACCTCCTAAAATCATGAGCCCCCAAATTAAGTGCTTTCTTTTACAGGTTGCCTTGGTCTTGGTGTTTTGTCATGGCAAAAGAAAAGTAACCAAGATACATTCCCAACTTGTACAAATTCGGTAGTACAAGTCTAGACTCAGCACTTGGGAGGAAGGGGTCCACAAATTCAAGGCCATCCTCTGCTACACGCAAGTTCAAGGCCAGCTTAGGCCACATGAGAGTTCTCAAAAAAGCAGCAAAACACCCAGCACCTTAAGGTGACAGGCCTCTTCTGGAATGTCACAGTTGCAACTACACACTATCTTTGTTCACTCCTGTGAGATACTTTGTATGTAAATGCTAATATCACCTAATGGGGTCTCCATTGGAATTATATCCTAATCCATTGTGTACTGAAGGAGGAGTTAGGTTTAGAAATCCTTCTTCAGTTGTTCCTCTGCTACTGTGTCTACAACTGCCCTCGCCCATGTCACCAAGGATAATTCCTTTTTATATAGACATCTTCATTAAGGGGAGAATGGAAAGATGCTGGCTAACTTAAAAGATGTCTCTCTGATTTGTTTTAGAGGAAGTGCATTCTGTACACATGAGAGACTCTGGGTGGAGAGGCATTGTGGCGGTTGAGATGCACCTGGGAGCAGCTAACTGCCCCCGCTTCTACCACAGCTCTGCATGGCAGACTGAAGCACCAGCCACCGTGGAGCCTCATCTCTTCCAGAAGAGGCTGTCTGGGCTCTGTGAATCCTCTGCTCTTCAGCTGTGGAGTTCCCTCCTGGGGCCTTCTGTATTCAGCCTCCAGGTACACTTAGGGCCTACCCTAGCCAGACTGGGAAGAAAGGATGACACTTAATTCCCATTGACCTCTGTTTTTATCTTCCTGGAACGCCAGCCCTTGATACAGTTAATGGAGCATGGGCTTATGCCAACCACACTGTTAAGAGTTTTGGTCTGTAGACATAGCTGGTACAGTACTTGCCTACAACAATGCACAAAACCCTGAATTTGATCCCCAGCACCAATAAAACAGGCATGGTAGCACACATCTGTAATTCCAGCACCTAGGAGGTAGAGGCAGAAAGATAAGAAGTTCAGGGTCATCCTTGGCTACATATTGAGCTTGAGGCCAGCCTGGGCTACATGAGACCCTTTTTCAGAAAACAACAAATGAGCAGCAGATGTGTTGAGGGTCCTCTGGAAGAGCAGCTAGTGCTCTTACATGCAGAGCATGTCTGCAGACCCTCGGCTGTTTCCTGTCTGTCTTGAGCTCTGGCCCTGCTGAATGCTTCATGAAGATGGAGTGAGGCAGTGATCAGCTTGTGTGTCTCCGCTGTTTTATGCATATGTGTGCACCTACTGGAGCTTATGTGCACTACAAGCATGCAGGTGCACACAGAAGCCAGAGATCACTGGAGCCCTTGGACCTGGAGTTGCAAATGGCTGTGAACTGCCCAGTGCAAGAGCGCTGGGAATTAACCAGGTCGTTTGCAAGAGCAGTTCTCAACCACTGAGCTAGCTCACAAGCTCCTGCATTTAGGGCTCATCTATGTGGTAGCACACACCCACTGCTTTTCTCTCCCCCTCCCCCACTATTCCAGCGTGTGCATATTAATTCTGTTTACCCCCTCATAAATCGACAGGAGGCTTGTAATCATTCCTTTGCTACTGTATAGGATGTTAATGTGGTGACCATACACACTTTCTATCGGGGTATAGATTTTCAGTTCAGTGTGTCCGCAGTGGAAGAATTAACGGGTCATACATATCCCTGTGTTTAACAATGTTAAGACATTTCAAAGCGAATTCAAGTGTGGGCAGTGCTTCACAATCCCACAATCCCTAGCTCTCCATCAACCTTGGCTCCCCTCTACCTTTGATGTCCTGTAGGGACTTCTAAGGGTGACTTTGCTTTGCTCTGTGGCTGATGGTGCTGAACACACTTCCATGTGCTTATTTTTCCTTCTTTGGAAAATGTGTACTCAGAGTTTTGCCCACTTTGAAATATGTTGCTTTTATTGGTTTTCTTTTTGTTTATCACTTTTTTGATTTTTCTTTTTTTTATTACAGCTTCTCGTCTTCCTTCATGCTGGTCTTTGTGTAGCCGATGGTGACCTCGAATTCTTGGTTCCCTTGCTTCTACCTCCCCAGTGCTGGGACTATATATGTGTCCCACCCTGCCTGTCTTGGTTGTCACTTATTGTTGAATTGTAAGAATCATTTACATATTTTGTATACAGATTTCCTTGTCAGATATATGACATCCAAATGTAGCAAATATATTTTTTCTATTCTATTAACCGGCTTTTCCTCCTTCTTAATTTGTTCTTTGAACTACCAAGTTTTCACTCTAATGAACTTCACGATGGTTTGTTTGTTTGTTTTTAATTAGTATTTTTAAAAGTATGTGGAACATATGTGGAGGACACCTTGAAGGAGCTGGTTCTCTCTAATATGTGGGTCCCAGGGACCAGACTCTAGCCCTCAGCTTCCGGGCAAGCATCCGAACCCACTGAGCTGTCTTCATGTTAGAATTGTTTTAGTTTGATAGGGACTTTGCAGAGTCATTATGCCACAGGCACCAGTCCCCTGTTGTTTCAGCTTTATTAACCCCGTGTGCCCGCAGTAACTTAGCTACAGGTTCCATTCCATCTTACGTTTTCCTCTATTATCCTTTTTTTTTTTTAATTTTTGTGATCTTACAGTCTAACCTAGAATAACACACTATACTTAGATAGGTGCTTTTTTTCTTCTTCTTAAATTCACCTTTTGGCTTTTTGAGCTGGGAATCTTACCATGTAGCCCAGGCTAGCCTGCAACTTGAACCTTCCCATCTGCCTCCCCAGTGCTTTTTGGAATTTACTTTTCGAACCTGTGGAATCATTTACTACTCACAACAATATCATTATCTTGACCTATAGTTTAGAAAATTAAAGATTGGGGCTCAAAAAGCTTGCCTAAAATTTAGAGAGAATAAGTAGAGACTTTTCCTCATCTTTATAATAAATGCCAAATTCTGGCTCCTCTTGGCTCTGCCCATTCCTTTTCTGAGAGATAGTCAGGGAATAGGTGGATGCTTTTGGATACAAGTGGATGAAACCCCATACATTAATCTGGAGTGGAAATCACGTGCACCTTTGGGGTTTTGACAAAAGTCATCAAGCCCCTTTTATCTGCTATACTGACTTCAGCAATAAGTTGCTAAAATTTTTTCTTGATGTTATCAACCATTTTAGTAACTGTTCTGGCTAATGACAAACATCTATCAAAAGCAACTTAAAGAGGAAGCATTTATTTGGGCTCACAGTTTGAGGGCACAGTCCACGGCAGGAGCAGTGGAGCAGGAGTGTGAGACATGGTTCGTCCCCATCAGAAATCTAGGACAGTTAGGGCTCACTGATACACTTTCTTCTTTAACCCAGGACCCCAGACTGCGGGGTGGCGCTGCCCACATTGGGGAGATTTCCCCCGCCCCCATCAAATCCTCTCTGGAAACACTCTCACAGTATGGTTGACAATATTAACCTTCTTACTTTTCGTTTGCTTGGTTTTCTGTTCATGCTCTTTCAGTACAGCATTCTGTAGTCGGGCTGGAGATGTAGCAGACTTGCCTGGCATGCAGTGGTTCAGTCCTCAGCGTTGGGCGGAGGGCTCGAGGCCAGCCTGGGACGCATGAGAAGACAAGCTTTCTCCAGATGTGCTCTGCGAGCTAGAATGTCTGCAGGGGAGGGTGCCTGGCTCTCAAGGACCACGTGCTCTTACTTGTCTGGAAAGGTTTTCAATGTTACTTGATTGATGTTTTGGACGTGTACGCCAGACTTGCTCCGTACAATCTCTACGTCGTGAAACGTCAGTGCTGTTCCAGCGGAGACTCCTCCCACTACATCCTTTCAGTGAGGACTGTGCTCACTAGAGACGTCGACTTAATTACAGCTTCTATTGCTGCGATGAAACACCATGAGCAAAGATGCTGGGGAGGGAAGGGTTTATTCTGCTTATGTATTTCCACATTATAGTCCATCACTGAAGTCAGGACAGGAACAAACAGGGCAGGAACCTGGAGGCAGGAGCTGATACAGAGGCCATGAAGGGATGTTACCTTATGGCTTGCTCAGCTTGCTTTCTTATAGAACTCAGAACCACAGCCCAGGTTCTCCACCATCAATCACTAATTTAATGCCTCGCAGGTTTGCCCAATAATCCTATGGAGACATTTCTTCTTAACTGACGTTCCCTCCTCTCAGATGACTTTAGCTCGTGTCAACCTGACATAAGACCAGCACAGATGCCTTTTGCTCTCTTCCTTTTCTTTCCTCTCCTCCTTCCCTTACCCCCCGCCATGATTTTCTTAGTGGGATTTTAAGATTTCTGCATTCCAGCTCTATTTTCCCAGGATATTTTATTACAGCAACAGAAAAGCAACTAATACATAACCAAAATAAGTTCTTTTTTAGGCCAGGCATGATGCTGTATGTATGCATTTAATTCTAGCACCAGGGAAGCAGAGCCAATCAGATCTCTGTGAGTTCAAAGCCAGCCCCTACTATAGAGTGAGTTCCTGAACAGCCAGGGCTACACAGAGAAACCCTGCCTCAAAAAACAAAGCAAAAGCTCTTTCCTTTCTCTGTCAGATGTTTTGGTCCAAGCAGTTAATTAGTTGTTTAATGAATTCTTTATTTCTGTAATAACTAATACAGAAAACTGGGCATGAAAACTGTAGTCACCATTGTGAATCCATTGGACTTGAGAATTCATTTAAGAGGCAAACATGCAGGAGCCAGGAGGTGTGGCCCAGAGCCCAGTCTGGTGGAAGCTCTGAAGACCACAGTGCTGGTCTTCTGTTCTAGCCTTTAAACCGTTTGTTTTGTTCTGGAGACTCCAGCCACGTTCTGCTATGGCCTAAAATTTAAGTTCTGTTTAAGAGACTAAAGAGATTTCATGGTAGCATTGCATCTAGAACATGTCATGGCTGTTGCTCGCTGCCTTTAGCCAGACTTATGGTGAAATTTAAGATCAATGAACAGAGTAGAAAGATGCAGAAAACATGCAGTTGAGTAAGGAAAACTTTCACTGGGACACTCTTATTTACAGAGGGAGAGCCCTGCGCCAACAGGGACGGATAGGGAAGTGCCTTACCCACACTGGAAAGTCTTTAGCCACACAGAGGCTGCTTTACCCATGGCCTTGGTGGCCTGAGTTTATCCCAAGCTGGATCACCCAAACGGTAACATCACCCAAGTGGTGCTGTTGTTGTAGAAACGCACAAAGTTCTACTGTCATGGGCGCTGTACCAAGGCCCCAGGAAGAAGCCAAGAAGGCTGGGCAGAGTGGACATCAGCCCTGGTGTCTTGCTTTATATCACTAATAAAACACCATGACCCAGATCATGCCTTCGCCAACACAGTATCCTATACTCTCTAAACCGGTGAGCCTAAATGAAGCCTTCCTCCTAGCCTCTTACATAAAGGGAAAGTTCAATAGAGGCCAGATTCTGTGGAGTCTAACATAGACTTTAGAGATTTTTGTTGGGAGCCAAAGAAAAATGCTAGGTCAGACACAGAGGCCATTAATAGATGGCTGTTAAAGGACCCTGACATAGTTCCACACTAGAGTTCTAACCCATGACGCTCTGTGTCCCACAGTATCACGGAGCCCACAGTCAGTGAAACTGCAGTGATCTGCAAGCTTGAAAGTAGGCTTTCTGAAGAAACTTCGGTTTATACCTAAGAGAAGTCCACCACTGTTGCCCTGTCTACAGATGAGGAAGCCAAGCGTCAGGGAGGCCAATCCATAATTCCCAGCATCCTCCAGTCTAGCTCGGGGCCTCTACCATACTCGGCTGCCTCTCAGTTACTCTGAAATTAATCATCTTTCCTGGAGGAGGTGATAAGTAGAAGCCTTCAGGAAAATGACTCAGCAGTGTGTGTTCATAGACCTTAGGAGGGTCTCAACCTTGATTCAATAGTGGACTCCCTCTGGTGATAAACCTTTTTAAAAATAATGTTTTAAAATTTATTCTTTGAGAGTTTCTTATGTGTATACACATATATTTTGACCATATTTACTTCTTTTTCCTTCTTCCCCAACCAACACACACACACACACATACAGACACACACACAAACATACCTATGCACACACATGTACACACACACCGAGACACAGACATGTACACACACATAGGTGTACACACACATACATACACACACATACACACACATACACACTGCACACACATTAGTGCATTACACCCATTAGTGTGTGGATGTAAGGTCATTCACTGGAGCATGGGACACCTACCAGAGTCTAGAGATCCTTCCCCAGAAGCCATCAACTGCCAACAGCTCCTCAGCTAGAGGCAAAGCCTAGAGTCTGAGTCCCAGCCCCAGCCATGCTGGAGCCGTGACTGGTTTCATGCCTTCAGCTGTGAGTTCATGTGCACAAGGCTAGTCATATACAGAGGACACTTTCCTGGTGGTCAGACTTTAAGAAAAAACGTTCCCAAAATTCTTTATGAACAGAAGTGATGCTAGAGGTATCACAGGGTGTGACTCTGGATAATGCTGCAGAGTTCGTGGTGGTCAAACCATCGCAGTACCACCAGACAGGATGGTTGACGAGCTAGAAGTGAGGATGAAATTTCAACCTTCAGCTACTGCATCTGACTCTCAACAGAGATGCCAGAAACATATGTAAGAAAGATGGCCAGGGCTGGCGAGAAGGTCAGAGGTTACAAAGCACTTGCTGTTCTGACAGAGGACCCAAGTTCGGTTCCCAGCACCCACATGATGGTTCACACCCATCTATAAGCACATGACCGGTGCATATACATACACGCAGGCAAAACACTCAACGTATAAAATAGAATAAATCTACAAAAAAAGAAGGGAGGGAGGGAAGGAAAGAGGGAAGGAGGGAGGGAGGGAGGGAGGGAGAGAGAGATGGGCTCTTTAACACATTGTACTGAGATTTTAGTATCCAAGCATACACATGACTGACATCAGACCCCTGTTTTACACCCTGGACAAAGGTCAGTTTTGAATGGGTTAAAGACCCTAACAAACTTTGAAACAAAATATAGGGAAAAGGTTTAAGATGCAGATATTGGCAACTTGATGAATAAGACCCTAGTATATCAGAAAGTAATTGCAAGAGCTGACGGGCAGGGCCATATCAAATTAAAAGCTTCTGCACGGAAAGAAAATGCTTTCCAGAGTGAGGAGAGTGTCTATATACTGGGAGAAATCCTGCCAGCCTTTTATCTGACCAAAATTAATATCCATCATATATAAAGAACCAACCAATTAAATAAAAAAGAACAATTAATCAAATCAATAAATGTCAAACGAATAAACAGCTCACAAAAGGAGTGTAAAATGTCAATAATTACATGGAAAAAGTTCAGTCTCTTTAATGACAAGAGAAATACAAATCAAAACTACATTGAAAATCTCTTTCACTCTGGTCATAATGGCTGTCATCAAGAAAAAAAAATACTGACAAGCATACGAGGAACTGGGAACACTTATGACTGTTGGTCAGAGGATGGATTAGCTTATCCACTATGCAATTCAGTATGGAGGTGCCTCGACAAACCTGAAAATGGAACCATAGGTTCCAGCGATACCATTTCTGCAAATACGTCAGAAATAATAAAAGCCAACGTACACCAGAGACATCCCCACACTGGTGCTCGTTGATCCAAGATCCACAGTAGCTAAGTCGTGGAATTAGTGTGGGTATAATCGATGAGGAAAAAGAAGTGTTGTAATTTTACCATGGAATATTACTCAGTCATAAAAAAGAATGAAAATGTGTCATATGTAGAAAGGTAAATGGAATGAGAGATTATAATTGCATTAAACATAGGGAGCTACAGTCAGAAGACAAACATTCATGTTTTTTTTTTAATATGTAGAATTAGGACATAAGGGTAGAAGGGAGATTATTTGGGAAGAGGAAGGGACCAATGGGGGTTAAGAGAGACCCACAGGTATAGGAATATGATGCAAGTATATGATATGCAAGATTTATATATATAAGTTATATATATAATTAAGTACAATTTTTTTAAAAAAATCACAGTATAATTTATATTGGAAAAGAGAAACACAGGCAGGCAGGCAGGCAGAAAGACAGATAGAGACTATAACTTCCCAGTAACTATAAAAATCACAGCACATCATCTAGATGGACAACTATATAATATAGTCACAGTGTGGGAGATAAACATCTAGATGTTTTTATAAAGCCCAGACTTCACAATGTCCCTAGTGTTTTACTAACATGGTGAAAATGGATGTATATGGGTATATGTTTTTAATTTTCTCTTTTCTCTTTGAAAATGTGTTGCTGGTGTTCAGATGTAGATCAGTTGGTAGAGGGCTTGCCTAGCACTCACAAAGTTCTGGATTCAGTGTCCAGTACCACAGAAAGCCAAGCATGGTGGTGGAGGCAGGAGGATTAGAAGTTTATGGTCATACTCAGGCACATGGCTTTCTAAATAGCAGCCTGAGCTTCATAAGACCTTGCTGGAAAAATCTAAAAAACATTTTTTTTTTTCAAAGAGGCTGTTTTATCTGCCCCGCTGCTACAGGGACTTTATTTTCTGACCACCTGTTGAAAGTAGACCAAATAAGCCAGCACTGCTGGGGTGATGGGTCTTTGAGGGAGGGGAGGAAAGACTTTATCTCTTCCTATTTTCTGTTCCCTTCACATCTGAGCCCAGGAAAAGCTCAAAGCTTCCCCCTCCGGTGCAAAGAGATGAGATTTTGAATCAACAGAATTGGCCGACTTAAATGTCATTTTAGTTTTTTTTTTTTTTTTTTTTTTTTTTTTTTTTTTTTTTTTTTTTTTTTTTAACAGATCTAGAAAAGAACAAAGGGGCACGTGTTTCTGGGGGCAGACCTGAGCCTAATTAGACCACTTTTTGGATAAAGATCCCTGGAACAAAACCCACTAGATTCTCTGCCTGGAGAACATCACCATGGGAGCAGGGAGTGCGCCCTCCCCCAAGTTCCTCTAATCTGGGAATCCCTTCTGAAGGCCAGAGAGATCACTGGGGCTGACCCCCAGGACCCCTAGTTTTTACCTCCCCTCTAGATACTGGGTCAGACATTCCTTCCAGAGCTGGGTTTTGTGGGTAATTTTTAAAAGTTATGACACATAGACTCTTCCATTTAGAATAAAGTGTTTCACCAAACATCCTGGAGGAAGTGATGAAACTAAAAAGAAAAATAAACGCGTTTTTTCTCTCTCATTACTTTTTCCATTCACTAAATAAAATTGACTCTTTTTTCCGTGAGAGTTCACACTGGGTCTGTCTCTGTAAGAGTCACACTGTTCAGCCCACACATGCTGTGATATGTTATTTACCCAGTCTCTTCTCAGGAACCTCTCTCACATGTGAACCCTGAACACCAGCCCCTCCCTCTTCAGATCTGTGAAATCTGTCTTATACAGATTAACATTTTAGCGATGCTATAAAGTAATGCAATTTAAACATGACAGTCAGAAAAGGGTCATTAAAAGGAGATCGCCTTTGTGCTTAAAAGATTGTGCATCAGCATATGAGAGGGTTTGCCCGGACTGGCGTCTAGCCCTATAATACCAGCCCTTGAGATTGACTACTGACTATTAATCATTGCAGTTTTGAAGACAACTTGGTATACATAGTAGCTTCCACCATAATTAAGGCTACTTAGTAAAAACTTGTCTCAAAAAGGGAGGGCAGGCAGTGGTCTGTTAGACAAACTAATGTTGAGGTTTATACATGGAAAAGCTAAGATTTATCAGCAAATAAAAATTGAGGCTAGGAGCTGAAGAGATAGCTCAGTGGTTAAGAGCACTGGCTACTCTTCCAGAGGTCCTGGTTTCAATTCTCAGCAACAATATGGCAGCTCCAAACATCTGTAATGGGATCTGATTCCCTTGGTTGGTGTTCATTAAGGCAGAGCACTCATGTATATATAAAATGAGTAAGTACATCTTTTCATTTTTTTTAAGTTGATTCTATGTCACATAGGACAAAAAGGAACACAGGAGAGGAGTTCTGAGATGTCTCCTGAACACACATGGGGTCTCTCAAGTACACTCACGGGGGAGGGGGTACAGTAAAACATTTTAAGAGAGGCAGGCTTTACTCCTGGTGCACATCACTTTGTTTATTGCTGTGTTTCTCCTTAGCTTACCCTCTGGCTTTTGCAATGCCATTGACCATGAGTGACAGCCATCACATCATACTCTAACTGATGTCATTATTTAAATATTGTTTTAATCAGCTGCTACTCATAAAAGGAAGATGATCATGAGAGTCAAGTTCTGGGGAATTAAACTGAGGTTGTGGGCTTTGGTGGTCAGCACACTCACCCTTTTTTCAGGGACAAGTATCTGATTGCTAAGTTTAGATGTCACACAATTACCACTTTGTATTTCTTTGAATTTAAATAATTTAGAAAAAGAACATGCACTCCCTCTTTTTTCCTCTGTGCTCACTAAGATGGTTCCTCCAAAGACAAAAATCAAATAGGCTTATATTTTTTAGTACTAGAGAACAATATGCCAGGGTGTGGCCATTGCTCTAACAAACACAATGGCCCCTTCCAGTCTTTTTGCTATTTATTCATATGAATTCTTTGGCTTACGTATTACCCAAGATTCTACCTATAACACTTCCAGTAAGTATCAAGAACCACGTAAATACTCACTGTTGGACTTAGAAACCCCACTCTTAAAAATGGATTATAAAGAAAGAGTCTGAAGTGGGGGCATAAAATGGGTTCATCTCCCGCACCATGCACACATGAACAAAGAAAAGGAGGAAATGGTGTTAAGAAAACTTACATCACACTATTTAAAAATAAGGAGGAGGGAAGAAGAGAAAGGGAGAAAGCTCAGTGCTTAGGCAAGAGTGCTTAAGAAAATTACAGTTAACAGATCATTCACAGCATTTAAAATGGCAAAAGATTATTATAATTCTAAAAATATATTTTTGCTCACTTAAAAAAATTATACATATTATTAATATTATACATATTATAATAATCCTATACAGTGTATTAATGTCATGATTTTTCCCCTGAAGTAAATTTTACTTTAGAAAATTTGTGTCCTATAAAATAAATATGCTAGGAAAAACAATACACCAACTATAGCTGTGATTTATTTAAAAGGTACAGCTATGAGATTGCTTTCTTTTTTTCAGGAATAGACTACAAAACCTGGAAAGTTTTGTGGGGGGTATTTTTTCCTTATCAGATTGTAGGTAATGCACTTTATAATGCTTTTAAATATCTCCATAGACCTCATCTTATATCTTACCTATTTCCTTCAGCCTCACATCCCAGATGAACCTGTGAAGAGGAGCATTGAAGGACATCCCCAGCACCCTTCTGACTGAAGGTCAGACTCCTGGTGAGAAACTGCTGGCAAAGTTGAGCTAGCTTGCCCATGGTCACGGGTTGGTTTTGGCAGAACTCGGACTGATAATCACATCTGCCTTCAAAGTCATGAAATCCATTTCCCTCCTGGTAACATCTCTGAGCAACTCAAATAGGCAAACACTACCAGAATGCATGCTGGGAGTGGGAGAGGCACCCTCGCCCCTCAGGGCTTTCCCAATCTGAATCGTCGTCCCTCCAGGAGAACATTATAGCCTTAAACACTGGGGAAAATCAGCAGCCAGGATTAATACCATCTCCTTATCTTTATTCATGTTTCAAGTCTTTTGTTGTTTGAAACCAAGTCTAAGTGTCTCTGTGTGGCCTTTTGGCCTTGGCCCCTCGAGCACTGAGGTATTACTGGCAAGAACTGATACCTGCTGTCTTTATCAATAGCTAGATGACATGGTTCTTTGGATAAACAGGTAACTGGCCAGATACTGTTTGGAAGATGAGATTATTTGGCATTAGGCATCCACAGGTGCATTATTAATGTGACTTTTTAAACAAATCAGTAAATTGCTTGAAAACCTAGTGGATTCAATTGTTTCTCATGCACCTTACTGCTCCTAATCAGATCTCTGTCTCCAAAGCGAGAAGAGGGACCCTTCTGGCCAAGGGAACAGTAAGAGGAGGAGAAGAGGTCTCATGGTACCTCGGTTCTCTCTTTAACCTTCAGTTTGGCAATAAAACGAACAAGAGGTGAAGTCACTAAGTTCTTTGAAACATCTTCTCCAAGCCAACCTCTTAACCTTTCTGGGTCCCTTTCTCCCTGCCTTCCTCCTATGCTCCCAAGTATAGGAATCATTCCTCAACACCCCAATATACCTCAGAGATGTCCTACCCTTACTAACTGCTTTGATGCCTATTTATTTAGTTTAAGCGTGGGGGATTCAGCAGCCTCTGACTGCTCCAGAGGACCCTTGCTCCAGTTCTTATTGGTCAAATCAGAAATCCCAAGAGCCATCAACAGCAAGTAGGAAGTGAGATGATTCTCCGGTTGGTCAAAGGAGGGCTTGGTATTCAGTGCTGGTGTGCCTTCACAGAGCCTCCAGCAGCACTTAAAGAAACTGCTCACTAGTCACAGAACCTGGGTGGGAAAATTTGACCCGGAGCTTTTATGGAAAAACAAAAACCAACCAACAAGCAAACAAAAAAGCAACTATTCTACCAACTATTCTGTGTTTTGCTTAATAAAAAATTGAAATGTATCATTCTTGCAATTTTCTTTTGAAATTTTGATTTTCCCTGTCCAAAAAAAAAAAAAAAAAAAGACAACAAGGCAAAAGATTGGCTTTGGGACTAATTTGAGATAGTTGCAAAGCACACGATAAATAAATTGACAAAGTGCACAGTAAATGAATTATTAAAGGCCTGATTTGCCTTTAGCTAATTCAGTATGTGGGATCTTTCTTAAATTGCATACCTCTGCATTCATTTATAAAGAAAGTGTGTACTGAGAATCCTGCTCCCGAGGACTGGTTACAGACAGGTTGTGTGCCCTAGCACCTAACAGTGGTATAGACCGTATTGATTAAATGCCTAATTTATTAAGTCTTGAAGAAATGCTATGCTAGCCAAATATTTTGCACACATTTACATTTTTACAGTGAAAAGTGTCATTGACTTTTCCCCACAGAAAGAGCTTTTTCTTGTAACGACTTTAGACTAGTCTAAAATATAATAGTTGCAGGGTTAGTTCATTGTCAGGTGCGGGGCAAAAGAGTGCAAATCCCGAGGGTTCATTCTTCAGAACCAGCAAGGCAATTCGCTTCAACACAGTCTTTGTAATCTGCGGGGCGTCACCTGTCTTCCAGGAGCTCATTTCATAATTTTGATGCACGAAAATAGCGCTTAAAATCCAGCCCAACTCACTTGGAAGAGCACTGTGCTGACAAAGACTTCACCCCTGCGAGGCGAGGCGAGGGTGCACAGTCAACAGACTACACAGCACAATAGTCTCAAATGGTTGTATTTTTTATTTGCTGAAGAGTGAGGTTTGAGCTCCTCCCTCCCCCCCCCCCCGCGCCCTGCCATCAATAGTGTTAATTCCACGCCTCCACTGAGGGCAAGGCCACGGTGGGCAAAGCCTTCATTTTGCAGTGACACCAAATGTCCCCCTGGCCCAGTACCCTGCTGCGGCCCAAGGCTCCACCCCTCCAAACCCATCCCAGCCCGGACCAAGCTCCCGAGTCTCCTTTAATTTCCCAGCCCCGACCACCGGAAGCGAGCGCGAGGCGGGGGGTCGGGTGGGGAGGACGCACCCACCGGTGCCGCTGGCGCCCGAGGGACGCGCCACCAGCCCGGCCCTTGTTCACCGGGCTCGACGCTCGCCCACCTCTTCCAAATTTAACCGTTACCTAAATCCGAAGGGAAATGAGCAAACCTCTGGGATTGGGTGTCAAGGTATTTTCAGCTTCGTTGGGCGTATTTATCCTCAAGTGTTTCCACAACAAGTTATTTCGGGGCCCGAGGCGCAGGTTTCGCTCTGCGGACGCGGTGGCCAGTGGCCCGGCTCCAGGCCGGCGGCACCGGGGTCCGGTGATTCACGGCTGCGATCGGGGAGCGACGCTGCCCAAGCGGGCGACAGGGTTGGGGTGCCGACAGCCAGAGGGTCCAGGAACGGTGAGAGCTGTCTGCTCCCAGCCCCCGCCGCTCCCGTCAATCTGTGTCCTGAATCTGTGACTTCTCTCTGCGGAAGTCTCCAGGAGCCAAGAATACTTCGTTTTTCTTTCTAGTCATTTCTAGTGCTGGGTTCTCAGACATCCCGGGGACCTCATAGATACCCCCGCAGTCCCACAGACAAGTTGGGAGGGCTGCTCAGGGGTGCCCGGGAAGTTGGCTACATGGATACCCACCTCCTGTCGCCTCCTGACCCCTTGCGCAAAGGAGGCTCTGGCCCGCTGTCCCACTGGGGGATGGGGACGGGGTTGAGAAGGCTAGTAAGCGCCTCTAACGCTCAGGAAGTGAAGTTTGCGGTTTTGGGGGCTGAGCTCGGAAGGAGATTAAAAAAAAAAAAAAAAGTCAGAGAGACAGATCAGTCTCTCCCGAAAGCAAGATTCAGTTTGCACACTCTCAGAGCTCGATGCCCGCGCCCTGACCCCGCAGGTAGGTTTGCTGAACTGCTGTGTCTTCCGCCCAGGCGGGGGTGGCCTCGAGGACTGGTAGGAGGACATTGACACTGTGGGGACGTCCCGAGGGCGCAGGCGGGTCCCCATTCTGCCCACCTGCTGCAGAGCTCAGGCTGGCTGCTGGGTTCTGAAGCCACCTAAGCGGTGGAGCGAAAGATCTGGAACAGAGGGCCACACGGTTTGGCGGTTAGATAGGAGAGTGGGATCCACGCAGGAAGGAAACATCTGGTGGGCATGTGGCGGCAGCTGGGCGCTGGAGGCCGCCTCCTGAGCGCCTTGCCTCCAGCTCCCAAATTCCCAGCCTCAGATGACCAGGGGAAGCCTGGCGGGCCGCTGAGCCAGGAGCGTGCCGCCCCGCCCCCTGGACGCCAGCTGCAGCACGAGGTCGTCTTCCCACGCGCTGGGCCTCCTTGCCATCCCCCTACCCCTCCTACCCGGAACCCAGCAAAGCCCTCCGAGGCGTAGGTTTGTGGCCTGGGCGAGGACGCCACCTCTGTGTCTACCCCGTCCCGCGTGGTGCTGACACGCAGACCCAGCGCGGGACCAGGCAACCCTGCTTCCCACGAGTCTCCTTCCCGGCTATCGCGGGCCCGTGGCCCCCCATAATCCTTTGCCCCGTTTCCCTGCTCTTCGTGTTTGCTTTGAGAATTGTGGTTTGGTTGGAGTACCTGGCTGTACAGACAGGGGGTGCGGGGAGATTGAAGCGTGGGAGCCCGGGTCCTGGGAGCCAAGCCAGACCAAGGCATGGGACACTCTCACCCCAAGGTATCCCGGAGCCTTGGTCTCAGGCAGCACCACCCCCCACCCCCCAGCAAACTTTTCTGCTCACTTCTCCGGGAAGCCCACACGTTAGGGCTGGGGATGCGGGAGTCCTTGGGCTCCTTTTGAGTGGGGATGACAGGCTGTGTTCCGTTTGGTGCCCCGGGGGCAAAGAGGGTCCCGTTCCGCAGTCTGAGCCTCACAAAGCCCAAGGACCAGGGGCGTGCGCCGGCCTGTGCCGCCACTGTTCAGCCTCCCTTGCCTCGGACCGCGGAGGCTGGCGGATTCGTTTCACCCTAGGCCTCTCTAGGGTCGCCCTCTGAGCGGGTCAGGAGCCGGGACGCAGTCGCGGCCCCGCCTCCACGCAGGGCTCAGGTTTCGACCTGAGATTAGGTGAACTGATTGGGGGGTTAAGGAGAGCGACTCCAGCTCTGGGTCGCGCAGCCTCCGGGACCCGGGCCTCCTGGCCACTGCTCACTGGTGCGCGCTCTGGTTTCGTCTTGCTGAACCGCGAAACCTTTCTTGCTCCACAAATGTGGGCGCCGCGTGTTGGCCATTAAGCACGCAGTTCAGGCTCAACTTCCCTAGGACAAGATTTTTGGTGAGCAGATCAGAAAATGCTTCTTTCCCGGGTCTGGAATGTTTCACAGTGGTCGCCGCCCTGGCCAGTGCCGAACTACTATTCCAGTGGGCGTTTCTCCTGGGACAAGTGTTGGTTCTTTGCCACCCTGACCTCACTTTCCTGTCCCTCTGGCTTCCTGCCTTAGACTCCAGCCACTGCAGCACACAGTCCACAGGCAAACCAGTCCCTCAGTCCTATCTAGTACTCCCCCCCCCCCGCTTCTGTTTGTCGTGGGGCTCTCGGAGGTTTTGGCTCCAAGCCCCTTCCGGGTCCCAACCACTGATGCCCCCCTGATCGGCTAAACGAATCCACGCATCCCGGGCGCGCGCAGCAGCCCAGATGGAAGCAGGCGGGCTTGCAAGGTTGATTTGGGATAACGGACCGGTCGTGGACTACTGCTCTCCGGAGAGTGATGATCTAGCTTTGCTAGGGAAGGGGAGGGGCTGGGGCGTGGGCAGGGCAGAGCTAAGGGACCGGAGCCAGAGCCCGGGGACAGGTTTTACCACTGAGTCGTAGCAGTGGCGGCGGAGGCCGGGACTCGCGCCACCTGTCCGAGTGCCACCTGGTGAGCGTGGCGCCTGGGTCCAAGCCCCTCCTCCGGTGGATTCCCTCTCCTCCTCGGCCCTCACTCTCCCTTGGCCTGGGAACCGACCACAACCGCCATCGGTGCTGACCCTCATTTCCACCCAAATTTCCCCTCCTCTCAGAACTCAGAGTAACGGAAGGTCCACACATCCGTCCAGCGGCTGGCCACCATGCCGCGCTCATTCCTGGTCAAGAGCAAGAAGGCGCACAGTTACCACCAGCCGCGTTCTCCGGGGCCGGACTACTCCCTGCGCCTGGAGACCGTGCCCGCGCCGGGCAGAGCAGGTGCGAGGCGCGCAGAGGCCGGGCGGGGCAGCTGCCAGGGACGCTGACTCTGCTCCAAGCCACCTCGCTCCCCAGGAGTCAGGGGAAGCTAACTTAATGCCCCTCGGGTGCTTTTTTGTTTCCTGGTGCTCAGATTTGCCGAGCTTGCCAGAGATGCCCCTGGCGCTCTCAGTCGGCTCTTGAATCCGGGAGGGCTCCGGGGCCGGGTGTGAATGGACAGAGGAGGACGCGGTCGAACCGTTTCATTCGGCCAGGTTTAGGTTTATTTCTCTCCTGAATCTTCACAGACGGCGGCGCTGTGAGTGCAGCCGAGACGGAGCCCCGAGAACGTTTGTCCCCGGAGTCTCAGCTTGCCGAGTTTCCCAACAGAGCCTCCGCGTCCCCCAACAGCTGCGAAGGCAGCGTTTGTGACCCCAGCTCCGAGTTCGAGGACTTCTGGAGGCCCCCTTCTCCCTCTGTATCTCCAGGTAAGGACCCGTTGCGAGGGCTTGTGGCAGAATACAGGGGTGGGGTGGGGTGGGGAGAGCATAGAGCGCACAAGGAATGAAGAGGGTCAGCCTAGGGAGCTGGCTCCAAAGCGAACAGGATTCAAAGGGAGACATCCAGATGTGCTGGACATCTTTTCCGAAATGTCCTCTACCTCCTTGCAAGACCCTTAGCTCCAGGCTGGCCCTTATTTCGTTTTCCAGGAACTGACAGGTGAGGTCTAATGAGCTGGTTCTCTCCTCTGTCTGGCGTTTCTTTTATGCCCAGAATTCACTGTTTAGAAAGTGTCAGATCACAGAATCCAGGACCCAGACCCGAATACCTCAAAGAAGAGACCTGGGCAGCGGGACAGAGCTGGGCACCACACAGGAGAGTGAGGCTGCTGCTGAAAATCTCAGCTCGCTGGCTCAGAAGTTTTCTTTTTCTCTCCTTCTGCTAAGAAGCCCCAGTCTGGGGGAACCAGCATGCTCGGGTTCATTTCCAGGAGCGATTGACTAGGGTTGGTGGGGGTCGCAGCAGAAGCAGAAAGGAGATCAATCCAAATTCTGCCAAGAGCACACAGAATCTCCCTGACACACTGCTAGCCCATTCACCCTCACAAGGGTGTCTTGAAACAGGCCCGCCCAGAATGGAGTGTGTGGCGCATTGACTCGAATTCACTCAGTATCCAGAGGGAGAGGAGTTCTTCCGAAGGTGGTGGCTAGCCCTTAACTGTACTTTTTCCATCAGAAATTTATCAGGGATGGGCGTGCTGACAGTAAACAGCTTCATAGTTTTGAGAAATCTTGGTGCCATTCCAGTTTGTTTAGTCTGATACGCCTAGATAGCCTGGGCCCAAAGGGTATTGGGCGTCTCCATTCTTCATAATCTATTGCAAAGAGAAAAGGGTTGAGTGGAGTAGTACTTGAAAGGACCCTAGGCCTAAACTCTAGGTGCCTGTCCCAACAGGACTAGCAGGTGCTGGAGGCTGGGATGGGTGGGGTCCAGCCAGAGAACCATCAAAACGAATTTACCCACCTCTTCAACGTGTATCATTTTAAGTAACACTTAGGTGCCCTGTCACTGGCCCAGGAAGCCCCGCGGGCCTACCTGATTTTTACCTGGGGTGTCCAGGGGAGGGGGTGCGGGGCGGTACTTGGCTTTCTAACCAACTAGGGTTAGATCACACACTGCGGGCTCTGCCCAGCAGCCTCGAACTTGACCCAACGGCGTCCTGTGCCTCTGCAGCGTCGGAGAAGTCCCTGTGCCGGTCTCTGGACGAAGCCCAGCCCTACACGCTGCCTTTCAAGCCCTATGCGTGGAGCGGCCTTGCGGGGTCTGACCTGCGGCACCTGGTGCAGAGGTACCGGCAGTGCAGCGCGCTGGAGCGCAGCGCCGGCCTGAGCCTCTTCTGCGAGCGTGGCGCGGAGTCCGGCCGCCAGGCCGCGCGCTACGGCCCGGAGCAGGCTGCGGGCGGAGCGGGTGCGGGACAGCCGGGGAGCTGCGGAGCAGCCGGGGGCGCCACCAGCGCTGCTGGCCTGGGGCTCTACAGCGACTTCGCGCCTGCGGCGGCCGGGCTGTACGAGCGCCCGAGCACGGCAGCAAGCCGGCTGTACCAAGATCGCGGCCACGAGCTGCACGGGGACAAGAGCGTGGGCGTCAAGGTGGAGTCTGAGCTGCTGTGCAC
Organism: Micromys minutus; assembly: GCF_963924665.1. NCBI lineage: Eukaryota > Metazoa > Chordata > Mammalia > Rodentia > Muridae > Micromys > Micromys minutus. The sequence goes on from NC_137980.1 coordinate 24,077,640, forward strand.
CCGCCTGCTGCTGGGCGGCGGCTCCTACAAATGCATCAAATGCAGCAAGGTGAGGCTCCCGCGCGCCTGGCCTCGTCAGCCCTGTGTCCCCAGCCCGTGACCCTCCAGCGTGCGCACCCTGAGACACCCCCTCAGCGACCTTTTCCCTTTGCCCCCCCCCGCCCTCAGGTGTTTTCCACACCGCACGGGCTGGAGGTGCACGTGCGCCGGTCCCACAGCGGCACGAGACCCTTTGCGTGCGAGATGTGCGGCAAGACCTTCGGGCACGCGGTGAGCCTGGAGCAACACAAGGCCGTGCATTCGCAGGTAAGCTCGGCGCTGGCGGCCTGGCGGCCTGATGCTGCACTGGGAACCCTTTCCGCTTGTCCTCCGATTAGGCACCAGCCACCGTCCCACTGCCCCAAGACTTTTCACTGCCTTCCGGTGCCCCTTCTGCTTGATCCCGTTGAGGTGTGCAGAGAAACCTGGGTGACAGAGGTCCAGGATGTGCTGCAATCTCAGATTGCTGTGTGGCGCTGCTGTGAGTCTCCAGCGGTGGAAATCTGCTGGAGTTTTGTTGCCAGTTTGTTGCTAATGCCCTGGCTTTACTTTCTATGTTCCCTTCATCCTTCCCAGCTGGCACGGGACGGTCTCCGTTCATGCACAGCGTCCGGCAGTGAATGCTGGCCATTCACTCGTTCGTTTATAACTTGCCTAAATCCAGGGCTTTAGACACCAGAGACTCCTGTAGCACACCAGGTCCTGTATGGCACTTAAAGAGAGGGAGATAAGCAAAATGCTACACAAGTGTCTGTGACAGTGGCCCATCTGGTCCGAACCCCACAGTGACTGGGGAGGAGGGGCAACCTTAAGTGGCTGAGGTCCTGCCAAGGGCGGTATGAAGGGTATAGATGGGTGTCAAAAACGCAGGGCGGAGCCATGCTTTTGCCCTGGGGTGTGGGGGTTGTGGCTGTTAAGTGTTTTGGTAGAAAACGTGTTAATCCGTAGGTGTTGAATGATGAGGTGGAGGGAGGGAGGAGAGAGCTTCTGGCTTTGGGAGATCAGTAGGTGTTTGGGAGAGAGAGGGGTGGGGAGAGAGAGAGGAAGGAGGAGGAGTGGGAGGAGTGAAGGGAGGGAGGGAGAGAGGAAGGAGGAGAGGGAGAGAGAGAGAGAGAGAGAGAGAGAGAGAGAGAGAGAGAGAGAGGGAGGGAGGGAGGGAGGGAGGGAGGGAGGGAGGGAGGGAGGGAGAGAGAGAGAGAGAGAGAGAGAGAGAGAGAGAGAGAGAGAGAGAGAACATAACAGCCGCACACTTTTCCCTCCCTCCCCCTTCCCCCCTTCCTCTCTGCTCTGCAGGAACGCAGCTTTGACTGTAAGATCTGTGGCAAGAGCTTCAAGAGGTCATCCACGCTGTCCACACATCTGCTCATCCACTCGGACACCCGGCCCTACCCCTGTCAGTACTGTGGCAAGAGGTTCCACCAGAAGTCAGACATGAAGAAACACACCTTCATCCACACAGGTGAGCTAAGCCGGGGCTTGTCTGAGGTGCTTGGAGGACAACATGACTCTTCTTCATATTCTGGCTCCAGTGAGTGGTAGACACTTCTCCCCAGAGTGAACCTGGTTTGTCCTTGGGTCTGAAGGAGTATCTTCCTCTGTGTTAACAACTTTGCTGCATTAAGCCCTCCCAGAGGTCCATGTAAATGTTTACTAGAGATTTCGGGATTTATATATTCCTCCTACACTTCGTGTTTTATAGGGGCTTACTTTGAGTAGAAAAAGAAAGGCAAATGTTACCAAGTTTCCTGATGAGTCTCTGTTGACAACTCCAGGAGACAGGAACTGTCTCCTTAGCCCCATTGTAGAGATGAGGAAATCAAGGCTCAGAAGGATGAAATAACTTACCCAGGATTACAGGGCTCAAGTTCAGGTTTGCTGGTCTGAGCTCTCAAACTCATACAGTCTCAACTTTTTTTGTTGTGTAGGAGACTTTTCCAGCAGTGAGAGCTGGTTAGGGAGGAAACACCTATTCTTGTTGGTTGTTCTTTTGAACTATCCCTTACCTGTTACAGTACTTTAAGAACACCCACGTTCCAGACTGCTCATTTTCCTTGGTCCTTTCCTGCTGCTCCACCAGTAAATTGGGATCCTCTTACTCAGTCAGCGAACTCTCAGTTTCAGTACCTATCAGTTCCCTGGCTTCCAGCCTGGGACGCCTTCCTTAACACACCAGGAGCTGGTGGGTGGTCTATGTGTCAGGTGCTGCTCGTGAACTAAAGTGGTTCTTTTGCTCCTAAGAGCATTTCCTGTAGCAGTCAACATGACAGTTACATGAGATCACAGCTTCTGATTTTACTGAAGGACAGAACTCTTCTTTAAATCAAATCACAGCAGGATGTAGCAGCACATGGGAGGCAGAGACAGGCAGAGTCCTGGGGGATAGAGGCTAGCCTCAGCTACATAATGAGTCCTGGGCAGGCTGGGACTATTCAGCAAGATCCTGTATTAAAAAAAAAAAAAAATCACAGTGCCTTCCAGGAGCCCATAATTAATGTTTGTAAATATTTGTGAACAGTGTAGACATTTGTATCAGAAAACTGAAAGGGGAAAAAGCCTCACTTTAATCATGCCCTCTTGCCTGAAATTTCCATATAATTCACTCTTTATAAGTTGCTTGAGACACTTAGCAAAATGCAGGTAGAATCTTGACTGAATGGCACATTTAAGTCTTTATTAAACATTTAATTAAGCAATTATTGAACATTGTATTAAACCTTGGCTAGAATTAATTTCCCAGACATATTTGACTCTAGAGGGGCAGGGTTAAGTTTTGTGGGGTGAGTCTTTATCGAGAAATCTTAAGCACAAAGAGAGATGGAAGTTCTTCAGAAACAAGCAAACAGACATCTTTTTGTTTGATCCTTTGAGGCCAAGCACCAACCAGAGAGCCCTGAGGGGATTATTTGGGAATGTGTGCCATTTACTCAAATTTTAACCAGAGCACAAAACCAGGAAAGACAAGACCTCTTGGTTTTCTTCCTGCTACCTGCTCTTTAAATCTTTCCTTCCTCTTGCCTGTTATTTATTGATCTGTTTTGAAGTGTTGGCATATTAAGAATCCTATGATTTAAAACCTCGAAGGAAGGGAGAAAAGTAAAAGATAGAATAGACCGCCTTAAGAAATTATGCGTGGCTTGAATGTGGATTTTTTGGAAAAAAAATTAAGACATTGGACAAACCTGTGTTCTTCAAGAGCAAGAAGGAAGACAGCTTCACTGGCCACGCAACGCCCACTTGGAAACTCAGATTTGAAAACTTCCTCTGACGAAAGCAGTCATAGGGTCTGTAGGACAGCCCCTCCCACCTCCTGCTGAACATCTGCTCTGGGGGCCCTATGCTTCTCAAAGTCGGCGGGCTAGTCCTCCGGGTGGATTCAGCTGGGGAGGGCACGTGGCCTTTGCTCAGTTTCCGTTTAGCAGGAAACCGTTTGAGACCTTTGGCTGGGAGCCTCCAGCTCAAAAAGTTTCCCTTCCACCTGGTACACCCGTGGCTTACTGGTACCAAGCTGCAGGCCAGGAGTTGGTTCATGTTGCAACCCACCAGCTGCTAGCAAGAGCATGTGGGTCGCAACGGGTCCCCCCCAGCTTTATCATAGGCTCATACTTCCTGCCCTTGGTCTTCCATCCTTGCAGGTGAGAAGCCCCACAAATGCCAGGTGTGTGGCAAAGCCTTCAGTCAGAGCTCCAACCTCATCACTCACAGCAGAAAGCACACAGGTTTCAAGCCCTTTGGCTGTGACCTGTGTGGGAAGGGCTTCCAGAGGAAGGTGGATCTTAGAAGGCATCGAGAAACTCAGCACGGACTCAAATGAGTACGCTGGCCGTCTGCAACGCTGGCTGTGTAACACTACTGTGAGGAATGTCTTCTCTGACTCCCTCCAGCCCTCCTCAGGCCCTGAGTCCCGTGTGCAAAGCTCATCATGGTTATTCCCCTTCCCCTTCCTTCCTGGAGCGAGCGCCTGGAGGAGATGAACTTTTCTTCACAGCCCCGCTGTGCTTTGGGCTTCCCTACAGCTAAAGTCCGGGATCAAATGAGACCTGCACCCCCCCAGCTCGTTCCTTTCTGCCGTCTCACTGGCCGCAAAGAACTCTGGGCAGCTGCTAAAGAGGAGGCGTCTCCTCTTAAGCTTTGAACACCAGGATGCTTTTGTTGAGAAAGAATGAACATTACTTTTCTCTTCCGGGGAGACTGCTGACCCCTTTATCCTCCACCAGACACCAAGTTAGGGAAGAAACCTCATTCCTTTGAAATGTCAGGTGCACCATCAAGCCTGCGGATTTGGTGATGAGAGGGAGTCAGAGGTCCTGTGGTGCCATCAGAGGAGGTGAAACCACGGAGCAGTCCTGGAAGAGCTGGAGGAGGGGGCGTGGTTATTGGCCACAGGTTATCAGAGTAAGGAACCTTGTTAGGTATGGCAGAGCCAGAGATTAAAGTCATAGCCCTTAACCTCTAAAAGCTACCAGTTGGACCTCAACATAGCTAGAGTCTGTGTTCTGTGCCTCCAAGGAAGGTCTGAAAAAGGCCACACAAACATTCGGACTTCATTTTGACCCTTTTGGAGTTTTCCAAGTGTAAACAAAAGGAACTGAAGGGTTATTTCAAAAATTCATGAGCAAACCCAGTTTTTATTGTTAGGTGGAATTTTATAAGATGCCTGAGCAGGTAGACGTGGGCGAAGGCTATAGCCTCAACTCCTGCTCTTACCGTCTAGGAAAATCGTATTTTTCCTGTGAGGGTTGTAATGTTTCTAAATCTTCTTGAGTGCATTATGTATTAGCACAATCATATTTATTAGGATGTTGTTTTAACTTAATAAAGTATTAAGATTGTTACAGCTTGTCTTTCATTAGGCCAGGAATTTCCGGGGAAGGTTGTTGGTGGTTTTGCTTTTCCTTTTCCCTGTGGGACCAGCGGACGGCAAAGGAAAAACAAGAGTAAATCACAATTGCTCCACTTTCCATATTTCCCCCTTTCTTTTATTCCTCAGAACCTTTAAAAAGATTTATTTTTGTTAGTTTTAATTATGTGTTTATGTATCCCTATTTGTGTGTGTGTGTGTGTGTGTGTGTGTGTGTGTGTGTGTGTGTGTGTGCACATAAGTGAATATAACCACAGAGGCTAGAGAGGGCATTGGATCCCCTAAGACTGGATTAGTTTTGAGTGGTTGCAAGCCACCAGACATGTGTGCTAATAACCCAATGCTGGTCCTCTGAAAGAGCAGGAAGCAACTCTAAGCTTTTGAGCTAGCTCTCCAGCCCCTAAACCTATATCTATCTATCTATCTATCTATCTATCTATCCATCCATCCATCCATCCATCCATCCATCCATCCATCCATCTATCTATCTATCTATCTATCTATCTATCTATCTATCCATCCATCCATCCATCCATCCATCCATCCATCCATCCATCTATCTATCTATCTATCTATCTATCTATCTATCTATCCATCCACCATCTTTCTTCCTTTTTTAAAAAAAAACTCACTGTATCTATATAGTGAACTCATAGAGATTTGTCTGCCTCCTAAGTGCTGGAACTAAAGGTGTATGTCACTATACCTGGCTAATATGTCTTAAATGAAAACTTAGGAGGTATGTAAAACTTGATCAACTACTATAACCTTGTAGAGTCCTGGATTAACCCATAGGAACATCATTTCTTACCTCTGAGAATTTCACCTTAACAAAAACAAACAAAACAAAACCCCAAAACCTAAACCAAACCAAACCAGAACATAGGCTTCTATATGAAAAATTATAGATTTTTGATTCAGAAACCTGAATGCTTTATGTATGTATGTATATATGTATTATTTACTTGTGTGCATGTGTAAGCATGTATGTACATAAGTGTGCAGGTGCCTGAGGGGCCAGGAAAGGGTGTTGGAGCACTTGAAGCTGGAGTTATAGGCAGCTGTGAGCTGTCTGACATCGGCAAGGTGCTGAGCCATCTCTTCAAATCCAGATTTGAGTCTCAGTGTAGGCTCTGTCACCGATTCATTCTGTGTCTTGGCAAATGTTTCCACTTCTTAGTTTCCTTAAAAGTATAGCTGTGTTCCTTCCACCCCAACCTAATTCTGACTACTCAGATCCCATGGAGATTTGAGAGAAGGGGAGGGGAGGGGAGGGAGGGGAAGGGAGGGGAGGGGAGGTGACTGACAAGCTGCTGTGTGGAAGGGAAATTACAATCCTAAAAGTCTAGTGAAATGTAAAATGAGGCTCTGGGCCTGTCTTGGGGGTCACCCTGTGATTATCACATGTCACATTCTGTTATGACTTGGATACCCCAAGTTCCCTATTCCAGGGCAGGAACTCAGCCCTGAGGCAGGAGCTTTGGCAGAAGCCATGGAGAAGCACTGTTTACCGGTTTGCTCTCTGTGGCTTGCTTAGCCTGCTTTCTTATAGCACCCAGGACTATGACCCAGGGATGGCCCCACCCCCAATGGGCTGGGCCCTCCCCATCAATCACTAATTAAGAAAATGCATCGCAGGCTTGCCTACAGCCTGATCTATTGGAGATGCTTTCTCAATAGATGTTCCTTCCTCTGAGACAACTCCAACTTGTGTCAAGTTGCCATAAAACTAGCCAGAATGTGGTTATCTGTTCTGGTTCCATCAGTTGGTCCTTTAAAAGACTGAAACCAGGGTAAGGTCTTACTTAGCCTTCTCTACTACCTGTGCTCTGAAGGCTTCTGGCCAGAGCTTCAGCCCATGTGGCCCAGGGGAACGGACAACACTATTTCTACTGATCAATTTCTCGAATGTCAACTGAGTACCCAGCATGTGTTTGGAAACAGAAGTGAGGACAAGTCCCATGGAGCCTCGTTAGGCAGTAGTGATAGAAAGCCACTTGCTTCCCCCTGCAACCCAGAATCACACAAGGCTTTCTCAATGGGGTTTGGGAGGCTGAACCTCTCAAATAGAAGTTCTTGGCCATTCTTTTTTTTTTTTTTTAATTGAACGTTATTTTAAAAAACAAAGATAAATGTACAGATTTTAAAAGCATTTTTGCAATAAAAGTAAGTGAATACATTTTTGTCAGTACTTGATTTTTCTTAAAGGTTTGATAGTATGCCTTAAAATCTTACTAGTTACAATGAGCATAAAATACATGTAAAACAAGATGTAACCTGGAAATAGTCAAAGTTTTCTTGGTGTGTAAAGATTAAGCATAATGATTTTTTATTTTTTGACCTTTGTTTTTCTTGAACTTCATATACTCTAAGTTGTTTCTGGGGTATTCAGAGCTTTCTGGGATTAGTATCCAATTATCAGTGACTGCATATTATGTCTGTTCTTTTGTGACTGGGTTACCTCACTCAGGATGATATTCTCTAGATGCATTCATTTTCTTAAGAATTTCATAAAGTCATTGTTTCTGATAGCTGAGTAGTACTCTATTGTGTAAATATACCAGAATTTTTGTATTCATTCATCTACTGAAGGACATCTGGGTTCTTTCCAGCTTCTGGCTATTATAAATAGAGCTGCAATGAACATTGTGGTGCATGTGTCTTTGTTGTATGTTGGAGTGTCTCTGGGGTATATGCCCAGAAGTGGAATAACTAGGTCTTCAGGTAGTACTATGTCCAATTTTCTGAGGAATCGCCAGACTGATTTCCAGAGTGGTTATACCAGTTTACAACCCCACCAACAGTGGAGAAGTGTTCCTCTTTCTCCACATCCTCGCCAGCATCTGCTGTCATCTGAATTTTTGATCTTAGCCATTATGACTGGTGTGAGGTGGAATCTCAGGGTTGTTTTGATTTGCATTTCCCTGATGGCTAATGATGTTGAGCATGTCCTTAGATGCATCTCAGCCATTCGATATTCCTCAATTGAGAACTTTTATTTAGCTTTGTATCCCATTTTTTAATAGGGTTGTTTGATTCTCTGGTGTCTAATTTCTTGAGTTCTTTGTATACCTTGGATATTAGGCCTCTATCAGATGTGGGGTTGGTAAAGATCTTTTCCCAATCTGTTGGCTGCTGTTTTGTTTTCTTGACAGTGTCCTTAGCCTTATAGAAACTTTGCAATCTTATGAAGTCCCATTTGTTAATATTTGACCTTAGAGCACGAGCCATTGGTGCTCTGTTCAGGAAATTTTCTCCTGTGCCTATGTGTTCTAAGGTTTTTCCCTACTTTCTCATCTAATAGTTTCAGTGTACCTGGTTTAATGTGAAGATCTTTGATCCACTTGCACTTGAGCTTTGTACAAGGAGATAAGAAAGGGTCTACTTTCATTATTCTGCATACTGAGTGCCAGTTGGACCAACACCATTTGTTGAATAGGCTGTCCTCTTTCCATTGTATGTTTACAGCTCCTTTGTCAAAAATCAAGTGACCATATGTGTGAGGGCTCATTTCTGGATCTTCTATTCCATTGATCCACCTGCCTATCTCTGTACCAGTACCATGCAGTTTTCAGCACAATTGCCTTGTAATATAGCTTGAGGTCAGAGATAGTGATTTCCACAGATGTTTTCTTGTTGTTGAGGATTTTGCTATTTTAGGTCTTTTTTTCTTCCAGATGAAATTGCATATTGCTCTTTTCAACTCAGTGAAGAACTGGGTTGGAATTTTGATGGGGATTGCATTGAATCTGTAGATTGCTTTTGGGAAGATGGCCATTTTTACAATGTTGATCCTTCTAATCCATGAGCATGGGAAATCTTTCCATTTTCTGAGATCTTCCTCCATTTCCTTCTTTAGAGATTTGAAGTTCTTGTCATACAGGTCCTTCACTCGCTTAGTTAGAGTCACGCCAAGGTATTTCATAGTTTTTGTGACTATTGTGAAGGGTATCTTTTCCCTAATTTCTTTCTCTGCATGTTTGTCCTTTGAGTAGAGGAAGGCTATTGATTTGTTTGAGTTAATTTTATATCCAGGTTCTTGGCCATTCTTGTTGGTTTTCCACAACCCAGTCTTTCCATGTTGGTTGATTCCCATTCAAAGTTTATTCTGGTAGAGGTTTAAAGGTAGCATCTCAGAAATTGTGGGTGGCAACAAGCCCAAGCTTAGGGGAATCATTTCACAAAATCCTGGGAGGCAAAGCCCTATCGAATGAAGATCAGAAGGCATCTTGCTCACAAGTCAGTGTGTGCGCTGGTCTCCTAGTTCTAACCTGATTGAAAAGTAAAATTATAATGAAGGAGAAATCAAGCTAATTGAAATCTGTGGGTTCTGTCTTCTCCCCATCTTGCCCAATGTTTATGGTATTGGGAGTCTCTCTCTCTCTCTCTCTCTCTCTCTCTCTCTCTCTCTCTCTCTCTCTCTCTCTCTCTCTCTCTCTCTCCCACTCTCCCAGGCTAGGCTTTAGCTACTCAAGTAGTTGGGATAACAGGTATTTCCTTCCCACTATGCTTACACTAGAAAATATAATTCACTTTTTTAAATTGGGGAAATATTTATCTCTTGTGTTCCTCAGTTTAGAATCAAAACAAATTACTGTGCCAGTCGCTCTGCGAAACTTGAAGATTGAAAATATCTCTCTTAATGTTATTACTTGGCTCCATTAAAAATGGATTGTGAATATTCCACATTGCATTATGCATGAGGTGGGCTCTATGCCTTTTGTCTGCCGGAGTAACAGTAGAAAGGGTAACGGGAGACACCCAGCGCACCTTTGTTTCTTCCACTAAATTTTTAATAACACCTCCAGCTAGCCAGTTGGTGAAGCTCAGCTCTCGCACAAAAGTGGAAAACCACAGCTAACCCTGTTAGCTGAGTCTTTCAGGAGCTAATTTGAGTTTGTGTTCATCTACACCAGACATGATTAAATTACCTATCAAGTGTGCTGAGCTATCAGGATTCAAGCCCAGTAAAAGGTGAATTCCATCTGATTGATTTGAGACACAAATGGAACAACTGAGGTCTCTAAGCCCCGCCTTAATTAAAGGGGCAGCAGAGTCTCACTCCTGTGCCTGAGTTCACCCTTGAAAACTGGTGTGCATAGTGATTTGACCCAAGGCATTCTGCTGGGATCCTTTTTGTTTAACCTGGTCATCTAACAGAAGTAAGCCAAGAGCAAGGAAGCCAAAAGGTCTTCTCTCTTTGCATGTCTAGACCTCTGTTTGGTTCAATTAGGACTTCTGAATTATTACCGAAGTCAAATTTTTCTATGGAGTTCATTACATACTTATTTAAGCATTATTTATCATTAAGCCAGATCTAAAACATAAAAACTTCAGAGAAATTTCACCCAGCGCCTTTCTAATTTTGAAGACAATGGGTTGGTTTTTAATTTGTTTTCCAATCCAATCCACTTATACTTTAAAAAAAAAATACTTTGTGGCCAGGACACATAATTTATATCTAAGTGCTTTATTCATTTACTTACCGTGTGGATATATACTTAAAACTGAGATATATTTCACAATGAGATTTGGACCTTGTTTTTTGTTTATCTTGAGACAGGTTAGGCTCTGAGTTAGCAATCTTCCTGTCTCCAGAGGGCTAGATTTACAGGTGAGTTCTAACAATCCTTGCTTGGACAATCTTTGTGATTAAGTTGGGTTTTTGTTTTGTTTTGTTTTTTGATGTCTTAGTACTTACTTATAAATTTTATCATTTTTGAAAACTTATTTGGAAAAAAATGAAGTTTTTAATTGTAGCGCTTCTCACTCTAAGCAAACCCTTAAACTACACTGGTAGAAGAAATAATGACTTCAGGTACACCCACTATTCTATTGTATTGACTTCACAAGCTATTTTATTCATTTTAAAATGTCTGTAATATATATGTAGTGCACATTAAGGTCAGAGGACTTGTACATTCAGTTTGTCCTTAAAGCCTCGGATTCTGGGCACCTGGCTTAGTTGGCAAGCACTTTAACTTACTTTATTTTGAAGTAGAACCCATTTCTATCACCCAGACAGCATGGGAGAATTCCTGCCCACATTTTCCAAGCCTTCAAACTGTTTGGAGATTGGATGTAGATGCGGCTGTAATCTGTATTGCATGGTTATCTCTTCACAAGTCTATTGGCTTGACTGGTCTTCCTCTCTGTGAAATTTTTATTCACGTACTTTGGATTATTATTTTTTTAACCAGGCTGCCAGCTTCTTACCAGCTTGTTCTTCCTGTATGTACTAAACACTCACTTGTTATAGCATAGGCTTTAGAATGAAAGTATGTCAGCCAACATGCGGGCTATCCCAGTGTCCTTCAGCCAACATGCGGGCATGTATCCCGGTGTCCTCCCTGTTTTTTTTTTTTTTTTTTTTTTTTTTTAAACTTTGATTTTGTTATTTTGAGACAGATTTTCTCTGTATAGCCCTGGCTACCCTGGAGCTCCATTTATAGACCAGGCTGGCCTTCTTTCAGAGATCTACCTGCCTCTGCCTCCAGAGTGCTGGGATTAAAGGTGTGAGCCACCACCCGGTGCCTTTTGCCTTTTCACTTTGATGAGAAGCTCAGTTTGATTTTGTGTTAATGTAGTCAGATGTACTGGTATGTTCCTGGGCTGGTTAGGTGTTTTTTTTTTTTTTTTTTCCTCAACTTGACACATGCTTTGGGCATCTGGGAAGAGGGAACCTCAATTGACAAAATGCTTGCCTGTACCAGACTGGCCTGTAAGCAAGTCTTTGGGGTATTTTCTTGGCTGATGATAGATTGGGGGTGTCATCCTGGGCAGGTAGTTCTAGATTGTAGGAACGCAGGCTGCACAAATCATGGGTAGAAATCTGGGAAGCAGGTTTTCCTCCTGCTCTTTGCCTTGGGTTCCTGACTGCTTGAGGGAAGCCCTGGCTTCCCCTTAGGATGTGCTATGACTCTGACTTGTAGGCCAAACTAATCCTTTCCTTCCCAAGTTGCTTTTGGTTGGGATGTTTTGTTTGTTTGGTTTTTTGTTTGTTTGTTTGTTTTTACTGCAATAGATAGTGGATCAGGACAATTCCTCTGTGGTTGTTTTTGTTGTTGCTTTTCTTAAGAATCTCCGGTGCTGGAGAGATGGCTCAGTGCTTAAGAGTACTTGCTTCTCTTGCAGGGGACCTGGGTTCAGTTCCCTTCCCTTCTGATTGTGGTAGCCTTTATTTCCTTCCTTCCTTGTTTCTTTTCTTTTCCTTTTGTACTTCCAGGATCACATTTATCTACATGCTCAGCCCAAGTTTCTGTTCTACGTGGGTCTCTCTCCGGGATTTGCTCCTGGTCCTACTGTCTATCTGAGCTTGAGCCCATAAATAGTTAAGTAAAAGTTAGCTCCTAATGACTAGCAGAAGAGGCTTCCTCTGACCTGCTTCATTCTCTTCAGAATACCTTGGCCGTTTGTGACCCTTGTTCTTACACATGAAAAACTTGCTTAGACTTTTGGTGTGTGTTACTCTCATGACTCTGAGCCTAGCAACTGCCATCTTTGGGGGTTCAGTTATGTCCCTTGGCAAAAGGGATTATCTGTTGACTCCCCTCATGGAAGTGTGGGGAGGTCATAACTGAGTATTTTGTCATCTGTAGTTTGCAACTCTGTCTTAATTGTTTGTGGCCCCTGGGAATATAGGAGGGGCTAGAGTATATGGGTAAGGAAGATTTGGACAGATAGGTAACCCCTCTCACTGTGCTCTGTAAATTCTCTAAACCTGTTGATTTCCCAAAGGGACCCCTGGTGGAATCTCACCTCAGTTTGTTAGTTTGTTGTTGGGACCACAGGAGAAAGAGTAAATGTTGCTTATGGCTCCCCTTGGGAAATAATTTATCAATGGATACATTGTTTACTTTGAGGAGAGTAGGAATCATTTTGATACTAAATGTAACCTAGCAATTATTTATTTGGTTTTTTAAAAAGTCTTTAAAGTTTCTTTGTCATATGCCCCATATATATATATATATGTATATATATATATATATATATATATATATATATATATATATATATAATACATATACATATATATATTTATAAACATATGTGCAGATATACTGATCTTACAGCTCTGTTAAACCTTTTACATTTGCTATATGTAACTTTAAATAGCCTGTATAAGATAATAATGCTAAGATATGAAAATGATTATAGCTTTTTAATCCCCCTCCTTTTAAGTTATTCTTCCTGTCTTTGTGGTAGCAGCAATGGCCAATACTGTGTTGAATGGGAGTAGTGAATGCTTTTAATTTTTAATTTAGTGTGATGTTTTTGGTAGGGTGGAGGCAAATAGCTTTTTTTGTTTTTTTTAAGGAATCAAGCTAAGGGGTGGAGAGATGGCACAGTTGGTAAAGTGCTTGCTTTGCAAGTATAAGGATTTAAATTCCCAGAATTCATGGGAAAAGCCAAGTAAGAACCTTTAATGAGAATACTGTGGAGCTGGAAACAGGAAGATCCCTGGGGCTTGCTGGCCAGCTCGTCTTGCCAGATCGGTGAGTGTGCCAGGTGAGCGTGCCAGGTGAGCACCAGGCGAGTAACAGAGGAAGACACATTCCATTGTCTTTGGCTGTCACACTCAGGCACACATGTGTGCCCGTACATACACATATAACACACACACACAAAATTGTGATGGCTGATCTCAACTGAGGAATTGCCTCCATCAGATTAGCCTATGGCCACTTCTGGGGCATTTTCTTAATTGCTAGTGATGTAGAAGTCCTCAGCCCACTGGGACAGTGCAATCCTTGGGCGGGTGGGCCTGGATTGAGTATGAACCAGCCAAGGAGCAATGTTCCTCCATGGTCTCTGCTTCAGGTCGTACCTGAGCTCCTGCCCTTCCCTGGGAGATGGATTGTAATCAGTAAGATGAAATAAACCTTTTCCTTCCCAAATTGCTCGGGGTCATTGTGTTTATCACAGCCACAAATACCAAACCAGAACGAAAACAAAGGTTCACAGAGTTGTGTTTGTGCAGTCATGGCAGCGCCTGTATCCTCAGCCTCAGCACTGGTGAGGCAGACGCTGGTGGATCTCCGCCAGTTCTGGTCTATCCAGAGTGACCTGGTGAATGCCTGTCTCAGAAAACAAAAATTCTTCTACTTGTCTTAGGGTAAGATTTCTATTTCCCTCCCCTCTTTGTAAGTGATGGGACTAGAATCTGGGGCCTTTGATCTACAGCACCCCACTGCTGAGCTACACCTGGGCCCTTGGAGTGAATGTTTACCTCATCTGGTTATATTCTTCAGAGATGAGGTCTTACTATGTAGCCCATTTGCCTTTGTCTCCCAAGTGCTGTGAGTTCAGGTGTGTAATTACCCAGATACCGGAGTTCTTCTAATAGTTACTTAGTTTTTCTTTTTATTGTGATGATATTTCCTGGAAAGTTTTATGGCCCTTTCCTTTAATTTGTTTATGTGACAAATATTTACAGGTTTAAAAAATGTTAAAGGATCCTTACTTCATTATGACCACCCGAGTGCTGGGATTTAGGGGTGGGCGACCAGGACTAAGTGTTAGTTTTTTCACTCTGTTATACTGTCTGTATATGTTTGCTGTTCCCTAATTTCCAATAAGCACTTATTAATAAAATTTACATGTGTGTGAAAGACAGAGACAGAGAGGGAGAAGGAGAAAGTGAGAAATATTGAGATTGGATTATTCTGACTGGTCCCAAACATCTCCATATTGCTTTAGTATGACCAGAGTTCATTTTCTGGTATTTTGGGGAGGATCCTAACTTGCAAGGCTTCTCAAAGCCTGATTTGTAACTGTGGGAAAGGATCGAAAGCAGGAAGCCAGATTTACTTCTTAAAGCTTTACAAACTTCATTGAGAAATTTCTTATTTTGTTAAATTAAGAAGCCTAGTTTCAATTCTGTTTTTTTTTTTTTTTTTTTTTTTTTTCATGAATCATACATTCTCTGGTTGTCCTTTCTGAGAAGTAAAGTCAACTGTCGAGTGTGTCTAAGGTCTGCAGACACAAGCTTTCGGTAGACATAAGGATCAGCCAGGTCAGAGCAGAACGTCCTGCCCGTGTGACTTGTGGGGGAGTCTGGAGCCATCCTTTCTTTAACATTGGTAAACAGTAGTATATGTCACCTCTTGACTTTACCTTCCCTGAGATTTCACAGAAACCCAACTTCCTCTTTCCCTGCCCGGAAGCCACTATTCATGGGATGATGATAATAATCTCAACCTAGCCGAGGGAGACCTGACACAGCTTGGTGTTTTCATACTGCGTATTTGTGACTTGCTCTTGCCTGGTTTTTGGTTATGCCATGAAGTATATGAAATAATACATAAAAATTAAAATAAAGGTAGAACCACATAATGTTCAAAACTCTTTTAATTGAAAATCCTCCTCTTTTTTTTTTTTTTTTCTAACTACCACTTTAAAAGAAATATCTCAACAGGACAACTTCAAAGAATGCCTGAGATGTCACTCGTCAAGTTCTGTCACCCCAGAAGATGTGGAAAAACAGATCAACATTATTTCCACTCTGTCTGTTCTTCTGCCTCTCCATGTGGTTCAAAGAGGAATGAGCAGCCGTGGTCCGTAGATGCTCAGACATTTTTGTGAAATCATTTTGTTCTGCCTATGCATTGCACATTCCTTACTGAATTTTCAAAAGTAAGGAGTTAGCAAAGTCAGACAGCACTAAACGTGACCTCAGTAGTTGACACTTCATAATTCCTAAGCCTGTTGTGTGACCTCTCCTGAGATTCTCGGAGCAAGCATTTGTTCACCCAGACACAACACCCATGGCAGGCCACAGAAAGGAAGTCTACTAATTCTAGCCTCCTGAACCAATGTGTGCATTCATTGTATGCACTGATGGAGCTTGGGTGACTTGGGGCAGCTGTGCCACTGAAAAGCCCAACCCAACATGGCTGGACTAACTTTAAAGTTGTATCCCTGGCATTTCCTGCACAGTTGTCTGGAGGCTCTGAAGAGTCCTCTGTCCTCCCCAAATCACTAACTGCTTATAGGGCCTGGAGGGGAAGACAGTCGTGGGTCTTGTTACTTTGTTACACGTTTACAGAACTTTCTCAGTAGTCTTTGTGGTTTGTATGCTGGGGGATGTTCCAGCCAGAGGAAGAGGATTCTCAGTGCTTTTCAAGTCCCAGTTCATTTCCCGGCAGGTCAAGTACTGCTCAGGACAGCTTTTGACTGACAGGCCCTTCGGTACTTGTTCTTATATTGGACACATGGAAGGTAAGTCATCAGTGGACCGGGAGATCTGTAGGAACCCCCAAACTAGGGTCAAGCATCTAACTGGTCCAGGAAACTCACCAACACACTCTGTGCACCACTAGCAATTCCCTAAGGTTTTCTTGGAAGATCCTCCTCTCTTAGTCATTGCTGGTCCAAGATTGGGAAGTTTCAGGTCTAGGAAGTAAATCTGAAAATTTCTAAGAAATTTTCCATTAGTCTGAAGGAATAGAACTGTCTAGTTAAGACACATTGAATTGTGATGGATGTGGAAGTATAGGCCCATGGTCCTGGCTACTAAGGGGTCTGAGGTAAGGGAATCATTATTTCAGGGCGTGCCTGGGCTACAGACTGAGTTCAATGCCAACATAAAAGTATGCAAGACCTGGTTTCAAATAAAAAAGTAAGTGTCTGAGGATATAACTTAATGGCAGCAGAGTTCTTGCCTAGCATTCAGAGGTCCCTGGCCAGTTCCCGAGTACCAAAAGGAAAAGGAGTGAAACCCTATGGAATTGAAAGCAGGAAGGGTTACCTTTGTATTGAATTGTATTGAATTGACTTGTATGATTATGGAGGGTGGACCAACAACTGCAGTGAGGAAGCTGGAGGTCCAGGGTAGCCAGCAGGGCTGTTCCAGGGTGAGAGCTCACCACTGATTGCTCAAATGTATTGGCGGGACTAAGACCCCTCCTGACTGACTCTATTCTGATCCTCACTTGAGTGAGAGAGGTCCATCTGCATTAGAGAGGACATCAGACCTTTGCTTACATAGTAACCTGAGTGTTAATCTCATTCACAGAGGCCCTCACAGACACACCCAGTATAATGTTTGACCAACTCTCTGGGAGCCCTGTGACGTAGACAGGTTGGCATGAAGCTAATCGTCATGGTCTTCAAACTGCTATGTGCTTGTCAGAGCAAACAGCTCGCTGGTTGCTGTAGTGCACGCCTCGAAATCTCAGAGCTTACACAATAAAGTTTATTTCTCAAACATCATGGTGGATTTGGGTTGTGTGCACACAGCTGCCTTCCCATGTCATTGAGAAATCTTGACCTCTTCCTTCTTGTGGTGCTCCCAGGGAATTCTGGGAGTCTTTTTCTGGATTTTCTCCATTTACCTAGCTGATAAATAAAGATAGGGAACATGTAGAGATAACATGGGACCTCTGTCAAGACTGGGCGATCTTTGGGTCAGTTATGCTGACACTCCTTGATGGGACTGCAATGTGACATTCTGAACCCA
The DNA here is from genome assembly GCF_963924665.1 of Micromys minutus. Lineage (NCBI taxonomy): Eukaryota > Metazoa > Chordata > Mammalia > Rodentia > Muridae > Micromys > Micromys minutus. The sequence goes on from NC_137980.1 coordinate 24,094,997, forward strand.
CTGTAAAGAAGAAAACAAAATGTATCCTCCTCTTGTGCTACGAAAGAGAAAATTGAACGTGTATTCTCTATCAGAGCCCTAAGTGGCTTTTAGTGGGTTCATCCTTTCTGGGTAAGTTTCCTTTTTTTGTAAACTGAGGAAGATAGACCACTTGCTCTCAAGGGGACTTTCCACCTCTGACCATCTAGTTCTGTGATTCTATCAAAACGATGGCTGGGCCCTGGAAACACCCAGTACAGAGATTGGCTTTTCCCAGCCTAAGCGGAAAGAACATCAGACAGAGACCATCTCACCCCACAAGATACTTTTGAGGTTGCACTGTGGCCTCTGACCTGATTTTGTCCTTCCTAAAGTTCCCAGGAATTATGCTGACATCTTGACCCAGGGTCATAGGGTCTCTGCACCTTTCTGGGTGTGTGACTAGATAATAATATGGCCCTGACATGTCTTCTATTTTTTTTCCTTCTCCTTTTCATGTTGTGAAAAGTGGTGATCCTTTGGGGTGCTTTCTAAGATGTGTTTTAATGTGTTTATTTTTATTTTACGTGCATTGGTGTTTTGTCTTTCTGTCTGTGTGAAGGTGTCAGATCTTGGAGTTACAGACAGTTCAAGCTGCCATGAGGGTATTGGGATTTGAACCCAGGTCCTCTGGGAGAACAGTGAGTGCTTTTAACTGCTGAGCCATCTCTCCAGCCCCACTAAGATGTGTTTTAGAGAGGGGTGAGTTGTATACATCTTGATCTCAGACAAACCTGGGCAGATCATGATAAGCTGGTTTGTGTCAGAGTGATTGAATTACAAGTTATCTTTATGTAACTCTGGGATTTCCCTCCTGACCACTTCGTCCCCAGAAATAATGACTCTAAGACTATTTATTTATTAATGAATTCTTAGGCCAATAACCTTGGCTCTGTTCCCTAAATAGCTCATTTCTCAACAATCCAGTTTGTTCTGTTATGTGTGGCACATGGTTGGTTACTTTCTTCTCTGGCTTATTTATCTGTCTCCTCAGAGTTTCTAGGCAAATCTAATGCCTATTTCCCAGAATTCCTCTCTGCTGGAACTCCCACCTCCCATTTCCTGTTTCAGCTCATTGGCCATAGGCTTTTTTATTGACAGGTGATCCAGGAATGGCTCAGACTGCACTGGAAGGGACAGTAGTTTACTGCAGAGTCAAACAGGCAGAGTGTGGCTGTCTTGTTCTGGTCTCATGATGTGCAGGGATTAACTTAATTTTATGTCATTGTTCTTTGCTTTGTTTTGGGTCTTATGTATCCCAGGATATCCTTCGTTCCCACCCCGAGTACTGGGATTACATTGGTGTGTTCCCATACCTGCCACTAACTTTATATTATCAAACAAAGGAGTTGGATGTCCTGAAGCTCACTGTTCCTGAAACAAATCCTGTGATAGGTCTTTCCTTAGCTGATGTTTTCGGTTTCACCATGACGTCATCTCTTCGAAACATCTGGTTTCCTCTACTCACCAATCCCACTCTAAAGATTAAGCACAATTCAGAAGCTAAATCTGCAGTGGGGGTGGTGTGTGTGGGGAGATTACCACATCACACAGGGCAAGAGCTTTACCAAGCACAGCTCCCACTGTGACCCAGAACTTGGGAGGCTGAGGGGGTTCATGAATTTTGGGAACCTTGGGGAAATGAAAGGCAGGAGTTGGTGGTTCTGGTGTGGAGCAGGCACATAGTAAATGGGTCACCATCATTATGTTTGTTACTGACGTCTTTTTTAGTTTAAAACAGGCTTTCTTGTAGTTCAGGCTGGCCTGGAACTCATGTACCAGAGGAGATGACCTTAAACTTCTAAACCTCTGGCTACTCTACCTTTTGAGACCTGAGATTATAGGTGTGTGCCACATGACTAGTTTATATCTCCTCATATTAGTAACTACTACCACTTATTAAAACTTTATATCAAATGACACAGCAGAGATTTGAGACCTGGGAGTCTGGCCCTGACTCAAATTACTGGCATCATTCTTTAAGGTGAATGCATGTCATTAGTTGACAGTCTCAGAGTGTGCTAAATTTTAACACTGATCAATTTAGGAATAAATTGCACACATTTCAATAAATCTATTCTAGTAATTTCTTCCTGTCAAACAATTCATAGGGATATTAAGAAGTCAGCTTCTCGATGCTGATGGAATTCCAGAACCATCTGTTTACCCAAATTGTGTGATGGAGGCCAGACAACGAACAGGATTCTCCGTGTCCTTAAA